>NC_134711.1:277169104-277794104 GCF_049634645.1 Pelodiscus sinensis
CTGAAACTGTGAGCCTTTTAAATAGCCGCACCAATCCCAGGTAGCTGCCAGGCAACATGGAAGTGGCAGAGCCAGCAACTGTGAACCCTTTGCTGTGTTTTTAATTCAAAGCCTCTACCCACACAACTCTGTGGGGCAGCTGGTCCTCAGCCCCTCCCCTTCTGGCCCTTATGGGGGTAGAGCTGGCCCATGACCACGTGCCAAAATTCATTAAGTGGTCCCCTGCAAAAATGACTGCCCACCTCTGGTCTACACTTGTAGGATTTAAATTATAACAATAGCCTATGTATTCATCTCTCTATCATCAATAAAAGAGGACTTTTTGCTACCAAAATGGGAATGCCTATGATATTTGGAACTTTATTAGGAATACTAGACAGAATTCTATCCTGTTACATCAGTGTAAAACCAGAATAATTCCTTTGACTTTAAGCCCTAGTCTACACTAGGGAATTATTTCAAAATAACAAGTGGAGCGTCCACATTACCAAGTCTGTTATTTCAAAATAATGAGCTTGTTAGTTCAAAATAATAAGTCCTGCTTGTCATGAGGAATAATGCTTATTTCAAAATTGTTAGTTTGAAATAGGGTTAATGTGGAGACTTAGTTGCTGTTATTTTGAAATAATTGTCCTCCAGAGTCCTCTCACAGCTGCACTTGTGGACGCTCTGGCCACTTTCCTGACAACTCCACTGCTCCCCTTCTCCTGCAGAGTTTAAAACTTTAGCAGAAGGGAAAGGACTTGTGGCACCAGGACAGCCCTGCTAGCTCCATGCCACACAGTACCCATTGAAGAAGACATGAGCTATCCCAGTGCTCCCTTTGTGCCCCCCTTAGCTGCCAGCATGCCCGCAGCACCCTCTGATTCCCCTGGCCAGGGAGAGTCTCACAGATGGCCTTGGCTGAACCTCTCCCTCAAGGCCTCCTGGATGAGCACAGCCCCTACATATGGCAGCAGTGTCCAGCTGCTTTTAAGCCCTGGCCATCTGCTCAGTTTCTCCCCCTTACTTTCACATATGTTGTAAACCATACCAAATGCTGCCACCATGTAGAGGAAGTTTCAATTTCTGAGGTGCAGGCGAGTGAGGAGACTCCTAAAAACTCCTCTTTATATGGCCGAAAGCACACTCATCCACCCTGTGGCACCTGCTGAGCCTGGCATTGAAATGCTTCTTGGTAGGGTCCAGGCTGCCAGTGTAGGGCTTCATCAGCCAGTGGAGCAAGGGGTAGGCTGCATCTTCCAGGATACACATGGGAATGTCCATGTCCCCCACCCTCACGGTGCAGTCAGAGGAAAAAGTGCTGGCATGCATTCTCTAGAACAGGCTTAATTTCCAGAATATGCAGCCATCGTGAGCCTTCCCCGACCACACGACATAAATGTCCATGAACTGGCCTGCAGCACCATTGAAAAGTACCCTTTTCTGTTGATGAAGTCCAAGGCATAATGGTCAGGGAAAGGATGGGATGACTGTACCGTCTATGGCCCTCCCACACTTGGGGAAGCCCAAGGCAACGAATCCAGCAATGATGGGGTTGATGTTCCTCAAAGTGATGACCCTCCACAGCACAATGGTGTTGATGGCCTTCACTACCACATGAGCATGGCCCTGACCGTGGAATTCTCCATGTCAAAATGGTTCCCCATAGAGTGGTAGCTGTCCGGTGTGGCAAGCTTCCAGAGGGTAATGGTGATGCATTTCTGCAGGGGGCTGGCAGGTATCTGTCAATTGAGGGCACGGGTGAACCATTCAGAGTGTTCCAGGAAGGTGGCCTTCCACAAGCAGAAGTTCTGAAGCCACTGCTAGTCATCCTGTGGATGCAGAACAATTCAGTCTCATCAGTTGGAACTGGTCTCCCTCTGCCAGAAGTGCCGTTCCATAGTGTGCAGGGCATGGAAGATCATTTGCTGCATCTGAAGTGCCAGGGCCTGGGTGAAGAGGTCCTCTGGCCTGGGCTGCTTTTTAGGGTCCTGCATCAGCACATGGGCAGTGTCGATCAACTGTGCCATGAGTTGCAGCACAAGGCCCATGAGGTTGTCACTGCTTTGCAGCAGCTCCGACTCCATGATGGACGTTCTGTGGAATCTGCAAGGGCAATTGGAGCACGCAATGTGAGTCTGGTGTCCGATAAAGAGATAGGCAGCGGAGAAGTGGAGTGTGAGATGAAGCTGTAGAGAAGAGCCCCTTTAAGCATGTGTCTCAGCTAGCCTCAGTACGCAACTATAGGAAGTGTCCTCTCTCCTGGTGCCCACTTCGAAGTGCTTCCAGGGACTTTAAATCTGAGGCAGGCTCCATTCAATGTGGATGTGCAATTTTGATGATGCCTTGTAATGTGGGCACACTATTTAAAAATAGTTATTTTGGGACTACTTATTTCAAAATAACTGATTTTGAAATAATTTCCTAGTGTAGACAAGTCCTAAAGGACTTATACCTGTATAAATGAAGACAAAATCTGGCTCATTGTGCAAGAGCTATACTTCCATGAACGGTCAAGAGTTCAAGTTTGCTGGTATCATGATGTCATTCCAGAATAATTTTCTAAAGTTCCTGTTACATTGTAGGATAAGTGAATAGTAAACCAAACTTATCCCAACCACAAATGTAATTGAAGGTTTTATTTCAGCCAAAACTTGGCTGATCTCTTAAAGTCCCATCAATATTCAATACAGTATGGTATATACATAATAACATTGGGCCTAATTTTTGCTTTTCAAAATTAAGTCACTTAAATCAGATAATACTATCATCTGTATCTGCAGAATGAGCATGCATACATTTTCTAAATGTACTAATCAGTGTTAGACTCCCATTTTTTCCATAGATGACTGAAATTGCACAAAATCATGTTTATTGAATTTCTTTATTCTTTAATAAAACCTCATTTATTCAAATGAGTGATGAGCTCTGAGTTGTTCCCAGAATTATAGGGCAAATGCAAATATGGGTATATCCAAGCAATCATATAGTAATCAAAATGGAAAAATGAGAATAATCAATTTCTCAGTGCCACTCCAATTCTATGAAGTTTATCCTTTAGCTAATTCAGAATAAACCCTCCTACAAAAGCCAGCAGAAACAAAAGTGTTTATCTAAATTGTAATTAAAGAGTTATCCTGAAATACTAATATTACAAACTCTACAATCTTTTATTTTAATTCTGAATTAATTTAGTTTGATTGATCATTGCAAATTAGGTTGCCCATTTAACAAAGGACTTGGTATCTACAGAACATTCCTCTTTATTTAATTGACAGATCGCCACAGCTATAACCAACAGTAGCCCCAGCCCTTTGCTGATGGCTTTTTCTGTGGAAAAACAAAATAAGGATAGAATGCAGAAAGGGATGGAGGGCAGGTCTCCACTTAAAATTTGAAGCGATATAGCCACATAGTGCATCTATGCAGCATCAGCTACTATGCCAAAAGGAGCAATTTTCCCACTGGTGTAGTTAATTCACCTCCATGAGAGGCATTAGCTATATAGATGAAAGAAGAACTGTCTACACTGGGCGTGAGGTAGGCATAACCACGTCTTCTAGAGGGATGGGTTTTGCACATCTCCGAGTGACATATTTATACCAATGTAAATTTATAGTGTAGACCTAGCCTTACACTTTGCAATGCTTAGAGGAGCTAAAGCAGTTGTTTCTTAAACTATGTTCCGCGGCACACTGGTGTTCCATGAACAACTTGCAGGTGTACTGCAACCTCTTCTTTGTTTTTGTTACTTCTTTATTTTTGCCTTTTTTTTGTCTGACAACAATTTGTTAAGACAATTTTCATAGGTGTTCCACATAAAAAAATATTATTGTTTGGTGTCCTGTGGTCTCAAGAAGTTGAAGAAATACTAAACTAAAGGCACTAGAAAATTAAAGGAACAGCACTGCAATCCATAAAGCCGAAGTAAGTGCTTTGGCTTCCTATACAGTGAACTGGGAGAGAGAGTCAGCAAAGAAAGCTATCCACCTAAGTTAGCATGGTAGGCAGGTTCCCTCCTACGATAGCCAATGGTAGATCTCAAGCAGAGGCCTGTGAACCTGAGAAATAAGACATGCCCTCAACCAAAATAATTAGTTTAAAGTATTTTATATATGCTGTGTGATCTAATGGTGTCAGAGTTTACATAATAAAATGACCAGTAACTGTGTTTCTGGAATATATGTGGAGTATAATTATTCAAACAATAAATTATGGCATAGTTGGTTAGACCAAGATCCACCAAAGATCCCTTTAAATATTCCCTTTGTGGATCTTTCTCTGGAGGCTTTTCAAATAAAAACAGCAGTCCCTGAAGTACCCAGTTATAAATCACATTGAGGTCAATAAGAAATCTTCCAGCTTCCATCAAGGAAGAATATGATCACTTTTGTTCAATAAGTACTGTTATATTGTTTTGACAACAATTTAATTATAACAATATGTGTAATATAGAAATATATCATGTTGGGAAGTTTCCTCAGAGAAAATAATAGAAAGATATTTGCATATTTGTAGGCAATGTTCCTGAAATTTATTTAACATATGGACTAATTACTGTGTATTTGAACAAAGGGAACTATCATTCACCTTCATTATGATCCTTGAAGATGTTGCATAGGGTGGAACTAAGCTCAAAGTTTAGTTTATACTCTGTACTTTAACTAGAGATCTTACTAAGGCTATGTCTACACTACGGAATTTTTTCAGAAAAATGGCCGTTTTTCTGAAAAAACTTCACTCACGTCCGTACTGCAATTGTGTACTTTTTAAAAAAATTGAAAGAACAGAGGGGTTTTTCCAAAATTGGTGAACCTCTTTCTGTGAGGAAGAAGACTTTTTCCAAAAGAGCTCTTTTGGAAAAAGGTGTTTCGGAAGGGAAAGAGGGAGTTTTTTCGAAAGAAGAGGAAAAAGGGAAAAGCACAAGTGTCCTGGCGGTCACGCCATCCATAATAATTACAGCTTAAATGCAAGATAGCATCCAATCAATGTGGATGCTACCTTTCAAAAAAGCAGATCACTTTTTCAATGCACTTTGGCAGAAAAGTTTCTTCTGAAAGAAGCCTGCAGTCTCGATGTACCCTAAGGATCTTATCTATGCCTACATAAAATTCCTTTATTGAGAGAGGTATAGGCTGAGCCCAAGGTATATATAACAGCAAAAGCAGTTACCTGTCATTTGAGAACCCTTGTAAATGAAGCTAATTAAGTAGGCTGGATGTGTCCATTTTGTTGTGAAAATGTGAACGTCAAAAGCAGGGGAAATTGACTTTGTACATGTTAACCACTTGATATCTTCATTGAAGCCCAGGTTCACTGTGTGAATTTTTTTAATGGATGCCAGGTCAGCAGTCTCTTTCTGTAATTTGAGAGGAAATATTTCTTTGTAGAAGAGTGACTACTTTTAAAATCCACTATTGACTGTCCAGTTAGGGTAAAATGTTCCCTATATGTTTATGTGTGTTACCATTCCTGGTGTCTGATTTGTGTCCATTTATCCTTTGTCATAGACACTGTCTGATTTGGCCAATATGCATAGTGGGGCATTGCTAGCACTTGATGGCATATATCACTTTAGCAGATGTGCAGTTGTTTGAGTCCTTGATGTTGTGGCTTATGTGGTTGCTTGCATGGGTATGTGGACAGAGTTGTCAATGGGGTATATTGCAGGGCTAAGTTCCTGGGTGAGTATGTGTGAGATGTAGTGTGTGGCTGCTGGTAAGCATTTGCTTCAGGTAGAGGGGTTATCTATAGGCGAGAACTGGGCTGTCTCCCAAGGTCTGTGAGAGTGAGAGATCATTTTCCAGGATAGGTTGTACATTGTCAATGATATGCAGGAGGTGTTTAAGCCGTAGGTGATGACCACTGGTGTTCTGTTATTTTCCTTTTTTGGACCCGTTTTCCTTTTTGGGTCTCTGTCAATCTGTTTCCTCTTGTCCCCAGATAGATATTTATGTTTTAATGCTTGATAAAGATCTTGTAGTCTTTATCTCCATCTTGGGACTGGAGCAAATCTGGTTGTATTTTAGGGCTTGGCTATTGACAACTGATCATGTGATGTGTCCTGGATGGAAGCTAGAGCCATGCAGGTAAGAATGGTGGTTAGAAGATTTCCTGTATAAGATGGTTTTTTTATGTGATCATCATTTATTTGTACTCTAGTATCAAGAAAATAGATCTCTTGTGTGGACTGGTCCAGGCTGAGGTTGATGGGGGGAGGGGAGTGTAAATTGTTGAAATTCCTGTTAAATTCTTCAAGGGTCTCCTCCCCATCCATATGATCTAATATGGTGATTATGTTCCTGTATTTGTTCTTTGGTGTACTGTCAGCTAATTTAAATATTGTATATAATTCTCATGCTTTCACTGTCAGTTATTCATATTATTTTCAGTTGTTCGGTAATTGAACAGTTATAGTTGAAATTAATCTGAAAAGCAAAAATATTAATTATGAAAAGACATATTCTGTGCTAAACTAAAGGCACAAATAATAGCATTATGTTTCTCTTGAAATGAACTTCTAAGTTTACAATGGGTTTTTCATAACTTTTGTTATGGAAAGAGATTATTCTCAGAGTGAATGTAATCCAAGCCATTAATTAGATATCAGTTATTTAGTTTAATATTTAGGATTTTCTTTTAGTATAATGTGACAGTTTCATAAGAAAGGTTTTAATAGTTAATACGTGTCTATCTTAGGTTATGTTGATTCAAAAGAGTATTTTTACATACTTATTATGTTTCCTTTGGTATAATAATTTATCAGTTAACAGAAGTTGAAGTATTCTGACAGATGCCTAAGGAATAGTTTGTTTTCCCATTTTAATTATACTTTATAATGTTTATGTTATTATACACAGGCTTGCTGCTTGCTATTTGTTAGCCTATTTAGATTCAAAATGATTCTTAGGATTAGAGAATAATTAGAATTTCAAATAAACTTTTTTCACACTCTGTTCCTTTGTAATCCTAATTTTGATCTCAGAAATAAACTGATAATGAATCTGATGAAATATATCTAACTACAACTTAATGGCATCGGAAAGAATTGGACTTGAGTATATATGAAGAATTTGAGGTGACATTTTCATTATCTGATAGTTAATGTGTTTCCTCCAATCCAATGCAATCTGGAACAAAGTTATAAAAGTCACTTGTGAAGGATTCATTGTTACAATGGAGGCATATTTATGACCTTACATACTTAGTGGTTAAAGAGAAATATTCAGGAGTGTTTGATCCACAACTGACCTTCATTTGATAATGAGTGGGGGTTTTTTCAGTTATGATGGAGATTCCACAATCTCCCTTTTTCAGCTGATGGAATTTTGTAAATAGCATTTTGTAATAAATAGGAACACTAGAGATGGGTCTTTATCAGCTACACGGGGGCAAGAGTCCTTAGGGGGCAAGAGTCCTTAGGAGGAATCTTGTCTGACTGCTCTCCAGAGTGGCAGCTCTATCACTCTGAAGAAGTAGGGAGGTTGGGGAGCTCCTCCAGTAGCACGGTGGATAAGGTATCTCCCTCCAGAGCAAGAGCAGGAAGGATAAAGGGGGCCCTGAAGGTAGAGAGGTTGGGGGGCTCCTCCAATGGCCCAGTGGACAAGGTACCTGCTGACAGAGGTCAAGGATTCAAGCCCCACTGCCCCAGGGACAGCCACAGCCACCACCACCACCACCACCACAAGCTTGGCTCCACTGGACACCGTAGGGGCTGGGAGTGATCCCATAGCTCTTACCTGCTTGTCTTCCATCTCTTTCAAGTGAGATCATTAACCAAGGGCAAACACTGTTTCTCAATAAATGAAGGAACCATAGACATCAATACCTAGAAATGACCTCAAGAGGTCATCTAGCCCATCCATCAACACTGAGGAAGAACCACATACAATTATATTATCCCAGAGAAGTGTATGTCTAACCTGTTTTTAAAAGCCTGTAACGATGTGGATTCAATAATCTTCCTTAGTAACCTGTTCTGGTGCTTAATTATCCTTAGAAAGCTTTTTTTAATAGTTCCCCGATGCTTCAACCTAAGCTGGTTCCTATCCTGAGAAGACATAAATATTAGGTTTGGAAGAATTAGATTTTGATCAGTAAATGTCAATAGATGTCAATTTCTATTATACATGCACAAGCCAGTAGAAAAAAGATGTCCAGTGAAATGTACAGGTAGTCAAAGTAACTGTTTAGGGATATGACAAGAGAAAATCCCTAATAAAAGAGCACTTAGTACTCAGTGTATATACTGAATGATAAAAGCTAAAATAGCAGCTGGAGCTTTCTCCTATAATAATTTAAAAATACTCTTTTCTATAGTGGCTAGCTGGTGCTAAAGTTGTGATTTCTTGGAGCTGGTCTGTCTAATGGATGTGCTCTTATATCTGTTTCTATGTCACTGTTAATATTTCGCTCCCTCAAAGGTAATACCAAAGACAGATTACACAGGCTACTATTTTGCCTTGACCAAAATGTGATTTTTAAGAGCCCATTAATTCGCATCAGCAGCCAAACTGCTCATACTAGCAAAATACTTCTGTTCATTATGTTCTTGTGTCACATGAGACTGTTGATAAAGCTTGCATCAAGGCCACTAAAATCTATTTCATTTTTGACCTTTATATCCTTCAGACTCCTGTGATTTTCATCCTTTTGTAGAATTTCTGTGGATACATTATTCAGACATGATTCTGAAAAAAAGACTTGGGAAATGAAGAATGGTTTCCTTCAAATGGCACAGCTATTGCAATTACATAACAAAGTACGTAATCTCATATAGGTCAAAATCATAGCTGCTCTATACTTCAATTTTTAATACTTCATACATATTTCCAGTGAAGTGAGATTCTCTCCCATCTTGCTAAGATGTTAGCATTTGAAGTTTAATTGAAGTGTGCATCTTCTATCTACCAAAAAGACAACTATAACTATGATGATGTTGTCTTAATCCAGAGCATTTCACACAAATCAGAAATAATATTGTTGATAGCAAAGGTATTGAAAGTTAATACACTTATCTCTTTTTGTTTGTCTGTTTGTTTTATTGAAAGAGAAGGAGGAAGATGCACTCTGACCTGTGCAGGGTTAATTTGCTGTTTAAATATGTTAAATATATAAAACAATTGTCAAGCCTTAGGGATTGTGACATAATTGAACTGCATTTCTAAAGCTGATAAACTCAGTCTATGTGCAATTGTATCTTGATATTATGAGACTATTGCAGTACAAGTACAAGAATCAGAAGAAATTTTATGAGGGGAGAAAATTAAACTGTATTATCACAGTTCTTTTCTTTTAAGATTTCTTTCCACAATTAAATGGCTAAGATAAGTGCATGAAATAAAAATAAAAGAAATTTAGTGAAATGGTTAACAGTCACCTCATCAGCTATCAGACAAAATGGTCTTCTTTTATTATGCAATTTTAACGGTAAAAAACATTTGAATCAAATACCATTAAAATACCAGAGAAATGTTTATTTAATATAGCAGCTAGAGGTCTGTCTAAGCTTCTTTCAAACTTGAACTTCAACACGACTTTATGATGAAAGTTATATAAACTGAACATTTTTTGAGAAAATTTGATTATTGAGTTTAATTAACTGTTCTTATAAGTTTAAATGGATTTCTCTTTAATGCCAAAAACTACTAATTATATATTGTATCAAATTTTCCAATTACATATAATACATGCACGAGAACATGCTATATCTACAGAATGAATAACTATATAGAACGTAACTCAATATATTATGCTATAACAGGGGTTGGCAATCTTTGGCACATGACTTGTCAGGGTAATCTGCTAATGGGCCATGAAACAGTTTGTTTACATTAAGCATCTGCTGGCCCAATGGAAGCATCAAAGAAATTCATATAAATAAAATCTAAGTACTCCTCTGCATACAGCCAATGGAAATAAGAGGATTGTTACCATTATAAATCCTGAAATAAGAGTGCATAAACTGAAGGCATTATATGCTCAAGAAAGTTGACCGAACCAAAGAAGCTTCTAAATCTTAATCTGACTGATGTCTTGGACCAGTCAGGTAGAAAGGCCTCTTTGCTATTCCAGAGTTAGGTAGAAATGAAGAACGGGTGAGATTTTAGTTCAGAAGTTCCATTTCCTTTTTTTCTCTTTAATAATAACAGTAGGTTATATTTCCAAGTCAATATTCTCAGATGAGCTCTCGAGTAACCATATTTTAGATTTTAACTCCTTTGTAAATTCAAGAAAATGGGCCAAAGAATAATTGAAAAAAATGTTTAAAAAGTTACTGTTAATATTATTATATTGTAAGTGATGACAAGTGGTGTTCTATTGTTGGTTTTCTTGGGTCTTTCTTGAAGTAGATGGTTTCTAGGTATTCGTCTGGCTCTTTCAATTTGCTTTTTTAGACACCACTCTCTATAGAAAACCCACCGACTCATACAGTTACCTACATGCTTCCAGCTCCCATCCAGAACACACCACACGATCCATCATCTATAGCCAAGCCCTTCGATACAACCGCATCTGCTCTAATCCCACTGACAGAGACCAGAAGCTTCAGGATCTCTACCAAGCATTTATAAATCTCAACTACCCACCCAGAGAAATAAAAAAGCAAATTGAAAGAGCCAGACGAATACCTAGAAACCATCTACTTCAAGACAGACCCAAGAAAACCAATAATAGAACACCACTTGTCATCACCTACAACCCCCAACTTAAACCTGTCCAACACATTATCAATAAACTACAGCCTATATTGGAACAGGATACCATACTCAAAGAGGCTCTGGGAGACAGACCCATAGTCTCCTATAGACAACCACCTAACCTCAAGATGATTCTTACCAACCACCACAGGACATAACACACTAATACCAACCCTGGTACCTTCCCTTGCAACAAACCCCGTTGCCAGCTTTGTCCACATATTCATTCTGCTGATACCATTATTGGACCTAACCAAGTGAGTTATAAGATCAAGAACACATATTCCTGCGCATCCAGAAATATAATCTATGCTATCATGTGCCGAAAGTGTCCGTCTGCTATGTACATTGGACAAACATCTCAGACACTTCGCCAAAGGATTAATGCCCACAAAACAGATATCAGACAAGATCACAAAGAGAAAACAGTTTCTTGTCATTTCAACCAGAAAGGACACAGTCTCAATGACCTGCTAACCTGCATCCTACTTCAGAAGACATTCAAATCTGCACTTGAAAGGGAATCCTCTGAACTGGCATTCATGCTAAAATTCGACACCCTCCGCACCGGACTTAACAAAGACCCCAACTATCTTACACATTACAAAGATAGCTTCCCCAATTATCACCTCTAATACTATTAACTCACAGACATTTCCCCTTCCCTACCTCTAATGTCATTAACTCACTGGCATTCACCTTCCTTCCCCCCCCGCCCCCCCGCACATCCCCCTTCTGTTTTGTAATGTGATTTGTCCTTTTCATGTGTGTTCATTTTTTTAAATTGTATCCTTTGGTATATATGGTTGTGACTGTTTTCTTCCATTATTTGATCTGAGGAAGTGGGTCTGGCCCACGAAATCTTATCATCTAATAAACCATCTTGTTAGTCTTTAAAGTGCTACATTGTCCTGCATTTTGCTTCAGCTACCCCAGACTAACACGGCTACATCTCTACCACTATTCAATTCTGAAATCATTAGTTATCGGCTTAGGTGAAGAAGTTTTTACATCACAAATAAATACCAGGAAGAAGTGAAAGATGTGGATGTTGTTTAATAAAAGTAGTTCACAAGAACTGTGTTTTGAAGAGTAACTGTCAGTAGTAAACTAATGCAAGAGTTATGATGTGGAGATGTAGTACACCTGTACATTGGACTGTCTCTATAAAATGTCATTGAAACATTTTACAAAAAATAAGTCAGAAGACAAGTCAAATGCCTTCAGTCTGAGAACTTGATGATGTAACTGCGGCATTAGAGAAACTGTTAATTGGAATGTGGGCCTGTGGTAATACCAAGGAGAATATAGAAACCACATAAAGAATTCAATAGTTTGTTATTAAAGGAATATTCTGCAACATTTAAATGTGATACAAGATCTTAAGAATAGGTATTAATAAGAATAGATAGATAATTGGAAATAGAAAAACAAAGTTAAATTAATATCAACATACATTGGAAATAAATTACAAGTAATAGGATTGCTGAAATACTATGAGATCACTTGGAATCTCAACCTCTTAGGAAATTTGAAGTGTTATCTCTGCTCAAGATCAAGATTTTCAATAGTCACTAATGGATTTTAATGCTTCCGTTTTTCAGTGTTCAGTGTTAGGCACTTTTCAAATGGACTGATTATCAGAGAATGAGTATTCTTCACTGCTTTAGCCAGTGTTGCATAAGAAGGCTCCCAATGCACTTACAGAAATATGGGCTAGGCTACAATTTATCTTTGGATCCTTGTCCTCCCTGGATAGCGAAGGTCAATAGAAAAGTATTGAGTTCTGTGCTAGAGAAGGATAAGGTGCTCATTGCTTTGAGGAAGCTTTTTGGTCTCTGCTCAGAAAGTGATCCTTTTACACTGACAATTGACACATATGAATTGGTCACTAATCTTCTGTTTCTGGTTCAGATTATAGAGCAGGTTGTGATGATGTCTCCCTAAAGTAGGATTGAACAAGGTTAATTTTCACCTCTCTTATTCTATGTGTATGCGTAATTCCTAAAAGAGATGCAAGAAAATATTGGGTGAAGGATTTTAAGTATGTCTTGCCTCCAGATTAGAGCAATCACAAAGGGTGCGAGGTTAAGCATCTTGAGGCAAGACTGACGCATGGGTAAAAATTAATTGGTCAAGTTATTATAGTTGTTCGGGGAAACAATGAGAAGAACTGGTGGAGGTTACATGAGGTCTCTGATATAGGATATTCAGCCAACATTTGTTATTAAGTTTTACATCTTGGGGGGCAGGTAGAACTCCCAACTGTTTTCTGATGATCAGCTAGCAGTAGAGCAGTGACACTTTCCATCTGCATCTTAACAAGAGATTGCAAGTAGAGCTGGATGAAATTTTTCATGCAGGAACTTTCTTTGAAGAATTAAAAAGAGTTTTGGTCAATATGAAACTATTCAAGAATTTGCCATGAATTTGCTGAATACTCTGAGCCAGGTTATTTATTTATTTTATGCGTGGGACTTAGAGGCTATTCACAGAAAGAGTGGGGGAATAGGTTGTGCCTCCTTTACAGCCTTTAGCTTATTGATCAGGGCACTCTCCTCAGAGGCGGAAGATCCTGTTTCAACCCCCCACACACCTATGCCTGATCTGGAGTAGGAGTTTGAGATTTCCTCCTCCCACAAATCAAGATGGTGATCTAACCACTGAAATGTGGGGTATTTTTCCAATCCCTTCAGTTGGAGCTTTTCCACTTTGAATAAATAAATATATAACAGGAACTTCACCTAGGGTCTTCCATACCCCAGCTGAACATCCTAACCTCTGGACTGAAGATTATATAAGCAGTAGCACCTCCTTATACCTTCCCCACTATTTCTGGCTATTTTGTAAATCTAGACCTCTCTTTTTCTCCATTCTTAGTTTAAAAATGCCTCCAAGTGCATTTGCACATTTTGTTTCGGGTCAAATGAAATGTTTTGTTCACTCTGAAACAAAATTCCTGACAACTATACTCACTGACCAATGTTGTTTTGGTTTGATTTAGAATATTCAGGTTTGGTTCAGACAAGAACTATTATTTCCCTCACTGCAACTGCCATCCACCCAAACAAAATGCATTCACCTAGCTGTCCACATAAGCTTTTCCAAAGGACCTGGACACCTTGGCTGTGACCTATTCCCTTGTCTTACATTAGACTAATACAAAGTGCCCTACAAGAGAGCCACAGCTTAAATCCGTATGTATGCATAAGCCTGTGCATTCAGAAGTGGCAGCTTATTTTTTAAGTGGCATATTTTACTCTGAATGTATGATACCAGAATTTTTCAAGCTGCACTGTCAGTGAATTGGCTCCTCGATAGAATTTAAGGTGCTGATTTTAATTTTTAAAGCTTTGAATGCCTTGGAAATTTGGCCTCTCTCCCAATATTATATTGCCACAGCTGAGATCAGCTAATGCTCTCAAGCTGGCCCTCCATTGCTATGTAAGAAAAGCTGCTACTTGTAGACCATTCCCTAATAGTTTTGGAATTCACTCCCAACTTGGGCTGAAATTACCCACATTTGTTGACCTGCAGGACACAGTATGTCAGAGTGTGCATACTGCACTCTGAAACAGGAGGGGTCAAGACCCTGTAGGCAGAGGAAGTCTCACCCCTTCACCCAAAATGGTCATGCTCCAAGTGCTGGAACAGTATAAAAGGGAATCCCTGAGCTCAGTCTGGGTTGGACACCAGAGAAAAAGGACCTGTTGCTGGATATCCAGAGATACCCCAGCCAGAGACCCAGATGCCAGGAACCAGAGATCTGGGAGACCACCTCAAGCTTCCTGCACTGGAGGAGCCCCAGGGAGAGGCTGTTGCTGTGGAACCAAAGGACCTGGAGACCATGTGGAACCAGAAAGTCTGGTAGGAAGTGACCCAGGGAAGTTGCAGTTCTGTTATCTCCCACCCGAGTGAGCTTGGCATATTGCAATTGGATTCTCTGCTGAGCGAGTGGTGGAGTACTCTGCCACTTACAGGGCCCTGAATGGGTCCCAGTGGAATAGGGTGGGCCAAGGCTACCCCTTATTGGGGCTGCTGCCATTAGGCTGTGCTTCCTTGAACTGAGAGCTATTGATAAGGACTGACAGAGGTTGCTGATGAACCAGCATCCACACCTCTTGGTACCCACACCTCTAAGGAAGGGGTGTACCTGTGCCATGACATGTACCTTTCCAAGCTGACCTTTGAACACAACTGAGATAATTGAGGTAGACTGGGAGGGGGTGAGGAATAAGAGGGAGAAAGAAATGGACATGTAGTATTTATTGGAACAGAGGGGTGTGTGTGTGTATGTACTGCTGTTCAGGTTTTGTAATGGGGTTTGTGTTCTATTTAATTGAGGGTATGTGTGACTGAAACCCAGGATTTTTTTTCTATTTCACTATATTTAAATTGATATGAATTGATAATCTTTTAATATCTAATATGTGGAATAAGTATTGATTCGTTATAGGATAGTGTTTTTGCTCTCAAAACAATAACTCGCTCTGGTAATGTGCATATCCAGTTGTGTGGTGTGGAGGGAGAAGGGGATGTTAGTGATATTATTTGGTTCAATCAGGTATCATTAGTATGATTAGGCAAAGAATGTGAGAAAGAAATTCAACATAAATCTTAAAAATCAATGTAGAATAACTATTGATTTAGAACAACCTCCAGAATATAAATAATACTGTTGAGAGTTCAAAAGTGCCAGTTTAACCTGAATCATGTGTCAGATAAGAATTTAGTGCATTTGATGCTGCTATCTAGAGCACTTTTACTATGAAACATGATATAGAGTCAGAATGCATGTGCCAATTTCAAGTTTTACTGATGAAACATACAGTCACAAATACATTTGAAATGTGGTGTAAGCCAAAAAGAGAGAGGTCAGATATCCAGTTCATAATTTTTGGTCTGTGTGTGATGAGTTAACAGTAATTGGTGATGTAATTCATAAGGCAAATATGTAATGCCATGGAGCATGAGGAAAGAAATGCCATGTCACATTTTTGAAGGATGTCTGTCTTTGGAATTATGCAAAAGAAAAGACAAAAATACTTTACTGGCCTCGTAAGAACAGATTGCTGGTATAGTTATAAAACGTTCAGTGTGACAGGTATATCAACAACAACAGTCTAAAGAACCGTTATATCCTCAGCAAGCACCAGAGTGACCTTGGCAAAATATATTGATTGTCCTGACCTCTTTTACTTTGGAGGCAAATACAATTTATATCAGTAGTGGATTCATATTGCAGCTACTCAGAATTGAGTCTCCTACAGGATAACCTGAGTGAAAAAGAGATTCATCTTCTGAAATGTGTTTTAGCCAGGCATGGAATTTCTGATCAAGTTTACTCACTCCCACCTTAGGCTGAAATAGCCAGAAATTGTTGATCTGCAGGGCACACTACAAAACCTAGCTATTCAATCTAGTGTTTAAAGATGACTGAGATGTCTGGAGTAGACTATGGGGAACAAGTACGTAGTTCACCAATGCCAGAGTAAAATTCAAAGGTTCGGCAAAGGGTTGGTTATATGGAGCATGCTTTACCCACATCTGAATTACAAATATAAAGTGAGTTTGGAAAGTAAAAATTGAAATAATTTCTGTTGTGACTGATTCATTCAGGTTTTGAGACAAGAAGCACAAACAAATTAATCAGGAATATGGGTACATTGTGGAGTCCCTTACGGAGAACACAAAACCTCAAATTTACAGAAGAATGGCAAAGAAGATCATTCAAAAAAGAAAGGCGTTTAGAGGTTTAAGTCATTGATCTGGGATCTCAGAGACCTACATTCACTTTGTAGGTCTGCCACAGCCTTCCTATGTGTCATTGGTTGAATCCCTTAATTCCACTCAACCTAAGTATCTCACCTTAAAGAGCTGTCATGAGAATATGAACATTGCTGGTTGCAAAACACCGCAAAATAAACTACAAATACCTGAATAGACAGAAGCATGTGTGGCTTTCTGATTAACAGAGTAGGGGAGGTATCCCTGAAGACATAAAAAAAGATAACTGAGCTTGCTGATTTTCTTTGATAAAACACATAAAAACATAAGAACAGCCATACTGGGTCACACTGGACTATCTAGCCCAGTATCCAATGACAGTGATCAATGACAGGTGGCGCAGAGGGAAAGAACAGAAGAGGTAATCATCAAGTGATCCACTCCCCTGTTATCCATTCCCAGCCCTGACAAATGGAAGCTAAGGATACCATTGCTACCCAGCCTGGCTAATAACCATTGATGGACCTATCCTCCACGAATTTATCTTGGGGTGCATCTAGACTACATTCCTCTTTCAAAAGAGGAATGAAAATGAAGGAAATCAAAAATGCAAATGAAGTGTAGATTTACAAATCTCACACTTCATTTGCATAATTGCATCTGATCGCTTTTTCAAAAAAGTTCTTTTCTTTTAAAAAGCAGTCTAGACACTGTTCTTTTGAAAAAAAAAAACCCTTTACAGGTTTACAGGGTTCTTTCAAAAAGGGTTTCTTTTTGAAAGAACTGTGTCTAGACTGCTTTTTTTTTTTCAAAATACTTTTTTGAAAAAGCGATCGGACGCAATTATGCAAATGAAGCACGAGATTTGTAAATCTGTGCTTCATTTGCATTTTCTGCATTTACAGTCCTCTTTCGAAAGGAGAATGTAGTCTAGACGCACAGTTGTTGTTTTTGGAACCCTGTTATACTTTTGGCTTTCACAACATCCTTTAGTAAAGAGTGCCACAGGTTTACTATGGATTATGTGAAGAAATAATTCCTCTCATTGGTTTTAAACCTGCTGCCTGCTAATTTCATTTGATGTCCCTTATTCTTGTGTTATGAGAAAGAATAAATAGCCTTCTTTATCTACTTTCTCTGTACCAGTCATGAATTTATAGACCTCTATCATGTTCCCTGTTAGTCATCTATTTTCCGAACTGAAAAATCCTCATCTTATTAATCTCTCTTCATATGAAAGAAAGCCATTCCATAACCCTAATAATTTTTGTTGTCCTTTTCTGAACCTTGTCTTGGGCAGATTTGCATCATCTGCACATTTTGTAATCTCACTGTTTATCTCCTTTTCTATATCATTTATAAATATGTTGAACAAGACTGGTCCAGGAAAAGAGAACTCTCTATTCTAAAAACTGATCATTTATATTTACCCTTGGTTTCCTATCTGTCATGATTATGAGGGTTAGCCAGCAGCCTGGGGATTAAGGGGTTAACTACACCTAGCCAGGTGGAGTGACCAGTAGGAATGTAGGTGGGACTTTCAACCTGGGACAAAGGAATTTGGGTTTTTTCCTTTGTCCTTTTGTCTCTCTAGGAGTTCTCTGCAGCTACAGAGAGGGACAAGCATGTCTCTCTCTCTCCAAGACACCATTCTTCATTCTCTGTAAGTAGGGTAAAGTTTAGGTAGTTTCGTTAGGGTTTATTGTTTTAAGGGTTGGGTATGGGATCTGAGATCTGACACTGTTTAAAAGATGTTTTGGGGTTTTTTTGTAACAGTTCTAGGCCCATGGAGCTTCTCCATGAGTACATTTTGTTACCGTCCTATCTAGTCATTATACCTGCAACAGGAATATTGTTGTAATAATAAAAGTTCCTTCCTTTCTTTTTATTAACCTGGAAGTGGTTAATTGTGTGCCCCAATTTTTATTTTAGGGGTGAGATTTCCCAAATGATCTTTCCCCTGGTTTCTTTAGCAACATTTGGGTGGTGGCAGCGGAAGTTTTATTTCCAAGATCTAGGTTTTTAAGATTTTGGTGGAAGTTTATACCAAAGCCTGGTAGATAAGGCTTTGGGGTACACTTGCTGGCCCCCACTTCTGCATTTATCATGCCAGTGTGGGGAAGGAGCCATGACACCATCTTCTACCCAATTATCAATAAATCAGAGAACCTTCCTCTTATCGCATGTCAGCTTACTTTGCTTAACGTAATGAATCTGGACCTTTATATTTAATTGTATACGATGACCAAATGAGAAGAGGCCTCAGATGCATAAAGTTATTGCTGGTATATCATCTGCAGCAAATTGAAGTCTGTTTAAATTTTCACATTTTAAACATTTCTCAGGAGCTTCATATATATGTGAGTTTCGTATCTGCAAGAGCACAGATTTGTCAATTTACCTCTACCACTCAAATTCAAACACAAAAAACTCTGCTCTTAATCCACAATAGGAAGTTAACTAAAGTTACAAGATAATTGGAAGGACTTGGACCTCAATTGATTTATTTTGTTAATGAGAAATTCTAAACAAGTTGTTTAGATCCTGTCCTGCTAGTAATAGAAAGTGTCATTCATTGATGCATTATTATTGTCGTTTCCAGGCAAGTAATGCTCTGGATCATAAACTAATACTCAAAATTGCCTTACAACATAATTAGGAAAAGCTAATGTTTACTAATGAAGAACTTTTCCGTAGGGTTTTAAGATGATGGCCAGTGATTCTCCATCACTGTCAGACATGTTTATTTATAAATTTCACAGGGAGTAGCATTTACAAAGCAGTGACCCCAGCTGTCTGGGATAACAAGAGAATTTGACTGTACTGGTACAATGAAGTGTACTCTTTGGGGGCTCCTACAGTGTTAGAGGACCAGGACATGACCAATCATCAAAGCAGAAGTCAGGATAAGTGGTTAGAATAGAAGTAAATAAGATCCCAAACTCAGAACCCTGAGTCAGAGGCCAGATGCTGGAGCTAAGAGCCAGAGATGCTTAAAGTCGAGTAAAGGAAGGCAGAAGCAATGTTGGGCCTGGGAGAAGGGCTGGCAACCAGCAAATGCTTTGAGAAGCCAATACATTGCTGCTGCCTCTTAGTGGTGGTTTTACAATCAGATATGCTGAACCCATCAGCCAGTTGTGTAGTTTGGCCAGTCAGGGAATTTAACCAGGAAATAGCTGAACTGGTTAAACTTACTGGGGGCCTAAACTGGCAAGTAAGCAATCTAACTTCAGGCCCTTACTACTGACAGCTAGACGGGGTGAAGAAATGCTGGCCCATGCACCTGATCTGGTTCACCAAGGTTAGCACCTGATGGACCACCATTACTATATTTACCATCGCTTCCACTGGTATGGATGATTGCAGCTTCCATTGGCTGTGGATTGCTGTTCCCAGCCATTGGGAGCTGTGGGAAATGATGTCCTAGATCATCTGCTTCCCATAGCCTCCCATTGCCTGGGAATGGTGATCTGTAGCCAATGGTCAACGAAATTGCCCATTCCTGTAGAAGCGCAGGTAAATATAGTGGTAGTGACCTCCCAGGGGCTAACCCTGGTGAACTGCCACTGCTCTTCTCTTAAATCTCCCATTTCATGTTGAGGTGCTTAATGTCATTCAAAACTATTGGTTGCCAAATACCATGACTGGTATTTGGTAAGTGTTGTTTTCCCATTACCAGCAAATGCCCCAGTCACTTGATATCTTCTTTTGTAGATTATGTAACATAGAATCATAGACTCATAGAAAACTAAAATTAGAGGGGACCTCAAGAGGTCATTGTTCCAGTCTCCGCTCTCACGGCAGAACCAAGCACCATCTAGACCATCCCTGATAGATGCCTGTCTAACTTGCTCTTAAATATCTTCAGTGATGGAGATTCCTCAACCTCCCTAGTCAATTTATTCCAGTGTTTAACCACCTTGACTATTAGAAAGTTTTTCCTAATGTCCAACCTAAACCTCCCTTGCTGCAATTTAAGCCCTCTAAGCTGCAGGGCAGCACAGCTTCACAGGTGCAGGAAGCCCTGAGCCTCTGACTGGTTGGGACACCACAGCTCACAGGGAACACTGTAACACCCTTTTAGATACTTGAAAACTGCTATCATGTCCCCTCTCAGTCTTCTCTTTTCTAAACTAAACAAGCCCAGTTATTTCAGTCTTCCCTCATAGCTCATCTTTTTAGTCTTTTAATCATTTATGTTGCTCTTCTCTGGACCCTCTCCAATTTCTCCACATCTTTCTTGAAATGTGGTACCCAGAACTGGAAAAAATACTCCAAATGAGGACTAATTAGTGCACAGAAAAGTGGAAGAATGCCTTCCCAATTCTTCTTTTCCTCAGAACTGATACCATCTTGGCTGATAGTAATTCTGAGATACTTAAAATTGTTCACCTTCTCAAGATTCTTTTCTTCAGTTTTGACTTCTTCCTTTGTACTCCCCATTAACATGACTTTTTATTTATTTGCATTGAATCTCAGGCCTATCTTCTCCATTATTTCTTTTATCTGGTTGTGATATTTTAAATCTTCCTTGATAGGAGTGTAAGCAGGGGCTGAATTGCTGCTTGCTATCAGCCAGTTAAAAGGAGGGGTGGGTGTGCCCACTACAATTGTTTAGCTCTGCAAGGTAATTAACTGTTAACTGTTGACATGTAAATACTGCTCAGGAGAGAATCCGAGGTGTGGCTATGTAAATATCCCATTCAGCCAGGGCTGATGGAAGGTCAGTGTTGGAATGGAATGTGGAGAATTGTATATAATTTGGGACTGTTGTGGGGGTAACTAATCATGCTACCCCTAAATGTGGGAACTGTAAAACATGCCACCAGTGCTTGCAGGAGAGACACCACCATCATGGTAAGAGGTCTCGGAAGAACAAGCCTCCCCACTTCCAGAGTTGAGTGAACTGAGCTGGGGGAAAGGGTTAAAGGACTTGAATCAGCCTGCTTCACACCTGCCAGGTGTGAGCTATAAGACTCGCCTAGCCTGCACCTTTCCCCCTTTGTTTTAAGGACAGACCTAAAGCAGACTCCCTGAGGAGTCTTTTCTTTTGCTAGTCCAGTGAAAGCTGGATTCATTTGGCAGCCCAGCTGGTGGCTAAAGAGTTGAAATCACTGAGAGCTGAAATCACTGGTTTGGCTGAGAGCCAGACCTATTGCAGCCAGTGAAGTGGCGGCAACCAGCGGCGTGGCGTGGCGTGGTGCGGCGGCAGGTGAGGAGCGGCCATCAGCGGCATGGCGTGGCGCGGTGGCAGGCGAGGAGCAGCCACCAGTGGCGTGGCGTGGAGCGGCAGCAGGTGAGGAGCGGCCATCAGCGGCGTGGCATGGCATGGCGTGGCGGCAGGCAAGGAGCGGCCATCAGTGGCCATCAGCGGTGTGGCGTGGAGCAGCAGCAGGCGAGGAGCGGCGACCAGTGGCGGCAGCAGATGAGGAGCAGTGGCAGGTGCTCAGCAGAGCATCCAGAGGCATGGGACGAGACAGCTGGTGGAGCGTGGTGGAGTTTCATATAAGGTGCCCCCTATCTATTCCCCCACCCCCATTTCTACCCAGGTTGGGAGGTGAAACCCTGTGGGTGAACTTTGGGACTCTGGGTGGCACGGACCAGGGACAGAGACTTTTGGGGCGTCGGACTCTTTGGACTGCGGGCGATTCTTGGCTGGGGTGGGGGCTTGGCTCATGTTTGGGTTATGAACTCTGTTTGTGGTGTTTTCCCCAAGTTAATGCCGTATGAATTCTCTCTTTGTTTCATTAAATGTTTCTTTCCTACACTCAGACTCAGTGCTTGCGAGTGGGGAAGCATTGCCTCTCAGAGGCACCCAGAGGTGCCTGAATTTCCCAGATTACTGGGTGGGGGCTTGAGCCGGTTCTTTGTGAGATTGACCCCAAGACATTGAACCCAGCTCTGGTTACTGCCAGGCCTACCCGGCAGAAGGGTTACAGGAGTACTATCCTTAGCAAAGTTTAGATAAAAAAGCCTTGCATTTTTCTATTTTAGGCCATATAAATAACTGTTGCATTGCTTTAGAGACCATTCTGAAAGGTGGTACTCTGGCTTCCACTGATCAGAGAGGAACTGTGGACTGATCAAGTTTACATTAGGGTCCTATTGCTGTCGTATGTACTATCGGCACACAAATAATATAAATGTTTAATACATACTTTGTATGTCGTCATAAGGAGAATATCACACTGTCCACCTTCCCTGGCAGCAACCAGACATTTTCTAAAGAGAAGACTCAGAGCTCTCCCTTTGCTGCCCTTCACCCAGCCACAAACTCTTCCCTCTGCCATTTACCCCCATACAAAATCCTGAGCTTCCTCTTTCTGTCTCTGCATCCAGATCTACATACACTTCACATACACATACAGGTCTCAAATTAAACACAAGTTTAAGCTTTCCTTTCTCTATCCACTTTGCACTCCCCCAGGTGAGTGGATTACAACAACTGCTGCGTAGCTAACTCCATGTTTTGCTGATTGCAAAATAAACTATTCCATCCCACAAGGACCAGAGCGTACCAGAGAGTACTCACAAGGACTAGAGAGGTTCAACTTTTAGTTCGTATATCTGTCAAATGCATTGTATTTGACTTATGTAATTTTGTCCAACATTTAGAGATGGTGGTCTATCCCTGAGGTCTCATCTCAAATATATCAAATAGTGATGGCTTTCACCTTTTGAGAAGGGGGAAGACCCTATTTGGACACAGAATGGCTAATCTAGTGAGGAGGGCTTTAAACTAGGTTCGACGGGGACAGATGAGCAAAGCCCACAGGTAAGTGGAGAACATGGAGACCTGGGAGATGGGTCGGAAATGGGAGGGAGCGTGGGCTACAATGGCAGAGAGAAAGGAGGGTCAGGGAAAAACTGGGAGGCAAGGTCAAATCAGGTTCTTAGATGCCTATATACAATTGCGAGAAGTATGGGAATTAAGCAGGAAGAACTGGCAGTGCTAATAAATAAGCACAATTATGACATTGTTGGCATCACAAAAACTTGGTGGGATAATACACATGATTGGAATGTTTGTATAGAAGGGTACAGCTTGCTCAGGAAGGATAGACAGGGAAAAAAGGGAGGAGGTGTTGCTTTATACATTAAAAATGAACACACTTGGAGTGAGGTGGAGATGGACATAAGGAGATGGAAGTATTGAGAGTCTCTGGGTTAGGCTAAAAGGGATTAAAAACAAAGGTGATGTCATGCTAGGAGTCTACTACAAGCCACCTACCCAGGTGGAAGAAGTGGATGAGGCTTTTTTTAAACAACTAACAAAATCATCCAAAGCCCAAGATTTGGTGATGATGGGGGACTTCAACTATCCAGATATATGTTGGGAAAATAACACTGCAGGGCACAGACCATCCAATAAGTTCTCGGACTGCATTGGAGACAGCTTTTTATTTCAGAAGGTTGAAAAAGCTACCAGGGAGGAACCTGTTCTAGATTTGATCCTAACAAATAGGGAGGAACTGGTTGAGAATTTGAAAGTGGAAGGCAGCTTGGATGAAAGTGATCATGAAATCATAGAGTTCACAATTCTAAGGAAGGGTAGAAGGGAGAACAGCAAAATAGAGTCAATGGATTTCAGGAAGGCGGATTTTGGTAAGCTCAGAGAGCTGATATGTAAGGTCCCATGGGTATTGAGACTGAGGGAAAAAACAACTGAGGAGAGTTGGCAGTTTTTCAAAGGAACATTGTTAAGGGCCCAAAAGCAAGCTATTCCAATGTGTCAGAAAGATAGAAAATACGGCAAAAGACCACCTTGGCTTAACCACGAGATCTTGCTTGATCTAAAAATAAAAAAGGAGTCCTATAAAAAATGGAAAGTATGACAAATTAAGAAGGATGAATATAGGCAAACAGCACAGGAATGCAGGGGCAAGATTAGAAAGGCAAAGGCCCAGAATACGCTCAGACTAGCTATGGGAATAAAGGGAAACAAGAAGACTTTTTATAAATACATTAGAATCAAGAGGAAGACCAAGGAGAGGGTAGGTGCACTAGTCAGTGAGGAGAGAGAAACCGTAACAGGAAACTTGGAAATGGCAGAGATGCTCAATTACTTCTTTGTTTTGGTATTCACCGAGAAGTCTGTAGGAATGCCTAACATAGTGAATGCTAGTGGGAAAGGGGTAGTTTTAGAAGGTAAAATAAAAAAAAGAACAAGTTAAAAATCACCTAGAAAAGTTAGATGCCTGCAAGTCGCCAGGGCCTGATCAAATGCATCCAAGAATACTCAAGGAGCTGATAGAGGAGGTATCTAAGCCTCTAGCTTTCATCTTTGGAAAATCATGGGAGACAGGAGAGATTCCTGAGGACTGGAAAAGGGCAAATATAGTGCCCATCTATAAAAAGGGAAATAAGAACAACCCAGGAAACTACAGACCAGTTAATTGAACTTCTGTGCCAGGTAAGATAATGGAGCAAGTAATTAAGGAAATCATCTGTAAGCACTTGGAAAGTGGCAAGTTGATTGGGAACAGCCAGCGTTGATTTGTAAAAAATAAATCATGTCAAACCAATCTGATAGCTTTCTTTAATAGGATAATGAGTCTTGTGGATAAGGGAGAAGCGGTGGATGTGGTATACCTAGACTTTAGTAAGGCATTTGATACAGTCTCGCATGATATTCTTATCAATAAACTAGGTAAATACAACTTAGATGGGGCTACTATAAGGTGGGTGCATAACTGGCTGGATAACAATACTCGGAGTAGTTATTAATAGTTCACAATCCTGCTGGAAAGGCATAACAAGTGGGGTTCCGCAGGGGTCTGTTTTGGGACCGGATCTGTTCAATATCATAATCAACAATTTAGATATTGGCATAGAAAGTACGCTTATTAAGTTTGCAGATGATACCAAGCTGGGAGGGGTTGCGACTAATCTGGAGGATAGGGTTATAATTCAAAATGGCCTGGACAAATTGGAGAAATGGTCTGAGGTAAATAGGATGAAGTTTAATAAAGACAAATGCAAAGTGCTCCACGTAGGAAGGAACAATCAGTTTCATACATAGAGAATGGGAAGCGACTGTCTGGGAAGGAGTACAGCAGAAAGGGATCTAGGGGTTATAGTGGACCACAAGTTGAATATGAGTCAGCAGTAGATGCTGTTGCAAAGAAAGCAAACATGATTCTGGGCTGCATTAACAGGTGTGTTGTGAACAAGACACGAGAAGTCATTCTTCCACTCTACTCTGCGCTGGTTAGGCCTCAATTGGAGTATTGTGTTCAGTTCTGGGCACCACATTTCAAGAAAGGTGTGGAGAAATTGGAGAGGGTTCAGAGAAGAGGAACAAGAATGATTAAAGGTCTAGAGAACATGACCTATGAAGGAAGGCTGAAGGAACTGTGTTTGTTTAGTTTAGAAAGGAGAAGATTGAGGGGGGACATGATAGCAGTTTTCAGCTATCTAAAAAAGGTGTCATAAGAAGGAGAGAGAAATCTTGTTCATCTTGGCCTCTGGGGATAGAACAAGAAGCAATGAGCTTAAACTGCAGCAGGGAGGTTTAGGCGGGACATTAGGAAAAAATTCCTAACTGTCAGGGTGGTCAAAAACTGCAATAAATTGCCCAGGGAGGTTGTGGAATCTCCATCTGTGGAGATATTTAAGAGTAGGCTAGATAAATGTCTATCAGGGATGGTCTAGACAGTATTTGGTCCTGCCATGGGGGCAGGGGACTGGACTTGATGACCTCTCAAGGTCCCTTCCAGTCCTAGTATTCTATGATTCTAAGATTCTTTGATTACACTATGGCTACATCTACATTGGCAATATTTTTCGCAAAAGCAGTCGCTTTTGTGCAAAAACTTGCTGCCTGTCTATGCTGGCCATGAGTATTTGCGCAAGAAAAACAAAGTTGTAATGTACAAATACAAATACTTGTACAAATACTCTGACGCTCCCGCTCAGGAATAAGCCCTTTTGCGCAAGTGTTCTTGTGCAAGAGGCCAGTGTAGACAGGCAGCCAAGACATTTTGTGCAAAAGCAGTCTAAATGGAAAAAAGCCCTAGTGGCCGCTTGGATGCTCCGTACCTGCAGGCAGCTCCTGGAAGTCATGGTAACCTGCGCCCCCTTAAAGGCAGATGCAGCCTGCAGAGGCCACAAGGCAGAATCCTTCTGCCTCTGCCAGAGTTCTGCTACGCGGCACTGCTGCCTTCCCCAACAGCCACCAGCCCAGGATGGACATTCCAGCAAGGGAACAGCCACCTGCACACCCAGTGCAGGAGGCCCCAAGGGGCAGGAAATGGAGAGGCCCTTCTGGACCTGTGGGCGGAAGAGAAGACCCTGCATGACACCCGGGGCACCCGTCACCGCAACGTGGATATCTTCCTCTGCATGGCCCATGTGCTCTCACACCAGGGACATCCAGCCTGGACCCTCAAGCAGGTCTGGGATAAGGTAAAAGAGCTACACCTGGTCTATGTCCGGGCCAGCCAGGGCCAGGGGGCAGGAGCTGACAGCTGCCCCCACTACCAGCGGCTCCACCTCATCCTGGGCCAGGCAGCACCCCACGGACCGTCTGTACCCGTGGACATGAGCAAGTGCCCCTCCATCACCAGGCCCAGCGAGGGGGGGGAGGAAGACGAGCCAGCCAGCGAGTCAGATGAGGAGGAGAACCAGGGCAGCAGCGTGACCCTGCAGCTCGAGGTTGTCTCCGGCAGCCCCAATGTCTCCCGTGCGTCCTCAGAGGCTGGGGAAGGATCCAGTGGTGAGTATTGCACTTTGCACTCACAAGGGTGGGGGGGAGCCAGGCGCCCGGGGGGGGAGGAGGAGGAGGGAGCATCACTTAGGCAGCGTGAGCTGCATGCTTTGTAGCATTAGCAGTATGCAGCACGTGCAGCCACGTGCAGCCTGGTGACTGAGCGGCACGTGGCCGCGGCAGGCAGCACCAGGGCACGCCATGCTGCTCACTCACATCCGGACCAGGGGGGAAGGGTGGATGCTGGCTGGAACCAGCCAGGGCCCCGGGGGCACAGGCCACAGCCCACAGCTCCGCAAGTGTGCAGCACACAGAACGGCACACTGTCCCATGCCTGGCTGTGAGGCACAGCCAGCTGCTCCTGGGAAAACCGCAGCATCACAGCCCTGTGAGCATGGCCCCCACTGAGCCCCTCGCCTGCTCCTGGTGCCTTGGCTGGCCCCCCCGAGGGAAGTCCGCTCTGCAACCACACATGTCCTTGGGCTACGTGCGGCAGCGGCAGCACCCCAACCACCCAAGGCCTAATCCGGCGGATCTGGCAGCAGGACCAACTGCTTTGGCAGCATGTGCAGGCCGTCAAGCGCATTAAGGCAGCCATCACCCAGTGGATGGAAGCAGACCTTGAGTGGTGCCAGCAGGCCTGGGACCACTTCCAGGCCCGATGTGAGCGAGTGGCAGATACTCACATTGGGCATGCCATGAACTACGGCATGACAGTGCCCCATCCACCCGCCATCCCTCCCTTCAAAATGCTTGTGCCCCCCCTGCTCCCGCCATTCCCCCTGCTCCTACTGCCCCTCCTGCTCCCACCATCCCCCCTGCTCCTGCTGTGCCTCCTGCTCCCACCATCCCCCCTGCTCCTGCTGCTCCTCCTGCTCCCGCCATCCCCCCTGCTCTTGCTGCTCCTCCTGCCTACCTCCGTGTGGTGCCTGCCCCAATGCGGCTGGACCCACACGTGCTGGTCCGGCTCCACAGAGGAGGTCGCAGGGGCCACCCCTCCCAGTACTAGCTCTCCTCCCCCTCCCAGTTCAGAGCCCCCTCCCCATTATAAATAAAAAGTTCAGTTTGTTTTCCAAAAAAACTGTGTTGGTTGTTTATTGGGAGGTATGGGGAGGAGATGGGGGAAGGGTTGGGGATGGGAGGGAGATGTCAAGGGAGACAGAGGCAACCCTACTATGGGGCCTGGGAGAACATCTCCGTCAGGGCCTCCCGGATGCACACCCCATCGTGGTGCAGCTGGCAGATGGCAGCTGTGCGGGGCTGTTCGAAGGCCTGGCCTTTGCCTGCCATCCATGTCCCCTTTCGCTCCATGAGATTGTGGAGCATGCAGCACGCGGCCACTACCTCAGGGACATTCCACTCACCCATCTCCAGACGGGTGAGCAAACAGCAAAACTGGGCTTTCAGCCGCCCGAAGGCGCACTCAACTTGGTTGTGGACCCGGTTGAGGTGGTCATTGAACTGTGCCCAGTTGTGGTCCATCCACCCCGAATAGGGCCGCATTAGCCAGGGCAGCAGGGGGTAGGCCGCGTCCCTCACAACACACGTGGGCATTGGCATGTTCCCGACAGTAAATTCCTGCTGAAGGAAGAAAGCACTCACTTCCAGCCTGTCAAACAGGCCAGAGTTTCGTAGAATGCGGGTGTCATGTGCCCTGCCGGACCAGCCCGCATGAATGTCCAGGAAGTGGCCACAGTGGTCTACAAGGGCCTGGAGTATGATGGAGAAGTACCCCTTTCTGTTTATGAAATGGACTGCTCGATGCTCCGGGGCACGGATGGGGATGTGGGTTGCATCCAGGGCTCCCCCGCAGTTGGGGAACCCCAGGGCAGTGAAGCTGGCCACCGTAGCCTCCATGTCGCACAGGCGGATGACTCTCTGGAGCAGGACATCATTGATGGCATGGACGACATGCGGAAGGGTGCAGAGAAACACAGGGGAACACATCACATAAGGCAGGTGTGAGTGAGTGCGTGGTCCCTTGGGGGGGTCCCCTCCCCCGTGATGCCCTCTGTCCTCACACACACACACACACACACACACACACACACACACACACACCAGGGCCCCTCGCACTATGGGCCACCCCCCCCCACCAGCAGGCCAACTTCCAGAGTGCGATGGTGACCCTCTTGTCCACCGGGATGGGTGCCCGCAGCTGGGTGGTGCTTCTCTGGAGCGCAGGGGCGAGCCAGGCACATAGCTCCAGGAACGTCTGCTTTTGAAAAAGTTTCCAAAACTTCCAGAGACATTTCTGATCATCCCATTGCCCCAGGACCAGCTGGTCCCACCAGTCGGTACTGGTGTCCAGTCTCCACAAGGACCTCTCCACGGTGGGGTGGGGATGGCACAGGGATGCCATGGCCTCCCTGGTGAGGGAGTCCAGAGTAACCTGCGCCTCGAGGTCCTGGAGGAGGAGTAAAGCAGCATGGAACAGCAGCTGTAGCCACTCCAAAATGGCCAGAAGGGGCCAGAGCAGGTACAAGGCCATCCCTGGCTCCATGGCACAACAAATGAGCTGAGATCGAAAAATCAGCCAAAGGCACTAAAGGCAGAAGGCAGTCGTGTCCAATAAGGCAGAGGGCAACCACAAATAGAACTGCTACGGCTGTCAGTCCCTGCAAGAGGTCCTAAAGCACGCAGCAGGAGAGAAACTGCTGTCCGGGGAGATCCCTTTAAGCACGTGTTGTGACGGACCGGGCCGTGTCTGGGCACAGCTGAGGGCGTCCGCTCAGGGCGAACTGCTCGAATCCGGGGCTACTTACAGCCCCCGACTGGTGACCTCTCCACACAGGCCACAAACCAGTCCCACAGAGCGCTTCAGCAACCTGCCTGAAGCCTCCCGAGCAAAACCCCTCCGACACCCCAGCAATATCCGTGCCCCAGATGGCCCCGGGCCTCATACACAGGTGGGGGGTCCTAGCACCCAATCCCACCTACCCCGAACAAGTTCTGTCCGGTTCCAAGAAACCAGCCACAGATCCCTAGTCAATTTATCCTCTGGACCTTACCACAAATCACGCTGGGCCAATCCTTTAGAATCTATATCTAAAGGTTTATTATTACAAGAAAGAAAAGCATGAGAGTAAGGTTATTAAAGTACAGTACGTTACATGCACCGAATCTCCCGGTTCTCGATGCAGGCTCTAGCAGAGATGTTACAGCTGCTGGTTTAAAAGTTCTTATTGCACATCCTACGATCAGGATGGGTTCACAGGTCTTCCGGGCTCTTCCATCCCTGCAGTGCTGCCTCTGGGATGAAGTGCTGAGCTGAGAACAAAATGGCATCGACCACATGGCCTCTTTATACCCCCTTCCTGGCCTCTTCTGGTATGCAGCAGGTCACCTGGTCCTCAGCCTCTCTCTGCTGGCCGCTCTTAGGTGTCCGCCCTCATGCGTTAGGTGTGTCTTTGGGCCATCAAGTGCCATTGTTCCACAGGGCTTCACTACTCAGCCTGTCCATAGCAATGCTTAACCACATTCAGAGAAATATTCAGCTTCCACACAGATTACAGATCTACACACACAGACATTATATACTCACATAAACAGTGTACACAGGATCAGAACAACAAGCTCCCATTCAATACTCCACATGGCTCCCTTTCATACCAATTTCTGGGGCCAACACCCCCACCTAGGGGTGCAGCAGCGATCTGGCTGCTTCCCTCCATTTCGGTAACGTGACACGTGTCTCAAAGGAGCTCCAGCTCCCACCCCCGGAAAGGGCTGGTGCCTTTTTGCTCTCTTCAAAATGGTCCTGGGTGTCTGCTTTTGTGCAAAAGCATCCCGCCAATGTAGAAGCTCTTTTGCGCAAAAGCGCATCGTTATTATGATGAGTCCCGGACCAATATAGACGCTTTCTTGTGCAAATACTCTAAGGCAAAAACTCTTGCGTTAAAGAGTATTTGTGCAAGATCATGCCAATGTAGATGAAGCCTACAGAGATCTGAAGCTGGGTCATGTGCAGGGATCTTTCTGCTATTTGAGTATCCCCCATTCTTGTTCTGCCTTCTTCATTGTTGCTCCTGCTGATATTCCCGTTATTTCAGCCTGAGAAAATAAATGAATTTAAAACACTCTTCTAAACACACAAATCCATCTATATTAGGATGACCTTTTTTAGGACAAATACATGTTCATATACAGATATCTGTATTCTCAAAAATATGTTTTCTCCCAAGATTTGTGTGAATTATTAATGGTTATACAGGTTGGCCCTCCTGATCTGGCATTTTCAGGACCTGAGCTGTCCCGGACCAGGAAATTTGCCAGACCAGGTCAGTGATCCCCAGATGGCTGCCCCCAGGGTTCCTGTCTTTGAGCCTCCCTGCTGTAGCTGGCCCCACTAACGCTAGCCCTGTAGGGCTCTCCACCATGCTGCCTGCTTGCTACCTCAGGGTCTCTCGGGGTTCCCCGAGGGGACTGCTTGGCTGTTGCCTGCCCGGCTGCCACAGGATGTTCCCCAGAGCTTTCCCCCACACTGTTAGGGCCACCCCACTACTGCTGGGGATTCTGCCAGCCCTGCTTCAACCAGATTCCCTGGCAGAAGATGTTCAATCACCCTGGTACTGCTGTCACTGGGGGTTTCTTGGGGTTCCTAGTTGCTGACTGCCTCCCTGTAGCTGATGATTCCTCAGATAGGGCCAGCATTCCCCGGCCACCTGGCCTTGCTGATGCTGGGGGGTCCTTGGCTGGGGCAGGAGCTCCCCAGATGTCACCTCACTCAGGTGGGGCTCCTCAGACCCTGCAGGATGTCACCTGGCTACAGGGCTCTTTGGTCCTGCAACATAGTGGCTCTGCCATATAATGGATGTTGCCAGATCAGAGAATCCTGGATTTGGGAGGATCAACCTGTAACAATATTTATGGAAAGCAAAACAAAGAATGTGTTCTGACGTGATCGCCTCATGAATTGGATTTTGCAAAAATATTTCTGACTACTTTTTCCTACTATTTGTCCAGCAAATAATGCTGCAGCGGAAAATCACCCGAGTAACATTAGCCGCATTTTAAAGAAAAAAATAATTCAACACAATGGGCAAGAAAGCAATTCAGTCAGCAAATCCCACCAGTACAAATGAGAAAGTAGTTTATTGAAATCTGTGTGGATCAAATCAATACATTTGGCACATGGCAAGTGTGCAGTGTTCTGTGTATCTACATTGTATAAATTTTCAAAAGATCATTTGAGAAACCAGTTGTACTATTTATCTCATAGTCAGATATTAATCATCTGAGTACAAATGTCCCATACCCACTAAATTATCATAAACACGGAGAAAAGAAATCCAAAAAACTAAATATTATCATAACATCATGGGCATCATCTGTCAATGAAGACTTTAAACAAAAAATAGACATTATTACTTTTTAAAACTCATAAGATGATAAATAATATTGTTCTTATGATAATTGATTGGCCCCATATTGAAAATGGCATTTCACAAATATCAAATTGTGCTGCACCATATTGGACTGAATTGTTCAGACACATGGTTATATAAATGAATTTTCCAAACAGATTTCATAGTTGATTCTTTTTTATGCAGCCTTTCATCCGAGTTTCTCAAACACTTCACAAACACAAACTAATAAAGCTTCACAGCATCTTTTTGTGATAGGTATAGAATATGGAGAACAGATGTCATTTCACCTACTGCTGAAGTCCAAGTACTTCAGAGATGTAATATGATAGCTTTTCCTGATTAGAAAACAAGAGCAAGGGAAGAATATGTTGTTATCATTTTCATTATTTCATTGTGCCAGTGTCACAGACCAGGATGCCATTATTCTAGGGGATGTACAAACACAATAAAAAAGTCTCAGAGGGTAGCTATGTTAGTCTGTGACTTCAGAAACAATGAGTAGTCCTGTTATATATATACACATACATTAGTATCATGAGCTTTCATTGGCAAACTCCACTTCTTCAGATAAGATGGAATAAAAAAAATAAAAAAGACTATCCCCATTTGAAAAGAGTTTATGTGTATACAATAGAATGGACCAAACTGGAATTTAGTCAGGAATTTAATTTTACATATTGTCTGAAAGACAGAACTCCACAATAGCACTGCTCTTCACCACACAATATTGGGACACTAGTGCAACACTAGCTCTAAGGGTATGTCTAGACTGTGGGGGGAAGGGGAGGAGCTTGGGATACTGGAGGTATCCCAAAAAAACTCTGCCACTTCCAGGAAATGCATTTGCTCTTCCGCTTTTTTTTTTGCAGAAGAGCAAATGAGCTCTTTTGTAAGCCCCTGTATTCCTCGTTCCACAAGGAAGAAGGAAGCTTTCGAAAGAGGGAGGTTTTCCAAAATTTGGCCCAGTCTAGATGGGCCAAATTTTGGAAAAGCCTCTTCCGACAAAAGTATCAGCAAAAGATATGTAAAATGCACTCCACATTTTGCGTATCTTTTTCCGATAGATACTCACAGTCTAGACATACCCAAAGAGAAAAGTTTTCACTCTCCACTCATATGAAAAACCTAGATGTTCTTTGAAAGTAATGACTGAGAAACAGTTTAACATTGATATTTTGTATTTACTATATACCGAGGAAATTAAATAAAGCCACATACTTTACTTGATTATCATATACACTTTGATAGATAAAATATTAAAGCATCACCTTCGATAGTGAATTTTCTACATACACTAGTTGCCATTCTACTGTGCACATCATATTCTACTTAGAAAGTTTGAATGCATCTGAAGAAAATTTGTCTCCATAGCAACAGTTCTTTGGTTTTTTGTAGCAAGATAAATTGATGACATATCATTGTTATTTGTGCATACAAAAAAGAAAAAAAACTTGCCACGACTGAAGTGTGGGAAGAGAAAGCTTATAATTGATCTGTAACACGGGTACAAAATACTTTTTAAATAAACTTCACTGATGACGTGCTTCAAAAAGCATATTAATTAAAAAAACAATATTTATTATTTGAAGGGAGTATAGAGTATATTTAGAGCTTGATTATGCATTACTGTCCTTCACACTTAGCTGTCATAGTAACATCTTTCCTGGACTCTGCTTACAGGATCCTTATATCAATTAAATATTTTACTCACTTTACTTGCTACTTCTTTCTGACAACTCTACAAAACACTGAGAGCTTTGTAAATCATCTTTGGAAGTATTTAACACTTCCTCCAGATAAAATGGGGCAACAGTACTGTGATGGACTCTTTAAAATTCATAGATGGCTTAGACAGAAAAACCTATCTCATTTAAAAAAAAGAATAATTTTATAGACATGACCCAGAAAACCCATTTTTGTCTTGAGAGTTTTAGGTGATTTATTAGGGTTGGGTTGTTTGTTTGGTTGGTTTTGATTATATGATTTCCCTCCGACCAGGAAATGGAAAGCAGGAAGTGAACAAATCTGAACTGGAAAATGCCAGTTTACCAAACCTAAAATTTCTCATGAAAGAATGTTGAGTATGATGAACTTCCACTGAAGCACAGGCAGCATCTGTTTAACAGTATTCTGATGGAAGGAGATAGCTGTGTAGAGAGTCTCTGGGTTAAGCTAAAAGGGGTAAAAAATGAGGGTGATGTCATGCTAGGAGTCTACTTAATAGGAGTCTATTAAGTTTGCAGATGACACCAAACTGGGTGGGGTTGCAACTTCTTTGGAGGATAGGGACATAATTCAAAATGACCTTAGCAAGTTAGAGAAATGGTCAGAGGTAAACAGGATGAGGTTTAATAAAGAGAAATGCAAAGTGCTCCACTTAGGAAGGAACAATCAGTTCCATACCTACAATATGGGACGCGACTGTCTAGGAAGGAGCATGGCGGAAAGGGATCTAGGGGTCATAGTGGACCACAAGTTGAATATGAGTCAACAGTGTGACGCTGTTGCAAAAAAAGCAAACATGATTCTAGGTTGTATCAACAGGTGTGTTGTAAGCAAAACTTGTGAAGTCATTCTGCCGCTCTACTCTGCACTAGTTAGGCCTCAGCTGGAGTACTGTGTCCAGTTCTGGGCGCCACATTTCAAGAAAGATGTGGAGAAATTGGAAAGGGTACAGAGAAGAGCGACAAGAATGATTAAAGGCCTAGAGAACATGACCTATGAAGCCAGGCTTCATGAACTGGGCTTGTTTAGTTTGGAAAAAAGAAGATGAAGGGGGGACATAATAGCGGTTTTCAAATATCTAAAAGGGTATCACAAAGAGGAAGGAGAAAATGTGTTCCTCTTGGTTTCTGAGGACAGGACAAGGAGTAATGGGCTTAAAGTGCAGCAGGGGAGGTTTAGATTGGACATTAGGAAAAAATTCCTAACTGTCAGGGTGGTCAAATATTGGAATAAATTGCCAAGGGAGGTGGTGGAATCTCCCTCTCTGGAGATATTTAAGAATAGGTTAGATAGACATCTGTCAGAGATGGTGTAGACGGAGCTTGGTCCTGCCTTGAGGGCGGGGGGCTGGACTCGATGACCTCTTGAGGTCCCTTCCAGTTCTATGATTCTATGAATTCAGAATGAAGATGGCAACATTTTATGAAACCTTCTATGGAACTATGGCTGGTAGGCAGAGTTTTATCACAAGCCTTCCAGCTCTCCTGATAAGCATCTGGGAAGCCCCATCATATGCACTGTACTTTTGCAAGGGACCCCAGGTTTCTAGAGTCTGTGGCTCTGGGGCAGCCCACAGTCCTGGAAGCTATGGAAGACCAAGGTTGAGTTGGGGCTCTCAGAACTTTCAGTCTGCAATCTCTGCTGAGAGGGATCCCAGGAATTCTGGGAGTCATAACTGTAGCTGGGGCTTGATCCCTTGCTCCTTGTCAAGCAGCCTGAGAGCCCTTGGAGACCTGGATCTAATGAGAGGTCTTAGAGTCGAGGCTCTCAGCTCCATATCACTGAGTGTAGAAATCTTGAGTTCTCTCAGGGCAGGTCTACACAGCAGGGCTAAAGTCAAATTAAACTTCACAACTTGAGTTATGTCAATTGAATAACTTAAGTCAAAATAGCTTTTTTGGCTTTTGGCACTGTCTATACAGCAGGAAGTTGAAGGAATAACACTTTTCCTTCAACTTCCCTTACTCCTCATAAAGTGAGGGTTACACAAGCCAGAGTAAGAAATTCTCCAGCTCACATTGTTTTGAAATTACGGCTTGCAGTGTAGACATGCTCTTTGTTGTTTGGAAAAATGTCAGTTATTCTGAAATAGCACTACTGTGTAGATATAGCTTCAAGATTTCCAGGCTTTCTTCCATGGGTCTGCGAGCCTGTAGGTCTTTAGATGGGCTTCCACAAGGGCATAAAATCTGTCTGATAGCCAGGGATCTTGGGGCTTTGAGACTCTCAGGATAGCTAGTTATTCAAGGTTCCTGACTCCGAAGCCAAGGTAAAATGGATGAGAATGTGATTGTCACCCACGTGCTGCTAGTATCAAGGAGAAAATTTAGTTTAAGAAGAACCACAAATCAATATCTCCAAAACATTTTTTTTTACCTTCCTTATAAATGTAGAATATTGAGATCTGGCTAAAACATTTCAAAATTAAAAATAAAAAAAAAAGGTATTTATTTTCACTTCCACTTTCATAAAAATGTTTCCTGTTTTACAACCAGATGTAGTGAGCAAAACTAGCTGTGTGTACCCAACTATAACACTGCTATTTGTTGGCACAAATAATGTTATTTAATTGTCAAATTTGTACCTACTAAACATATTGCAAAATATCAGAATAGCACATAGTTTTAGGCACTTAAGACTGACAGGTGTTGGCCTTTGAACATTATACTTGATACTGAGCTCACGTATCCTAGCGTAAATCAGAAGAAACTCACATAGGTGATGGCTGCAGGACTAGAATGAAGATGAAGTATGCAGTGTTACCTGGAGTGGATATAAGCACACATACAGATGTGGTTCTTAGTTTGCCACAATAAAGTTGACTAATGTGGCATATGGTTGTCCATACATTCTGATTAAGCAAGTATTTCTATCTACTTGTATATTTTTTCCTTTTAATGTAAAATATAGAATGATTATTGAATATCTCTATTGAAATTCAACCATAACATGAAGCAAAATACAAGAGAAAAATATATTTGCACAGTTCTGTATATTGGAATTTGTAAGTGACATTTCCAGTACAGCAGTACAAAATGTTCCTTCCTCTGTTCTTCCAAAGCCCCATTTGTTTCTTCCTTGTGGCAGATGGTCAACAAAACCCAGAAAAGACCAGAATGCTATAAATACATCATATTCTGGTCCTTGGAATCTTTACAACAAAATGTATTCTAATCAGTGGTCTCTTTAAATGAAGTTCTTATAGCTTCCAATTTATTACATTTACTAACAATGAAGATACTATGCAGTGCAGATGGTTGTTTATTTCCTTCTTTCTGTTTAGCAATTCTCTAATGCAATAGTTGCAAATAATTTTCATTAGATATCTTTAGGCTTTGTTAGTTCTCACATAAATATTGAACTCAGTGACACACTTAAATCTCCAACTCAAGGGAAGCCATGGCTAAATTAGTAATTGTGAACAAACTGCTAATTATTAATTACTGTTTTCTGAATGAATTGTTAATGAGTTATCATTTTATTTCATTGGGGTACATCTAGACAGCAGGGCTAAAGTCTAATTAAGTTACACAACTTGTGCTATATTAATTGAGTAGATGAATTCGAAATAGCTTAATTCGGCTTTTGGCGCTGTCTATGCATCAGGAAGTCTTCCTTTCTTCCTTTGATGTCCCTTACTCCTTGTGAAATGAGAGTTACAGAAGTTGGAGTAAGAAGTTGTCCATCACAACATTAATTTGAAGTAAAGATTGGCAGTGTATTCCAAAATACTGCTGCTGTGTAGACGTATCCTTGGGTTGCCTCTTATGAATTTATCCTGATTTCTCTAAATGTTCCTTATCTAAAGAAAATAATTATTTGGATACATTGCAAATTATAGGTTGCTTGAAAACTCTTTTGCCAACATTTTAAAAAATGGCTATCCAAATTTGACTCCAAAATTCATATTGAGCCCCTAAAATAAATGTTCTGAACTTCTGAAAGTCTCTTCTTTGACTATTTGTTATTTGTCATTCATGTCATATGGTACTGTTACTGATTCCTGTTTGAGTGACAGGTATTTTTAAGTAGCAGCTTAAGGAATGGAAAAATGTCAAATAGTGAATAATGAATAGATAATACTTTTGTTCATGTGTAAATATCCATGTTTACATGCACATCCAGGTATTGGTATGAAGAATGGCTATTTCTAAATTGTTCATGTCAACAAAAAACATTGACAAGGAACAATGAAAAAAAATACTGAATAAAAACCGTCAATGAACCAAACCAATTGGAATGTAATCAACTGTTTGTAGATAGTTTCCATTAGCACTAAAATCCATAAATATACTACAAAAAAAAACCCTCCTGAACAATATGAAGCCTGTGTTAATAGTAGCTTTTAAAAATCAGTTAGACACAAATAAAAACACTGAAATAAAGCACATTCATTAAACGAATTTGCTTCTCAATTTAAACTCAATTTAAACTTTCAGACTAGATGGGACCATTGTGATTATTTAACCTGATCTCTTCCTGTACATCATAGTAGACAGACTTTCACAAACTTCTTCCTGCAAAAGACCCATAACCAGTGTTCCCTCTAAGATGCATGTCAGCACAGTTTCACAGATGACTAATCAGTCCTGCCCAGTCAGAGGCTCAGGGCTCCCTGCATGGAGCTGACTGACTGGGTGGGGCTGATTAATCATCTATGAAGCTGTGCTGCCATACATCTAGACTTAGAGGGAACACTGCCCCGTAACCTCTGGCTTCATTTCTCAGCTCCTTAAATCATGGTTTAAACAATTAAAGTTACAAAGAATCCACTATTTACTCTAAGCTAACCCAGTAAATTATCTGTATCCCTTGCTTTAGAAGGTGACAAAAGGGGTCTTTTTTCAGGTTTTTTGGAGGAAGCAGGTTTTCCCAATGACACAGTCACATTCTTCTTCAGATAATTTACCAGGTATGCCACACTGTTGATGTAATAATATGTCAGGCAGAAGGCTGTTTGTTTTTTTAGTGTTTTTGGGAAAAAGAAAGAAACAAAGGGTATGTCTACACTAGCCCTCTAGTTCGAACTAGGGAGGCTAATGTAGGCATTCAAAGTTGCAAATGAAGCCCGGGATTTAAATATTCTGGGCTTTATTTGCATCTTCCCATTCGGGCGCCATTTTTAAATCCCCCTAGTCCAAACTAACTGCCTGCGGCTACACGCAGCAGTCAAACGTTAACTCAAACTAAGTCTGACACAGTGCGGCAGTCTAGATGCAGATCTGTTGGCTGGGGAAGCCTTTCACGAGGCATAAGGGATCGGTCGGCAAAGGCTTCCCCAGTTGACAGATCCGTGTCTAGACTGCCGCGCTGTGTCGGATCAGCTGATTGTTGGCACAGCATGGTGGCCATGTTTATTTTAATGAAGTGGGGATTATTTAAATCCCTGCTTCTTTGACTATGCCAAATAAACTAATTTACATGGCTCCGTTGACGGAGACATGTATTCTAGACACACCCATCGATTTTAAGGACAGAAAGGATTATGGAGATTATCTCATCTGACCTCCTGCACTTTGTAGGCCACAGAACCTCACCCACTGACTCCTACAATAGGCCTCTAGCCTCTAGCTGAGTTACTGAAGTCCTCAATTCTCTGATTTAAAGATACAGAGAAGCTGCCATTTTCACTAGTTGAACCTGCAGCAGGTGACCAAAACTCTATGCAGCCGAGGGAATTGAACTACCTGCTGGATTTTTGTCAGTCTAATTCTTGGAAAAATTCCTTCCAGATCCCAAATATGGCAAGAAGTTAGACACTGAACATGTGGGCAAGACCCAGCATGCAAATATCTGAGAAATAATTCCTTGAATAGCTTGTAAATCTTTGTTGCAACTAGAAAAACCAATACAACATGTCAACGGGAAAAAGTCAAACTCCTTTTCATAATGTACAAAAAGAAATATGGAGGGTATATATTTAATGATACTACATCCGTTAATGTGCATTACATTAGGGGTATGTCTAGACTACATGGCTCTATCGATGGAGCCATGTAGATGAGTTTACTAGACATAAGAAAATGAAGCAGCGATTTAATTAATTGCTGCTTCATTTACATCAAAATGGATGCCACCAGGTGCCGATCAGCTGTTTGGTGGCACAGCAGGGCAGTCTGGATGCATCATAGTCAACAAGGGATTTCACGAGGCATACCTGAGAGGTCAACAGAGGCTTCCCTTGTCGACAGTGGCACGTCCAGACTGCCCTGCTGTGCCACCAAACAGCTGATCAGCACAGTGCAGCGGCCATTTGGATGTAAATGAAGCGGCGATTATTTAAATCGCCACTTCATTTTCCTATGTCTAGTAAACTCATCTACCCGGCTCCGTTGATGGAGCCATATAGTCTAGACATACCCTAGGACTGTAAGACTTATAATATACAAATGTTTGTCCATATAAGCATGCTTCCATATAAGATTTGTTAGAGTTCTCCCTCTTAAGCTTTGATATTTCAGAAAAATTTCTGGAATCGAGAAGAGATGTTCTATTTGAAAACGAAAACAAAATTTCAACCAAGGTGACTCAGCTGAAAGCATAACATATAATAAACAGGATCTCAGATGATATTCTGTATTTAATTGGAACTCAGTGAAGTGTAGAGTTGAGTGTAATATTATAATGATTCCTAGAATTACTCCAAAAGTAGTCATTCCACATAGTTTGAGGAGAAGATATTGGAAAAATTAGAAGACCAGTCATAAGAGAAAAGGTGCAATTTGGTTTCTCTGAAGTATCAACTCTGTGAATAAAGAGAGCAATGCCCTTAGAGAAACACAATCACAAAGTTTTAAAACAATTTATAGAAAAAGTTCCAATATATTAGACTAGTGTTTTAAAACATGATATCCTAGCCCAAAGCAATTCCCAGGTAGAAAAGAGTATAACTGGAAAAATAATACATCAAGGACTTGATCCAGAGAGTTGTTAATTATCTGGAGCTCCAGCTGTGTATATTTGTTTTATAATCTATGCATAGGTTCTTCTGTGGATCAAAGGGACTTAGATACATAAACTATAGCTGACATCAAAAGAGCCCAAGCAGCAGACAAGTACTGCACACACTTCCAACTTGCAGTACCTATCTTAACCTCTCTCTTGGGTACTTGCTTTTGCAATTTCATCTATTTCTAACTTAGTAAAAAAGTGTTTGTGCCTTCACTGGTAATTCTTTATCATTGGTGAAGGAAGGACATTAGGAGTTGATTCTAGGGTTGCCAAGTTTCCTGACCAGACAGATCAAATGCCTTGGCTACAAAGGTGTACAGTCTGTCCAGCTGGGAAATCTGGCAATTCTACCTTAGTCTACAAAAAAGATTTAGTTGCCTAACTACCATTATAGGCATCTAACTATAAAATTTTGATCCTCAAAATCTGCGTTCAGTTCTGGGGCCACGTTCTTGTGCAAGGGCATCCCGCCAGTGTGGACGCTTTCTTGTGCAAGAGCACTTGTGCAAGAACCGGCCAGTGTAAACATAGCCTATGTGTTATGTAGGCTGCACCCACATAATATACGTACTACCCAATGTCCCTGAAGTTGTCACAAGTGAAGCAGCTGTGTGCTAACTGATCGAGAAAAGGCCTAGGAGCCACAGGTTGAGAGCCACTGCTTTTGTGCTACTTTGGTGCAGATGAGGCCTGCCGACAGGGGACAAATGGGGCAACTGCTCTGGGGCCAATGATTTAAAAGGGTCCCAGGATCCCAGCCTCCATTGCTGTGGCCAGAGCCCTGGGCCCTTTAATTCCCTGTGGAAGCTCCATGAAGACCAGTCCAAGCAGTGCTGAAGGCTGCCTGGGTTAAATGTGGTGTATTCTGCTTCAGCACCAACCAGATCGCTCTGGTATGCCTCGTGAAATGAGGTTTACCGGAGCGGTCAACAAAGGCTTCCCTTGTTGACCGCTGTGCATCCAGCCTGCCCCTCTGTGCCGCCAAACAGCTGACCGGCACAGCATGGTGGCCATTTTGATGTAAATGAAGTGGAGATTATTTAAATCGCCGCTTCATTTTCCTATGTCTAATAAACTCATCTACATTGCTCCGTCAATGGAGCCATGTAGTCTAGACATACCCTTAATGAAGATGTGCTTTGCCAACAGGAGAGAACTCTGGATAAATTCAAGGAGGATAGGTCTATCAATGGCTGTTAGCCAGGGATGGTGACCCTAGCCTGTTTGTCAGAAGCTGGGAATGGGTGGCAGGAGAGGGATTACTTCATTACCTGTTCTGTTCATTTCTCCTGGTGCACCTGGCATTCAACACCAGCAGAAGACAGGATGCTGGGCTAGATGGACCTTTGGTCCGATGGAGTATTGCTGTTCTTATGTTTTATGCTCTCCGATTGGCATAATTAATCTCTCTCAGCTAGATGTATAAGCTATGTTGGCAGGAAAGTGTCTCCTGCATATTTAGCACTGGTGTGGATAGCATGAAGCTTTTGTCACTTAGGCTATGTCTAGACTGCAGGCTTCTTTCGAAAGAGAAATCCGCTTTTTCGAAAGAGAGCACCCAGCGAGTCTGGATGCTCTCTTTCGAAGACGGCCTCTTTACATTGAAGAACGCCTTCCTTCGAAAGAGGAACTTTCGAAGGAAGGCGTTCTTCCTCGTGAAACGAGGTTTACCGCCATCGAAAGAAAAGCCGCGTTCTTTCGAAATAATTGGCCTTAGAGGGAGCCTCCTTTATATCCCTGAGTGATGTAAGTTAAATTGACTTAAGCACTAGTATAAATTTGCCCTTAATTATAGCAAGATTTCTACAAGATGTAGTGCAAACTTGGGAAGATAAACTGGCATGGGTGGTTTTTTTCTAGCTTAGCACGCACGCACACACACACACACACACACACACACTTATATATATGAATGCCTTTGTGCTTGTGTGTGCGTGTGTTTATGTGTGCCACACATGTATGAGGCCATTCAGTGTCTCTAAGAATTTAGTCTGGCATATACATGATTACAATTTATTTCTTAATTTATCCTGAAATGTGAATGCAGGGAGTATAATTACATGGTTCATTAATATAACAGGACTAAAGTTAATGTAGCCATGTAATTACATAAAATGTATAATGTATTTTTGTTCTTATTTGAACATTTACAGCTTAATAGGTCTGACTTAATTGAAAATGGCACCAGTATAGCTGTATCAGACTGGTCCAGTCTCCTTTTAGGGCCAAGTTTTGCATTCCTTATTCTTGTTAGAGCTTCACAGACTGGAACAGAAATCTTTTCTGAATAAGAACTGCATAATACAGTAACATTTGATCATTAGAGGTAAATTCTGTCCATTCCTCCATGAGTGCAAGCATTCTGTTATATCGATGAATAGGCATAAAGGCAAAAGATAATAACACGACCGAGTCACTGTCCAGCTTTAAGTGAGGTTAAATAATGTTTGGTGTTTGGTACATAGAGACCTTGTCCTGCTGAATATCATGCCAAATGCCCTTAAAAATCTTTTAATTAATGTTATTCAATACATACCACAAGAAACAAAACCACTGAAAGCATTTGAAAATAAGGAATTAAACAAGGGTTGAATTTTAATGACATACTTTGTTCCCTTTCCATTTAGCTGAGAGGTGGGGAAACTCTGGCACACTGGTTGCATATGAGTCATCGGGATTAGGCATATTAAAGTTTGTTTACCTGAATGTCCGCAAGCAGGCCGCTCACTGCTCCCAGTGATCACAGTTCACCATTCCTGGCCAATGGGAGCTGCAGCTTGGGCTGCATGCTGTTCTCCAGAGTTAGCTGTCACTAACCCTGAAGAACATCATGCAGCTTATTGGCCAGAGTTTCCCCACCCTGGATTTACCTGGAGCAGAGGGCCGATAGACTGGGCATGTGTGGCCAGCTCTGCACTTCCAGAAGGGGTAGAGCCTCAGGTAGAAGAGTCAGGGTTGTGTTAGCCAGTCCTCAGTGCCACCAGAGGGCATCATGCAAGTCCCCCTCCTCCTTCTACCCCCCACCCACCCAGTTAGTCCTCAAAGCCACCCAGAGTTGCCACACACTGGTAAAGAGCACTGGTAGCAATTTAAAGGGCCTGGATCTATGGGTACCGATACTCCTGCAAAAGAGACCTGGGCCTTTTTGAATTGTCAGGACCTGGGCAACTGCTCCATCATGTTGATAGGCCTGAGATGGAGTGTTTTTGCAGCCCCTCCCCACCTCACATTTGACTGTCTCTTAGGCTATGTCTAGACTACATGGTTCCATCAACGGAGCCATGTAAAATAGTTTATTCGGCAGAGATAAAGAAGCGGGGATTTAAATAATCCCCTCTTCATTAAAATAAAAATGGCTGCTGCGCTGTGCAGATGATCAGCTGATCCAGCACAGTGTGGCAGTCTAGATGCGGCCTTTGCCGACCGCCCCGGTATGTGGTTTACCGTCGACGGAGCCATGTAGTCTAGACATAGCCTTAGATGTTCTGGGAAAAGAAAGATGTTCGGTGAAATGGGCTGGGTTTGTTGTTATTGCTGCAGCTGTTCAAGTTCAATGCCATTTCCTAGAAGACAAAATAAGACAAACACATACAAAAGGGGAAAGAAAGGAACAGCAGAGTTAGAAAATGCAGATTTTGTTCCTGGTGTTGACTCTCACTTTTTGTCTTACTGCTGGAAATAAAACTGGCACAGAACATAGTCTTATCAGCTACTCCATTGTTTGGGCATTTCTTTTATCTGACTTTCTGACACAGGCTCACAGAAATGTTGCAAAATATACAGTCTAGTCCAGCTGACTTATTAGACAGAAAGCAAAAGAAGTGGCATAGGAAAGAGAAGGAATAATGTGGGGAAGGAAAAGGATACACCAGGTCTCTAAATCCCATGTGGGCTTTTAAATTTAGCAAAAGCCTTTAGAGATGAAATCTGGGACTCTCTCTCTGGCCTGATCTGTACAATACATATTCAATATCATCATGGAGTGGTACATAGTTCCAAAGGTCCAGGAGACAGATGGGATAGCACCCATTGTGGAAAGCTTGCACTTGCCTCCTTTTTCTATCAGCCATGAAGTCAACATCTACATCAGATTTCTTCCTAAAGACTTTTCTTTGAAGGATCCCTCCCCACTCACCTAGGGATGGTAGGTGGAAAAGGTAATGCCTTCATTTCCCCCCCAACCCCTCAAAATTAGACCAAATTTCTGACACACCAATTTTGGTTCAGTGATTTCCACTCCTACAATGCTTTTGTTTACCACTCACAACTTAACATAATCCATAAATTGGATCAATAAGCCGTTTTATTAGGACTAATTCTGTATCCTTTTTGCACCTTTCTCCATCAGCATCTGCTGTAAGAGGTTGTTCTGACATTTGTACAATTTTTATTCTTGATAGTTGAGCTCACAATTTGGGAAAATTAGGCCTAATTATGAGCACAGTCCTGGCGGAAACACGGTGGCTATGTCTAGACTACATCCTTTTTTCGTAAAAGGGATGTAAATTAGACGTATCACAATTGCTAATGAAGCGAGGATTTAAATCTCCCCTGCTTCATTAGCATAAAAATGGCTGCCACTTTTTTTCCGCACAGAGCTTTGTCAGAAAAAAACGCCAGTCTAGACGCTAATCTTGTGGAAAATAAATCCTTTTCCAAAAGATCCCTATGTCTTATTTCATAGAGGGATAAGGGATCTTACGAAAAAGGGATGTAGTCTAGACGTAGCTAGAAAGTACAATTTTTGTAGTAGCTTCCATTATGCAGTCATACAGTGGGATTAATGAAGTAAACTGAGCCAGGGTGAAGAGAACAATTGGGCATCAAGCCTAGGTGCTGACTCCATGGGTGCTCTAGGGTTAGTGGGTGTGGAGCACAAATCAATGCCAAGCTCTCCCTCCTCTACTCCCCTCACCCTGCAGCTCTTGCCCACTGCTTGTCCTGTGGATCTATTCCTCTCCCAAGTCCCAGATCTTCTGGAACACTGTGAACAGCTGATTCATGGTGTTCAGAAAGCAGCAGAAGGGTGGAAGAGTTGTTGAGATGGGGCACACTGGAAGGGAGGAGGAGGTGGGCGGAGGCAGTGAGGCTTAGAGATGGGGTACAGGTCCTGGAGCAGAGAAGGAGGATAAGCACCCTGCAGCTGGAGTGGAAGTCATTGCCTGTGGATTCAAGGATCAGTAGCTCTGTTGGTGGTCTGGTCTTTTCACTTACAAATTTCATGCTTGCAGGGACAGCAAGGTAGCAAAAGTAACCTGATCTACAGATTATGCATGAATTATATTCATCACAAGAATTCCCATATATCAAGTTGAGGGTTAAGAGGGAGTAGCAGCAGCAGGAACGGTGAAGTCCAGGCCTGCAGCAGTGAAGAAAGGGGACAGGCAGTCCCCAAAATGATGGAAAATGGGGGTCCACCTCCCCCCCTACCCAGGGTGACGGCAGCAGAGGCTCCCCTACCCATCACCACAGACCCAGTAGCTCCTGCAGCCAGCTGAGGTGAAGGGATGGGAGGAGGAAGCTGCCTGCAAACAGAGCAGGTGGAGAGAAGGGGAGGGGAGTCTAGCTCAGAATGTAGCCAGGGCCTGCCTGCCACAACCCCAGTAGCCCCCCATATACTCCTCCCAAAAAAGAGGAGAAGAGGGATTCGGGGGGGGGGGAGGGGGGAGTGCAACAGGCCCAGACCAGTACCTGCTGCACGCGGGTGGAGGAGTGGTTTCCTCCCTCCACCTAAAGGTCTCATGACAGAGCAGGTTAAAGGACTTGATAGAAGGGGAGAGAGGCAGCTCTTAAAAATAAACAGCAATGGCTCAGGCTAATCAGGGGCAACTGAGATAGGGCTGCTATAAATCAATTAAGGGCCAGGTGAGCTGATTCAGGCTGCCACATGACCTCTTTAAAAACCTTTCCTGTGGGGGAGGGAAGGGGAGAGTGGAGAAGGAGTTTGGAGAGTGGAGAGGAACAAACTACTGATAAGGAGATTCAGGGAATCTGAGCAGAACAACATCAGCACTGCTAAAGGCTGCAGGGGGAGATAAGGGGTGCAGACAGGGAGTGTTTGGAGGCTCCCTTCCCCCCCAAGTGGCCAGAGAAGGACTGTTTAATCGGCCCTGACTGGTCCGGGGCATTGGCCCCCTACACTCTGTTGTTTTGCTGAGGAACAAAAGGCCATACACTGAAAAAGGCCAGTGAGAGTTGTACCGTGGCCCCTAAGCTGTGGGCTAGTGGGCAGAACAGGGGTCTGAGACCCAACAGTGGGACTGACCTTGCCACACTATGTTGAGTAGTTTTTTCTAGCATTTTTAACAGTCAATAGAAAAGTATTATGACATGAAAAGTGCACGTGTACAATGAACACATAGGTAAAGGAGAGCATGTGTATGCAAGAATCATATCCTGAGCAACAGAAGGAAAAAACAAGAAAGAGAGGGGTGTGTGTGTGTGTGTGTGTGTGTGTGTGTGTGTGTGTGTGTGTGAGAGAGAGAGAGAGAGAGAGAGAGAGAGAGAGATGGAGCTTTTGTACTGATGGTTTTAATTCTATCCCATATATGCAGGTATCTCCTATAGGAAGCTTGTTTGTTAGAAAGGGAATATTTTCTAGGAGTAAAGAGATTTCACCAGTATGACACTTACAAAAGCCTGGTTCAGTATAAGCAGTAGTACAAAATCTACTTTCCCAGGGCCTGGTATTTATTATTGATTCTAATCATCATCATTGCAATCATGAAAACAGACAAACTGTAATGTAAAATATAATTGACTGTCAAGGAAGATGAAAAGGCAATAAATTTCATTTAAACACTGATGCTTTAGAATGGAGCTAGATGCTCCGATCTGGTTATGCAGCATAGAAAGGTTGGGAAGGGTGGACTGTGCAGAAGTTAAGGGCAGCTCATATCATCATCTAATAGCTGCCTGTCTCTCTTCATGAATTCCATGCGGAATCTCTGATTCACATGAGTAACCTGGTTAGGGTGAAGGAGCCATAAACATGGGATTCTTCCCATTGCTTGAGATGCATACGGTCTTTCCTGTATATTCCTCTGCCACTTTGTATAACATTTCCTTCATTGCATACCACCAGCCCTGAGCACTCTCAGGTTGTCTACACTGGGAAGGTTTGGTGACAAAAGTGCAACTGACATGCAAAAGTCAGCAAAAGTGAAAACTGGTCAAACTGGTTTTCCTGCCTCCAATTGTTGATATTTCATGACTATATTGCTAGCTTCCCTATCGAGCAAAGCTATGTGGGTAAGCATCCCACAATGCAGTGTGGTGGGAAGGCAGAGCTAATCCCTGTATGCTTTTTGGGGTTCTCTCTGAGTTCTCCCACAGCATTCTCAGCTGCTGGGAGAGGCATTGTGGGTTGCTCTGTGAGTTCTCCATGCTCAGGAATGTCAAAGCAGTACAGCAGTGTCTCTAGCCTTCCTCTGCAGCAGCAGTCTGCCTGCTGCTATGTTTCTAGCATGGCAGAATGGAAGAATTCCAATTAATTGCTCTTTTTGTTTGTTCCCCAACCCCCGCAAACAGAGCAGCTCACTCTGCTTGCAGATATTCCCTGAGCTTTGAAATGTGAGGAGTGCATGCCTACGGGGCAGCAGAGATCACAAAACACTCAGCAGAGATCACAAAACACAGATGAGCACAGCCATCAGGGCAGGCATTATGGAGTTCTGACAGAGATCAGTTTTCTTGACAAACAAACAACAGAGTCCACACAGGCTCTTTGTTGACAATAAAGGGAGGGGGGAAGTGAAAAGTCTCGTGAAAATTTGGAAGTTTGTTAATGTCAAAACTGGGTGCTTTTCCTGACAAAAGTTGCATTATAGTGTGTATGCTCTCACCTTTTTATCAATGAAAGGCAGTTAATAGCAACCAAACACGCAAGTGTAGACAAAGCCAAAGAAATGAAGTAGAAACTTTCAAGACCAATACATCTCAGCAGGCCTATGATCTTTTCCATTGAGTGAGCATGAAGGAGAGTATATGACTCAAATTTACTTTCTATGAATTTTATGTTTTCGTTTGTTATTGTTTATTTTATTTTTTACTTTACATTGGCACAATAAACTGGAACAGCCCGAAGTCTTTTAATAAACAGTCAAACAGAAAACCTCTTATGTTTGAGATGCCATGTATTTGATTCTACGGTTGATTTCCATTTGTTATTAGTTGTTGATAGCCCTCTGCATTCCCATGGCTGCTGTGTGGACAAAGATTTCACCTAGGAATAGCAAAAATAGCATCTAGGAATTTGCTTAAGTCACATAGAAAATTAAATTATGTGATGTTCAATTTGTAAAATCTATATGCTAATAAGGGCTGTTTTTTGTATGGTAACTTAAGCCTTATCATTTGACTCTATCTGCCTTAAATATTGGAAAAGAATCCCCCCAAAAAAAGGAAAACATGAAAAAACCCAACTCCCCAAAACACTACTCTCATCATTTGAAAAGATCTCATTGTTAATTCATAAAACAACTAATTCTTTTGTGCATAAGATCTAGACTCTCTCTCTCTCTCTCTCTGTGTGTGTGTGTGTGTGTGTGTGTGTGTGTGTGTGTGTGTGTGTGTTGGTGTTCTCTAACTAAAATGTTATAGTACTAGATACATTTACTCCAGAAGCATTAGTAAGACTGAGCAAAGGGTGAATGAGCAATGAGAAATCAAAAGTACATCTACAGTTAATTATATGAATATGAAAGCTTCTTTCAGGTTATATCAAAGGCATTATTTTAACTCATTTACTTTCAACTATGAAATTGCATGTTGCAGAAAATAATACTGCAATAACACAATGTATTCTCCTCTTCACTTAACTTTATGCTTTGTCCTATGCTATTAACCTCAAAAATGAGACTTGCTACCAATGTAAGAGGTCTGATGATACTTGATACAGAAACAGAAAATCAATTACAAATATGAGAAAAAAGTGTCCAGATCTGTATTGCAAGCACTTTCACTAAGGCTTGACTACAAACATTAACAAATAAATATGGTAAGTTTTCCCTGAAACACAGAGGAATTCCACAAACTCCATAAAAGTTTTACATAATTAAATACAAATTTTACATTCAAATGTTAAGGTTCTAACTTATGCTAACTAAACAAGAGATTTCCAGTCTAATGGTGGTCTTCTATCCTTAACTTCTCCTGATGCTGAGTTTAACACCATCTGTTTCACAACCCTTGTTGAAATACAACATTATACATTTTATTATGTCCAGCATTGTGCAGGTGTTCAAGAGGGTCAGAGGCCAGGAATCTGTATGCAGAGAAAGTCAAGCAACACTGCAGTCCTCACACTCCATTAAGAGCAACAACTTGTTGATAGGGATACACAAATGAACGGAGACCAACACAGGGCTGGATTTAGTTGGAAAGGCACAATTAAGTAAATTAACACTTGAGTGAGTGCTTTTACTCTCCCTTCTGTAAAAAATTATCAGAGTGGTGCTCTCTTCATAAAAGACTTCAGGTCTCTCCTTCTCCTAGAGGCAAAAGGTCCACCAGACAAATTCTCAATCTCTTTTACCTCTAGGAGATAGCACCCAGATTGGAGCTAAATAACTTAGAGCTAGAGGTCTCACAGGACTGATCTTTTCACATTAGGCAGCAATACCAAACCGGAGGGGAGAGAAGCGGCTGTTTCTCTTACATTTAGTTAAATAGGCCTACACTTGGAGCTGAAGGTGTGATTCCCAGTTTAAAGAGACATATTCATGGCTGGATCTAAACCAGCTTGTATACTAAAAAAAGAATGTAGTCATGCCAGTGTGAGCTATTTGGAGTCTGTGCCTAGGGACTTGGATAGGTATGTTTTTGCGCAAAAACTGGTGGAGCGTCCACACCTCAAGTGTGGTTTTGTGCAAAAAAAAAAAAATACAGTAAATCGACAGGACAGAGGGCTTTTGCCAGTAGAGTTATTCCTCTCTCCACAAGGATCAACTCCATTTTGTGCTAAAGCTCTTGAGCAAAAAGGCATCTGTGGACACTCAACAGGGGTTTCTTGGGCAAAAAGAACCTATCAGATAAAGCACAGGTGCTCTAATGGCCATTCTGTTAATGGTAATCAGAGACTTCTTGCGCAAGAGCATCCATACAGTGTAGACGCTCTCTTGCGCAAAAGCACATCACATTTGCAATGTGCTTTTGAGGCGTGGACTCGCTTTTGCACAAGAAGTTTTTGCAGAAGATCTCTTCCACAAAAAGCTTCTTGCGCAAAAACCCTGCAGTGCAGACAAAGTCTAAAGGTATATTCACATTGTGGAGACTATACTAGCATAGGTACATTGTCATATGGATTGCCGCTTTAGACTTGTAGTCTAGTCTCAGCCTGCACTGAAAGAAGGGTTTTTCTATGAGGCTTTGTCTACGCCGCAGGGTTTTTGAGCAAGAAACTTTTTGCTTTTTTTCTACCATTTTACTGTAAATGTTCTTGCACAAAAATGCACTTGAGATGTGGACATTCTGCGGGTTTTTGTCCCAAAACCCTGTTGTGTAGACATAGCCTGAGTGTAAGAAGTACTACTTCTCTGAACAATGGTATCTACACTGAGAGAAGATTTCTTCCATTAACTAACGATTATGTCAGCATAGATACATTTGTCAGAAATTATAATGCTTTGGCATAGTTTTCTCAATCAGCCCTTTACGTTGTGGCAAAATCAGGGTTACACTGAGCTTTCAGGGCACCATGTGTGTTTCAGGGCTGGTGTACATCTATATCTTAGGTTGCCCTAGGTGCATTGCTCAGGACCATGGAAAATGTCAACCCTCGTTGTAAAAACAGCTTGGTTGACAGAAGAATTCTTCCATCAACTAAGCTACCACCTGCTGAGAGGGTGGATTTACTATAGTGATGGGAAAATCCCATTTGTCACTGTAGTAAGTGTCTATACTACAGTGGTTAGCTGCACTGCCTCTGTAGCATTGATAATGGACTCATGCCCTCAGGAACAATGCTTCCAGGAGATGCTGCTGAGGTTCTGGACCACCACAAAGCACAATGAAGTACTGAATTTTATGGCTTTTATTGAGAGGTTACACAGATTTCCACTGGATAATTTAAAAAGTAATCATACAAGCTTTGCTGGTAGTCATTTGTGCTTAAAGGGTGTAAAAAGCTGGTCAAAATAGTATAAGACAATGAAAAAAGAAGAAAGCACTATGTTTCCAAAACAATTTCCATAGTTGCTTCTCCATTAGCTTCCATAGACTGAGAACTTTCTGGAATATTGACTGATGGCTGAAATGCTTCATCCTGTTGTCTTTTCCTAAAACCATTTTGGGGGAAAATAAGCATGAGGTGTGTGGAAAAATATTTTTTTTTCTGATTGCAAAGTTATCTAACCACATTCTAAACTAGGTTTATTATGCTGAATTCTACTCTTCTCACCTCCTCACATGCCCTTTTTATTAACTTTGTTCTTCATTACTTTAAAAAAATTGGCAGATGATTATATCTTAATATTTTTTTCATTAAACGCCAAATGGCATTCATAACATGACATGAAATAGTAAATAAAAAAACATGGTATCAAGACAATGCTAAATGTATTACAGGCTATCCGTATAAATAATGTAAATATTTCAGTTGAAATCAAGCCATGATCAGGAATGTAATTTCTTTCACTTACAATGACACATTTATTGTTTGTCAGATACTGAACTCACTCTAATTTTTTGCAGTCTCATTGAATTTTAATTCTGATAAATAGAACAAGTGAAAGGTAAGTACGCTGTACTACCTCTTCTAACCTGACAAATAATGCTCTTCTCTCTGCACTGCTAATATAATGAGTTAATTTCTGTATTGAAGAAGCCATGGTTTCAGCCCAATATCAGTTCTGTCCAAAAGTTAAAGTAATTAGAATTTCAATTTATCAAAATGCCATCTGAAATTAGAAGTTCCGTGGTTTAATTATGCTATTTTGCCATATGAATTCTTTATCTATTAATTTATGGGAGAGTGGTAAATTCACTGAAATGAACATAACAGTATTTAATTCTGTAACATGACATTGAAGATAGCATACACAATATGTGCAGGCTATTTTTAAAAAGGTTAATAACAATCTCTCTAGATTATAAATCCTGAACTTTGTGATGTTGTTAATTAAGGAGAAAAAAAAAGTAGTAACTATGAAGACTTTACTCATTATGACACACAAATGTGAAAATGCAATGACATAAGGGTCATGTTTTTAAAGGGTAAGTCTCAGGTCTGCTTGTATGAATGTCACGAAAGTGGTTATCAGAATACTATGGAAACTGCTTTGTCCAAGGCAATAGCATTAGGTTATAAAAAAATTGTTTTATACTTACTCATACTATTGTACATTTTGCTTCCAGTGCATGGAAGATGAATATTTTTGTTACCAAGAGAGACTAGCACAAAACAAGACTGACTTTTTTTTTGTTCTAGCCACACCTGATCAGAAATAGTACATCATCACAGTTGATATTCATATCTGGGAAATTTAGAGAGGGAGCCCTTTGTTGAAATTATACCATCACATTTCTGGAGAGGATTATGTTGATTTCCCTACCTTCCCTGAACTATTACATTCTCTCTTGATACTTCTCAGTTACCCCAGGTAGAAATAACTTAGTCCTGGGGCTCATAAAAATACCTCTAAATAACATTCAAGTCCTCCTTTTGCAGACTTTAGATAACATTATGGTTCCATATTTGTATACCTCCTTAACTCATTATTGTGATTTAAATGGAACTATTAACAGTAGTAAATACGATGCCGAAGTGATTTCAGGACTGGGTCTCAATGTTTGTTATTGTCCAAAAATGCTTTTAGGGCAAAGTACTTCTCCTGACAAGGTTTGTATGCCCTTTCTTTCAAACTTTATGAATTGAATCATGTGCTACATTATCAATGTAACTGAGGGATTTTTCAGGAACAAAGAATAAGCATTTGAGGTAGAATGGGTGAAAATATGGGGCGAGGTTTGAAAATAGTTCATATTTAAAATTCCAACATTTTAATAGAATTATGAGAAATGTTAACCAGGTCTTATTTCCAAAAGTGGCTACTTCTGTGCTAGAAATTCATTTGTGAAAACAGGTTGCTATTTCCTTTGATTGAGTTTCTCTCTCTCTTTCTCTCTCTTTCTCTCTCTCTCTCTCTCTCTCTCTCTCTTTCTCAGGCTATGTCTAGACTGCAGAACTTTTTCAGGACACCTCCAATATCCCAGAAAAGCTCTGCCACATATAAGGAATGCGTCCACTTTTCCGAAAAAAATGCATTTTTCGGCATCCCTGTAAACCTTGTTTTACGAGGAAGAAGAGATGTTCTGAAAGAGTTTTTTCTGTAATTTGGCCCAGTGTAAACAGGCCAAATTTTGGAAAAGCCTCTTTTGGAAGTAAATTGGAAAAAGATATGCAATTTGTGTGCTGCAAATTGAGGGTTTTTTTTCTGATTTATCTTTGTAGTGTAGACAAAGCCTCAATCTAGAAATTTCTGCAACTTTTGGTGGAATCTTGCCTTCCAATCACTGTCAGATTCACTGCATAAACCAAAAAAGAGGCAGGATTAATCACATAATTCGCTCATTCTGAATTATTCAACTAGTACTTGCTCAGATAGCTATGGGGAGATTCAGCTCAATAGAGACTTTTTTTAAAGTAGAAAAACATTAAGGTAGAAAGCAAATGAGCTCAGCTGGTTATTTCTTAATTATATTTGGCCTTTTTCCCCCTCTGGTTCTCCCCCCCAACCCACTCATCTGACCTGTTCTGTGTTTTGCAAATGGATCACTATCAGCCATGCCAATTAAAGCCACATATAATATGCCACCTACTTCTGTGACTCTGAACTCACTAGATAGATATGTCTGGAGGGAGATTCTCCCACACTAGTTGACGAGAGTGGTCACTTGGCACTAACTAAAACCAAGAGTGCAACATGGAACTATAAAGTTGAGCCTCTCTTTATGATTCTGGCGTTTGCACTGTGCTGACAGAAAAAAGCGAACAAAAGAAACACTAAAGTGCACAGCAGCAGGGTTGCTTGTTTAATCTTACCCTAGACTCAGTTAACATTCCATATACCACACCACTGCAATTTATCTCTACAGATTTTTTTTAACAATCTAGATTATGTTAATCAACTTACAATCATAGAATCCTAGGGCTGGAAGAGACCTCAGTAGGTCATTGAGTCCAGCTCCCTGCCTAAAACTTCATCCACAATAACCCATTTCTCAAATCAGAGTTGTTACCCTGTCTGTTCCCTGTGGTGCTATGTCACTGTTAGTTTCTTCATAGCTAGGATTCTTGATGAGAAATATGGCAAGCACAGGTGGGCGCTACAAATCTTTTTTGTTTGTTTGTTTGTTTGTTTGCAAATCACTTAGCTCTTATTAGTTTTAAATCAAGTTTTAGTCCTGGCATGGCCACAATTTAAAAAGGAAAAGAAAAGTCAAGAATGGCCCTCTGTGATAATGATACCTCAGTTCCTGAAATTCTCAAAGTTCTTCATTACTGTGCCAGTGGTATGTTGCTGCTTTTTTTTCCTTTCTAGATTGTGTTTAAGGCAAAATGTGCCTTAAGCACATTGTTCATAGTCCTCAGAGACTCCTTGGCTTCATTTTATTTATTTAATGATACAACATAATACAATTATTAAAAATAAACAGCCACTAGACTCATATAGAATTTGTTGCATAATGATTAAAACCTACTTCATATCTGTAAATAACTCATGTGGCTTTTGCCCTCAGATACAAACAATACTCAGAAGCTTTGTAATTTTTCTTTTTGCATGTATGGGAAGGATATGGAAAAGGGCATCGCATAAAGTGCCTGTGTAATGTCTGAAAACTAATTCCTATTTGATGTTTCACTGGAACCATTCAGGGTAAACTTCAGTCATATGATCAGTCCATGAATGCCTGGCCTTGCATAGAAGGTACAGTTTTCAGCCTGTCACTGAATCTGAGACAGAAGGGCCTCATTCTTTCCACATAATCATTTTATATGAATGTAATGTCATTCATTTAAAAGAAGTTACTTCTCTGTATAATGCTGTTGGGACAAGGAGTATCAATAGAGTGGAAAAAAGCTGAATATTTGATTGTTAAAAATTAAAATTTAAAGCAAGGATTTTTAAAAGTGTGAATTTGTATAAGCTTCTGAAAGGCAGTGCAGTTTTAGGGTATGTCTAGGTAAGACATTTGTGTTCTAAAAAAGCAGATAGCCTGCTATTAAGGATTTGTTGCTAAAGTACATAACTACTCAAGTCGAGTTCTTAAACACAGGAATTTTTACGCAATCTAGGTAGAAATATTACTATTTTTTATATTACAGAATTAGTAGACTATTTTAGGAAGGTGGGTGGTTAGGGCACATAACCTAGTCATGTTAAAAAAAAGGAAAAATGATGTCTAAAACCAGGATATATAGTGGGATATAGCTTAAACAGCAGGCTTTTAAATGTCTTTTGGGCCATAATTTTTCTGTTACTTTGTATGTGATGAATGCCGTCATATAATCCTAACTTATGGTCACGATCAAGCTTATGGGATTGTCAAATTGAGGAAGTAAATGCATGGTTGCGCAGGTAGTGTCAGAGAGAGGGTTTTGGTTTCTTTGACTTTGGGACTCTGTTCTGGGTGCAAGGATTGTTAGGAAGAGAGGGAATTTACCTAACCAAGAGAGGAAAGAGCATCTTTGTGGGCAGGCTTGTAAACCTAGTGAGGAGGGCTTTAAACTAGGTTCATTGAGGGACGGTGACCAAAGCCCTGAGGTAAATGTTGAAGTCAGATCCCAGGAAGAAACACAAGGAGGAATGAGCAACAAAGGAGGACCCCTGATTTGAATGAAGAAAGTAGGACAATCAACTGGTTATCTAAGGTGCTTCTACACGAATGCAAGAAGCCTGGTAAACAAAGAGGAAGAATTAGAAGCCCTGGCTCAGTCAAAGAACTATAATTTCATTGGAATAATGGAGACTTGGTGGGAAGACTCACATGACTGGAACACTGTCATGGAAAGGTATAAACTGTTCAGGAAGGACAGGCAGGGGACAAAAGAAGGAGAAGTTGCACTGTTTGTAAGATAGCAATATGATTGCTCAGAGATCCAGTATATAGAAGGAGAAAACATAATAACATAACATAAGAACGGCCGTACTGGGTCAGACCAAACGTCCATCTAGACCAGTATCCTGTCTACCGACAGTGGCCAGCACCAGGTGCCCCAGAGAGGGTGGACCGAGGACAATGATCAAGCGATTTGTCTCCTGCCATCCCTCTCCAGCCTCTGACAAACAGAGGCCAAGGACACCATTTTATCCCCTGGCTAATAGCCTTTTATGGACCTAACCTCCATGAAATTATCTAACTTCTCTTTAAACTCTATTATAGTCCTAGCCTTCACCGCCTCCTCTGGCAAGGAGTTCCACAGGTTGACTATACGCTGTGTGAAGAAGAACTTTCTTTTATTAGTTTTAAACCTGCTCCCCATTAATTTCATTTGGTGTCCTCTAGTTCTTCTATTTAGGGAACTAATACATAACTTTTCTTTATCGGTCCTCTCCACACCACTCATGATTTTATAGACCTCTATCATATACCCCCTCAGTCTCCTCTTTTCTAAACTGAAAAGTCCCAGTAGCTTTAACCTCTCCTCATATGGGACTTGTCCCAAACCCCTAATCATTTTAGTTGCCCTGTTCTGAACCCTTTCCAAGGCCAAAATATCTTTTTTGAGGTGAGGAGACCACATCTGTACACAGTATTCAAGATGTGGGCATACCATAGTTTTATACAGGGGTAGTAAGATATTCTGGGTCTTATTTTCTATCCCTTTCTTAATAATTCCTAGCATCCTATTTGCCTTTTTGACCACCGCTGCACACTGCGTGGAAGTTTTCAGAGAACTGTCCACGATAACTCCAAGATCTCTTTCCTGATTTGTCGTAGCCAAATTAGCCCCCATCATACTGTACGTATAGTTGGGGTTATTTTTCCCGATGTGCATTACTTTACACTTATCCACATTAAATTTCATTTGCCATTTTGTTGCCCAATCACTCAGTTTGGTGAGCTCTTCTTGGAGTCCCTCACAGTCTGCTTCTGTCTTGACTATCCTAAACAGTTTTGTATCATCTGCAAACTTTACTACCTCACTGCTTACCCCTTTCTCCAGATCATTTATGAATAAGTTGAAAAGGATTGGTCCCAGGATTGACCCTTGGGGTACACCACTAGTTACCCCTCTCCAATCTGAAAATTTACCATTTATTCCTACCCTTTATTTCCTGTCTTTTAACCAGTTCTCAATACAAGAAAGGACCTTCCCTCTTATCCCATGGCCATGTAATTTACACAAGAGCCTTTGGTGAGGGACCTTGTCAAGGCTTTCTGAAAATCCAAATATACTATATCTACTGGATCCCCCTTGTCCGCATGTTTGTTAACCCCTTCAAAGAACTCTAAGGGTATGTCTACACTACAAAGTTAGTTCGAACTAACGTCTGTTACTTCGAACTAACTTTCCTAGGCGCTACACTAGCGCTCCGTTAGTTCGAACTTAATTCGAACTAACGGAGCGCTTAGTTCGAACTAGGTAAACCTCATTTTACGAGTATTAAGCCTAGTTCGAACTACCTAGTTCGAATTAAGGGCTGTGTAGACCCTTAATTCGAACTAGTGGGAGGCTAAGGCTTCCCAGGTTTCCCTGGTGGCCACTCTGGCCAACACCAGGGAAACTCTATTGCCCCCCTCCCGGCCCCGGAGCCCTTTAAGGGCCACGGGCTGGCTACACAGTTTGTGCCAGTTGCAAGGCTGTAACCACCCGTGCCAGCAGACCCTGCACCTGCCACACCATGAGCCAGACACCCGAGGACACCCAGCCCTCCACTGCTCCCCAGGACCAGCCTGGCGGCTCCCAGGAGCCTGCCCGGGGGCGCAAAAGGCGGGCGCCCGTTTGGTCAAGTGCGGAGATCGTGGACCTCATCGAGGTTTGGGGGGAAGCCTCCAATGTCCACGATCTCCGCACTAGCCACAGGAACGCGGCCGTCTATGGCCGCATGGCTGCCAGCCTGGCTGCCAGGGGCCACCAGCGCAGCCAGGAGCAGGTCCGGTGCAAAATTAAGGACCTGCGGCAGTCCTACTCCCGGGCCTGCCAGCCGGGGGCCAATCCAGGGGCCTGCCCCCACTTTCACGCCCTGGACCGCCTTCTGGGGGCTCATGCCGTCCCTGCCCCCGGGACGTGATAGACCCCGGGGCAGAGGGCCCGCTCCTGGAGACGGAGGAGGAGGAGGAGGGCTCTGAGAGCCAGGAGCCTGCCGCCAGCCTGCCCAGGACCCGGGACCCCCGAGGCACCCCACAGAGCTGCTCGCCTGTGTCATCCGAGGCTCGGGAGGTGTCCACCTGTGAGTACCATCGTGTTCCCCTTATGTGTACGGCGGGCTGGGGCGAGAGGGAGCCCCGGGACCGTGCGCCTGGGCCTTGCCCACCACGGAGCAGCAGCTGGGGATCCTGCAGGGGCCCTGGCCTTGCAGAGGGGAGCTGGGTTTCACACACCTGGGCCCCTGGGGTAATTGACCACTGGTCTTGTTGCACCACAGCTGCAGCACCTGGGCCTGCAGGGCGCACCACACCGCCTGCAGCAGCTGCCCATGCCCGGGCAAGCAGGAGAGCCAGGAACGAGGAGGAGTACCAAAGGCGGCACCTCCGGTTCCTGGATCGACAGCTCCGTCTCCAGGACCACTGGGTCCAGGAGGACCTGAGGCTGCGCCGGAGGAGTCTGAAGGCCCTGGAGGAGCAGGGCCGTGCCCTGCGAGGCCACCTCCAGAGCCTGCTCGACCGCTTCCCATTTCCTCCTCCCCCTGCTCCCCCTGCTCCCCCTCTTGCTCCCCCTGCTCCTCCTGCTCCCACTCCTGCTTCCTCTCCTGCTTCCTCCACACCCCCTGACCCTCCTGCCCCCCCCTCCACAACCATTTCCCACCGACGCCCCCGGACCCGCAGTGTGGCGAGACGGGAGAGGCAGCCGGACTCCCACCCCTGAGCTTTCCTTTCCCTTCCTCCCTTCCCTCCCCTTCCCTTCCAGCTCCCTCGTCCCAGGTTTCCCCCTCTCCTCTCCAACCCTCATTCTTCCCTTCCCGCACCCAGTTATGTTAAATAAACAGACGTTTTTGTTTCAAAAACAGGTGTCTTTATTTTACAGTAGATAGGGAGGGGAAAGGGGAAAGGGGGTAGGGTGGAAGACGGCCCCAGTGGGGCATGCAGGGAGAGATCAGTCCTCCTCCTCCTCCACCAGGAAGCTCTCCCGCAGGGCTTCCCGGATCCGGACGGCCTCCCGCTGGGCTTCCCGGATGGCGGCGGTGCGGGGCTGACCGTAGTGTCCAGCCATGCGGTCAGCCTCAGCCATCCAGGCTGGCAGGAAAGCCTCCCCCTTCCGCTCAGCTCTATGATTCTATGATCAACTAGTTTGGAAAAAAAAGCACACTCTGACAACTGGCAACAAGTGATCCAATTGCTTTAGATTTGTTGAATACAATTCATTACCTTGCTACTTATTCTGAGGAATAGATCAGCTAATTCAGAAATTTTCTGTTTCATAAGGGATGCAGTTGGCAGGAGAGGTGATTTGGTCCCTATAGTGGCCTCAAACCTTTTCAAACACAAGATCACTTTTTTAAATTTATCTCAAACCCAAATATCCTGCCCTACAACCTTTGTGGCCCTTCTGTGAGGCCCTGCCTATGTTCACTCTGGCCTCTCTCCCTTTTCCATTCTCCCTCCCATTCACCAGGCAGGAGCAGAGGTTTGGGGCACAGGATTTGGTCTTGGGCTAAGGGATTTGGGGTATGAGAGGGACTCTGAGATGAGCCTGAGGCAAAGAGTTGAGGAGCAGGAGGGGGCTCAGGGTACAGGCTCTCTAAGGGTACGTCTACACTAAGCTAATTCGAACTAACGCGACTAGAACTAAAAACTAGTTCGAATTAGCGTTTTGCTAATTCGAACTAGCGCGTCCACACTGATTGGACGCAGGGGGGCATTTAAGGGCAGCTGAAACCGGTTCTGGCAGGGCATCAGGTCAGTAGTTGCTTTGTGTGGCTGCTGTCTGAGGCTATCTGAGGCTCGAGCTTAAAGGGACCCCCCCTGGACAGCCGGTTCTCAGCTTTTCCTGCTTGCTTGCCAACCTCACCGAGGGACAGCAAAGCGTTGGTCTCTGTGCCCGTCTGTGTCGGTGTTTCCCTTCGGGGGGGCCGCCGCAGGTGGCAACATGGAGCCATAGCTCGCCCTGCACCTTCTGGTGCACTTTCTGGACTTGCTGCTGCAAGCCTGCCAGCAATGGCTCGAGGCTGCCTGGCACCACCTGGTGCACGTCAGCCCCCTGCCTCTCCACCTGGCCGCCTTGGGGGTCGTGGAGGAGCCGCAGCGGCGCCCCGGCACCGGCGTGCCCCGCCGCATCTGGCGTCTGGACACCAGCACCGACTGGTGGGACCGCATCATCCTGGAGCGCTGGGAGGACCGACAGTGGACCCAGAACTTCAGGATGAGGAGGGACACCTTCCTGGACCTCTGCGAGTGGCTCGCCCCTGCCCTGCGCAGAAGGGACACTCGCATGAGGCCCGCCATCCCCCTCCAGAAGCGGGTGGCCATGGCCCTCTGGAAGCTCTCCACGCCGGACAGCTACCGATCCGTCGGGAACCAGTTCGGCGTGGGGAGATCCACCGTCGGAGCGGTGCTCATGCAGGTATGGCACTTGTCGGCCACCGAGCTGGGGGGGAGAGGGGCTGTGAGGAGCGGATGGGCCGCCCCAGGGACAAAGTGGGGGCGGGAGGAGGCAAAAGCGCTCCGCACCGGGCTGTCCCGGCCGTACTACACGCCGCCAGGGGGGTTGCTACCAGGAGTGGGGCGCGGGGCACTGCCAGGGCACGAACGCTCCCAGCCACCCGGGCGCCCCACTGATTGGCGCTTTGCTGTGTCTCTCTCCGCAGGTGGTCAAGGCCATCAACCGGGTGCTGCTCCGCAGGGTGGTCCGTCTCGCTGACCCGGATGCCGTCATCCGGGGCTTCGGCGCCCTCGGCTTCCCCAACTGCGGGGGGGGCCATCGACGGGACGCACATCCCCATCCGTGCCCCGGAACACCAGGCGTCCCGGTACGTCAACCGCAAGGGGTACATCTCCGTGATCCTGCAGGCCGTGTGTGACCACCGGGGACTGTTCACGGACATTAATGTGGGCTGGTCTGGCAAAGCACATGACGCTCGGGTGTACCGCAACTCCTCCATGTGCCAGCGGCTGCAGGCTGGGACCATATCAGGGTCGGGGACGTGGACATGCCCGTGTGCCTGGTGGGGGATGTCGCCTACCCACTCCAGCCCTGTCTCATGAATCCCTACATGGGGCACCTCAATCCCTCCCGCCAGGCTTTCAATGCCAGGCTGACCAGGGCCCGCATCGTGGTGGAGGGGGCCTTCGGGCGACTGAAAGCCCGCTTTCGATGCCTCCTCACTCGTCTGGACCTGGCCGAACACAACATCCCTCCCATGGTGGCAGCATGTTGTGTGCTCCACAATTTGTGTGAGCGGAAGGGGGAGGCTTTCCTGCCAGCCTGGATGGCTGAGGCTGACCGCATGGCTTGGCAGTACGGTCAGCCCCGCACCGCCGCCATTCAGGAAGCCCAGTGGGGGGCCGTCCAGATCCGGGAAGCCCTGTGGGAGAGCTTCCTGGTGGAGGAGGAGGACTGACCTCTCCCTTGCATGCCCCACTGGGGCCTTCTTCCACCCTACCCCCCTTCCCCTTTCCCCTCCCTACCTACTGTACAATAAAGACACCTGTTTTTCAAACAAAAATGTCTGTTTATTTAACATAAGTGGGGTGGGGGAGGGAGGGGGGAGGGTGGGAGAGGGGAGCGGGAAACCTGGGACGAGGGAGCTGGAAGGGGAGGGAAGGGAGGAAGGGAAAGGAAAGCTCAGTGGTGGGAGTCCGGCTGCCTCTCCCGTCTCGCCACACTGCGGGTCCGGGGGCGTCGGTGGGAAATGGTTGTGGGGGGGGGCAGGAGGGACAGGGGTGGAAGCAGGAGCAGGAGGGGGAGCAGGAGTAGCAGGGGGAGCAGGGGGAGCAGGAGGAGAAGGGGGAGCACGGGGAGTAGGGTGAGGAGGAAATGGGAAGCGGTCGAGCAGGCTCTGGAGGTGGCCTCGCAGGGCACGGCCCTGCTCCTCCAGGGCCTCCAGACTCCTCTGGTGCAGCCTCAGGTCCTCCAGGACCCAGTGGTCCTGGGTGCGGAGCTGGTGGTCCATGAACCGGAGGTGCCACCTTTGGTACTCCTCCTCGTTCCTGGCTCTCCTGCTTGCCCGGGCATGGGCAGCTGCTGTAGGCGGTGTGGTGCGCCCTGCAGGCCCAGGTGCTGCAGCTGTGGTGCAACAAGACCAGTGGTCAATTACCCCAGGGGCCCAGGTGTGTGAAACCCAGCTCCCCTCTGCAAGGCCAGGGCCCCTGCAGGATCCCCAGCTGCTGCTCCGTGGTGGGTAAGGCCCAGGCGCACGGTCCCGAGGCTCCCTCTCGCCCCAGCCCCCCGTACACATAAGGGGAACACGATGGTACTCACAGGTGGACGCCTCCCCGGCCTCAGATGACGCAGGCGAGCGACTCTGTGGTGTGCCTCGGGGGTCCCGGGCAGGCTGGCGGCAGGCTCCTGGCTCTCAGATCCCTCCTCCTCCTCCTCCGTCTCCAGGAGCGAGCCCTCTGCCCCGGGGTCAATCACGTCCTGGGGGGCAGGGACGGCATGAGCCCCCAGGAGGCGGTCCAGGGCGTGGAAGTGGGGGCAGGCCTCTGGGTCGGCCCCTGGCTGGCAGGCCCGGGAGTAGGACTGCCGCAGGTCTTTGACCTTGCAGCGGACCTGCTCCCGGCTGCGCTGGTGGGCCCTGGCGGCCAGGCTGGCAGCCATGCGGCCGTAGACGGCCGCGTTCCGGTGGCTAGTGCAGAGATTGTGGACATTGGAGGCTTCCCCCCAAACTTTGATGAGGTCCACGATCTCCGCACTTGACCAGGCGGGCGCCCGCCTTTTGCACCCCCGGGCAGGCTCCTGGGAGCCACCAGGCTGGTCCTGGGGAGCAGTGGAGGGCTGGGAGCCCTCGGATGGCTGGCTCATCCTGTGGCAGGTGCAGGCTGTGCTGGCACGGGTGCTGGCAGCCTTGCAACTGGCACAAACTGTGTAGCCAGCCCGTGGCCCTTTAAGGGCTCCGGGGCCGGGAGGGGGGCAATAGAGTTTCCCTGGTGTTGGCCAGAGTGGCCACCAGGGAAACCTGGGAAGTCTTAGCCTCCCACTAGTTCGAATTAAGGGTCTACACAGCCCTTAATTCGAACTAGCTAGTTCGAACTAGGCTTAATCCTCGTAAAATGAGGTTTTCCTAGTTCGAACTAAGCGCTCCGTTAGTTCGAATTAAGTTCGAACTAATGGAGCGCTAGTGTAGCGCCTAGGAAAGTTAGTTCGAACTAACATGACTGGGGCAAGGGTTCGGAGCTGGCTCCAGCTGGGCACTGCTTATCTCAGGTGGCTGCTGGGTGGTGATGAAGTGTGGCTAAATCAGATTCACACCTGCCCTGGCTCTTCATCACTCCCAAAAGCAACCAGGAAACTCCCTCCATCCCAAGCCTCCCCTCCTTTCTGTGGAGACAGAATACAGGGTGGGGGGGACACCCTGACATAAGCTCCCCCTCCTCTACAAAGCAAGCAGGACAGTGGTGGGGCTCGGGCCAAGGAGGAAGCAGATCTAAAGTAAAGGGCAGGAGGTGTGTCACAGTGTGGGGAAAGGCAGCTGAAATGCTGTGCTTGGTAGCCCCTTGGCCATACCTGTCAGGATCACCTGTCAGACTCTCCAAGATCTTCCAGTAGATCCCAATCTACTGATTGGTGACCACTGATTTAGGTAATCTCCTAATTCTGAAAATGTGAATGAAAGTCTCAGCCATTGATCTGATCCTTACAATTCACAAGAGCATTCTAGACTTTGAATAACTTAGTGGTTTAATCACTAGTAACTAGGATGTAGTGATTGCCATTTGCACTTCTTTATAACAGTCTGACTACTTTCAAGGTCATGTCCCAAAACAGCACCCCACCAGATGCAAAGGAATCATTTGTTCTTTGCTCTCAATACTACAAGAGCTGTTAGATGGCATTCCTAACAAGACCGATTTCTTCATAGGTCTTTGTCCAGAAGAAATTGTGAATTATTGCTGGTTTTTTCATTCATGAATATATTGGTAATGGTATTTCATGTTCTATACCAATTTTTTCTTCTCTGATTTTCACTGGGATTATAATCCAGATCTGTTTGAGTGTGATGTCTCCTATAATAACATATAATTGAATCCACAGTGATTATTCCTGATTATTCATCTCATATTAAATAGCAATGTTATATCACGTAAGCATATAAAAGCAAACATTTGAAATAACTGTGAATTACACAGTCATATCCTGATAATAATGGTGACAAACATTCATATCTTTTTATTGGGAAATAGGTTTCTCTCATTTTCATGTAACTTGTTTTTCTTTCATAAATCGTTTTGTGTTTTCCTACACCCATTTTTTTCTCCGTAAATCAAAACGGTCACTTAGAAGTTACTGACCTACATCTCTGGCATATATTCTGCAAACAAAAACTATGAAAATTGCAGCTTCTCAGTCATATATTTCTACTCATATCTTAACCTATCATGAACCAATAGCAATAAATACCCAACAGGGAAAGTCAACTTTTTTAAATGGAAAATATGTTTGGTGGTTCGTGATGATTGTCTCTTTTTATTTCATTTGTTTGTTTAAAGTCTTAGTGAATGCAATTGACATTTCTGGCATGCAGAGCAGCACTTAAACGTTTGCACAACGACCTACTGAGTTTTGTATATCTCTGAACATTAATTTCCTAATGAATGCTGAATAACATGGATATTAGGTCTTTCCCCACTATACACAATAAGCCTCCTAATTGGAAGAAAAAATTCAAAGGTACTGATTTAAGAAAATATAACGTAGTCACAACACTGACATTTTAACCTTAATTTTAATAAACTGCACATAGAATTTAGATCTTAACGCCAGAAGAGACTCCCAGGTCTGCCCTGTTTCTCATCCAGCCATTTTGTACTGAACCTAATATGCTGGAATAAACTACTGTTGCCCTTTGGAGTCTAAACTGTTGTGCACCACAGGCAGCAAACAGGAAGGAATGATGTGCACAAATGTCCCTAAAATAGTAGGGAATTGATTAATTGAGTTGTGTCCGGATGATACAAACAAACTACTGATATTGAATGCTGCAAAGGAAGGGCGAAAAAAACCCAAAGTCCCTGATAATCTGAACTGAGGGAACATTCCTTCCTGATGCTGAAAATAGCTGTGAGCGTGTAAGTAAGATCAACCAGCAAAACATCTAAGAAAGAGAACTCTTTGTACTAGCTTGCAGCACTCACTTGGTGTCCTATCTCTATCTGTATCAATTTCTGATACTTCAGAGGAAAACAAAAAACAAAACAGGGAATACATGGGGGAGAAGAAAACATGTCCTTCCTGACTCCTGGGGAAGACCTGAGGAATCCCTGATTTATGAGATTTAAGTCTTAGACATAGGCCTGGAAAGAGTCCCTAAGGGCCATTGGGCCCACCTCCTACCTCTACAGACAACGCCATTATACAATACCATTCACAATTATCTATCACTTTCTTAAACAAGTTAGTTTATATACTCCTACCACTCCTACAGGAATGCTGCTTCAGATTCTAACTCCTCTGATATTAATACCTATTGGTTTCTAACCTACATTTATTCATGGCAACTTATATGCATTTGTTCTTGTGCCAACATTTCCCTACAAGTTAAATAGCTCTTCTCTCTCCCTGGCTTTTACCCTCTAATGTAGTTATAGAGAGTAATTTTATCCACTCACGGCCTTCCTTTTGCTATACTAAATAAGCCAAGATCTTTTACTTCCTTCTCACAAAAAAGATCCTCTCTTCCCCAATTACAAGACAAATCATTCTTCTGCTCTACTCTGCACTAATTAGGTCTCAATTGGAATATTGTGTCCAGTTCTGGGCACCACATTTCAAAAAAGATGTGGAGAAATTGGGGAAGGTCCAGAGAAGAGCAACAAAAATGATTAAAGGTCTAAAAAACATGAGCTATGAGGGAAGACTGAAAGAATTGGGTTTGTTTAGTTTAGAAAAAAGAAGACTGAGAGGGGACATGATAGTGATTTTCAAATATCTAATAAGGTGTTAAAAGGAGCAGGGAGGAAAAATTGTCCTCCTTGACCTCTGATAGGACAAGAAGCAATGAGCTTAAATTACAGCAAGGGAGGTTTAGATTGGACATTAGAAAAAACTTCCTAACTGTCAGGGTGGATAAACATTGGAATAAATGTCCTTGGGAAGTTGTGAAATCTCCATCACTGGCGATATTTAAGAGCAGGTTGGTTAGGAATCTATCACAGATAATCTAGACAGTGCTTAGTCCTGCAATGAGGGCAGGATGACCTCTTGAGGTCCATTCCAGTTCTATGTTTCTGTGATTCTAGGAACATCTTAGTAGCCATTCTCAGCACCTGTTCTAGTTTGCATTCCTCTTTCTGGAACATGGATGATAGGAATTGTACACAGTATTCCACATGTCTTGCCTTGTACAAGGGAATTAATTATGGGATTTTTTTTGTCTGTCATGGTAATATCTGATACATTCTAGGTTCTCCCTGCATCACAGTATGAATTCATCCTGTTGTTGACTAATGCATCCAGGTCTGTCTCCTCTGCCACTTTCAACTAAATTTGTGATCTGATATTTTTATTTCCTATTCTTTAGTGTCTGTGGGTATGTCTACACTACCCCGCTAGTTCGAACTAGCGGGGTAATGTAGGCATACCGCACTTGCAAATGAAGCCCGGGATTTGAATTTCCCGGGCTTCATTTGCATAAGCGGGGAGTTGCCATTTTTAAAACCCCGCTGGTTCGAACCCCGTGCAGTGCGGCTACACGGGGCACAAACTAGGTAGTTTGAACTAGGCTTCCTAGTTCGAACTACCGTTACTCCTCGTGAAATAAGGAGTAACGGTAGTTCGAACTAGGAAGCCTAGTTCGAACTACCTAATTCGTGCCCCGTGTAGCCGCGCTGCACGGGGTTCGAACCAGTGGGATTTTAAAAATGGCGGCTCCCCGCTTATGCAAATGAAGCCCGGGAAATTCAAATCCTGGGCTTCATTTGCAAGTGTGGTATGCCTACATTACCCTCCTAGTTCGAACTAGGAGGGTAGTGTAGACATACCCTTTCTGACCAGGTATATAGGGTAATTATACTATGCTCAATCTAGAAATTCTATAAAAAAGAAAAATAATAAAAACTCAAGTAAAAAAGACAGAATCTTGTTAACAAAAAAATCACTTTTCACAAAATAATATCAGTGGAATCCTGGTCTTATTGCAGTCAGTGGGTGTTTTCCCTTTGAATTCAATGAGGCCAAAGTCTCATTCTGTATGGGTATGTCTACACTACAGTATTAATTCAAGTTATCTTAATTTGGAATAGTTAATCCGAATTAAGCTAATTTGAATTAATGCGTCTACACACAAAATGCAGTTCGAAATAGCATTTTGCTAATTCGAAGTATCGCGTCCACACTGAGCGAACACTGATTAGGATTTAAGGCTGCTCGGAACCAGATCAGGGTAGGGCATTAGGTCAGGAGTGTCTTTGTGTGGCTGTTGCCTGAAGCTATCTGAGGCTCGTGCTTAAAGGAACACACACACATACATCGGCAGCCAGTTCCCAGGTGTCCTTGCTTGCTTGCCTGCCTCGCTGAGGGACAGCAAAGCATTTGTGTCTCAGAGTACTCTGGTTGCCCTCACTCGGGACACCATAGCACTCTGCAACATGGAACCAGAGCTGCCCCTGGGCACTCTGGTGCTTCTTGTGAACATGTTGCTGAGAGCCTGGCTTTACTTTCTGCAGGCTGCCATCCAGGAGGTGCATCGGGGGGCTGTCGGTATCCAGGAGGCTCTGCAGGAGAACTTCCACCCTGAGGAGCACTAAGAGCCTCCCTGGTCTGCTCCACTGGGGGCTTGTGCCTCATTCCACCCTCACGTCCTTCCACTTACCCCTCCCTAACCCCCCTTCCTGATGTCAAATAAAATACATGTATTTCCATGAACACAAACTCTCTTTATTTAACAAAACAGGTAGTGGGGGGGATGAAACTCTGGTGAGACTGGGGAAAGGACATGGGAGAGGGAAGGAGAAAAGGTGGGAGAGGGGAGGGGGAAACCTGGGAGGAGGGAGCTGAAAGGGGAAAGCAAGGGGAAGAAGCGGGAGGGGAAGCTCAGGGTTGGGGGTCTTGCCAGACCACCTTGATTTTCATGCAAACCTGCTCCTAGGATCGCATGTGGCCTTTGGTGGCCAGGCTGGCAGCTATCCTGCATCTAGTACGGATATCATGGACATTGGGGGCATCCCTCCCTCAAACCTGAGTAAGGTCCACTCTGATCTCTGCCCTGGACCAGGAAGGCGCTTGCCTTTTCCAGGCCCTGGCAGGCTCCTGGGAGCTGGCAGACTGCTCCTGGGGAGCAGTGGAGGGCTGGCTGCCAGTGGCTTGCTGGCTCATGTTTTGGGGCCACTGGGACAGGGGCAGTGACTGCTGGCTCTGGGCCATCAGGCTTGGAGCTGGCACAGGCACTGTGGCTATAGTCTACACCTTTAAGGGCTCCGGGGAGGGCGGGGAGGAAGAGGAGTGTTCTTGGTTGAGGCTAGAGTGGCCACCAGGGTACCCTGGGAAGGCTGGAGGCCCCCTATTTCGAAATAAGTGTCTACACAGCACTTATTTCGAATTAGCTAATTCAAGTTTGGTGCTACTCCTCGTAGAATGAGGTTTACCAAATTCGAATTAAGCTCCCCACTATTTTGAATTTAATTCCAAATAGCAGGTTGCCTATGTACACACTATTAAAGTTAATTCAAAATAATGGCTGTTATTTCGAATTAACTTTGTTGTGTAGACATACCCTATGATTTTGGCTTTTGATTCGTACTGCATTGTTGTGGAAAGCTAATGATATCGGCTTTACAGAGCAGGTCAAGCTATTTAAAAAAGCAAAAATAAAGGTTGTGCATGATATATTAATGAATAATTTTCAACCATGGTGTTGTTTGCAAATTCCTTTTGACAACAGGTTATAATTTATTCAAAATCTATGAGTGGTTGCCAAAGTTACATGCAATTGTAACTGATTAGATGATGGCAAGTTTTAAACAGGAAAATAACAAATAAGGAAACTTGAACTACTTATTCCAGTTAAATGTGAAGAATCGTACACACAACTTCTGAGATTAATGGACACTTTTTTTTTTTGTATCACTTTGGTATATATGGTCGTGCCAATTTTCTTCCACAAATTGATCTGAGGAAGTGGGTCTGGCCCACGAAAGCTCATCACCTAATAAACCATCTTGTTAGTCCTTAAAGTGCTGCATAGTCCTGTCTTTTGTTTCAGCTAGACCAGACTAACATGGCTGCATCTCTATCACTATTCTAGTTTTGATTGTTTCTCATCATTTTATTTATTGTCTAAAGTCATAAAGCTATTAATGGAGTAGAGTAGATATTTAAAAAACTATAGACCAAAGAGCACTATGTATTTGGTTCTTGCAGCTCCTGCAGTATTTTGGAGCCAAACACTGAATAACATTTTCATATTTTAGAAACATTACAAATTTGTTATGACTACTTTAATGCCTCACTAGACAGCTTTATTGTTTTAATGAAAAGTTATTTGCATGTTTTGTGCTTATTTGTTTATGTTTTGTTCTACTTAACTGTTGAGAAAATGGATGCAGGAGATTTGAAATGTATTGTGGGGAGGTGAAGACAGTGGCAATTTCTTTGCAAAGTCACTGTACACTCTGCATACTGTGATTTCAGAAATGTTCTCAACTTGACCTTGAAATACTAGGCCTATTCCCTATGCAAATTAATTCAGCAGAGGCTGCTACTCAGCTGCTCATCAATTATGCTAAACTGTATGTGTTGTGTAATTTAACACATGGAATTATTACCTACTGAATGCAAAGGCAAATATTGAAATCATGACAGAGTATGAGAAAAAATTGAGGATTTCTTTAGCTTAATCCCACCAATCTCTTGTAAAGGCATGAAGAATTACAAAAAGTATGTCAGTGTAGCATAAAGGTTTAAGGCTATGTCTATGACTACGTTCTATTTTTGAAAGAGGATATGCATATTCCCCGGGAATTTACATATCTTCTTCCACTCTCACTTTCAAAAGTGGATCTTTCGAAATGAAAGTAGTCTGGAAGCTGTTTTTTTGGAAAAAAAACCCTTTTTCGAAAAAAACGCTCTTCCTTAAAAAATAAGGCTTACTCATTTTTTCCAGGGAATTTGCATATCCTCTTTCAAAAATAGGATATAGTTTAGACGTACCCCAAGAGAACAACTATATAGAGTTTACACTTTATTGGACTAATGAAGATTTTTTAGCAAATAGTTGCCGGTGAGAATAAGTCTACTGACTTGGATAATACTAATATATGTAACTTTTTCTTATATTGTGAGCTTTACCTCTATATTCCCAATCTAGAGAAACTTCTCATTATAGATGCTCAGCTAAATGTGTATCATCATAATGTTATTGAGATTGGTGGAACTTTGACATTACACCAGCAGAGTATCTGCTCCCTCAAATTTTGCCTGATTTCAGACTGCAAGATCAGCCCCAATATTTTTCTTAAGGAGACATGATTTTGTATTGTTAACTTCATATCTGTTTAAGATTTGAGTATTTTTATTTTACTTTATTAAAATGAATGGCTGAGTTGCACTTAAAAAACTATTGTCAAAATGTACACAGGTTGTATTAGTAGTCCTTGTTGTATATATGTATGAAATACAAAAAAAAAACTTCTCAACCTATACATCGGGATGGGCAATAATTTTTGCCTGGGGGCCACTTCAAAAATTTGTGAAGTAGACCCAGGTCACCCCGAAAGGGGCAGGGCCTAAACAGGAAGGGGCGGGGCTACCTCACCCCCAGACCATGATTGGTCTGGGGGTGGAGGAGCCTCTTTGCCCTGCTTCCCACTAGGCACCCATGCTCTGAAAGAGGCTTGGCGAGCTCCCCCACCTCCAGGCCAATAAGGACCTGGGGGCGGGGGAGCACGAGAAGCCTCCTCCCCACAGGGCCAGGACAGGATGAAGGAAGCTTCACGCAGCTCACCCATCCCCAGGCCCTGATTGGCCTGGAGGTGGGGAAGCACATGAAGCCTCCTCCGCTCTCCCCCCCCCCACGAGCAGCGCACAGCGCTGCTCCTGGCAGGGTAGAAGGAGGTTTTGCGTGCTCCCCCGCCCCCAGGCTAATTAAGGCCTAGGGGCGAGGGACCAACAGGGCCTCCGTGGGCCAGATCCACCTGCTTGGTGGGCTGGATCTGGTGCATAAGCTCTTTTTCCGACCCCTGCTATAGATAGAAACATATTACATGTGACCATGGTAAATATTTAAACAAATTCCAGATAGATATACAATGTGTAACAATACACACTGAATGTTTATCTCCCCCCTCCCACACTTCATAAGAGTATTTTGCTTTTTATTTTTCTTTCTTTCCAAAGAGATGAACATTAACATCTATTAAGAATCCGACAGGAAATTCCCTTGAGAGTGTTTCTTGTGAACATGCTTTTGAAATGAGTTTCCACATACCCTGTACTGCAGAGATGTAAATGAAACAAATTTCAAAAAAATCACAAAATCTTTTTCTAATGTATGTGAATTAATTTGGTAACCGTATTCTTAAAATCTGGATCACAATTTTCCAATAGTCCTGTAATTAATAAACTTATACATGAATGGTTTGAAAGGAAACCTTGAAACCACCGCGGATCACATTTATTTTTTCATGGGATTCAAACAAAAGCAATTCAATATATGTAACTTGTTAGCAACTAATTTAACCTGAACTCTGCTAAAACTACCTTCAAAGCAATATGAGGTTTACAGTAATATAAACACACTCAGCCATGCAGAACAGGAAATGTCAAAGGAAAAGGCTAATAGTTTCACAGGCAACCTGAACAGAACACTATATAATAAGCACTATATAAAGGTTTGACATCTGTAATCTGTTGGGAGGTAACCTTGAAACTTGCAAGGGCAGGTCAGAGTATTAGAATGTTGTTGTTGGGTTGTGATAAATTAAACTGATGAGACTTTATAGATGTGTGTGTTTCAAGTGTGTTTGTCAAGTCTGTTCTTTAAAAGATTAAATTATATCTGCAAAGCCTTTTAGATGTGAAATTTGTAGTATCTGTTCCCTTTTGTTTGTAGAGAAGCTTCTTTACTTTCTCCTGTTTCCAATAATGTAGATCTTAATGGCTGTTATTATACTGAGTCTTATTAATGTTATTTTACAAGCCCTTTCAGGCATGACTGCTTTGAAGCATATTTGTGTATTAAAGAAGCTACAAACAAAAATCTCTAATCATTGAAACAGTAGTTTAGAGAGACATTCTTTCTCCTCCCTTCCATCAAACTAATCCATGTTTGCTGAAAAAAATATTGAATATAATTTTAATACTCTGTATTTTGCTCAACTGAACTGTGTTTCCCTCTATGCTCCTTATTAGCATTTTCAAGCCCCTCGTTTGAAACAACATTTTAAAACAACAGTATTAGGTATGAAAATAAAAAATAGACACATTCATTAAATACCCTTATATTCAAATCCCGGGCTTCATTTGCAACTCCGGTTGACTACATTACCACCCTAGTTCGAATTAGGGTGGTAGTGTAGACATACCCTTGAATAGTGAACATTTGGATTCCTTCTTTAATTGTTGCCATTTGGTCTAGGGCTTCTCTCAATTCTGCACACATTCAGAGGTGGCTTCAGCCCCTTGCTGGGGACCCCACCACTCTCTCTTTGCTTTAGGGTTAAAGAACTGGAGAAGGGAGCCTCAGGCCTTATTCTCCACTTTCTTTAGGCGATGCTTTATTCTAAGTCCTCTTCCAGTTCTGGTTTATAAGGGAACTTGATCCCCTACAGAACCTGTACTGGACATTTAGCACAGAAGGAATCAGCAACTAATTTGGCTCGCTCCTTCCCTCTCTGTACTGGGTTTCCCAGGTAATTAACACTTTTTTGGGAACCCAGGATTACAATTTTGTTGGGTAATAACTGAGCCTTTCTGTGTCCAATGATTCCTATATCTTTTGGACTTGATCACCAGTGGCTGCCTCCGCTCTACTACCCAGAGAATGTATACTGCTGTCACTTACCCATCCACCCTCCCCATGGTTGCGTGGGATGGGGACACCCTCCTACACGATAGCAGGGCTCCGTCCCGGGTTTTCTCTTGGATCCCTTATGTCGGGTTGCAGACGCACCTGCCCTTCTCCCCCCCAGGTGGAACCCATACGGCAGTGGCCCGCCACCCCAGAAGTCGTTAGGCCTTATGAGAACTAGCACAGAAAAGTTCCAACCTAGAGCCCCCCCTCCCCCGCCTTGTTGGCCAATTCCTCCTTGTCCGTAGCCCAGCTCAGGACTGTTCAGGCCGTAGCCCTGGTATTCTTTGTCTCTGGGCAGGCCTAAGCCCGACTCCACATGCGGTCCTGTCGTGAGTGGTATCTGGGAACTTGGGCCCTCCCTTTCAGCCAAGTTCCAGCCCACGACCCTAAAGGGTAGGACCCCATGATCTTAACCGAATGGTGAGTGTCCGAGAAGTACTCACCACCCCTCTCGGGGACTCTTTCACAGTAATTCCCCAACCTGGGCTACTTCCTACACTGCTTAAGTGCTTCGGTGGCACCTGTTTCCCACCAGCTCTCTTCATGATGCTGGTCCAGCCAGACTGGCATCATTTTCTCTGGGGCAATGGTGGTCGTGTTGACAACTCCAGGTGTTCCTCGGACCACCGCAGAGTCCTCCTGCCGGCCCTTGACTCCCCACCCCAGGGGTCACCTTTCTGGGCCTCCCAGGTCTGTTCCTCTGGGCCTCCCATGGTTGGAGATGCTCCTACGACTTCCTGCCCAAGATACTTCTCCCCCAGCATTGCCGGCTGTCTCCTCCCAGTGCTGCCAGCATTTGGCCCTTGATTCTCTCCACCTGGCCCCCTCTCCAGTTCTTCCCTGCCCTCAGCGTCCTTCCATGCGGCTCTGGAGCCACTTTTGAAGTGCCCGCGGGGCCGATGGAGCATGCACAACAGCATCAGGGATTGATGGGTGGCGCACCCTCTGACGTCAGAGCCATCAGTATTTTCCTGCCGCCCAGAAGGAACGGGCTCACCTCATCACACCTGTATTTGCCATAAACGACTTTGTCCTGATGATTAAGTCAAATTCCTTGAAAATTCCCAAATAGCTGTCACCCAAGCACATAATAATCATTTCAGGTGGTTGTTTCACAGCTGACATGTAATGGCTATGGGGCATCAGCTAGTCGTAGGGCATGTCCCCTGGCCCTGCCATCTCACATTCATCTCACCACTGAGGCACATGTATGAACTTCCAACAGAACTGTGGCCAAGTGCCTGAAAAGCCAAACATCTTCTCCCATCACTCTTTTGCTGGTTGCGCATAGAGCACCCTTCTATCTAAATTGGCTCTAAGCTTCCAACACCTCTGAGACCACGAAGTGAACTTTGAACTCTTGTGATCGTGTTCTGTGATCCTCAAAGAAAAGATAAACCAGAATGGTTCATCACATATACCCGCAAATTATCCTCCCAACAGGCAGTGCCATACTCTTCTGTGTAATCAAAGGTTACCATTAATAGGGGGGTCTAGAAATATCTAACTCAGAAGAATAAAACCCTGAAAATGAAACAAGTTAAATGCGAAAGCTTTTATAAAGCAAATTTATTCTTAACATATAAACTGCATGTTACTTTATTAATTTATTCATTCCTACTTATTTCTAAATGCTCCTAAAACTCCAGGAGCATGATCTAAAGTATAGTGCTTACTAAAAAGATGACCATTGGCTTCAACAAACCCTTGCCCCTAGGTGTTTCAGTATACTTAAAAAACACATGCTAATTGAATAAAATAGAATCACATTGTGACATTTAGGGACGGACCTACACTAAGGATGATGCACATGCATACCTACTCATGCGATATCCTAAAACATTGTCTTTTTAAACTGGAGTAACTGATAGAATTACTGAATTCAATGCTGAATTGTTCATGGCAGACCCAGAACTTGTAGCCACTATTCTCCAACCACTCTTTAAAGCAATATGGGAAAGGAAGCAAGTTCTAGAGGAATGGACAAATGGGATTCTTGTTAAAGATACCCAAGAAGGGAGCACTCAATGATTGTAACAACTGGTGTGGCATTCTTCTCCTTTCAGTGCCAAGCAAGATCCTTGCTAAGATCATTATTCAGCAGATTGTAGACCTGTTGATAAATCACTGAGGAAAGAACAAACTGGCTTTCATAAAGAAAGGGGGAGTGTAGATCAAAGTTTTTTACTGTGTAACATTATTGAGCGATGCATTGAATGGCAGAGACAGTTGTTCATCAACTTTATTGATTTTGAAAAAGCCTTTGACAGCTTTCATAAGGATAGTCTTTGGCGTGTTCTGAGAGCATATGGAATACCACAACAAGTGGTACAGCTCATTAAGAGTTTTTATAACAATTTCACATGTAGCGTGGGGAACAATGATATACGCTTTGAAGTTAAGACTGGAGTAAGGCAGGGATGCATCATGTCTCCGATGTTCTTTAACTTAGTCATAGACTGGGTTATGTGGTGTACAACAGAAGATGAGCCAAGAGAAATCAGATGGACTGTCTTCTTCACATTAGAGGACCTTGATTTTCCTGATGACCTCTTGTTGCTCTCCCATATGCCTCGTCATATGCAAGTGAAGACAAATTCATTCTGCACGTCCGGAAAACAGGTCAGATTAAGAGTTAGCCAGAAGAAGACAGAAGTCATGACCCTAAATATTGAGACACCAGCATCAGTTAAGATCGAACTATCTATCACAGAGAGATTTATATACTTGGGTAGTATTATCAGGCAAGACGGAGGCGTCAGAAGTGATATCCAGAGCAGACTTAGCAAAGCCAGCAATGTCTTCATGAGTCTGAATGCTGTATGGAAGTCATCACAATACAGCATCCATAACAAACTGAAGTTTTATCAGAGCTGTGTTTTATCAACACTATTGTATGGATCAGAATGCTGGCGAATGACAGAGTTCGACCTCAATAAATTGTCAACTTTTCACACCAGAAGTCTTCAGAGTATCCTCCCTATCTTTTGACCAAAAATAATTTCAAATCAGGACCTGCTTGCAAGGTCTAAACAAGATGACATGACTACTATCATTATGAAAAGACGGAGATGGATTGAGCACGTGCTCAGGAAAGATGGAAGCTCCATCACAAAGATTGCTGTGCACTGAAACCCTGAAGGGAAGCAGAAATGAGGACGACCTAAGACAACATGGTGCTGGACCAATAAAGTAGAAATGAAGAGCATGAATTACACTTGGGGCACTATTGAGAGGCTGGCCAGAGACAGACAGAAGTGGAGGGCCTTTGTTGCTGCCCTATATGCCAGTGGGCGTGAAGGACGATGATGATGATGAACTTATAGAATTAGGCTGTCACCCAGAGTATGGAGAAGTGGTTATACTCTTTTTGAACAATTATGTTTTCATATGGAGCATGGGAATTAATGTCTTTTAACATGTTTATTCTTGTAAATAATTCTTTGCAAGGTAGCCTTTTCTAACATTCAGTGTTATGGACTGACTGCTGCTAAGTGTACAGATGGTATGTAGGGTAATGCAGTTGCCTTAACATAATGTACTCAGATTTACTTTTCGATGAATGTAAAAATAACAAATATGTCAAGAGGTAAATGTGAAATAAAATTACAGGATAGTATAATACTGTGCAAACCACTCATATCCTTTTACATTTTCTATATTACTTTATTGTTTCCACAACCTGACTGGATGGCAGTTTGCCATGGTTACTAGATGTGTTATGTGGGAAATTGGCTGCTTGACCTAATCAGGTAAATTTGTGCTGGATTTTTTAGTGAGGGCACATACCTTTTTTTCGTTTTTAAATGCAAAAAATATATATATTTTCTGACCCATAAAAGACATTTCCTTCATCAACATTTAACATTTCAAAGCAACATGAGCCTACGCTCGGTGTACAAAGTAACCAGCAATGTTTCTAACAGGAAGAGAATAATTTTCTAGTTGTTTTGAAACAAAAAAGTGATTTTGCATCCTATCTCCATCAGTTAGCCACAGTAGCTCTGAATATCAGTGAAATTTCTTAAAAGCAAAATAAAACAGATTACCAGTATGGAAAAGCTAAGGAAAATTAATATTGGAATGCTAGGATCAAAGATGTCATTTAAACTTTTAGCACATTTTGGATCACATGCCAGTTGGACAAAAAATAGCTTGATCAATAGAAATTGAATGCAGATTTGGGAGGAATCCTAATTTTCAATCTTCTGCTGAATATAAAATAGTTGGCGTTGACATTCGGAGGATAAAACATATGATTTTTAATATTGATACCAGAGTCTCTGCCACTGCAAAAATGAATAGGATAGAAAGGGGGTTCCAACTGCATTTGCTCCCTTATCAGATTTGAGTAAGGACTAAATACTTCATATCTAACCTCTTCCTCTATCTTTTTGAAATAACTAAAAGACTCTGTGGTAACTAGAAAATTAGTGAAACTATAACATCACAATAGACTGACAGCTAAGCCATTAATAAAGAAAGGAATTGTTAGTTATATTGTTTAAAAATTTTAGTTGTTGTTTATAGATTTTAAGGGATCACTGTGATCATCCTGTCTGACCTCCTGCATAACATGGGCCATAGGAATTCCCCCAAATAATTCCTTTTTGAACTAGGGAATATCTTTTAGAAACAAAATATCCAAATTTAATTTAAAAAGTCCCAGTCATGGAAAATCCACCAGCAGTTAGAATATTAGTAATTTGTTTGATGATTAGCTAACCTCTCTGCTAAAACTTCATGCTTTATAGTATAACTTTAACTAGATTCAATTTCTAGCCAATGACTCTTGTTTTGTCTTTGTTAAAATTCAACATCTCCACCCATTCAGTTAGTGTAATAGTTCACAGAGATCCCAAAATGTCTTCCACAAAATGAGGGGATAGTCCGTTAGCCAAATGTGAGATGCCAAAGCACTCTCATCATGGAGCCGTTTGATGCAAAGCTGTCAGCAGTTTTTGGGCCTTTTGCTATGCCTCATGGTGCAGTTTATGCAGACTGCCCATGTGTTGGTGCAGGAGTATGACAACCAGCACAGACTGGGAGACCTCTTCACCTACTTCCTGGTGCTCCTTGTACACCACATTCCCTCTCCTGCATATCACGTAGTGCTCCTTCTGGTGGCAGGAGACCAGATCCGAGTGGTGGGACAGCATCATCTTGCAGCGGTGGGATGACCAGCAGTGGTTCCGGAAATTCCACATGTGTAAGGTCACCTTCCTGGAGCTTTGTGAGTAGCTCACCCCTGTCATCAGGCAACGGGACACCTGGATGAGACCCGCCACCCACTTCCAGAAGCACATCACCATCACATTGTGGAAGCTTGCCACGCCAGAAAGCTACCAGTCAGTCGGGAACCAGTTTGGTGTGGGAGATTGATGATCAGGGCCATGTTCATGCAGGTTTAACTATTTTACTAGGAGGGTGGTAAAACAATGGAATGGGTTCCCTAGGAAGATAGTGGAATCTCTGTCCCTAGAGGTTTCTCAGTCCTGGCTTGACAAAGTCCTGGCTGGGATGGTTTAGTTAGGTTGGTCCTGTTTTGGGAAGGGGGTTAAACTTGGTGAGCACCTGAGGGCTCTTGCAACCTATGATTCTATGTCTCAATATTTTATAGAGGGCAAGGCCATCCTGCTGTGGAAGGTTATCACCCTGGGAAATATGAACTCCATCATCACTGGCTTTGCTGAGATTGGTTTCCCCAACTGCAGGGGCAGCCATTGATGGCACCCACATTCTCATCCTGGCTGCCAACCACTGTTACTTTGACTATATTAATAGAAAGGGGTACTTCTCCTTTGTGCTGTAGACCCTTCTGGATCACAAGGGCCATTCAATGGATATTTACGTTGTGTGGTCAGGGAAGATGCACAATGCTCATATCTTCTGGAATTGAGCCTTTTGCACAAGATACACGCTGTCACTTTTTTCCCTGACTGCACCACCAAAGTTGGGGAGGTGGACATGCCCATCTGCATGCTGGATGATGCAGCCAACCCTTTGCTCCCCTGGCTTATGAACCTTTACACAGGGAGCCTGGATCCCACCAAGGAAAACTTCAACACCAGGGTGAGGCGGTACAGGCAGTCCCCGGGTTACGTACAAGATAGGGACTGTAGGTTTGTTCTTAAGTTGAATCTGTATGTAAGTCGGAACTGGCGTCCAGATTCAGACACTGCTGAAACTGACCGCCAGTTCTGACTTACATACAGAATCAACTTAAGAACCCCAGGCGTCCCCAAGTCAGCTGCTGCTGAAACTGATCAGCAGCTGATTCCAGGAAGCCCGGGGCAGAGCAACTCTGCCTGGGGCTTCCTGTAGTCAGCGCTGGTCAGTTTCAGCAGAAGCTGACTTGGGGACGCCTGGGGCAGAGCAGCTGGGGTGCTACTGGACCAACCCAGCAGCACCCCATCTGCTCTGCCCCAGACGTCCTGATTCAGCCGCTGCTGAAACTGACCAGCAGCGGCTGAATCAGGACCTGGGGCAGAGCAGCTGGGGTGCTGCCGGGTTGGTCCAGTAGTGCCCGCGGGCGCTGCAGGACCAATCGGCAGCGCCCCAGCTGCTCTGCCCCAGAGTTCAAAACAAAAGCCTGGTCTGCTGGGGGGGGGAGCACACTAGCTGCGTCCCCCCCCCCCCCCCAGCAGACCAGGGACACGGGGAGCAGAGCCGCAGCAGCAGCGGGGTGCCGCGCCTCTGAGGCTTTGCTCTGGCAAAGCCTCTGAGGCGCGGGACCCCCCGCGGCTGCGGCTTCAGTCAGGGTGCCTGTGGTCTGCTGGGGACCATCCCCAGCAGACCACAGGCACCCGGACTGAAGCCGCAGCCGCGGGGGGTCCCGCGCCTCTGAGGCTTTGCCAGAGCAAAGCCTCAGAGGCGCGGGGAACCGCCGCTGCTGCCGCTCCAGTCTGGATGCCTGTGGTCTGCTGGGGACGGTCCCCAGCAGACCACAGGCACCCGGACTGAAGCCGCAGCCGCGGGGGGGTCCCGCGCCTCTGAGGCTTTGCCAGAGCAGAGCCTCAGAGGCGCGGGGAACCGCCGCTGCTGCCGCTTTGACTGAAGCAGCAGCAGCGGCGGTTCCCCGCGCCTCTGAGGCTTTGCTCTGGCAAAGCCTCAGAGGCGCGGGACCCCCCCGCGGCTGCGGCTTCAGTCCGGGTGCCTGTGGTCTGCTGGGGACCGTCCCCAGCAGACCACAGGCACCGGGTCTCATGCGGCAGCAGCGGGGGTTCCCGCGCTTCTGAGGCTTTGCTCTGGCAAAGCCTCAGAAGCACAGGAACCCGCCCGGTGCCCCTGGTCTGCTGGAGACGGTCTCCAGCAGACCAGGGGCACCGGAGCAGCTTACGAACGGGGCTTTCTCGCCCCGACTTCCGGGGCGAGAAAGCTCCGTTCGTAAGTGCGGATCCGACATAAGTCGGATCCGCGTAAGTCGGGGACTGCCTGTACTGCATGATTGTGTAGGGTGCCTTCAGCTGCCTCACAGGGAGGTTCCAGAGTCTCCTCACCTGCCTGTACCTCAGCGACCAGATCATCCACCAGGTGGTGGTGGTCTTCTGTGTGCTCCATCACTTTTGTTAAAACAAGGAGGAGACTTTCCTGCCAGAGGGGGAAAGAGAGAAACAGAAGCAGAGAGGCTGGCCAGGGCTTTTGAGCAGCTGAGCACTGCTTCCATTCAGAGAGCCCATCAGGGGGCTGTACTCATCCAGGAGGCCTTGAGGGAGAGTTTCAGCCAAGGCCACCTGTGAGATTCTACCCTGGGCCTCACCCAAGGAGCATCTGTAATGCCCTGATATGCCATTCCTGTCCCACCCCTCCCATCCGTCTTTCCTTCCCAAATAATAAAGCCTTTTTTGTTTGGAAAAACTACTCTATTTTTGTTATTTGGGGAATATACAACAGGGGAGGGAAGGGGAAGAATGGGAGTGGGTAGGAGGAATTAGAGGGGCTCAGGCATAAGGCTGGGATTGGCGCCTGCCTCTGGCACCTTGGGAGGCTTTGGCTGTCCAGGAGATCCCACCACCATGTGTTTGCAGGCTCTGGCAGCCCTTGGGGGGACTAGGAGGAGAAGCCAGGGAGTGTGGGGGAGGGGGGGTGGCCAGGGAGTTGGGACGGTGGGTGCAGGGAGACCATTCCATATCTGTGATTTTGTTCTCCATGACTGATGTTAAGGAGGAGCACATGGCCTTGTGCTGGCATGACAGCTGCTCCCTCATCATACTCCTCAGCTTGCAGTCAGCCTGGCACTCCTGGTGGTCCTTGTCAAAATTCTAGTTGAGGGAACGGAAGCAGTCAAGATGTTCCTACACCAGGTTCTTGTGAGGTTGCCTCTGCCTTCAGCTTTCATTGGTTTCGGAAGATGGCACAGGAGGTGGTGCGCTTGCCACACTTATAGCTGGCCCAGCTATAAAGAAAAGTGACGAGCGCAGTCATTCCGGGGGACACTGTGTATGAAGCCTAGCCCTAATCTGTAAGATGACACCAAATGTCTCTGTTAAGACAATGGTGATGTGCTTAGAGGAAAGCCACCTGTTGTCTAGACAGTGGACACTTTCCTGCAAGGGCACAGATGACCCAGTGGAGCCTCACTACCTCAATGTCCCAAGGACAAGCAGGCATGGGAAGATGTTGGCCAGGTCATGAGCCTGCTGTCAGGTGGGGGGAATGGGGCGGCTCAGCTTCCTTACATGTCCTGCACATGCTCAATCTGGCAGTGGTGGTGTCCCACAAAGAAAGAACTTCTATCCCTGCCCACTGGAGAAGAGGTGGGAAGATATTGGGGGAGCTGTGTGTGTGAATGGCAGTGGCCACTTTCTGGAGATTGGGCTATGCAAGGGGGATTGGTGTCCCCTGTATCTCTGTGTTTGACTGGGAGAAGATGTTGTCTAAGAGTGCGGGCATGAGCCTGGTACTGCAGTTTGTTTACAAAACCACAGTCTCCTTAGTCATGGAAAGGTGTTCCACCATGGAGGCCGGAGTAAGTCAGCTGTCCCACCACAGAGTCAAAAATAAGGCAGTGAGAAGGAGTGTGGGGTTCCTGTGTGAAAGCAATATGGAATTGAGTTCTCTGGACTGGCACTCCATGTGCTCCCACATGGACAAATTGTTGTGTGATCCCCAGGCTGAGAAGGAACACACATCCCCTCACCACCTGCCTCCATGCATGTATAGGGAAAGTGATAGAACTCACCTGAACTGCCATCTCTGGTTCATCTTATCCCTGGGTGATATCCTAAGGGGTGGGGACCGGCTCCAGGCAGATGACGACCTCCGGGCTGATGGGCATGGTGTCCAGGCTGGCATTGTCCTCCTCTTCCTCATCATCGTTGTCCTCCTTCTCAACAATCTCACTCTTGTGGAGGCTAATGATGGGCATATCCTGTCTGGAGTTGATGATGGAGGGCGAGGTGACTATCCCCCTCCCAGGATAGCATCCAGCTTCTCATAGTAGTGGCAGGTCTTTGGTGCCACCTCAGAGTTGGAACTTTCCTCCCTGGCATTGGTATTGGCCTGCTGGAGCTCTTTAGTTTTCACATCTGGTCCAGAATGTGGCTGTGCCCCTTCTGGGCCAAGCTAGCGGCCATCCAGCAACAGACTTCAGCATTTCACCTTCTGATGCAGAGATCTTGGAGGTTTGTCTCCTCACCCCACACCTTGATGAGATCCATAATCTCTGTACCAGTCCAGGCTGGTGCCCTCTTTTGCCCTGGTCCAGGGGTTTCCAAGGTGGCTGTGGAAGTATTGATGTAATCACCACCAAGCGGATTTGAACCTGGGACCTTGGGAGCTGACTATAGGAGCCTCTACTCTCTGAGCTAAAAGCCAGCTGGCTCCCAGCCCATGCTGTAGAGGTCTCTTGAACTTAAGTGTTGCAGTGGTCTAGGTGCCACTTGCAGTACTCAGTAACCACACTAGGGCTATGTCTACACTCGTGGCTTCTTGCGCGAGTAATATGCAAATGAGGCTGAAAAATAATAGGTGTAACAGCATTGCACAAGAGGGGTTTTCTTGCACAAGAAGGGGCAGTATAGATGCTCCTTCTTGTGCAAGAGCTTCTTCTGAAAAAAATGGTGGCTCATTAGGTATGCAAATGAGGCTCGGCGATATTCCACACTTAGCCTCATTTGCATATTACTCATGCAAGAATTCGTGAGTGTAGACATAGCCTAGGTGTGTGGGTTACATACTTCCCCTAGGTGAGGAAGCACGTCCTGAGCTTCTGAGACCCAGTTGAGATCCCGGACAAGCCCCCACTTGTAACCACCACCAAGGCAGATTTGAACCTGGGACCTCACTATAGGAGCCTCTACCCTCTGAGCTAAAAGCCAGCTGGCTCCCAGCCCATACTGTAGAGGTCTCTTGAGCTTAACTGTTGCAGTGGTCTAGGTGCCACTTGGAGTATTCAGTAGCCATACTAGGTGTGTGGGTTACACTGGCAGCCATGGAAGGCTCAGATTGAGCACTGGGCTCAGACATGGCTCAAAGACAGGCTGCTGTATGGCATGGGGCTAGTAGGGCTCATGTTGTACCACAAGCCCTTTGCCATCTGCCTGCAACTTTAAAGTCTTCAGGAGAATGGGAGCAGTGGAGTTGTCAGATATGTGGTCAGGGTGGCCACAAAAGCATCTGTGAGAGGCCTCTGGAGGACAGTTATTTTGAAATAACAGCACATGAGTATCCACACTAACACTATTTTTAAATAAGCATTATTCCTCATGACAAGGAAGAGTTATTCTTTTGAAAGAACAAGATCGTTATTTTAAATAATTTTGAAATAACGAGCTTGCTGTGTGGACACTTACCTTATTTTAAAATAAGGAGAGTTATTTTGAAAGAAGTCCCAGTGTAGACATGCCTTTTGAAAGGTAATCCAATCTCTCACCTCCAGATAAAGGGAAGAGCCTTGAAGATTTAAAGAAAACTTCAGTTGATAGCTTTATGTTTGGGAAGGACTCACATATGAATAGTTGGGGTTGTTAAATCTTAATTTATTCATTGTTTTGTCATTACACTCCACCCTTTCTATTTATCTGTATGGACCGTGTCTAGTTCTTTAATTAACTTTGACTGATGTATACATAATTTTGCTGGGTGTGGATCAATTAAACTGGTGGGATATAATTGGTTAGCTAATCAAGTTACAATATGTTAGGATTAGTTAGATAAATTTCAATAAAATAATGGGTTACGGTATACCTGAAAATATTACTACATAAATTGTGGGTAAACAAGAAGTAACCTGGGAACAGGGCTACAAAGGGAAAAGGAAAAGAAACTGGATTGATGCTTGCTGGATACTAATCCCAATGAACATTGCATTTTTTGCATCTCTAGACTTTGGGTATTGCTGTTCTCTGTTCACATGAGAAGGACTAGAAAATGGGAGTGTTACAAGCCCTATAACATGCTCTTGAATGTACTTTACAATTTACACCTACAAGCAATTACAAATTTGCAGAAGTTCACAGACAAGATACTGGGAAATTGCTGTTCATTTCAGATCACTTGCTGTAGCGCAATAAACAATGTTACACTGAGTAGGAATATAGCTACAAACTTAGATTAGGGCCCAATTCTGCATGTGGTATGACTTAAGCAGAGTTACTTTCATGTCTAAGTGTTTCCTGAGTCAGACCCTTAATTAGCAAAAGCAATTAGATTGCTAATTATCTTGAAAATTTGATTGCAGCCATAAACTAAACAAACACAAATGTAGACCTTCCAGGTGTGTCTTCCAGGTGCAGGCTACTTTAATTGCTACTAATTTCTATGTTGAAACTGAAAGTGCATGCATGCACAATTACTGTTTTCAACATGAGCAGAAAAATCATATCCCTTAGTTCTGGGTTGCTTTTTGAAGTGGAGAGAGAGAGACTTCATATTCAATGTACATTAGATTAAACATTTTGTTCTGTTCTTCTTCTCATTCAAGCCAACCCATCAATCTCTCCTTTTAAATTACTTCAAATGTTAAATATTCTGATTAAAATAATTCCTGGAGACATGAAATGGTCATTTAAAAATGATGATAATAGTGACAGTGGAACACTGTAGTGCAGTGCCAAAGTGCCTCATGAAGTGCTTGATCCTCTCAAGAATTGAGTACTTCTGGTTCCCATGGGGCAAAACAGTGTGTTGTGCCTTGAAGCCCTGATGATAAAGGGGTGTCTCTTTGAATTAAAACAGCCTCTGGGAATTGCCTTATGGGCCACAGCACTGTCTGAATCACCCAAGCATTAGATGAAGAAGCTTTACCCTCAGCAAATCCCTCTCACCCACATCCCAGCCTCGAGCATGCTCCTCTACCAAAGAGCTTGTGAGGGAATCCTCGATGGTTTGCAGTTGTTTTCTATAGTTTGTACAATAAGAAAATTGTCCATCAGCTGGATCTCAGGCTGTTAAGGGAATAAAGGGAACAGAGTGAAAGTGAGAATCTTACCCACGGACTTTAATGGAATTTTTTCATTAGATGCATATTCTGTAGACTAATCTGTGCAATTGAAGTCAGCTAATTTAATGGATAGCATACACAATGATTGGGGCCTAAATTGTAGGCCTTCTGTGAAGAAATACAAAGCACAGGCTTTTAGAATTAAAGTAGAAAAATTGTGAAAACAATGTCCATGAAAATATATTCTGAAAGTCAAGGAGGAATTGGCAATATACGCTATAACCACTAGATCGTGGGAATTTTCCTCAGTCATTTTGTCACTTAGGCTATGTCTTGACTGCAGGCTTCCTTCAGAAGAAGCATTTCCGGAAGAGATCTTCCAAAATAACTTCTTCAGAAAGAGAGCGTCGACACATCAAAAACGTATCAAAAATCGGTCTGCTTTTCAAAAACTATAGCATCCACACTGAATGGATTCTATCTCACATTTAAGCTGTGATTACTATGGATGGAGTAGCCATCAGGGCATGTGTGCTTTTTCCTCTTTCCTCTTCTTTCAAAAGAACGCCCTCTTCCCTGTCCACACATGCCTTTTTCTGAAAGAGCTTTTTCAGAAAAATGCTTCTTCCTCATAGAAAGAGGTTTACCAACGTCAGGAAACCCCCTCTGTTCTTTTGATTTTTCTTTCCGAAAGAACACGATTGCAATGTGGATGTAAGTGAAGTTTTTTTCAGAAAAACAGACGTATTTCTGAAAAAAAACTCTGCAGTTTATACATGCTCTTTTCACAAGTCCATGCTGAAGACTCGGGAAGAAAGCAAGCCTGAAAATATATTCTATTATAATTAAAGCAAAAAAAAAAGTCAAGAGGTGTTGTAGCTGGAAATTAGCTATCATGTAAATGTAAAATATTAAACTGCAGAAGAGAAATATAATTCCAAGTTGGATTTATATACAGAGATGGATTCCAATCAATAATTTATGATACTTTAGACTGTGCAAATCAACATCTGTATGGAATAGTATGACAAAAGAAAGGTGAATATTTCAAATCCTCCTAGATATTTAATTGAATTGATTTGTGTCCATATGGAGCAACATTAGATTTATACTTTAAAATGTTATTATAGAGTAACAGAAAAACATAGTTAAAGTAAACTGCAATAGGAAAAAAATCAATGGGAGTAAGTTATCCAATGTGTTGTGATCTATTGATAATTAATAATTAATAATTTGCTGATAATAATCAAATAATTGATAATCAATAACTGATACAGTTTTAACTTGATTGTACATTCAGTGAGAGAGGATCTCTCTAATCTTAATTAGTTCAATAATAACAAGCTTTGGAAAGATTAGCTTTGATTGGATTCCCTGTTTTAATTTAACATTTAGTAAAGGCAGAACATACAAAGAAATCAATAGTTATCAGCTATAGAAAAGGTTCTCCTGAATCCTGTATCCAGATGGATATACTTCTGTTTCCATAGGCTAAGTATAATTACATCCTTATACTTTATTATTTATAATTCTAAACTTTATCTATGGCCCTCTTTTGGCAGAACCGCTTATTTTTAGCTTAGGTTATTTTCCAAGTTCCCTGTTCCTTATAACCTTCCAACTTCCTCAATACCTTGTGATCAGTCATTGTTTATATCCTTTTTTTGAGGTAATATGTGTTATACTTCTGCACATGTTTTGTGGCTAATGTTGCTAAAATATTGATTGCAGCAATTTAAAAATATGCTATAGGTTACATCTTAGAAAAAGTCCACTTCATAAAGATAGCTTAAATGCAAAAACTCCTGGGACACTTTGTCCCAGGAGAGATTTAGTTTCTTTCTTTGGTCTGTTGTAAATGTCAGCAGGTTCCCTCAGTGTTACTGACTGGTTTGTCATGTCATCTACATCGATATAAATGGACTCATCATTCTGCCTGAGATGACAGTTCCCAGTGCCAAAAGCAACATTCAACTATCTAGAAACATATCAAACCAAAATAAATATTTTTAAATGTACGAATTGGGAGCTCACACATGTGATTGATTTAATGTGAAAACCTGTAAGAAGCATAAGGTTCAACATGATACCCTGCTGACGGAGCATGAAGCAACATGGCTCTGTTTCATTTACTTCACAGATTAGAAATCACTAGCAGCTTCACCCACCTCAGCTCTCTGGGTAGGATTATGATCTCTCTGACACTGTAATTCCAGAGTTTAAAATGACTTTCATCCAACTCACTGGAAACTTTGCCTATGGTTTTATTATCACTATTGTAGCTATTGTGAGCGTAAATCAGTGCAGTATGAGTACGTGACGGATAGGTGTATTATTTTTAGAGAGAACTATGGAATTGGGAATTCAGAGAACAATTCACATCAAGATAATGTAGATTAAATTAGAGGTCTGAAATTCTTGGAAGTGCCTTATTAGTGATTGAGAACTCATATCACAACTATGAGATGTCCCAGAACTATGATGGATTACAGTTTGTCATGCACTATAAAATAAAAAGTTAAAGTTTTAAAAACTGTATATTCTGAAAAATTCTTTAGGGGATATCTGAAAGAGCCATTAGAGAGTAATTCCATAGGTAGGATATTTGTCCAAGTATTACATTTTTAATCATATTAAGAATGAAGTTTTCACAGAGCTTCTTCTATTTAAAATATTTTACCAATGGTGCTGCTCTGTGCCCTTTGGAAGATTTACTGTCACGGTGATAAAGATTCCCTGAGAAAATAGGGATTTCTATAGGATTTGTTTGAGAGCCTGAAAAGTTTCATATGGGGAACCTTGGGCTAGGCAAGAATGAAAGCATGTGCTTGAGACCAATACAAATGGAAATACTTTAAAAAAAATCACCTCCAGTAAATCAAACTTAAGTTTCAATTTTCAGCTATGTCTAGAAAACCCAGAAACAAATTATCCAGGTTAGCTGGAGTAGCCTATAGATATATTCCTCAATGAATATATTAAAATATCAGCAACATAAACAACACAGAGATTTTATTAAACAGATAAAAGAACTATTTTGCACAGATTAAATAATGTAGGTATTAAGGTTATTTTGACTGTTAGGCATCCTGTACCTAATTTAACAATTGTATTACACTAGGAAAAATATGAAGTATTAACCATGCTAGATTTGTATATATAGAGAGGTGGCTTTATGATTGATATCCTTTCAACAGAGCCATTAAAACGTGCTTCAGGGACTACATCATATACAGTAGATTTTTTAATCCAGTGGTTTGGGCGTTTGTAAGGTTTAGAGCCCATTATCGCCAGCCTACTCCAGGTTATAAATTCTTCAGGAGAAATAAATGACAAAAAATTCCAGAAGGTATAATACTGAATTAGCAGGCTACACATGTAAGATACCCTTGTCCCCTTTCATTATATTGATATTGCTGGCTTTTATAATAACATGAGGAGAATGTATTTGCACTTCTTAAAATTTAGTTATTTGAATATTCAGCATAAAAACAAAAACAAAATTATGCCTTCTGATTCTAACAGTGACTCTTTCTTTCTTTCTTTCTTTCTTTCTTTCTTTCTTTCTTTCTTTCTTTCTTAAAGAAATAAAAATGCTTCCATCTTGGAATGAAAATAACACTGAAATATTTGCAAAATTATTTTGTCTCCCCTCTTTTCCTCTAGCTCCAGCAAAAAGAGTATGACAGCTGCCCAGAAACCTGTTTTATTACTTATAAATATTATAGATATTAAGAAAATATTATACATATTACACTTTTTGTACTTAATACTGTACCACACTGACATGGATAAGAAAGTAAAAATATTCATTGTCCAGACCAATTCTGGAAAGTTATTTATGAGGGGAATAGTGAATCTGGTATGACATTATAGAGGAAAATTTTGACAAGATACCACAGTAAGTGTAAAAGTGATCCCATTTCTGAATCCCAAATCATCTGAAATTTCTTCACAGTAATTTATCAGTTGTACTGTATCTTTTACCCAAATGTGAGTGAATCAAAAAGCCCTCTCAAAGACTGAAGATAATCAAAATCTTCTGCAGTACAAACTTGAGTGGGTGCTTGCTAGCAAACAGTATTAGAATTGGTGGTCATAAAAGTAATACTAGGAGAATCACCCAGTTGCGCATGCTTGAGATAGGAAGGACTCACCTCTGGACTCATTTTTGTATTTTATGTAGTTTACAGCAAGCCATTGCTTCAGGTGAGATTTATGGCTGTAGCTGACCCTAGTAGTTACCATTTTACTTCTCAAAAGGTCTCCCCCCACTTTTTATTTTAAATGTTAATTCTCCCCAGAACTCCTGGGGAATACTAACTTTTGCTGCCATCTGGGAGGCTGCAGGGTGACTAGAGCCTATCTCTGATTTCTGCTTAGCTCTTTGGTGATGTAAGTATCAATAGGATTACAATTGCGGGTAATTCCTTCACTGGGAGATATGAAGGGGTGGGAGATATAATTAGTTCTTGCACCTTACCCCCTTTATGCATCTGCTTAAAAGTCAATCTCAGGGTAGGCCAATATTTGCAAGTACAGAGAATACTTTCAGACTGTCAAGTTTATAGACTAAGAGTCTGTTTCTGCTTTCACTGAAATATTCAAGAAAGTTGCCATCTACTTCAAAGAAAAAATAATGGATTGTTTAGCTGATCAGACTTTTTGATGCATTCAAAACACATGAATGGTTTCAATTTAAAGTGGAATTTTTAGAAATTACTGGTCTATAATATTGATTTTGATGTTCCCAGAACTTCCCAGAATTTCTGAATGGTCTGAAGAATATTTCTGCATTTTTTTTTTCTTCAGCAAGCATTTTGAAGGGCTTGAGCCCAGAATTCTAAAAGTTTTTAGATGTTGTTGCTCCTAAATATGTCAATGGTATTTAAGCTCCTAATTGTCTAATCCTCTTTTTAATTTAGGTTTTTAAATATGTTAGGCATTGAAATGTTGAGTGCAGCAATACCCTGAATATTTTTTTATATATGGAACTTAATGCTTACTTTCCGCTCACTCATACACACACACACACACATACACACACACACACACACAAAGGTATCTTGCTTTCTCTGTTTACAAATATCACTGGGCAAGCAGGGGAAAGACACACAGGGGATCCTGAGTAGAGGGAGAGGAATCTGTGATGTTGCCCACTTCCCCCATGGCAAAACAGAGCATGTGCAGGTCCTGAGCAAATCCAGCGGCCCCCTAGTTTGCAATCCTGCATTCAGATTGACCCATTTATGGGCCTTGTGAGCACCTCATTGGCCTGATCACACCCTGCTTATATTATTTTGCCACGTACTTTGTAAGAGAAGAGACAACTTGGTGCCTCCTTGTCTAGTTTTATTATGTTATCCCTATAGAATTCAAGGGTTAAAAGAAATAACATTAGAATAGTGTGAGATTTATTGTTAGGCATAGTCCATAAAATGTTACCAGAAGTAGAATTCCAAATGTAAATATAACATTTGGGTCAGATACTCTGATAAGGTGGTTAAAGCAAAGGCCACAGCTTTGATTAGGGATAACATAACAAAACTAGACAAGGAAGCACCAAATTGTGGACAGGATAGCATCTAGAGGATAATGTAATTAAAAGCTGTATTCCACTCCTGTACACAAGAGATCATAATCTAAAAGCCATTTAGTAGTCCCTTTGTCTTGCTGATTACACTAAACAGTCCAAGATCCTAATTAAGGCCCAAATGATGGGAAATTCTGAGCACCTACTGAACAGCTGCAACTCCCACTAACATACATAGACATTTTCATGAATTCACCACATTGTTCGGCAATTCAAGATTTATCTATACCTTACAGGGCCCTTTATGTTACATTTAACTGATCAAAGTTTTCTCTCAGCTACTAAATGTACCACTATTATAAATCACAATGTATGTGTTCCATACAGCCTCACACAAACTTGGTGGTTTGTAGTGTAGTTGTAGCCATGTTGGCCCCGGAATTAAGAAAGCCAAGATAGAGTTTTTATTAACTTTCATTGAACGAATTTCTGTTGGTGGAAAGAAAAGCCGTTTTAGTTTCACAGGTTCTTCCTCAGGTCTGGAAAATGTAACCATGGTGTACGAGCTAAATAAGATTGTTAAACATAAATCTGCACTCCAGACAATCATGTCTTCACCACTATATTGGAAGAGGTCCAAAATGGGAGATGGTTTATCCAGAAGTAGATGGAATGGGTTCTGGAAGTTACTTAGAAATTAAATTAAATTAAGTCTTCCTAAAGTCTGAAGTAAGGTGAAGAGTGAGGCTCAAATTAGAGCCATAGAATTTAAGATTATAAACGACCACCATGCCATTTAATCTGACCTCCTGCCTATGTCAGGCCACCAACATCCCAAGAACAAAATTTCTGTATATTAATTCAAGACAAAAGATTCTATGTTTATTAACATTCATCAGACAATGAGAAATATAAAGAAAAGCCTTAAATAAGGAGAATTTCATAAAAGTAGTCCACCTATTACAAAATCAAACATCATACATGATGATTTACATAATTGTATGTGGTGATCTAAGATTAACTCACTTAACTACCAACAACCAAGTAATATATTAAAATATAAAAGAAAAACACATTTTTGAGTTATTACAGCAATCACCTAAGCATCAATTTAGGCACTCTAATTGATTCTGAAAACTTCAAGGGTTCAACTGAGGAAGTGGAGTTGCTGTGTAGTGTAGTGTTTGGTTTGGTTTTTATTTTTACCTAAACATTACTTCAATCTGAGTTAGATGTGTCATGCCTAAACATGTTTGCATAGTTATTTGTCTGTGTGTTGATATACATCATGTGAGCTCTCCAGAGACAGTTGTCATTGGGCACAAGGCAAAAAGTAAATGGGCTGGAGACAGATAGTATTCAGGGCTCTTTCTCCTAAAAATTTTCCCTTGGTTACTCACATCTTGTTTTGGTCCACAGACACTGGATTAGCTGCCTCTCTAGATCAGTGGGCAATACCCTAAAGATGTTTGAACATGAAGCAGCAATATGTCTCTTTCTTTGAAAATTTGATATTTCCATGAGTTACAATGTTAAGATTTTTCTGAGCATAGTCTTTTCGGGGGGAATATTTTTGTTATAACCTAGATTTGGCATTTTCCTTGACTTTGGTGTTGCACTACATAAATCTTTTGTAGGTGTGGTATACATTAACTTGAAGCAACATCTACTTCTGATCTTTAGCTTACAAAGCCACCATTCTCTCAAATTCACATCCTCACACTGTGTACACCTATCCTGCATGATCCTTACGGTGATTTGTGGATCCTTATGGTGGTGGTACATAAACTGTGCACTCCACTAATGTGGGTATAAATACCCATGTAGACAAAGAGAGATTGTTTAGATGAATCAAGTACAGACACACCAGAACCTTAGGGTATATACCCTCTATGCTCTCTACACTTCCGAACAGTGTATCCCCACAGGTACACTGCTATTTTTACACTGCTATTTACACTGCTATTTACAGTGCAGTGTCCCACTCCTGTAGCCTTTTCCCACTGCCTCCCTACTTCCAGTTGCTTTCATCTGCCCATGTAATGTAGACACAGCCTGCTTTTCACTGATATATGTCAGTGCATGTTCTCTACATGGCATTGCCAGTAGCATGCAGCGTAGATTTAGGCAGTAGAGGTCCACTTCCCTTGTCCTTTCCCAGAATTTATTCTCTTTGATCCCACTAAATTCTTTTGACCTCCTTCTCTATTATTTATGTTCATTACTTGCACTGCAGTAGTGACTGAATGTCTCATCCAGTATACGGATGCTAATGTGCTAAGCACTGTACAGACTCATAGAAGTCCTTGTCCTAAAGAATATACATTTCAAAATGGCAAAACAGGCAAAGAGAGGAAGAAAGGAATACAACTTTCAAACAGAAGCTGGGAAACTGAAGTACTTAGGGTATGTCTACACTATGGAGTCTTGTCAGAAAAACAATTGTTTTTCCGACTAATCTTGAGGAACTTCCACAAAGCAATTGCATTCTTCTACAAGCAAATCAAAAGAACTGAGGGGTTTTTCCAGCATTGGTAATCCTCATTCTACGAGAAAGAAGCCTTTTTGCAAAAGAACTCTTTCACAAAAAGGTGTGTGTGGACAGGGAAGAGGGAGTTCTTTCAGAAGAAGAGGAAAGAGGAAAAAGCACAGGTGCTCTGGTGGCCATCTGTCCATAGTAATCACAATTTACATGCAAGAGAGCATCCGTTCAGTCTGGATTCTCTCTTTCGAGACTCAGGTCTCTTAAGTACCAGTCCAAACATTTTCATTACCATAAAAAAATCATTCACATACACAATTTTAAAAACCCTTATCCCAAATAGTGGAATGATAAAAGACTCTTTCTTCCCAATGCAGAGTTAGAGTTATGGCAAATAATTTTGTCATATCAAAGAATATTCAAGCACGAGTTTTCACATTTTTGGAGACATATTTTACTTTGTCTAGGTGCAAATGTATTTCATTCAAAACACCTAACCCATTAACTCTTTCTGAACTGGTTTCAAGCAAAGGTTCCTAGCAGGAAAACAGCTCCAAGCAACTGCATTATGCCATCCAAAAATCTAGATCTGAATATGTTAGTGCCAACCTAATATGGAATAAATTTCACTCCTCAATTGCTGCACCTAGGGATTTTTTCTGGCTATATAAAATTTCAACAAATATCAGCTAAATCAGAGATCTAAATGGAAAATGTAGCTCCCAAGAACATTATGTGGATTTATGATACTCCCTGGGGGATTTGGGATCCATACAATGATGAATAGAAACAATGAGACATAAATATTGTATTTTTACGTGTGACCAATATAATCTTGTTCCAGCACTGTTCAGTTTATGGAAGGAACAAGAAAATGTTACCCAACTTTTTAGACTGATATTGCAACATTTCAGAAAAAGTGCCTCCATAAATGAATAAACTGTAGAATGCATATTGCAGTTAGACGTTAGGTAAAATTTTTAAAAAATGCCTATGTGTCTGAGGAGCCTAAATTCCATTTCCAAAGGTGATTTAAGCTCCTAGGATACAGTCAGTGAGACTTGGGACACAATGGATATTTGAGCCACACTAACTAAAACATCTCCATATTTAGAAATTAAAACGTTCACATTTTAATATATGGCTTCCCATGGCCTTTAGCCCCGATCCAAATTCTATTAGAGCAACAGAATCCCAGTTACTAGAACACTTACCCAGTATTGCCTGGGTCCTTCAGGACAGGGGCCTGGTGATGATGGGGGGTGCAGAAGTCAGGGTAGGGCCTTGGGGTTGTGCATGGGGCAAGGTGGGGTATCCCATCTTGTGGGGCTTTCTTTTCATCCCCAGATGGAGGGGGTCTTCTCTCCACCCAGCCCCTTGGCCAACATGGGCCTTCTGTCTCTCCCCAGGACCCCTCTGGCCAGCCTTCTGTCCCCCCTGCCTTTCTGGCGGCAAGGGGCCTTCTGTCTCCACAAATCCCCTGGCCATCAGGGGGTCTTCTGACTTCCCCTATTGCCCCTGGCTGCCAGGGGCTTATTGCCTCTCCTCAGCCTCCCTGACTGGCATGGGCTATCCCCCACTCTGGTGCTGTGGCCAAAGGCTTGTGGGAGAGGGGTTTGGGGCAGGGAGACTACTTACCCATTCTGATTGCAGGCAAGATGGCTGAGCACTAGACCTGCTGCCCAGTCTCTTGGCGGTGCAGCTGCCCCAGTGGTCTCTCTGCAGTTTAGCTCTCCCCTGCCGGCTTGCCGGCCCCAAGTGGCCACTCTCAATATTGCATCCCTTCTCTCTGGGCCCTGCCCTTTACATGTTATGGAAAAGAGTCCCATTTCTGACACTTCCTGTTTTCTTGGCATAATGAAATCCTAACCTTGCTTTATGTTAGGATAAGACGAAGCTGCATACAAAATTTGGTGATCCTAGCTCTTAGGCTATGTCTATACTGTAGCATTTTGTCAGCAGAGGAAATGCAAATGAAGCGCTCATTAGCACTTCTCGCACTCTCATTTGCATAGTATCTTCCGATCCATTTTGCGGAAGAGGTTTTTGTGGAAAAAAATGCAGTGTAGATGGGACTATTTTGCTAAAAAAAAACCAACCCTATTGCGCAAGATCCTTTATCCCTCAAAAAAGGAGGGATAAAGGATCTTGCGCAAAAGGGTTTTTTTTTTTAGCAAAATGGCCCCATCTACACGGTGTTTTTTTTCCTCTGCCAACAAAATGCTACAATGTAGATGAAGCCTTAGTATTTAGGAGGAGAAAAAGGCAGCTGCATCACCAGGAGAGTGACCAGCAGGGCTGGGGCTCTGCCAACTTGCCTGCTAGCACACTGAGTAAGTAGCCCCAGAGTCCACAACCCTCTCTCCACTCACGCCTGTGGCCGCAGCACTAGAGGAGGAGAGAAAAAAGGCCCCTGGCAGGCTGAGAGTCCTGGGAGAGGAGAGAACAGGACCATGATCCCTAGCAACCTGCACCCCCCCCTACATATACGTACATCCCCAATACCCTGCCCTGAAGGACCTGGGAAATGCTAGATAAGTCTGCTACTAAATACATAAAAAACAATATTAATTATAGTTTTCCCCTGCCATAAGTTGGCATTTGTCCCTAAAAAATATGATTAAGTGCAGAAAAATCTCCTTTTATCCTTTTTTCCCCTATGGGCTATAATATATAATACTTTGTAGAAATTATTCCAGTTTCTACATTTTACATTCTACATTTTATTTTCATGAAAATAAGATTGTCCTTAAAGCTGCCAAGGTCAGGGGGATATGCTGATTTTATCTGCTGCGTAAGTGCTAGTAACATACATACATCTGACAGTTTACACAGTTTGTAAGGCACCTTAGAAGTCCACTTCTAAAGTAAGACAAAGTAAAAAAAAGAGAGATGCAATATGATAATTAGCGAGGAGGCCATGCAAATACACTTGCTTGGCATAATAAATCATAGGTAGGCTTGAAAGGATTAGATTTGCCAGTAAATGTCAGTAAACGTCAATTTCACTGTACGCACAAGCCAATGAAAAAAAATCCATCAATGATAATCTGAAGTGACAGGAAAAATAAGAAAAATGCTGCTTGAGAATTTATTGGAGAAAGATTTAAGAATATTTACTTTGTATATTTTGATAATATAAAGCTTTAATTTATTGGGCCTACTGACTATTCAGTAGACCTCCCCATTTTCTGACCTTCCCCTAATTTCCAAAAGCTGTGAAAATTTAAAATGGATAAAAACTAAAAAAGATTAAAAATAAACATTAGTATTATCTGTCAAAACCATTAAATAAAAATCACATTCTGCCAAGGCAAATTATAGGTAATGTAGCATAATATATTAGGGTTAAACTTAGGAACTGGCTCTGTGGTTGCTGTAGAAACTGATAGTGTACACAGAAAGCTCCCAGAGGAGCAGTTTAGCCATTTATTTTCCATAGCCTGTTTTAACCTTTGGCTTAGCATCTAAGGGATCCTGACTAGATTTACAGCTTTGTCCTCTAAATGAAGTGACCTACAGGATAACAGAAGAACTGTTAATAACATCATTTCAGCGGTGTGAATTTTTATTCAGACCTTCTTGCTGCTATACCCTCCAGGCACACAGCACAATACTTGATTAATTAAAAAAAAGAGCAAAAGAAATCACAGGACTTAGGATATATCTACACTACAGAGTTTTGTGGGAAAAAGGGCCATTTTTCCAAAAAAACCTTGAGGAATGTCCACACTGCAATTGCATTCTTCCGCAAGAAAATCAAAAGAACTTAGGAGCTTTTCCGGCACTGGTAATCTTCATTCTATGAGGAAGAAGCCTTTTTGTGAAAGAGCTCTTTCACAAAAAGCCATGTGTGGATGGGAAAGAGGGAGTTCTTTTGGAAGAAGAGAAAAGAAGAAAAAGCACAGGTGCCCTGGTGGCCATTCCATTCATAGCAATCACAGCTTACATGAGAGAGAGCGTCCATTCATTGTGGACACTCTCTTTCAATAAAGCAGATCGCTTTTTTGATGCACTTTTGCAGTGTGGATGCTCTTTCGGAAGAAGTTTTTCTGAAGATCTTTCCAAAAAAAGCTTCTTCCAAAAGAAGCTTGCAGTCTAGATGTAGCCTTAGACTTACGGGATTTCAAAAGATGACCATGTTTTGGGGCCGAATTAAGCTTTCAATTTCTGTTCTGTAAATGGAGGTCCTCGGGTAGGGTCTGACCACATAGAGCAATTTATAGAATTACGGACATTTAAAACAAATCTTTTTTGAGGTGATTTGACGATACCTGAAAGACAATACTTTAATTAATGAACATAATAACATGTGCATTTCATTGACCTGATAAAATTTGAATAGATTAAACATGCAATGAAAGCATGAATTTTCTGAATTCATGCACTCAAACATATCTTGAACTTTACTTCATTAGTTTCCTATTGTCAATCTCTTAAACAAAAATTTAAGTGGACTAGCAAGAGAAATCAATGAATTTTCTGAATTTATGGGTTAGGCCTCAATGTTGAAAAGCTTTATCCAATGCATTTTTAAATTCTTGCACTGTGACTTCCCTTTATGAAACCATTGGGACTAACTTGCTGTAGAGAATAAGTTTGGACACTCTGAATGCAGGTGAAAACAAGTCAGAGGATTTATTACACACTCAGGCTACGTCTACACTGGCCCCTTCTTCGGAATAGCCATGCTAATTTAGAACTTTGGAATAGGGAAATGCACGAGGGATTTAAATATCCCCTGCGGGATTTAAATAGACATGGCCGCCGCTTTTTTCCGGCTTGGGGAAAAGCCAGAAAAGAGCATCCAGACTGGCGCGATTCTCTGGAATAAAGCCCTATTCTGGAGGATCTCTTTCAAGTAGGAATAAGAGATCCTCCGGAATAGGGCTTTATTCCGGAGAATCGCGCCAGTCTGGACGCTCTTTTCCGGCTTTTCCCCAAGCCGGAAAAAAAGCGGCGGCCATGTTTATTTAAATCCCACGGGGGATATTTAAATCCCCTGCGCATTTCCCTATTCCAAAGTTCTAAATTAGCATGGCTATTCCGAAGAAGGGGCCAGTGTAGACGTAGCCTCAGTGCTGGTGGAGTGACAACCAGGGGATAATCAGGCGAACACTGCTTTATCAAAACATTACAATAGATTATACAGGCAGCAGATGGATGGAGGAGAAGCAATTTGATAGGGTCTGGTTGCAAGATGAAATGAGCATGTAAGCCAATCAACTACGAAGGTTACATAGTATCTCTGCCCATCGCCAATTAAACACCCTATTAATAATACAGGTAGTTGTTCCTAACAAGCTGAGTAAGCCAACATAAAGAAGACAGACATTTTAACAGTAACTTTGTCTGTTTGGAGTTATGCTGCATCTACTGCCGGATGATACTGCCTTGGGTTGGCACAGTCCTTGGGTCAAAGGCCTATTATCTAAGATTAAGGCAAAATATGTTAGCAAGGTTGTTTGGTTATCAGTTGGTGCAGCCCCTTGGAATGTGGTTGCCCAGGAGACCAGGGTCATGTTAACAGCCTGTGCTGTGTGTTTCCAGGCATGTCTCAAATTTTAGGATTGCATAAGGGTTCTTAGCATAATACCATGGACTGCCTCAGTTTACCCTATACTTGCCATGCTAAAAGTTAAGCACATGCAAAAGTGTTTATATAATAAGTGCCTTGAAGTATAATATAGTAACATACTTACAGCTTTGTCTCTTTAGGAGAGTGAAAGTTGCATACAGTCAAACCAGAAACATGAACCTGACTGAATTGTAAAAAGGACATAGATGGACTTTCTCAACTGTGTCTAGAATGGCATTTTGTAAAATTAGCAAGGGGAAACATTGGAGTATATCCTTTTTGGGCATCACATTTTCTGCTCTACACTGTGGTAATAAGTCATGATCTATTAGGCACTGCAGCAATGAAAATCAGTCTCTCTTGTGACACTTCCAAGAAAAAAAATTAGGTGAATTTTATACTACAGACTGTCAATTTTATGTGCTAGCTATCCAGCTCATTTTACTTAATACAGTGTATGTAGATGATCTTATTTAAGCAATCCATTTAATAGGGCAGGATTGAAAAAATATTACTAATGTCATGAACACTGATTAAAAAGTGGTTAGGATCAATCCCTCTTGACTTTATTGAAAGAAGTAGCAAAGTGACATAGTATCTTGACACATGGGCAGATTTATTAGGGTTGAAATCTCTGGTCCATTGTATTTAATTAGCATAGTCTATGGAGAAAAACTGGTGGAAGAGAAATCGCTCACTGTTCAGTGATACAAATCATTGAACAGCTGCACTCCAGTTTGATCTGGTAAAAGTGAAGCACTGATATTATTAAAATTTAATTTTCCATGAAAATATATCCACATGGATCAGTAAAATTACAGACCAGGTCCTCCTCCCAGTGAAGTCAATAAGAGCTTTGTTATTGACTTTACTGGTAGCAGAATTCTACAGTATCTCTTTAGTGTAGAATAGTGATAGAAATGTAGCCGTGTTAGTCTGGGGTAGTTGAAGCAAAATGCAGGACAATGTAGCATGTCCTCTTTAGTGTAGGACCATGCACTCAAACATATCTTGAACTTTCCTTCATTAGTTTCCTATTGTCAATCTCTTAAACAAAAATTTAAATGGACTAACAGGAGAAATCAATGAATTGATCAATCAATCAACCATTGTGTCTCTGCATTTTTAAACAGAGAAATGTAATAGTTGGCTTTTAAAAAAAATCTTTATACAATTGTCTGAGTAATATACTGAAGTCATGAGTGCTCAACCAAGGGATTGTGCCCCTAGAGAGTTCACTAATAAGTGTCTAAGAGTTGCAATCATCATGTCCTTCACAAATTGCTAAATGGCTCTGTGGGGTTGAGATGAAGTAGAAGATAACCTACTAGGGAACAGTTGGAGATGCATTGATATGTATTAGGGCCAACTCCTAGAAACAATTATACCTAACTTTATTCATATAGAGCCACTGTGGTTGCAGACTGAAGCTAATGGGCTCCCTATGGCCCAACAGGGTAAGCTGATTGCAGAGGGAGAGACATTTTGCTGACATTGACAATCTGCAGACACCTCCCTCCACAGTTCACATTGGCCAGGAAGAGAAAACTGTGACCACTGAGAGCTGTGAGGGGTGATGCCTACAGACAGTCAACATCAGCAAAACAATACTAAATGGGCCACAGGTTGCCCTCTACTAGGCCACATTGTTACTTCACAGTGTTTAGTAACCTACTAACCCTAACCCTTGAATAATCTCACTGAAATCAATGGGAAAACATGCAGAGAAAAAGGTTATACACACCGAGATTCAGAGTAAAAAATACTGCCCGCAAGAAATCTTTCTGGCTATATTTACAGTTGTGGTTTTTTAAAAGATCTGCTCAAATAAAGAAAAATAGGTATATTAGGATGTATTTTAATATTATTTCTCCAAAGGCCAGATCACTACTTTGATTACATAATACATATACATTTGTAGGTTAAGGTAATACTCAGTTGGGCAAGCATGGAAAAATTGGGCCCTAAAATAAAAAAGTTTTTAATAATAATTACACCTTTAGCATATAAATTAAATGAATAATTAAACATCAATTAGATTTTCTTTCCCAAAATCCCTTTTAAAGTTTCTATTACTTCCTCAAGTAATTTCCAAGCAAGATTTTGTAGAAAAGTCATTATAGAACCAAAATATAATAGTATGCCTCCTTTGTATCATTATCTGCAGGACTGGAGTTTCAATTTTAGTTTGAAGTGGGGAAAAATGCTCCCATAACTTCCCACATACATTTATTATAGGACCCAATTCTGTGGGCACAAAACATTAATTCTGTGAGTGAAATAACAATACATTTAGTAAGACTATGAGCAGACAGATGGATCTTCCTGCATATAGATCCTATGGATTGGGGCTCTGCTTTGGAGCATTACAGGGCCAGGGCAGGGCAAATAGCCCAAGGAGCAGAGCCCAGGAGCAGGCAGCCATCAGGGGAGCACTGACCTCCCCTGGTCTAACATACTCCTTAGTTTGGGACAGCACAGGTCCCGAGAGTGCAGGACCAGGGAGGTCCAACCTGTAGTTTTCAAACCTTAGGCACTGAGGGTACGTCTACACTACAGCGCTAGTTCGAACTAACTTAGTTCGAATTAGTTAATTCGAACTAAGCTAGTTCGAACTAACGCATCTAGAACTAAAGACTAGTTCGAACTAGCGTTTTGCTAGTTCGAACTAGCAAGTCCACATTGAGTGGACTCTGAACAGGGCTTAAGGATGGCCGGAAGCAGTGCCGGCAGGGCATAAAAGGAGGACTTAGAGCATGGAGATGCTGTCTCAGGCTAGCCGAGGGCTGCGCTTAAAGGGTCCCGACCCCCACCCCGGACACACAGTTCTAAGGGGTGCCCCGCTTGCAAAGAAGTTCTGGCTTGGAGTGCCCTGAGTGCCCACACTGGACACATCACACCACTCGGCCATCAGCCCGGCTGCACTTGCCGCAGGCTGCCATCTGGGGAGAGGGAGTAATTGGGGGGCTGCAGGAGAGCTTCCACCCCCAGAAGCTCGCAGAGCCAGCCCAGTCCTCCCCATCGGGGACTCGTGCCCCATTCCTCCCTCACCTCCTTCCACTTACCCTTCCCTAGCCCCCCTTCTTATTGATGTACAAAATAAAGATAACGTTTCTTCCAACATTGACTCTGTCTTTATTGAAAAAAAACTGGGGGAGACTGGGAAAAGGAGGTGGGAGAGGGGAAGAGAAAGGCTGGGAGAAGGGAGGGCAACTAACATGATCAGGGGTTGGGAACAGGTCCCAGATGAAGAAAGGCTACAGAGACTGGGACTGTTCAGCTTAGAAAAGAGGAGATGGAGGGGGGACAGGATAGAGGTCTCTAAAAGCAGGGGTTGGGTGGAGAGGGTGCATTCAGAAAAGTTCTTCCTGAGTTCCCATAAAGAAGGACTAGAGGACACCAAAGGAAAGGAATGGGTAGCAGGCTTGAAACTAGTAAGAGAAAGTTGTTGTTCTTGACAAAGCAAATAGTTAACCTGTGGAACTCCTTGCTGCAGGAGGCTGTGAAGGCTACAACTAGAACAGAGTTTAAAGGGAAGTGAGATCAAGTCATGGAGGTTGGGTCCATGGAGTCCTATTAGCCAGAGGGTAGGAGTGGTGTCCCTGCCCAAAGTTTGTGGAAGGCTGGAGAGGGATGGCACGAGACAAATGGCTTGGTCACTGTCTTCGGTCCATCCCCTCCAGGGTCCCTAGGGTTGGCCGCTGTCGGCAGACAGGCTACTGGGCTAGATGGACCTGTGGTCTGACCCAGGACGGCCATTCTAAGCTCAGGGCTCAGTGTCGGGGGTCTCAGTGGACCCCCTTGATTTTCATGTACACCTGGTCCTGGGTGGCCAGGCTGGCAGCTCTCCTGCCCTAGACGGCCACTTTCCTGTGCCTAGTGCAGAGATCGTGGACGAGGTCCACGATGTCCGCACTAGCCCAGGAAGGTGCCTGCCTCTTGCGGTCCAGGGGAAGCTCCCGGGAACCGCCAGCCTGGTCCCAGCAAGAGGGGGTGGGCGGGGGGCATCGGGTGGGTGGCTCTGTGCCGTGCCAGGTGCAGGGTCTGCTAGCTGGGTGCTGGCAGGCTTGCACCTGGCACGGGCACCGTAGCCAGCCCGTGCCCCTTTAAGAGGTCCGGGGCCAGGAGGGGGGCATAGAGTTTCCCTGGTGTTGGCCAGAGTGGCCACCAGGGAAACCTGGGGAGGGCTAGCCTCCCACTAGTTCGAACTAAAGGGCTACACAGCCCTTAGTTCGAACTAGCTAGTTTGAACTAGGCGTTAGTCCTCGTAAAATGAGGTTTACCTAGTTCGAACTAAGCGCTCCGCTAGTTCGATTCAAATTCGAACTAGCGGAGCGCTAGTGTAGCACCTATTAAAGTTAGTTCGAACTAACGTCCGTTAGTTCGAACTAACTTTGTAGTGTAGACATACCCTGATTTAGCTGCACCAACACAGAGCATTACTCCAAGGCTGTGTCTACATTAGCATCCCTTTCCAGAAAAGGGATGCTAATGAGACACATCGCAATTGCAAATCCGTGGGGGATTTAAATATCCCCCGCAGCATTTGCATTTACATGGCTGCCGCTTTTTTCCGGCTTGGGGATAAGCTGGAGAAAAGCGCCAGTCTAGACGTGATTCTCCGGAAAAGGGCTTATTCCTTGAAAGTAGGAATAAGAGAGCCTCCGGAAAAGGGCTTATTTTCCGGAGAATCACATCCAGACTGGCGCTTTTCTCCGGCTTATCCCCAAGCCGGAAAAAAGTGGCAGCCATGTAAATGCAAATGCCGTGGGGGATATTTAAATCCCCCACGGATTTGCAATTGCGATGTGTCTCATTAGCATCCCTTTTCCGGAAAGGGATGCCAATGTAGACACAGCCCAAATGTCTCTGTTTTATCTCTTTTCTGTGAGATGTATTGAAAAACAGATTCCAGGTTCAACCTACTTTTCTGGCTCATGTTGGTTCAGTCTCTTTCAACATTTGCTCAGTTACATCAATTTTGAGGACTGTACTTGATTTATCCTTTGGTATATATGCTTGTGACTATTTTCTTCCACTATTTGATCTGAGGAAGTGGGTCTGGCCCACGAAAGCTCATCATCTAATAAACCATCTTGTTAGTCTTTAAACTGCTACATTGTCCTGCATTTTGCTTCTGCTACCCATTTCTATCACTGTACTTGATTTAATGATTCTGTCTCTTATCTCTTTGGTTTTATGAGAATCAATCTCAATTCAAGCACATCCCATTTTCCTGGTACAGTCAAATGGTTATGTTGCTTTACATTATGAAAAGAGGAAGCTATATACTGAATTTCATGGACCTAGCTCTTACTGTTTAGGAGGAGTTCATGATCAAATATACAAACTCTCTAAAACAGTGGCTCCCAAGCTTTTTTATACCGAGGACCGGCAAACTCATTCAAAAACTCTTGTAGGACTGGCAATGAAATATTTGCATATTAATCATTATAATTAACATATTTGCATAATTGTGCATTCATTATGGTAATTTTAAGAGGTCACATTATTTGACATTGCATTTTTTACATTGTGTTTTGTTTTGAAAGGAGAGGCACAAAGGGCCATGTTTTCAATTTATGGGGCCCTACTCAGTTATCTGAGGCGATCTGGTGCTCCTCACCCCTCCTTGTGGCTTTTTCAGGGGCTCAGGGCTTCCCTCACCCCCTTCTCTCCAATAGGGACAGCCTCACCCTAGTCCTGGCTCCAGCCACAGCACACTCAGCTGCCAGCCGCCCCACTCATCCTGTTGCTCAGTGCTGCACAGAAGGGAATTCCGTGGGACTAAATAAAAGCTGGGAGCATGGCCTGATAATGTGCAGTACACGGCAGATAGGAGTTTGCGGCCCACTACTCTAAAATATATCGTAGACTAGAAGATTGACCCAGCATTGCTCAGGTCTTGAACTCCACTAAATTGGGGAGGGGTGTTGGAAAATAAAATGAATTGTACATGCTTCATTTAAATCATTGCTCTAGGGTTGGACTGAGAGTGAGGAGTTCAGTATGCAAGATGCCTCAGGGAGAAAAGACTACCACAGCAGCTTGGGGCCAGGTGAAAAGTACTTCTCCGTGGCCACTGCAACTTCAGCTGGTACAGCTGGGGGAGGAGTGCACTTTCCTCTTGCTCCCTGACAAAGGGAAACAGCCAACAATGTCTCCATATGAATTATCTGGGACAGTCCTGAATGGGGCTCTGTATGGTTTTATAAGAAGCAATCCCATTCCAGGCACATCCCATTTTTTGGCACAACAAATCCCTTACTTTGCTTTACGTTATGGTAAAAGGCAGCTATATACTGAATTTGGTGCTAGCTCTAACTGTTTAGGAGGAGTTCTTGAACAGACAGACAAATGGACAGACAGACAGACAAACTCTCTCAAATAAACAGTAGGGCTGTGTCTAGACTGGCAATTTTTTCCGGAAAATCAGCAGCTTTTGCGGAAAAACTTGCCAGCTGTCTACACTGGCCGCTTGAATTTCCGGAAAAGCACTGATGATCTCATGTAAAATCATCAGTGCTTTTCCAGAAATACTATGTTGCTCCCGTTCAGGCAAAAGTCTTTTTCCGAAAGACTTTTGCGCAAAAGGGCCAGTGTAGACAGCATAGTACTGTTTTCTGTAAAATTAGCCCCGATCGCAAAAACGGCGATCCGGGCTTTTTTGCGGAAAAGCACGTCTAGATTGGCCAGGGACGCTTTTCTGCAAAAAGTACTTTTTCAGAAAAGCATCCTGCCAATCTAGACGCGCTTTTCCGAAAATGCTTTTAACGGAAAAGTTTTCCGTTAAAAGCATTTTCGGAAAATCATGCCAGTGTAGACGTAGCCGTCATGCTTACTCTTGTTCACTCCCACCAGATTTTGCAAAGCTGAAATCAGATTTGACTCCATCAGCTACAAAATCTGTCAAAATCAGAGACCTAAATTGTTTCTTGATTTCTTTCTGTACTATGTGATCCTTTTATTTTTGGCTTTATTTTGTTGTTGTTGTCTCTTTACTAGCGGTTATATACTATAACATTATTGTAATTCAAAGTTTTGCTGGAGTTATTATCCAAATATTGTATGTGACCAAAATTAATACTTTTTTTTATCAATTTGGGACAAATTACAACCCAATAACTCATATATTCTAGATGGCAATAAAAATGCTATGTAAGCCGAAATACACCATCAACATGCCATGTCTGAAAGTAACCAATTTCTGCTACCATCCTATAACTATGTTGTGCTACAGGGACTTGTGTTTGCATGCCTCTCAAAATTGTTAAATGTATTATTAATTTACTACTAAATCACGTGGAAGCTTGCTGTAGTACTGCATCTTACAACAACACTGCTTGGGGGAAAAGCTTGGGCCTAATCTGTACCAGGCACAGCACAGGGTCCTTGGTATACCGACACGGCTGTTAATGGAATGGCAATCATCGCAACTTCCCAACTACCTTGTCATTATTTATACTATAGTTTTTCATTAAGAACACAATATTCTCATGAAAGGCTGACTAAATTCTGTGGATTTTTTCAGACTTTTTTTTGAATTTATTTAATTTGTTTTTCTCTCCAGGGGTTTGAGCCCCAACATATTTACAGATCAGAATCATAGTGCCATACAGAGTTTCAGGCCAGAAGGGCTCCCAAGATCATCTAGTTTGATTTCCATTTTATCAAAGGCCATCAGCACCATCCACAACTCATCTTCTAAACCCATCAAGTGAAATAAGATCAAAACATTACTGCCCACTGGAGATTAAACAATTATGTGCCCCAGTCAGATAATAGAAGTGAGCAAAGTGCAGCAGTGCCCAATCGCCACAATGACAGGGAACTGATACAATGATAATTATTAAATGCATAATGATAAAATTATTCTTATTGTGTTTATTTTTTCTCCATCTCTATATTGCTATTCATATAACGAAATCATAATATTTCATAAGTGTTGCAATATACTATAAGTTGAAAACAGCAAAGCAATTTAATCAAGGCCACACAAAGTACTTCCTCTTGTTTGTTACATCTTGCAAGACTCATTTTAAATTACTTCGGTATGTATCTTCTGTTTTCTATTATGTGCTTTAGATTCAAATATTCAGGAGCACTTATTATGTAGAGCAGATAGTATATGTAGATTGTACTGGAAAAAAAGAAGCTGAATGGAGCAAATAAGGCCTATTTTTTAATGCAAAATTTATGAAAAACCAGTAAAGCTGCTTCCTGAAAGCTCTCTATTGTTGGTAAACACTTTGCTGTCCTTTAAATAACCTGCCTTGAATTCTATCTGATCCTAGAGATTTGCTAGTTTTGAGTTTTGCCAATTATCTTAATCCCTCTGCCATTCAACCGTCACCGTTATTCAGTATATTTACTATCAATGCCAAGTAGTAAGCTGTTAATGTCCTCGTGTATCACTGTAGTTCAAAGCATTCGTTACATATGCTGTTTGAACATGACAATTTTGTTCTTAATAGCATAATTTCTCAGTTAATGCAATGTTGTTCAAAATACTCCTTGACTGATGCATTGTTTATGTGATAATGCTAAGAGTAGTATATATAGAATCATAGAATCATAGGACTGGAAGGGACCTCGAGAGGTCATCGAGTCCAGCCCCCCGCCCTCAAGGCAGGACCAAGCTCCGTCTACACCATCCCTGACAGATGTCTATCTAACCTGTTCTTAAATATCTCCAGAGAGGGAGATTCCACCACCTCCCTTGGCAATTTATTCCAATATTTGACCACCCTGACAGTTAGGAATTTTTTCCTAATGTCCAATCTAAACCTCCCTTGCTGCATTTTAAGCCCATTACTCCTTGTCCTGTCCTCAGAAACCAAGAGGAACAAATTTTCTCCTTCCTCCTTGTGACACCCTTTTAGATATTTGAAAACCGCTATCATGTCCCCCCTTCATCTTCTTTTTTCCAAACTAAACAAGCCCAGTTCATGAAGCCTGGCTTCATAGGTCATGTTCTCTAGACCTTTAATCATTCTTGTCGCTCTTCTCTGTACCCTTTCCAATTTCTCCACATCTTTCTTGAAATGTGGCGCCCAGAACTGGACACAGTACTCCAGCTGAGGCCTAACTAGTGCAGAGTAGAGCGGCAGAATGACTTCACGAGTTTTGCTTACAACACACCTGTTGATACAACCTAGAATCATATTTGCTTTTTTTGCAACAGCGTCACACTGTTGATTCATATTCAACTTGTGGTCCACTATGACCCCTAGATTCCTTTCCGCCATGCTCCTTCCTAGACAGTCGCTTCCCATCTTGTATGTATGGAACTGATTGTTCCTTCCTAAGTGGAGCACTTTGCATTTCTCTTTATTAAACTTCATCCTGTATGTAGTTACTATCTTTAGGTTTCATTTCTAGTGTTTTCTACTGAATATCTCTCTAGTCCAGAGGTGAGGAACCTAAGGCCCAAGGGCCACATATGGCCCCCGCCTTGCCTGGATCCAGCAACTGAGGCTCAGACCTCTGCCCAGTATTGGGGAGCCCGTCACCCCAAAACAGGGCTGGAGCACACAAAATATACTAGCCTGGGTCCCTCCTAGCCTCTGGTGTGCAAAGAAAATGTGCGGAGTGGCTTTCTCTTTCTCAGGCTAGGGCTACCGTACAAAAATAAATCGGAAAAAGAATGATTTACTTCTGAAAGAGGCTTTTCTAAAATTTGGCCCATCTACACAGGGCCAAATTTCATAAAACAACTGTCTTTCAGAACATCCCTTCTTCCTCATAAAATGAGGGTTACAGGGATGCAGAGAAAATGCATCCGCTTTTCCGACATTTTTTTTGGCAAAGCAGACGCATTCCTTGGACGCGGCAGAGCTTTTCCGGGACACGTCCGGTATCCCAAAAAAGCTCTGTAGTCTAGACATAGCCTTAGTTAAGGACCAGTTCTGTAAGGGGGTTTGGATACTTTTCTTCTCCCATCTGTGTGGCCCTCGACTGATTTTTCTGTGGGTCACTCGTGCCCAACCCAAAAAATGTTCCCCGGGCTTGCTCTAGTGCTAGTCCTTTCATCTTTCCTTCTTCCTGCAGTTGTTGTCCTCCCTCTCCTCTTCACTCTCTCCTCCTCTACCACTTCTCATATTTTGGATTGTTTAATCTGTACCCATAAGTAAACAGCCCCCGTGCACTGCTTTCCATTGATATACTTTACAATAAAGAGTCTCACATTATAGAAATATAATTTAATATCAGATCAATATCAAGCTAAAAATCAAACTGTCAATATAGTCCTAGGGATTTATTTCAGAAGAAAATCTATATACAATAATGGTGGAAACCGCATAATTGACGGACCCCAGATAACCTTGTGCATGACTGAGCAGCCACACAGCAATTTGGATTTTAATTTTTCGGAGTAGATTGCAATGTTGAAAAGTTAGAAGGTAGAAACATATTGTACTAAAGGAGGGAAAGAAGTGCTGGTAAAAAGCCCATAAAAATCTTTTTATTTTCTTTTTCTGTCAATCTAGGAACCAGTGAACATCTGACAGAAGGGGTTTAAATGTGATTTTTGTTATTGTTGAAGAACCCTCCTACGGGATGTTGAACAAGATGCAGCTGATTAATAGATTTTTCTCTGAAGATCCTTGAGAGCTGAATTACATTGGTGTGGGAGTAATATGTACAAATCTGGGCTGATACACTGCTCACACTAAATTACAAAAAGCAGATTAAGTACAGGCAGTCCCCGGGTTACATGGATCCGACTTACATTGGATCCCTACTTACAAACGGGGTGAGGCAACCCCACACTAGCCGCTTCCCCCCAGCAGGACAGAGAGACGCGAAGCTAGCGCCCCCTCCCCCACGCCCAGCAGACCAGGGAGACGCGGAGCGGCTTTTCTCAGCAGACACCTCAGCTTGAGAATAAAGAACTGAGGGAAGTGAGGTGTGGAAGAATAAAACTGAGCTCTGGAGAAATGTTTGGCTAGAGTTTCCCCTACAATATGTACCAGTTCCGACTTACATACAAATTCAACTTAAGAACAAATCTACAGTCCCTATCTTGTACGTAACCCGGGGACTGCCTGTACAGGTTGAACCTCCCTGGTCCAACACTTTCAGGACCTGATCATCACAGATAAGGGATTTTGGTGGATATGGGGAGGTCATCTCTCAACCCTTGCCACTGGCCACCCTGGCCCAGCCCACAAGCCTCCCACCTCCTGTTGGCCTTGGTGCCCTGCTGGCCCCTATGCAGCCTTGGATTTGTGGCTCCCAGCTTCACTGGCCAGATGCATTCTGCAGCTTCAGGACCAGCTTTGGGACCCACCAGGCAGCTGCACACTGAGGCTCCAGGATCTGCCAAGCAGCTATGTGCTGTGGCTCTTGGACCCATTGGACAACTGTATGCTGCAGCCCCAGGACTGCTAGGCAGCCACTGCTGCTGCACACCACCGCTCCCTGTCTCACTGAGCCACTCCTGGGCAGCCCCGCTGTAAGTTCATTGCAGGCAGCCTGCTGCCCTGCTGGCCCCTCAAGGGTCCTTGCCACTGGCCCCTTCACTGGGTCTCTCTGGTCCTGCGATATCTGTACCAGACCAAGGATGTTGCCGGACCAGAGAATCCCTGTTAAGAGACTTTCAACATGTGCTAATATCATTGTTAAAAAATCACATTTCTTTGTGTTGTTGCTGAGACAAAATATTTGAAAAAGTATGGAAAATAATTTATTGATAAATAAAAATGTTTCTCATGCACACACACGTGAAAAGTGACTCTCTTGCACCTGCACTAAGCCATTAGATAAAGAGAAGAACCTACTTGCTATCAGAAGTATGTGGTCAGAGACTCACACCTAACTATGCACAAATTGCATAGTCCAAATCGTCTCCTGACTTACATCTCTTTTAGATGCAGCACATATTGCATTACATTATTCATAATTTCTATTACAGCTGGAAGTAGGAACTACAATCAAGGATCAGGTTTCCATTGTGCCAGGCAATGTAAAAACAGCTAACACAAAAGACAATGCCTCCCGCAGAAACGTCATATTATGGTGCACAACATATGGAAGAGACAGATGAATAGAGAATGGTTGGAAGCAAGAGGTAACCATAGATAGAGTTTTTTTCATAAAAGTAGAACTCTGATTTAACTGTTAGGCATCTAAGCCATGAAAATTCACTTAAGAAGCTTAAGTGATACCTTATTACTTGTGATTGTCTAAAATGGAAATTGGTGAAAACTATTCAGGAGCCTAAGAAATACAAGGTGGCTACAGTTATATTGTTGCCAGTTTCCAACTGTATGTCGAAGGACTATATATAGTTTATTAACAGATTATTAACTATGAAGTACTGAACAATACATTTATTTATTATCATAGCAAAGAACTAAAAAAGCCTCTTGGTACACTATACCCCAGTGATCTTCAAACTGGGAAATGACCTCCAAGACCTCGTGGAAGAACATTTGGGGGGTATGGCAAGGCCCAGGCCAGCTCCCATGTGGAGGAGGGAGGGAGTATCATCCAGTTGTTCCATCCACCCCACTCTGACCCAGTTCTGTTCTGGCCCCACTACCGCCCTGGCTCTAGGCCATGCCTTTACTCCTGGCCTTGGTCCTTCCTCCAACTACTCCCCTGGCCTCTGTCCCTGATTCCCATCCTGTCTGTTTCTCTGAATCCAATTGTAGCTCTGGCTACACAGACAGAAAATATCTTGTTACTTCTATATAAAACTATGGTATGCTCACATCTTGAATACTGCGTACAGATTTGGTTATCTCATGTCAAAAAAGATATATTGGCATTGGAAAAGGTACAGAAAAGGGCAACATAAATGATTAAGGGTTTGGAACAGGTCCCATATGAAGAGAGATTAAAAATACTTGGACTTTTCAGAGTAGAAAAGAGGAGACTAAGGGAAGGGATATAATAGAGGTCTATAAAATCATGACTGGTATGGAAAGTGAATAAGGAAAAGTTACTTACTTATTCCCATAATATAAGAACTAGGGGTCAGCAAATGAAATTAATAGCAATCAGGGATTAAAACAAACAAAAGGAAGTTTTTTTTCACTCAGTGCACAGTCAACCTGTGGAACTCCTTGCCAGAGGATGTGGTGAAGGTTTGGACTTTGACAGGATTCAAAAAAGGACTAGATAGATTCATGGAGGTTAGGTCCATCATTGGCTATTAGCTAGAATGGGTAGGAATGGTGTCCCTAGCCTCTGTTTCTCTGGAGGTGGGTGAGAGGGGAAGGATCACGTGAGGATTGTCTGTTGTGTTCTCTCCCTCAGGGACATTTGGTATTGGCCATGTCGGAAGACTGGATACTGGCCTAGATGGACCATTGGTCTGACCCAGTATGGTCGACCTTATATTCTTATACTCTTATGATCTGACTGTTAGTCCTCACCATAACATGGTCACGGCTTTGCTCCTGGCTCTGGGCCCAATTTTGCCCCAGTCTCTGCCATGGCAGGGTACTCTGTTCCTAGCCCCAACCACACTTGTAGCTGCAGCACTGACCCAGTCCTTAGCTCTGTTATGCTTAAAAGAAGCACACTGGACCTTTTTCAGGGGGAAAAGCTAACACACTGCATTTATTAATAATATAACAAAGTAGCATATGCATTCACACACACATGTCCTGCTGATGGAATAGTTACCAGTCTGTTGCTCGACCCAACCTATTGGCCATATAGGTTGAGTGCGAGGGAGGAGCTGGGTTCTTGTCAGTCTGGACTGATGTTCCATGGTAGTACAAAGAACCAAACAAGACTTCCCATCCTTTATAGGATTTTCCTTCCAGGCAAGTCTATGCATTTTGCCTTGTCAGGCCTTAATCAATAATTCAGCATCACAACCAATTTTTCTGTGATATGTTTATCTGGAAGTTGTTGTTGCAGTCATCTGATATCAGTATGCTGATGACCCCTCGGGGGCTGGGTGATAGTTATCATCAGTTCCCTATTAAGGGGTGCTTGCCACTAACTTAAGGGTTCATCAATCTGCTTCGGTTCAGTTTGTGTCTTCAGTGGGCTTTAGCTGAGGGTGTGTCTAGACTACCTAGTTTTGTCGACAAAAGTGGACTTTTGTCGACAAAACTATACCAGCGTCTACACTACCGCTGAGTTCTGTCGACATAACGTCGACAGAACTCAGCAGTTTTGTCGACGCTGGTATACCTCATTTTACGAGGCATAACACCTTCTGTCGACAGAACTCTGTCGACAGAAGGTGTTATTGCCTGTAACATTGCATCCAGACTACGGAGTTCTGTCGACAAAGCAGCTTGCTTTGTCGACAGAACTCAATGTGTCTGGACGCTCTTTGTCAACGGAAGTTTTGTCGACAGTATCTGTCGACAAAACTTCCGTCGACAAAACGCGGTAGTCTAGACGTATCCTGAGTTGATAATTATTTGGTGCTTCCGAGTCTCCGATCCCTCCTCTGACCATTTGGGCATGCAGTGTCCTTTATCTCTCCTAAAACAGTCTCTCTCTCATTCACACAAACAATACCTTTACAGAACTGCAGCACAGAACAAAGGGGTACTTCTAGTCACTTAAAAAAAGTTGCAACGTCTTTCAACATTAATCTTCTTTCTATCTACTACAAGGTTTTATCTAATGCTGACATCACTCTGCATTACAATATTCCATCCCTTCACTTTAACATCAGAACATGCTAACATCAAACAGACCTGGAGCTAAGTTAACAAAGCTCCCTGGCCTGTCTGAGACCTACATCTTGTGTTTACGTTTAATCCAAACCTTTTGCTATAACATACATTCATTATAACTGACTTATTACTTACACAATTACAAGGCTACTGCTCCTGGCCCAGCCCCAGCACTGGCTCCAGTCGTGGCCTCTTTACCCCATTAGGATCTGTGGCCCCATGCCTGGACTGGCTCCCAACATGGGCAGGGGTTGTGCATGGGAGAGGGCAGATGAGGTGTGAAAAGTTTGGAGATCACTGCTGAAGAATGTAACAAAAAAGAATTACCTAAAGATATGGTTTATAACCTTTAATTATTTAATAAAAACATAGGAAAAACACACAATACTGCTATAATGATTTTTGTCAGTAATTGGGTATCAGAGGCAATTTTCATTTAAAATTGCCCTGGTGAAAGGTACCACATATACTTGTCATAAGTCTTTTTTTTTGGGGGGGGGGGAGTAAAAATTGAAGAATCAAAGAGTGGGGGTTGATTTATCAACAGGTCTAGAGGAAAAGTTGACCATTTTAAGCTCTATTGAATTACTGAACTGAATATCTAATACATTGTCATTGTAGATCAGGGGGTGGAAAACTTTGACTCCCAACCTGTCAGGGTAAGCCATGGGACATTTTATTGACCCACAACTTTCACAGGAATGGAGCCCCACAGCTCCCAATGGCTGCAATTTACCATCCCAACCAATGGGAGCTGTGGGAAGCAGCAGAGGCTGAGGAACGTGTTGTCTGCCACTTCTTGCAGTTCCTATTAGCCATGAATGGTGAATCACAGCCACTGGGGGTACAGGGCTCTGTGCCTGGGGACATTCCAGGTAAAGAAAATTTTTGCCTATCCACTTTTGGGGTTTGGATTTTAAATGAATGGTTAACGAAAGAGCATCTATGGTATTTTATTTTTGGGATACTTAAAACTGCCGATGACAGGGAAAATGAACCTTTTTCTAGGAATACAATCTAATACACCAATGTAGAAATAGGGATCAAAATATCCATAAATTGTACTAGAAATTTTTCTCATTAGAACAACTCAAAGACTTTTTAATAGATAACTTCTCAAACAGGAATATGGGAAAAACAGAAGTAGGCTGGCAAAAACTAGAGAATTTGAAATGTTAACTGCAATTTTAGCTGCTATAATTGATTTTTTGCTTGAAAGCAAATGTGATGGAAGAAAAAGAATAATGTTACATGGAAAATGATGTCTGACAAATTATTTATGAGAAGCAAAAAATTGGGAATTCAACTTATCTAGATATATGAAAGGAATTTCATAATGCTGCTTTGCTTTAATACAGAGTATATAATAATAAACTGTTGAGGCATGAGCTTTTAGTTTAATCTTTTACAGTAAGAGGTCAAAAAACTGACACTTACCTCTTTTAAATTCTGTCGGTCTAGCATACAGAAGGAAGAAAGAAGTAAGGATATGTATATTAAATAAAGAAATCCAAAAACAATGGAAGAATTTTAGAAAGGAAAAGATGGATTTTGCATAACTGAGTTTTTTTATTCTGCCCCTCTTCCCAAACTGCGCTACAGTCCTAGAATAAAACAGAGCTGTAGGCTCTTCAAGTGTGGGTAATTGGTAGTTAGGAGCTATCCCACCACCCTCTGATACACTAGAATCATGGTAGAGGATAGTGGCATGACTGGTATCTCTTTCTAGAAACACCTACACTACGGACTGTTCGTTCCCTAGTATAGACACTCCCCTGGGATCCATCCTGTGAGCCATGTGTAGGTGTTTTTCATACACATTTCTTCCTCCTCTGAAGCACCCTATCTCACTTTGGCAAGGAGCTGGGGCAAGGAGAAGAAAAGGACTAGGAGAATTTTCCTATACCTTTTATCACAGAGTTTAGATACCTCTCTGGTTGAGTGCCTTAGATTGTGGGGTACCCTTCAGTCTCTTGTTAAATCAGTTCCATTGTGTGAGAGAATGACCATGTAGCTTAGTGTTTAATGTATTCTGCTGACAGCTGGAAGACCTGGGATCTAGTTCATCTGCTCCACTGACTTTTTAAAATTAATTGTACACAGTAGAGAATGAAGGAGCCCCACAAAGATATCCAGACAACAGAACTTTATATACAATGAGCACACTCAGGGACAGAAATATAGGATCGGGTTAGGGCCAGAGCACTTGTACTGAAAATATTTAGGTACTGAGAAAATTTAAGTGCACTTAATATTTGGTGGCAGCTGTTTTGTGTATTCCAGCTGGGCCTAGTTGTCATATTCAGTCACTTGAAGTGGAAGTTAGGTGTCTACATTTTATTGTGAATCTAGCCCTGAGTTTCGTTTCAGTTCTCTAGCTACAAAATTGAGATAGTAACTCTTCCCTGTCACAGTGGGTGTTGTGAGGAAAAAATATATTAAAAGATTTTAATAATACTAAGGGTGGGATCCATGAAGGGACTTGGGTGTTGCAAGAGTGCATGTCATAGCACCTAACTTGTAGGTTCCTAGAAAAATCACAGGAACTATACTGTGATCTAGAAAGGCTGAGTTAGATGCCTAGGCTCCTTATGTGATGAACAGGGAGAGATAGGCATTCTAAAATGTAATCCACAAATACCAGAATGCTAGGTATAGAGCTACCTAAGCAACCCAATGGAACATGATGATGATAAGTCTGTATTACTCAAATAAAAGACACATGGAGTCAGGCAGCTTAAGCCACTTCTTATGGGCACCTGCCTCTTTTCATACAAAGGAGCCAGAGGAGGAGAGGCCCACCTTATATTACTTCTCCCAAAGATCTATGGAGAGGCCTCTAACCACTAAGCATTGGGATAGTCTGGTATGGGGTTCTCTCTGTCCTATTGAAGCTGTTACACAGTGAATAAATGATGGAGTGATTGAAAAAGCAAGACGACCCAGGGTTTCCTATCTCCTAATTGGGTACCCTAACCACTGGAATATTAACCATTTTTGTGCTCTCTCTTCCTCTCTCCCTCTGACCTAACGACTATCTAAGTATTTAGCTGCATTGGAAAGACCAGACCACCAGAGACAGCACAAAAAGAATACAACTCTGTAATCTAATGGGCAGGGCATCTAGAACAGTGTTTCTTAAACTTTTTAAGACTGAGGAACACCAAACAAGGACTTTTTGTTGAGAAAAAAAAAGCTTGTCCCTTGAACACCAGACGACACTTTTACACTTTTACTCAGAATAACAATATTCACTCCCCGCTCTATGAAGCCTTCTAGACTTCTGCCTTTTTGAAAGGGAAATGTAATTTACTCTGTTTACTTATACTGGTGGAAATTATAAATTCAATACCTTATCAAACACAGGTTAATATCAAGCAGCTAACTGACAGCAGCCATGGCAGCCAAACTAGCATTAGTGGCACTGAGGGTCTTACCCTGCCTCCCCAATTTACAGTGGGTCCCTTACTGTTTAATGTTTTGTCCTTTCCAGGCCATCATTTCCAGACACGTCACCACTTGCTCACCTATTCGCACCATCAGCTGCATTTCAGCAGCTCTTGCAGCCTTTTTTTTCCCTTCAAATGAGCACGGAACACCTGTGAGTTTAAGAAACAAGGATCTAAGAGGTAGAGGATTCATGCACAGTTCATCCCTCCTGCTTAGTTCAGCCTTCCTTTGTTTACCAGGGGAGCTTAGATTTAACAAGAGAGGTTGAGGAAGCCTTACAAGAGGCTATCTCACAGAGCAGTGGTTAATGCACTTACCTGAGGAACAAAAGACCTGTCTTCCAATCCATTCCTGTCCCCAGGTGGAGAGGAATTGTACCTGAATCTCCCCCATCCCAGGCAAATGCCCTAATTACTGAGCTAAACATTACAAAGTAGATGTCATCATCACCACCTTCAGTCTAATTTTGAATTGGAACTGCTCTGGGAGGCAGCCTCTGAACACGCCTACTAGATCCAGGCCCCCACGCAGCTTAAGAAATTAAATGGCTATTTACCTCCTCATTTGTCAGTTCTTCCAGGACTTGAGTGGGAGATAGGCTAGAGTGGGTCAGCAGTGCATGTACTCTGGGCTCTCAAAAATCAGATGCCTAAGAGGGAATTTGCACCAAGTGAGCCTAGCTGCCTATAGGGTTAGGCAGAAGCTAAGCAGAAGATTTGTGGGTTGAAGTGGGATATACACAAAGTCTCAGGGACCTAACATTAGACTCTAAGTGCCTAAATAGCTTTGTGGTTGGGGGTCTCAGATACTACAGAAACAGAGGCCAAAAAGCAACTTAGATACAGGATTTGGAGGCCAGGGAGGCTGAACTGGAGGAGCTGATGGAGGCAGAGAGATATGTAGATGAGGCTTTCTGGGACACTGTAGAATTGTCCCACCTCTGGCCAGGCAGCCCCTGCATTGTTAAGGAGAATGAAAGGCTCAGGGAAGGAGACCAGTCAATGGGAGCAGAAGGAAACCTTTCAATAGTTGGGACCCTCCTTCCAGATGTTGGGGTATCCTCTTACACTGAGGTTACCTCTCCGGGGGAGGGAACTCCAGTCATTAGGCAAATCAGTCATTAGGTGTTAGTAATGGGAGATTTGATCATTAGAAATGTAGATAGCTGGGTTTGCGATGACCGGGAGAACTGTATGGTGACTTGTCTGCCTGGTCCAAAGGTTGCGGATCTTTCAAGGCATTTAGATAAACTTAGAGGCATCTAGATAGACTAAGTGTAGTGCTGGGGAGAAGCCGGTGGTCATGGCACATGTAGGTATCAACAGGGCCGACCCAAGCCATTTTGGCGCCCAGAGACCAGGAGCATGGCGCATGCATGGGCCAGCCCATGGGACCTGGGCCCTCCCCCCTCCAGGGTGTGCGGGCCCGCCCCCTGGGTGCACAACATATATGATGCCCAGCCCAGCCCGGCCCAGTCACCACTGCTGCCATGCACGCCGGGCCATGCAGGGCCCCACGGCTGTAGGGAGAAGAAAGCTGCTGGCCGGTGCTGCGGGAGCCAGGTGTGCAGCACCTGATGGCAGCTATAAGGGACGCTGCATGCCTCTTACAGCTGCCATCAGGTGCCCCCTATCAGTTGGTGCCCCGGGCAGCAGCCCGGCTCACCTACCCCTCAGTCGGGCCTTGGGTACCAATGACATAGGGAAGAGTAGCAGAGACGTCCCGGAGGCCAAATTTAGGCTGCTAGGAAAGAGACTGAAATCCAGGACCTCTATGGTGGCATTCTCAGAAATGCTTCTAGTTCCACGCACAGGGCCAGGTAGGCAGGCAGAGCTTCAGAGTCTCAATGCATGGTGTAGGGAGGAGGGGTTTAGATTTATAAGGAACTGGGTAAACTTCTGGGATAGGGGGAGCCTATATAGGAAGGATGGGCTCCACCTAAACCAAAGTGGATCCAGACTGCAGGCACTTAACATTAAAATGTTCACAGAGCAGTTTTTAAACTAAGAGATGGGGAAAAGCCGATTGGTGTAGAGACACATCAGAAAAGGGCAGACAAATAAACAGTGACAAGTTTTAAAAGTGCTTGTACACAAATACCAGAAGACTAAAAAAATAAGATGGGTGAACTAGAGCTCCTCGTGTTAAAGGAGGATACTGATATAAGAGGCATCACAGAAACCTGGTGGAGCGAGGACAATCAATGGGACACAATCATTCTGGGGTACAAAATGTATCGGAAGGACAGAACAGGTCATACAGGCGGGGGAATGGTAGTATATGTGAAAGAAAATTTAGAATCAAATGAAGTAAAAATCTTAAATGAATCAACATGTTCCATAGAATCGCTATGGACAGTAATTCCCTGCTCTAATAAGAATATAACAGTAGGGATCTATTATCGACCACCTGACCAGGACAGTAATAGTTACTATGAAATGCTAAAGGAGATTAGTGAGACTATCAAAATAAACAACTCAATAATAGTGGGGGATTTCAACTATCCCCATATTGACTGGGTACATGTCACCTCAGGACGAGATGCAGAGACAAAATTTCTTGATACCTTAAACGACTGCTTCTTGGAGCAGCTGGTACAGGAACCCACGAGGGGAAAGGTAATTCTTGATTTAGTCCTGAGTGGTGCACAGGATCTGGTCCAAAAAGTAACTATAACAGGACCGCTTAGAAACAATGACCATAATATAATAACATTTAACATTCCTGTAGTGGGAAGAACACCTCAGCAGCCGAACACTGCTGAGGTTTTTAAAGTACATTAGTAGCAGGAAGCCTGCTAAAAAACCAGTAGGGCCCCTGGACAATTGAGATACAAAAGGAGCACTTAAAGACGATAAAGTCATTGTGGAGAAACTAAATGAATTCTTTGCTTCAGTCTTCATGGTTGAGGATGTTAGGGAGATTCTCAAACCTGACCTGTCCTTTGCAGGTGATAAATCTGATGACTTGTCACAGATTGAAGTGTTATTAGAGGAGGTTTTGGAATTAATTGATTAACTTAACAGTAACAAGTCACCGGGACCAGATGGCATTCACCCAAGAGTTCTGAAAGAACTCAAATGTGAAATTGCGGAACTATTAACTACGGTTTGTAACCTATCCTTTAAATCAGCTTCAGTACCAAATGACTGTAAGATAGATAATGTAACGCCAATATTTAAAAAGGGCTATAGAGGCAACAATTACAGACGGGTAAGTCTAACGTCAGTACCGGGCAAATTAGTTGAAACAATAGTAAAGTATAAAATTGTGAGACACATAGAAGAACATAATTTGTTAGGCAAAAGTCAACATGGTTTCTGTAGAGGGATATCATGTCTTACTAATCTATTAGTGTTCTTTGAAGGGGTCAACAAACATGTAGACAAGGGGGCTCCAGTAGATATAGTATACTTAGATTTCCAGAAAGCCTTTGACAAGGTCATTCACCAAAGACTTACGTAAATTAAAATCCTTTCATGGACTGAGAACTGGTTAAAAGACAGGAACCAAAGGGTAGGAATAAATGGTAACATTTCAAAATGGAGAGGGGTAACTAGTGGTGTTTCCTAAGGGTCAGTCCTAGAACCAATCCTATTCAACATATTCATAAATGATCTGGAGAAAGGGGTTAACAGTGAGCTGTCAAAGTTTGCAAAGTTCTGAGAAGGGCAACTAAAATGATTAGGGGTTTGGAACGTTTCCCATATGAGGAGAGATTAAAGAGACTAGGACATTTCATCTTGGAAAAGAGGAGACTAAGGGGGCATATGAAAGAGGTATATAAAATCATGAGTGGTGTGGAGAAAGTGAATAAGGAAAAGTTATTTATTTCTTCCCATAATATAAGAATTAGGGGGCACCAAATGAAACTAATGGGCAGCTGGTTTAAAACAAATAAAAGGAAGTTCTTCTTCACACAGCGCATAGCCAATCAGTGGAAGTTCTTGCCTGAGGAGGTTGTGAAAGCTAGGGCTATAACAGGGTTTAAAAGAGAACTAGATAAATTCATAGAGGTTAAGTCCATAAATGGCTATTAGCCAGTATGGGTAAGGAATGGTGTCCCTAGCTTCTGTTTGTCAGAGGGTGGAGACGGATGGTGGGAAAGAGATCACTTGATCATTACCTGTTCAGTTCACTACCACTGGGACACCTAGCATTGGCCACTGTTGGCAGACAGGATACTGGGCTAGATGGACCTTTGGTCTGACCTTATGTTCTTATAAAGTTTGCACTTTTTTCCATTTAAAATATTGAGTTCTTAAATAAAATGGATGCAAATTGCACAAAAGGAAATACTAAGAGATCTTGTATGAAAAAAATTGAATTTTGTACAAATGTGTAAGTCATTTACATATATGATATGTATTTTATATTCTGTCTAGTAAGCGTACAGATACCAGGCTCCACTGTAAAATAAAATTAACTGTGACTGAATGCCTGGACCTCCACTTTCATGTCTTGGAACTCTTTACAATCGATGTGAATCATAATTAAATCAGGTTAACCTACCATCCTCTTGGGAATGGAGCAGAAATACTTTACAAAGTGAGAAAAATCTCAGACCGTGCCTTACATGATAAAAGGACTATAATTAACAGTCTTCCTTTCACACAGTGCTAGTGACTTATAAGTGTCAGACATAGGGCCAGAGCTTGGACTATAGATAAACTTCACAGAGAATAAATCTGGATAGAGGATGCATTTGTGTACATAGAAAAGTGGCACACCTGTCCACTCAGCTGATCCTCCTGCTTTTTGCAGGACAATCTCACCTTCGAGACCTTTAGCTTCTATTGGACTTTAAAGAGCATGAGGTGTGTAAAACACAGCTGTGGTTTGGCTTACTATAGTCCTGACTATGTAGTTCCCCTTTCTTCTGTGATGCTGCAAGCAATGAGACAAATGGCATAACAGCTCACATGTGGGTGCTAGATTCCCAGAGAATGGGACTTATTACATCTCCTCTTACTTTAAAATGCCTTTTGAATTAGGATTTTTTTCTTTGTGTTTTAGAAGAAGAAAAATAAGTAGAAGTATCATCACCTGGGATGTTTAAAATTTGACTAATCTATCCACCAGAAAATAAGAGGAAACAATTGCACATTTGTAAGAGAATCTTTCATCTCAGCATGTACTTTTCATTCATAATGGAAGGGGATCCCAATATTTACATCCCTCTTAAGTCCACTTTATGCCTACTTTACCCAGACTGAATTGGTTACAAACCAGAGGTCAATCAGCTCATGCTCTACTATGCTGTATTTACATGTGGCTGCTTTTCATATCATATTCCATAGACTTCATCTATCGATCTAGCCCTGTTGCCAGTGAAATCAAAGGGACTTTTACCATAAATTTCCCTGAGAACTGGATTGAGTCCTACCTGAGTATCTGGGAAAAGGCTGAGAATCTGCTGAAGGAAGCTATAATGTAAAAGAGGGCATGAGAGAGAGAATTAATTCATCTTTTCATTCTCTGAGTTTGTATGACTTGCACAGCAACTGTCAATACAAGTTCTCACTAAAATAATGTTAGAAAAATCCATCTACCATTTCACTTTTTTTGCATTCCTAGCCATTTTTGTTAACAAATCCAAATATTTTAGAAATGTTAGTTAAAATTTTCTCAAAGCAGCAGAGGCTTTCATTTGTAACCTATAACAATTGAAACTTGTAAAATGAGGGCTTTCATATGGTAACTGTGTGGAAGAAATGCATCTGAAACTTGATCCACATTGTTGTATATGGTTTTGCCATTCTGTAACTAAAATGCCAAGAGCTATTCAGTCCTATTTGATGGCTATGAAATTTATTAACAAAATAAAAATTGGATAAGGATTGACAACTTATGTGTCAAGTTTCAGACTAATGCAGTTTCAAATACTTGCCATATTAAACCCTGAAAATTGTTTTTTAATAGAAACACTAACTGAACATCAACTGTAGTGCAGACAATTGCATTGAACACTGGGCTAAGAACAAAAAAAATTGTGAGTTGTAATCTTAGCTCTTACAATGTCTTTCTCTGTTTGCTTTAGGGAATTCACTTTCAATGTCTGCCTGACTATAATCATACTTTCTTGTCTATCTTACATGATTATTTTTCAGATTAATTAGCTAACAGGTATGGCGTGTTTTTAGAAAATGATGTGTTAAATATTATAATTATTTGGTAGTGCTATCAAGGAGTTGTTATAATAGAATACACGTTTACAAAATCAGTCTAAGAAATTTGCCAATTATCTTAACAACTGGAGAGGACTTCTTTTTTTGTTTTGCACTAAAACCTGGTCTACACTAGGGAGTTATTTCAAAATAACTCCTCTTATTTTGAAATAACAAGCAGAACATCCACACTACCAAGATTGTTATTTCAAAATAATAACTCCTTCTTGTCATGAGGAATAATGCTTATTTCTAAATTGTTGTTTCAAAACAGCATTAGTGCGGGTACTCAACTGCTGCTATTTCATAATAATTGGCCTCCAGAGGCATCTCACAGCTGCCCTTGTGGCCACATCCTTGCCAGCTCCACTGCTCCCCTTTTCTTGCAGACTTTAAAGCCACAGGGAGAAAGGAAAGGGCATGTGGCACCATGCAAACCCTGCTAGCCCTGTGCCACAGAGTAGCCGTTATTGCAGGAGTTATGTCTGACCTACTTGGCTTTGTGCCCTACTTGGCTGCCAGAATGCCCATAGCACCCTTGGATGTCCATGACTAAGGGGGCAAAAGAGGGCACCAGCCTGGACTGGTGCGGAGATCCTGGATCATCTTCAGGCCTGGAGGGAGGAGACCAACATCCAGGACCTCCATATCAAGAGGCACAATGCAGATGTTGGCTGCCGGCTTCATGGACAAAGGGCACCAGGACCCTGGACCAGGTCACAATGAAACTTAAATAACTGCAGCAGGCCTACACTAAGACCTGGGAGCAAAGTTTCTACTCTTGGGTAGCACTGTACACCTGCCTCTACCATGATCAGCTAGATTTCATTCTTGGAGGTAGCCAGTCACCTCTCCCCTGTAGTTGTCAACTCCGGCCAGGATGCACCTGGCGTTTGCCTCTATGAGGACGCCAGTCCAAGCCCCATCCCCTTTACCGCTTTCTCCCCACTCCCAGATTCTTTCCCTAGTCCCTCCCCTGTTGTATATCCCACAAATAAAAAATAACAGTTGTTTTTTAACAAAACAGTCTGTCTTTATTTGCATAGGAGTGGGGTCTGCATGGGGTGGGGGAAGATGGTATGGGAGGGCAAGTGGAGGGGGGCAAGGAAAGGCACACAAGGTTAATGCAGAGGCACGTTGTCAGGAGGTCTTGTCTGAAACTTTCTCTCAGAGACTCCTGATGTGTTCTCCATGTGGCAGTTCATATGCTGCTCATAAGCCCTTGTCAGCCATTCAGCCTCTGTAATGACAGTGTCCCAGTAACTTGCCTGGTTTATCAAGCTGTCATCTCTCCCTCCAAAGGGGGAAGATATGGAGGAAACTGTCTGAGGAGATGACAACATTGCTCTGTCTATGTCTTTGGCTTCCAGGAACATTCCAAAAGGGGAGATTATGGTTCATTAACCTGTGAAGGTTACCAAAACACCACCTATGGTTCTAGAGCAGGATCCAAGTAAAAAATACAGAAATGCTGTTCCAACACAACTCCATCCCCACTCTGAAAAAGTTCTGAAGGATATTCTTGAGTGTTCCAGTATGACTTGAAAGCTGATTATCAATTTCTTTGTACTTTGTCTTAAGCTCAAAGCTTCTCTTCTGCTTTATGATACTATATTGCCATCATTCTGGTAGAGTATATTGCAGAATGTTGTCTACTTTAAATGATAAAGCCACATAAGAACTTCCTCCTGTTTGTAAAATATGCAAAGTTTTCTCAAAAATAACATGTACATCTCCTGTCTTGATACAATGAGAACATTCAGTATTCTTTATTGCTAAAAAGGAACTGGGGTTCAGCAGTTGAATGGTAAAATGCTGCTCTGCAAATCTGATCCAGTCATACTTTTGCTGTTTTAGCTTTAAATTAATGATTTTAGAATTTGAATTCTGAATTACTGTTAAAAACTGCAGCAGTGGTGGATAATTGTGAAAGATGTGTGGCTTTACTTTAAGAATTTTTACTGAAAGAAACAAAAACCATATACTCTGAAAATAATTTGGTTTTGCCAATCAATGAACAATCATTGTAATCTGTGTAGTCCTATAGCAGTCTGAAGTCACCATTTTCAGAAGGCTGTGCAGGTGCAACTAGGCAGTTAGGTGTCAATACAGGGGTACATATGTGCTGTACATATCCAAGACATTTTCAAAATCATGTTGGGGTCACTCCCAGGTTGTCATACTATCCTGGGAAGTGTGTCCCTACAAGGTCTGGGATTTGTTTTTCAAGATGAGATCCCAAACTTTTATTTTCAGAATTGCTCAGCAGCCATAAAAGACTGTCCCAGTATTTGGAAGTTAGTGAGAACCAATGTTAGTGAGAAGCAGGACAATGGGTCTAGGCAACAGCACCTCATTGGGTCTCCTTTAGAGAAATATAAAAATAGACATGTAGTGACCGACATACATATCCTCAAATGTGAGCACCTCAGTTCATTGATGGAGGGAGCTTTCTATCACCATTTCTTCTGTTGTGCTACAAGAAACTGTACCTAGAAAGAAAGCAATAGAGCCAGATGAATAGCTATGATATAAACAGATGTTTTAAAAATAAATATTTGGGTCCTGAGGAGAATAAAAGGTCCAAATGGAAGAAGGTCTGTTGATACTATTTATAATGCCCTTGGGTGCTGGTGCACAAGTCTGTGTAATTTACTATTTTCTATTAGGCCTTTGTGAGATGTCACTGAAGAGACCTTAAGATTCAACTGCTATTGTTGTCCATAGCAATGTGGACAAAGGATTCTTGGAAATGCCACATGCTTCATTCATGGCTGATGATAACTGGAATAGATATCATTGTGTTTTAAGCTATGGGTGGTGATCAGATTCATTGGGGATGGGTGGAATATATATATAAGATCGCCAAAATAGATAGCTGGTAAATTAGAAAATAGACCCAAAAGATAGAAACTAGGCACGAGGATTTTTCTTTTTTGTATCAAAGAGGAACTATTGTCTAGCACAACAGTTGACTGGGAAATGGAGATGTTAGCATCAGTACATTTGGCTAGAGCATGCTCCACAACACAAGTGGGTGAAGGATGCAAGCCTTAGGAAACTGTAGGTACAAGCTAAGTAAATGTTTAAAAATCTCTTCAAATACTGCTGTGGAATCTTCCTAGAATCTTGGTTCAGGCACCCTGAATGTTGGCATATGTCTTCTTCAGTATCATTTTCTCCATTAATTCTCCTACAGCAAGTTCTAGCATAAACTCTATGGATGGAGGAGTATATAGTAGATAAAAACAAAATGATCAAATATGCACATCACTCCTCAGATTTTTTTTAGATACAAACACTTTTCACATTTTGGTTTGAAATTCTCTCCCCCCCCCCCCCCCAGCACTAAATACTGTCCACTTTAATAATCTCGGAGAGTATCTAAAGGTGACCTTTGAACATTCCTCTTAACATCTATTATTTAGTACTTCTCTTTTCCACGCTTTGGGGCAGCTACAAAAGGGCTCATTTATAGAATCCTGGTTGAAAACTCAGACTGTTGCAGAGGGCTGATGAGATAAAACAATGGTAAAATCACTGAGCATAAAGTGTGGTTCAGTTGTAAAGAAAATAAGTGAAGTAGCTTTCAATACAAAAGGTATGGGAAATAATTCCATTACAACATAAATAAATGAAATACATTGGATCCTGGCTTTGCAATGCAGACTATTAAACATTCAAAGGAAACAAGGTGTTTAGATGGAAATTAGGTGACTCAGAATCTGTGACTTGATTTAAACTTGTACTATCAGAGCAGGAAGGAAAAGGAACACATTTAAACTAAACAAAGTCACATTTCAGTAAACAAGAATATGCCTGTTTACATTCAAGAACATTTAATAAAACTAACTGAAAGTAAAATCTGTTAGCTTGCCAAATAATATCCCCCAGGAAATAAATGGTGGAAGCCCTACTGCATGAAACATCTTAACCTAAACCAATCAAAACACTTCTGAATGTAAAATAGTGCTCAGCCTTGAATTGGTAAGGAGGCTGATTAGATTACTTAATATGTCTTTTCCATCTTTAATATGCCTTTTCCATCTTTAACTTCTCTGAATTTATTGCAGATTTAACTAGAAATTAGACATAGTACTACCTCTCAGAAAACAATATGCAAAGAAATTGAATCACTAATGCTGAAAAAAAAAGAACAGAGTAAAGACTATCCTAACAAGTTTGTGAATACAAAGTTTTGAGTATAAACATGTGCTACACCTTGTTGGAATAGAACTAATATTGAAAATTAATACTGGATATTAGATAAATTCGATAAATCTGTTCAATAAAATTTGTGTACTTACTTTGTTATATTCAGCATGTAATTTCTAGTAAAGGACGAAATTATTTGGGTTATCTACCCAATACTATCGTTCATGATAGTATAACTTAACTGAAGTGTAAGTCTTACTTGGGGTCCGACTCTGTGAGGTACTGAAAACCTTATAGTTTCACAGGATTAGATCCACTATTCCTTCAAGAAATTCTGACAGCTATGGGAAAGCATCATGAAATCATTCGCATTAGATGCTAACAATTAATGTACAGTGTTTTATTAAAAGAAAGCTTTCAGTCTAAATCCTTTGAAAATATTTAAGGGATAGTAAGGGGGGAAAGAGGAAAGGGGAAAGATTAACTTTTTCAAAAGCAAAGCTTCCTGAGGGAAAGAAATATAGATATTAAATATCTTTAGAAACCTACGAATGCAGAAATTTCCATATCACATCATACCAATGGTGCTTCAAGCTTGGTATCCTGTGCCAGTATCCTATACTTCATGTTTCAGAATAAAGCGAGTTTCCCATAATGCATCTGGTCATTCCCATAATGTATCTAGCTGATTGTGCAGTTCTGTACAGGTTGAAAATTCCCTTCCTGGACCCTAGACTTTTGTATGTAATATTCCTATATTTTAGCTACAAATATTATTATTGGCCCTAAAATTAAATAGCCCTTCTTCCAGGTACTTAAGTTTCTGAGCTTGATCTTTTTTAACCCCCAGATTCATCTCAGATGAATATGTATTTGAACCAGAATAATTAGAACTACTACATTGCAAGCACTGTCACTGTTCTCCAAATGCACTGTCCAGTGATTAACTTGCTTTCACACATTATAATGTGCTTCAGCAATCCCATGTAATTCAGTGTATTCTGAATGAAAAGAGTTAGTCAATTTACATACTGTTGCTGTTGCTTTGAAATATAAGGGATAAGGTCTTGCCACAGTCCTTTTAATTTTAAAAAAAAGAATTCAACTCAAAATACTGCTAAGGCTGTGAAGAAGTCCTACTGTCTGAGACCAGTGGGTATACAACACAGAACGTGTTTAAAATTTCAGCTACACAGTCTGATGTTATGTCATGGTTTGTTGCACATTTGATAGGATAAGCCACAGTCAACTTATTAAATGTCACATGTCACAAGTATGAAGGCTTCAGAAAAGCAAAAGCAAGTACTGTACCTGCTTCTTGCAATATGTGACCCACTTAAGAGTGTATTTCAAATCAGCTATAAACAATTTACATCCCTAAAAGGACAGGCACTATTCAAGTCTAAAACACATGGATGGGTCTATTCAGAAATGTTAATTGTTACTATTGAGATGCTCAGGATGACATTGCTGTGCCTTTAGTACATTTATTTCAGTAATTGGATTTTCTGCTTTCTCAGTGCTGACTCCACGCTGTTCTATTTCTTCTTTGCAGGTTAGTAAATCAGTCTACCACACCATATCACAGAACTTTTTAGTTTGATTAATTTTTAGTATGTATTTTTGCATCTGTTTGAATTGTGCAGTTTCCAAAACTCCATGTTGCTATTTTTAACTTATTTCTCATGGAAGATGCAAGAATGACAGCCCTGGAAACCGAACTGTTCTGTGAGACACAGAACAGGTACAATACAGGCTTCCCATTTGGTCCTAATAACATGACTTAAGCATGTTAAACTGACCATCTGTACTTCTTAATGTTAGAGGATAGTCCAATCTAAATGCCATTCAATCATTAGACTATATTGTGGTGACTTAGAGGTGTCATTTTGCTGGTGATTTTCTGATTTGGTCACAAAAGAGACTGGGCTGAGATCATCAGCTTGTTTTATACAGACCCAACCAGCCATAAGAGGGTAATGCTGACCTCTAGGTTGTATTAAAAATAATGTTCTAGCAGTAAAAAAGGCTGTGTGTTCTGTTGCCAAACACAAGACCAATTCAGCTTTCCACAAGATCATTCTGTGAAGGTATTTGTGAAGGTATCATATTATCCGGCATAAATTCTAAAATCTAGATTTTAAATTTCTCAGCCCTTAGTCACTTGAGCATTACATCTCTGCAGCTTGTTCCATGTCCAAAGACCCCAAAGTTGTTATGATTTTATCTGACAAAATATAAGATTACCCATGATGCCCTATTTCCCCCCCTCTGCTGCTACGAAAAAAGAGAACCATTCCAGCTTCAAGGGCAAATTTACACAGCAGTGTGCAGCATTTTTTTTTTTTTAGCTGGGCAACTTGAAAACCTTTCTATACTCTGTGAAAACAGGTTATACTCTCTAAAGATGAATGTGAGGGTGGCTACTGGTTTTTACCCTGCCTCTGTTACTGACATGTTGTGCAGTTCGGGTAAGTCAATCAAACTCTCCGTGGCTCTGTTTTCCATTGGAACAATAGTACTGACTCATGGAGCTGCTGGAGGCATTAACTGATGTTTGTAAAGCACTTTTAGTTCCTTAGTTTTATCGTGCTTATTCATATGCATTATGGATATGTCAGTAAAGTATTTTAAAAAATGCAACATAATGTCACCAAAGGCAGAAAAACAAGGACTTTGTATTTACAAAAAAATATTACTTTAAATAAAATCAAGCTAATAGTGTCACTAGCTGTATTTTATAAAGAAAGAGATCATGAATTACTGTGCTTAATTTTAAATCCCTGAATAGCCTGTGCCAAGACTACCTGAGATATGGTCACTCACTTTATGCCGCCACTATGAACATTAAGACTGGCAGAGATGCTTTTCTTATCAGGTTCTAAGGTAGAATGCTTCCAGAACAGCTCAAGAACTCTTGCTGTAGGATGCAACATACACTTATTAACTGTCCACTACATCCTCAATTGTCAGCCTTCTGAGTGCAGTGCATTTTGTTTTGAGGATCTTTTTCTGATTTTTTTCCCCATATATTCTGTTTTTGCTGGTCTTGGCCATTTGAAGATTTACATATTGAAGATTCTGGAACTAGTAGATTTCCCACTGTCTATCATGTATTGTGCTGTATTCTTTTTCTCTTTGGGAAAAAGGCATTAGAAAAAATATCATTTGATTGTAATTTATCTCTGGTACTCATCGGGTTTCCCTTCCTGTAGCATATGACCTCCTTATAATCTTTAAGGGTGCATCTACAAGGCACCCTTAACTTGAAATAAGATATACAATTTGCCTTATGCAAATTGCATATCTTATTTCAAAATAGCTTTTGAATAGTGCCAAATTTTGAAATAACACATTATTTCGAACCATCTCTTACCCCTTTTGCAACAAGATTTACCAGGATGGTGAAATAGCACGCCCATTATTTAGAAAAATATTTTGAAAATATGGGCAGCTTGTGAAGATGCGTGGTAGCTATTTTGGGATACTTCTGGTATCCCAAAATAGCTGTGTAGTGTAGACTTACCCTAATGGAGTTATATTCACAACACCTCAAGAGCCAGGGAAGTACTATTATGGACATTTTACAAAAAAAGTACTGAAAAATACAGAGAGATTCAGCAGAGTGATTTGCCCAGGGTCACAAAGAAAGTCATAAAGATTTCAAGGGAAGAGAATGGCAGGGAAGTCAACAGCTATGCCAGGCCCCTGGGCAAGGTGTATGAGTGGGGGAGCTCCACACTCTCAAGAGAGGCAAGTCCGTGGGCAGAAAGAGTGGTTCCAAGGGCAGCCAGCCCTCAGCACTACCAGAACCACAGCACACTCTGCCTCCACAGTGCTGCCTGAAGTGTGCGGTGTGGCACCTCCTCCTCCCCAGACTGTACGGAGCCACCGTGGTGATAATTTAAAAGGCTTGGAGCTCTGAGCACCACTGTGGCTGCAAAAGCAGCTGCAGTGGCCAGACCCTCAGGCCCTTTTGAAACACTGGGCCCTGGAGCAACTGTCCCCTCTGCCCACCCCTATTGGCAGGCCTGGAGAAGGGAATCCTGGTTTGTGTTCTTGCACTCTAACCAGTGGACAAGTCTTCCTTTTTATTAAAAATCATTTAAAATCATTCATGAAATATAGCATTGGCTGTGTGTGCTTTCATTCATTCAATGTAGATGTTCTCTCTCTCTCTCTCTCTCTCTCTCTCTCTCTCTCTCTCTCAAAAGAACTCATAATTTGCTTTATATTACTAATGGAGCAAGTTCTGGAACAAATAAGTGCTTTTGTGCTTTATAAATTGGTCTCAAACCTACCAGGGATCATCACAAGAGGATCCCCTATGTCCGGGGTGGGGAACCTTAGACCTGCAGTCCAGATGCAATCCCCAGCTTGCCTTGATACAGCCCCTGAGGCTCAGGGTTTCCCCCAGCATTGGGGAGCCCATGCTGGCACTACAGCACTCCCACTGCCCCACCACAAGTTTGAAGCACACAAAATCTACTAGCTAGTCCCCCCCCCCAAGCTCTTGTGTGGGAGGGGAATGTGGGGAATGTATTTCTCCTTCTCAGTCAGTAGTGCTTTATTTGTTTGTTTATTCCATGGATCAGTGGCCCCTGACCCAGAAAAGGTTCCCCACCTTTCCTCTATATGCAGCGAAACTCTCTGCTGGTGAACAGCTATGCCTGTACTCCCTGCCACCTGCAGAAAGAGGAAGGAAGAGAATTCTTGGGCTTGTGCCACATGAGTGGCTCATGGAGAAAGTGGGAAGGGGAAAGAAGTGTTATGGAGCTTCTGAGCACAGTTTGGACAGAGTGGAAAATCAAGTTTGAGTGTCTTAAACTTTTTGCAGCATGTGAGAATCCCATCCTTGTGGGTCTATGAACTTCCCGCTTCCTTTTGCCCTCGGCGCCAAATCCAAGAAATTGTACCACAGAGATAATCTAATCTGACCATATCTCCTCAAAATAAGTCTTGGGTTAGAAGCTCTTTTCAGGTTTCCAAATGTCAGCTCATAACACTGTTAACTTTAAATGCATATAACCTTTGTACAGTTGGTTGTCCAAATGTCCTACAAAAATGTTATTCACTTGGATGGCCAGACTCAGTTCAGGTTTCACATTGGTTTCTGCCAGTATTCCTGCTGGCAGATACCCACTGTGATTGCAAGTCCATCAAGATAAAGACTGTGGCAGGGGAAATCAATTTTAGCCTCCCTTCTACTGTAGGCGGTGGCTTGTACAGCCCAAAAAATGAGTGGTACTAGCTGGGAAAATGACATAGCCAAGGCAGTCTGGACCGATTCTACTCCCTTCAGCAACTTCCACAAGCATTGCTCTTTAGGAGTCCTAGCAACCACACAATCTTGCAGCTCAGTGAAAACCCTGCTGAAATTACCTGGTGTACCATGACATAGGTCCCTGGTCTACACTACAGCAGTCATGCACAACGTACAGCCCATGGGCCACATGCGACCCGCAGGGGCTCACTGTGCGGCCCATGACAACTACGGGCAGCGCAGCCCCATCCGATCTACCGGCCGGGTGGAGGAGTGGAGCGCCACCGGGGAGGGGAAAGTGCGGTGATTTTCACCGCTGGACTGCCTGCGTCATGACGTCACGGCTGGCGACCTCTGGATTCAAAAAGGCTCCGGCAGCCCCGCAAACTGGAATGCAGAAGCCAGGTAGGGGAGGGGGGCTGGTCAGGAGAAAGGGGAAGGAACCAAGGGGTAGGGTGCAGGAGAGACAAATGCCAGGGAGCCCAGTGGAGACAATGAGGAAATGGGCAGGAGGAGAGGTGTCAGTGGGAGGGGGGACAGGGTGATGCTGGGAGAGGAGAGGAGAGGAGAGGAGAGGAGAGGAGAGGAGAGGAGAGGAGAGGGGAAGGGCATTGGGAGCCATATGTTGTGCAGGCCTGATTTAATAGAAAAATTCTTAATAAAGTATCACCCCCCTCCCAAACCTACTCTTGCAGCCCGCAGCTGTTTTCTTTGGATTAATATGGTCCACGCCGCTTTCTGAGTTGTGCAGGCCTGCAATACAGGATAAGGTTGAATTAAGAGCCTCAATTTCAGGCACATTAATTGTGTAGCTTAAGTTGAAGTATCTTTAACTCAAATTTGGGAACCATCCACACCACAGGAAGTCGAAGGGAGCACACTCTCGCTTTGACTTCCCTTACTCCTCATAGAAGTGGGACTATTGGCATTGACTGGAACACTCATTTTGAATTATCGTGTCTTCACTTAGGCTATGTCTAGACTGCAGGCTTCTTTCGAAAGAGGCTCTTTCGAAAGCATCTTTCGAAAGAGCCTCTTTCGAAAGATCGCGTCTAGACTGCACGCGGAACTTTCGAAAGAGCAAGCCGCTTTTTCGAAAGAAAGCACCCAGTGAGTCTGGATGCTCTCTTTTGAAGAAGCCCTATTTACATTCAAGAACGCCTTCTTTTGAAAGAAGCACTTTCGAAAGAAGGCGTTCTTCCTCATGAAATGAGGTTTACCGCCGTCGAAAGAAAAGCCGCGTTCTTTCGATTTAATTTCGAAAGAACGCGGCTACAGTCTAGATGCAGGTGAAGTTTTTTCGGAAAAAGGCTACTTTTCCCGAAAAAACCCCTGGGCACAGCCTTAGACCTGCTAATTCAAACCCCAGAATATTGACTGCAGCAGCTTCGATCTTATCTGTAGTATAGACCTGGCCAGGATGAATTCCTGCTGAGAAATTAGGATATTATTCTAGGTGTCTATATGTGTGGAATGGAACTGCAAGTTCTCTGCTCAACCCACTGGTAGGCAAGGCACTTATATTCAGGTGTAAACATGTTTGATTATGTAGGTAAGGCAAAGATTTTCAAAAATCCAAGCCTACTTTTAGTCTTGTTTAACTGTGACCTATTTTTCAAAGGTACTGAGCACCCGCCAGCACTGATTAAGATTTGTTACATAAGATTTTTTAGTATCTTGTGTAAATTTGCAATTTTCTGGTCTCTTATCCAGGAAATAAAACACACTTGGCTACGTCTAGATTGGCATGATTTTCCGGAAATGCTTTTAACGGAAAAGTTTTCTGTTAAAAGCATTTTCAGAACAGAGCGTCTACATTGGCATGGACGCTTTTCCACAAAAGCATTTTTTGGGAAAAGCATCCGTGGCAATCTAGATGCGCTTTTCTGCAAAAAAGCCCCGATCTCCATTTTCGCAATCGGGGCTTTTTTGTGGGAAACAAATCTCAGCTGTCTACACTGGCCCTTTTGCGCAAAAGCTTTGCGCAAAAGGGACTTTTGCCTGAATGGGAGCAGCATAGTATTTCTGCAAGAAGCACTGATATCTTACAGTAGGAAGTCAGTGTTCTTGTGGAAATTCAAGCGGCCAGTGTAGACAGCTGGCAAGTTTTTCCAGAAAAGTGACTGATTTTCCGGAAAAACTGGCCTGTCTAGACACAGCCACTTGATTTTACAGTATATTGTAACAACAGCTGTTAAACAATTGGGCTCTTAGAGAACTTGATGGCTGGCATCACCATCTCATATTTACCACTTGTATGCTTAAAATCTCTGTTCCATTGGCTTTATAGCTGTCTGTATGTCTCTTTTTTTCTTTTTTGGGGGGGGGGGGGGTTGGGTTTCTATGATGTTTTTTTCTTTTTGGTGGATAAATGCCTCATCTATGTGTCTGAACAGCACTGTACAAACCAGCCTGAGAATATTCAAATGCACTTGAAACATGAAATACAGGAAAGATGCTCAAGCATACTATAAATATATCATCCTATTTCCAATGTGTTCCCTAGAGAAAAACAGGAGCTCAAAGGGAAGCCATGAAAGATGAGCTATTATGGCAGGAGACACTACCATCTCCATGTGAAGATCCACATTTGGAGCATCTCGCCGTCAATGTTGAAGAGGGAAGGAAAAATAAAATCTTTTAAGTAAACAGATTCCCTCACAAGAGCTGCTCTCTTCAGCAAAAACACATTGGCTACGTCTAGACTGGCATGATTTTCCGGAAATGCTTTTAACAGAAAAGTTTTCCGTTAAAAGTATTTGTGGAAAAGAGCGTCTAGATTGGCACGGACGCTTTTTTGCAAAAGCACTTTTTGCAGAAAAGCGTCAGTGCCAATCTAGACGCGCTTTTCCGCAAAAAAGCCCCAATCGCCATTTTCACGATCGGGGCTTTTTTGCGCAAAACAAATCTGAGCTGTCTACACTGGCCCTTTTGCACAAAAGCTTTGAGCCAAAGGACTTTTGCCTGAATGGGAGCAGCATAGTATTTCCGCAAGAAGCACTGATTTCAGACAGTAGGAAGTCAGTGTTCTTGCGGAAATTCAAGCGGCCAGTGTAGACAGCTGGCAAGTTTTTCCAGAAAAATGACTGATTTTCCGGAAAAACTGGCCTGTCTAGACACAGCCACTGTCCAAAAGTTTCATTTCCAGTGGTAATTTAGAAGTACAATTAAACTCATTTAGTCACAATGACATCTTCAGATAAAATTAGACATGCTGCTTCCACCACAAAAGGCAAGAGTTGATGTCCTGTGTGATCTGTTTAAGCCAGTAGAAAGGGAATGCCAAGTGGTTGATAAGCACCAACTACTTTGGTGTGATGTTAGCACAGAACTAAGTGACTAAATTAAAGATAGTGGAGAATCAGATAGTCTGTTTCGGACCACTGTTTTGTGCACCTTTTTTTAAAATTAATATAAGACATCTTGTAATAGGCTAGTGATTACTATTTTTAAATGAATATAAATAAAATACATTATTCATAAGAAAAATGATAATGAGTCTTGTACCTTTCATGCAAGCATACTGGTTCATTCAATATTTACTCCTAAGAGCTGTGCAGTTAACTGATTATCATGCCACTGTGTCCTTTATTAGCTGTTGTATACAAATTAAGCAAAAATATTTTAATACGTTTGTAAACTGATTATCACCCCCCCTCACACAGTGAAACAAAGTACTATAGAAAAAGTTGTCACAGTAAGTAATCCCTGGTGTGAACTAAAGCCTTTCCTTGTTGTTAATTTTAATTAACTAACATGCCAATCAGATTTTCAGTGCATGTGTTTTCACCCATTATCACTGTTTTTGTAGACCTTTATTTTAATCTGGGCATTATTACATCTGCCCATATCCCTTTTTGTGTGTGTGAGTATGTGTTCATTCATGCTTCCTAATTCTGGCTTCTTACAAAACTTTGAAAGATCAACAATGCCATCTGCAGGTGTAAAAGAAATTTCAAATTTGTCTTGAGGAGTACTTGTGTTTGCTTTGTTTTCCCTTTTCTTGTTTTTCTTGATTTCTTTCCTAAATGGATGTCTGTTTCTCACACCGATGAATCATAGTTCTGCAACACTCAAAAAGAAGTAGCCATTTCAATTGATTCAGATAAACAGAAGGAAGAATCACAAAGCAACAAAAAAAAGTGTATTTCACCTCTTTCAGTTCAGTTCTACATACAACTGCTGTGGTTCTGGCTATTTACTACGATGCACATAGAAAGCTGAATGTTTCTCAGTCCTTCCCTGAGCTATCTAAACCACCCTGATCTGCCAAATAAATCTAAAAACCTTGCAACAGCCTGTCTCATTAGCTTTTTGGTGTTTCAGTTTCCAGTCAAATGGAAAACTTTACAAGAGTTACCCTTTTTTATGAGGTTTCATCATTTCCCAGTTTCAAGTGGGGCTAAAAGTAGAAGTACTTCAAAGAACGAGTGTGACATGCTATACCGTTTCCCTGACTTTTGTTTCATTTTAATATAAATGAGATTTCATTGAGAATTAAACACTGGAAGAAATCATGCCCTGATATGTATCCTATGTAAATACTGATGAACTTAATGGATATAAATCAGTCAGATTTTGACCCAATGGATAGTGTTTTAGTACTGGAAATTTAGTGAAATTCTCCCAGACAAAAGCCTTTTCTGCACGAATGAGATCTTCTATTTAGAATGAAGTAGGATTAATGGATTTCAGCCACACTTTCTGAGTAGTTTCACACACTATAGGGAATCAACTGACCCTCAGCAAAAGTCCCAAGATAGGCTGTGTGAGGGGAGAGCTGAGCAAACTATTGATAGGACTTCCCTCCTCCCATTTGAGAATTATCTGCAAACAGACTTTGATTTGCACAGATTTGCTCATTGCTCTATATTACTCAATACACACCCTATAGAAACAAATTTCAGCTTTTGGGTTCTTGTTAACTATTTGTCTTGAGCCTCTTCCAGGTCCTGCAAAGACAACTATTGTCAGGTCACTGGAGTCAGTGGTGCTCTGGGTAAGTCTGTGTGTGGAGAGGGGGAGGTGTGTCTTCTTTTGTGATTCTCTCTGCAAGATCATGTCTTCCCCTATGTTCTTCTGCTTCTTCATTTTGTGTGACCGAGTACTTAAAATCTTGATATTTTTTTGGGACTGGATGACTGAAACCTTTACACACTGAGCTGTGTCTACATTGGCACCCGTTTCCAGAAAAGGGATGCTAATGAGACCAGTCGGAATTGCAAATTCCGTGGGGGAGTTAAATATCCCCCGCGGAATTTGCATTTACATGGCTGCCGCTTTTTTCTGGCTCGGGGTTTTGCCGAAGAAAAGCGCCAGTCTAGATGCGATTTTCCGGAAAATAAGCCCTTTTCCGGAAGATCCCTTATTCCTACTTGAAAGGGCTTATTTTCCAGAAAATCGCGTCTAGACTGGCGCTTTCCTCCGGCAAAACCCCGAGCTGGAAAAAAGCGACAGCCATGTAAATGCAAATGCCGCGGGGGATATTTAAATCCCCCGTGGAATTTGCAATTCCGACTGGTCTCATTAGCATCCCTTTTCCGGAAAGGGGTGCCAATGTAGACACAGCCAGAGGGAAAAAAGACAGAAATGTTTCAAAGGGTGACATTTTGGGTGAGCACATATTCATGCAAGAATTTAAAAGATATTATTTGTCTATGAACATTTCTAGGCACTAAAAATCATTTATACGAACATTCACAGGATATAACTTTGAAATATATTATGTTTCATCACTTCTGAACCAAGGACAAAAGTACAGTATTAGGAAAAAAATAATATTTTATTATCATCTAGCTCTAGTACTCATCTGGAAACGGGGGTCATGCATGCTGCCAAAATGAATTTAGTTTTAATCTAAACAAATATTTGCAATATTTGTCTACTATAATAATGTGATTACAATGGACAAAACAATATCCAGGAACCAGTAACTGAACTCCTTGGAATGGTGCTGATTCTGCCACTGATTCGTAGTGTAGCCTAGGGCAAGTCAAATACTCTCGATAATTTACTCCCCTCATCTGTAAAATGAGGATACAAAAAGGCTTTCTTTCCTCATGTGGAACTTTTAATTAGTTAACTCTAGTAAACTCTTTCCAAGCTGTGAAGTATGACATAGTTTAATACAGTTCTGGGTATACACATATTTCCTAAGTACATGAGTTTAGCAGCCCTTTGAAAAGGTGCTACACCAAGTATAATTGTGAGCTGAGCTAACTCTCTTAACAAAAGAAAACTGCTGAGAGAAGGTTGACTCATGTTTACCACTCTTTAGTCCTTTTATAAAGTTCTTTAAAAATCAATATATAAGACAAGGCATTCAGCTCAGAAAAATAGTCAAAAGGCAGTTGAGTCATTCTTGCTTTCCTAGTAGTTTAATTTACTCTGACTTCTTTCAATGAATATATGGAAGAATTAATTATATGCCACCATGGATGATCATGATTTTAAGTGCAAGAAGAGCTTTTCAGTACATGTTCAACAGCTTCACAAAGATGTGTGAAGTAAGATGGAAAAGCACTTAGGGAACTTGCTTTCTTTTCCTTACAAGAGCATATAGAGAATCTAAACTACCTTACAGAGAATACTTTTGTAGTATGAGGTCAGAAACACAAAGCATCAAGCCTCAACCACAACTAGAGAAACCCAAAGGACTCTAAAACCACTTTATCCCTTTTCAATAACTTAAAAATGTGCTATCATATTCTGAAATATTTGAAATCTGTTCGATTCCTGTCATGCCTATGGTCCAGTTCTGTGGTTCCCAACCGCTGATCCTCGACTGATGGCAGGACAAGAACTGCTGCTTTCCGGGCCGGGGCACACTGCCAGACCACACCAACAGCTGCTAATTGAGCCCTACCCATGGGGGAGCATAGTTCCCTGTAAGAGGTGTGTGCCTGCATGCACACCATGAATTCTCTGCCCACCCACTTCCCTGCTCAGCAGCATGGTGTGCGGCTGCCCGGTTTGCTGCATCTGGAGCCAGGACCATGGTGAGTCTGTCCCTACTGGGACTCTGCTTCCAGCTCCAGTGGCCACTATGCAGCCTGGCTGGTGGAACACGTGGAGGGCGGCTGTACTGGTAGCCGGGGCCAGCACCACATGGAAAGCAGTTGCTCCAATAGCTGGGGCCAGTGCCATGTAGAGGGCAGCTGTTCTGGCAGCTGGGGCCAGGGCTGTGTGGCAGGCAGCTGAAGCAGAGGAGAAGCTCCTGCGCACCCCCAGGCCAGTCTCCTGCCCCGCTTCTCATGCTCAGTGGTGGGTTCTGACACAAGATGTTTGTCTGGGATGTCTACTTGCTGCCATTCAGCTCACCATAGTTCCTTGACATTGGCCATGACTTCCTTCACTTGCTGCCAGGGAGGCTTACAGGATTTTAGCAGCGCTGTATTTTATAGTGAATATTACTTGGAATATTTGGAAGACCCATGATTTCATCAATATGGGTAGTCTCGCCACGAATGCAGATGGCAACTTTTCCATGCTGTCCTGTTTTGTGTGGTTCTTGTCCATGTCCTTCCATGAATCCTCCATAAAGGATCTACGCAACATACTGTAGGCCTTCCTCTTGTTCTTTTCACATCTCATGGATACCAATGGAGTATATGTACTGTACATCTGTTGTCTCTCAGTTTCGTTACACGGCCAGCCCATCTCCTTTCCCAGTTATACATAACTTGAATGATATTATTGACACCACTTCTTTCGCAAATCATCAATAGTACACTTATTCTTGCCAGAGTGAAGATTACAAAATGTTACCCCAAATTTCACTGGAGACCATCCTAGGGTTATACTCATATGGATTTGTAAAATGAGAAATTAACAATCCACTATAGGGTTAAACTCAAGGGGGTTGAGCTGTCATTGAATTCCACTATACGGTTAAACTGAAGGAGATTGGGCTATTTCACAATTCATCCATTCACATACATGCACGCACATTCATTCAGGTACTCACACAAGCAAAAGGTTGCAGAGCAAGCCAAGGCATATTGACTCCCAAGGTTTGACTCTAGCTATGGATCCCAGCTGGAGATCTTATCAGAAAGAGGGCTTCTGCCATGTGCTCTCTCCTTTTATTGTAACTGGGCGGCTCCTGTCACTCACGCAGGGTACTTCCTCCATGTCAATCACCGAGGAGCATGCCCAGAACTCCCCCAATCCAGGTCCTTTGTTTACTCTAGAGCAGAGTACTCTCCCTAATTGCTTTAATTAGTCACCACCTGGCATCTGGCTCCATGTGGTTAGCCTTGCCATTTTCCTCATCCCAAACACACTCCAATTTCCATTTATACACACTCCTACTACAGGATGAAATGCAGCTTCAAGCAAGTTACAAGCAAAGTGGCTGAGAGTTACAAAGATTACAATGTTCTAAAGCTCAACTATCTTACAAAAAGGTGCAGAATTGAAAGTTACAAGCAAACAAATACAAAGCTTCCAAGCTCAATGATTACAAAGATACAATCCAAAGCACAGCAACTGACAGAGAACAATTTCCATCTTATCCATCAGTAATAAAGTGACTTAGAAAACAACTGCCCCCCTTTAACCATGTTCACAGCAATGCAGTCAGCAGCCAGTTTTGTCATTCTCTAAGTCACGTCTCAGCAGGACCTTACAGTTTAATGAATTCCCAGAAAATTTACGTGTAAATCAAGTAATAGCTCGGGTAGAGGCTTTATGCAACACAAAAGAAAAAGGTTAAGTCTACATTAGGAAAAGATTTTGTGATAACATCATATCTATAGTAGCCCAATGTGTATGAGTCTGTAACGCTGAAATGCCCTCTGGGTGGCCCATGCTGCATGGGGAGTGTGGGGCCCAAACGGCCGCTTGCACTGCTTGCTCTCCCGCAGCGTCCCTGCTGAGCGGCACAGAAGTCAGCCGAGTGCCACAGCGGGAGGGGAAGGAGGCGAGGCAGTGACATACATGGCCAGGGGACGGGGCCTGGCTGTGTACATCACTGCCCCACCTCCCTTCACCTCCCGCCGTGGCACTTGGCTAACTTCTGCACTGCTCAGCCGGGCCGGCGCGGAGGATCCCAAACGGTCACTTGTGCCACTAAGCAGCACAGAAGTCAGCCAAGCGGGTCGGTGACGTGCGGTGTGACAGCGGCTCCAGGCCCTACCCCCAGCTGTGAATGTCACTGCCCCTCCCCCCTTCACCTACCACCGTGGCGCTCAGCTGACTTCTGTGCCACTCAGCCTGGCTGCCGTGTGGGAGCAAGTGGTGCAAGCAACCGTTTTGCTCTGTGGTCCCCTGAGTGAAAGGCAGGATGGGGAGGAGAAGAGAAAGAGAGAGGCAGGAGACAGATGAGAGCTGAGAGAGAGAGAGAGAGGAGGAAGCAGTAGGAGGGTGAGAGAGAGAGAGAGAGAGAGGGAGACAGAGCAAGAGACTAGAGGCTCAGGAGAGAAGACCGATGTGGAGGAGAGACCTGAAAATCCCGTAATGTAGCCTACCTCTTGCTCCCCTGACTGATGAAGCCCTTACACAGGCAGCCTGAACCCCAGAAAGGAGCATTTAAGTGCAAGCCTGAGCAGGTGCTGTATGGTGGTGGAGCATGCCTTTGGCTGCCTAAAGGGGAGGTTCAGGAGTCTCTTCACCCACCTGCACCTCAGCAAACAAAACATCCCCTAAGTGGGGGCAGCTTATTGTGTGCTCCACAACCTGTGTGAGAACAAGGGGGAGACTTTCCTGTCAGGGTAAGGGGCAGAGGCTGATTGGCTGGCCAGGGCTTACAAGCAGCTGGATACCAATGCCATACGGAGAGCACATCACGGGGCTGTGCTCATCCGGGAGGTCTTGAGGGAGAGTTTCAGCCAAGGACACCTGTGAGACTCTTCCCCAGGCTTCTCCACAGGGGGTCATGCATTGCCCTTGTATGCCTTTGCTCCCCCAGCCCTCTCTTCCCCTGCTCCATGCATGTGGCTATGTGCTCCATTATCGAGGTAAGGGAGGTGCACATGGCCTAGTGCTGGCATGCCTACTGGTCCCACATGGCCTTCCACTGCTACTGGCACTCCTCCCAGTCAGTGACGTGCTCCTGGTACTCCATGAATGAGGGAGTAGAGGCAGGCCATCTAGTCCTGCATCAGGTGTTCCCGAGTTTGCTTCCTCCGATGGATCCCACAGAGCTGGGAAGGTGGCATGGGAGGTGGTGAACATGGCATACTCACAGCTGGGCCAGTGGTGAATACAAGTGACAAGATTCAGTCATCCCAGGAGACATTGTGTATGAGGCCCAGTCTTAATCTCTGAGCCGAAACCAAAGGTCTCAGTTCAGACAATGGCAATGTGCTTCGAGTAAGGCCACCTATTGTCTAGACAACCATGAGTTTCCAGCAGGTGCACAGACGGCCCAGGGGAGCATCACAGCATCCACGGCCTGGGGAAAAGCAGGCAGGGAAGGTGCCAGCCAGGCCAGGAGCCTGCTGGCAGGAGTGGAGGATGACCCAGCTTGGCTTCCTTTTGTGTCCTGCACACACCAGCTCCATCACTGGCAGCATCCTGCAGAGAAAGAACCTCTATGTTTGTCCACCAGGAGAATGGAGAATGGTACTGGGGGAGGCATGTGTGACCGGCAGAGGCCACTTGCTGGAGAGAGTGCTACTGTGGCCCCCTCTTCTTCCTCCCCCCATCAAGTTCCCATTCAAGGGATAAGTCTCTTCTGCATCATCATGCTTGATAGGGAGCAGATGCTGTCAGAGTGCAGGCATAAGCCTGTGCCTCCTTAGTGGTGGCCTGTTGTGGGAAGGTGTCCCACCACGAAGTCCAGAGCAAAGCAGGCCTCTCCAGCAACCATATGAGAAGGAGCGAGGGGTTCCTGTGTAAGAGTGTCATTGAGCTGAGTGCTTCAGACTGGTGCTCCATGTGCACCAATGTACACAGGCTGCTGAGTGACACCCAGGCTCAAAGGTCGAGCAAGGAGCAATCAGCCCCTCACAGCCAGCCACCTGCTCCCATTCCCCATGTATATAGGGAAAGTTATGGAATTTACTTGAAGTGTCTTCCCTTGGATTGTCCGATGCCTAGGAGACATCTTGGGAGGAGGGGATAGACTCCAGGGTAGAAGCAGCTCCTGGCTGATGGGCATGGTGTCAAAGCTGACCTCCTTCTCCTCTTTCAAAATTTTGCACATAAAATTAGATGTGCCAAATTGTAAATATCAGTTTATTTGATGTATACATTGGAAAATTGCTATAAAATGAAATATGGAAATAAATAAATAAAGCAGACCTACTAAATAAAATATTTGAAGACCAAATGAACAGTAGAGCACAAGTGGAGAAAGGCAGAAAAGCAAAAAGTGGGAAGGTTGGTTTTTGGCTTGGGGAAAAATATATTGAAGAGACAAGTATTTCTGAGAGTTTTTTATTATACTATTGATCTATAACCTTGATCAGAGTTATTATAAGCATTATTAAAGAAGACTCTTTGAGCTTTAACAGATGCATTTGCTTCTCAACAAGAAAATAAATCATAACTTCAGCATAACCTCTTCTTCCTGGTTCTGACTGGAAACAAATGTGGGAAAAGATAATGAGTTATGTTCTTATGGTACTTTCATATAATTTGTCACAGTAAGCAAAGAAGACATTTATTTTTTCATATGATTTCTATGCTGTTCTTCTCTGATGTTAAGAAAGTTAGTTCAAGCTAGCCTGTGTGCTCCAAAAATTAACTGTTACCTAAGAAAGCCTAAAAGATGCAACAATTTCCAACTGATATTTGCAGACGGTTGGCATTCCAATAAATTTCAGGTATGTCTCTGAACTTTTAGATGGCTGTCTGAACTGAATCTCTGACCTATTTTCCAATTTGCCAGTGCTAATATCAGCCCTTGTGCCTCAGGGTTTAAACTGATTGATTGCAGAGAATTAAAGGGACTTTCTCCCTCCTTTCCTATTATATCATTGCTCTGGTGCATTGTGGTGGATTGCCTTCCTCTGATGCATGAAGTATTGCTAAATGCCTGAGGCAGCTTAGTGATGGGCTGTTGCAGCATGGCAACCTCTCTGTTCCCAAGGATGAAAACAAGAGTGAAACATGAACTCATGTATTTGGGAAGAGCAGTCCTGTACTTAGCACTGCGACATAACCCACTTGAGCTGTGTTCTTACAGGAATACTTCACATCTAGGGAGATTACATTGTTTATCCACCCTCCTTTTTGCCTAGTGTTTGAACTAAGCATATATCAACTAGATAGTGGCTTATCTTGAGTCTCACTATCGTAAAATATTGACCCATTGAGCTTCCCACTGCTTAACATTTTAATATAAAAAAGGAAATCTCTCATGGAAGCCATTGTAGTAAGAAAGGGTATTATGTTAGGACTAGGCTTGGGAAATAATATTAACCCTGCCTCAGAGTTCTATGCAAATTTGAACCTCAGTTCCCACATAATGCTCCTTGCACCCTGAATATTCCACATGGAAGTTAAAATAGGTCTAAAATAGGTCTTTCTAGTACACTATGCTGTCTCTTCATCTTCTTAGAGACTGATATGATGATAAACTTTATTACCCTCACAATATTTTAAGCTTTTCTTTTGGGAGGGGGAGGTCTGTGTTTCTTGATTTATCTTTCTAAAGTTTCAGTGACCCCCAGCTGAAATACAATATTTAAATAACAACATAGCCACCTATAATTCTGGGTTAATCATCTTCTCTTTTCGAACTGACAAAGGAAAAAGCCTCATTATTTTCCACATATTAATCCCTCAGCCTGCCAATCTTTCTGAATGCCTATGAACAAAAGGGGTGGATTTTGTCTAAGGGGCATTAAGAGTGTCAGGAGAAGACATTGTTTCTCATGAACAACTACCTTCTTTCATTATTTATGCCTTTTATTTACACAGGCCAATGTTGGTTCCAATGTTCTTGAAAACAATCAAGAGAGAGTTATTGGGGAAGTAGCTGACATAACATAATGAGACGAATGATTAATATACAGTGCATTTTACCTGTATGCTTGAGAGCGCATAAGATTGTTTTAAAATGTAACACAGAAAAACAAAGCTTTTTAGCCTTATTTTTTTTGCTATAAAGTCTTTAATAAGCATTGTTTTCAATACTCATTTAATAATTTATCTCATTTTAATGCTGATCAGATTTAGTAAATCTATTTCAGTGTGCACATTTTTTATATTTAACATAATTTATATTAATAAATTAACATACAACACATCAATTTTAATTGATGTGGAAATCATTTTAATCCTTCAGAAGGAACGATATATGAGTAAACCAAGCACAGATTATGTGGGTTTGCTTTAGTTATTGGCTGTTATATAGAGAGAGTGCAGAAGCTTTTGTTACCTATTAACTGGCTAAACTTCTGAGGTAATATCTCAGTGCAATGAATGGGGAGTTAGATATGCAGCATAATAGGAACTGCATAACTGAACTAAGTGAATAATTGATTCTTTTGGTTCAAAGACCTGAAATTGATTTTTTTTTATTTTTTTTCTTGCTGAAACAAAAACAAAAAATCTTAAAAAAACACCAAACCCTAATGTTTTAGTTTGGAAATATTTTATCTGAAGTAATATGTATTTTTCATTTTGTTTTATTTTCAGGTATTTTTAATTAGATCAAGCTAAATTTCTAAATGAAACATAGTTTTCAAAAGAAAAAATCAACAATTTCATTTTGCATGCTTCAAAACAAGACACTCTGTGTAAAGGGTGTTTTATTGCTTATTTGCTTGTCTATTTGTTTTCCAAGCAGAAACTATTCACTAAATTGAACCAGAATTTGTGAGTAGTTTTGGAAAAACTGAAACCATTTTTCAGTAGACAAAAAATTTACCCAAGTTCTACTGGAGAGCACTAGTTTCTCATAAAGCAAAACAAGAGGAAGTTCTGTTTGACTGCTCTGCATTTAAAGTAGGGCAAATATTGCTTAGGTTTACTGGGGGAGAGCAGCTGTACTTTATGGCTGGGGACAGGGGGAATGAGGCAGAGATTGTCCCAGAAGGTGAACAATGGTCAGCTTTGCAATGCTGAATCACCTCCAGGAATGTGAGATCTGAAGACCATACATTTGCAAGTCCTGGGGAGGGAAAGCCCCTTTTTCCACAACAGGCAAGGCAGCACTTAGAGCAGTGGTTCTCAACTCGTTTCAGTCCACGGACCACCAGGCCAATCAAAAAACTTTCGTGGACTCCATCCTTTTTTAGACATGATAAAAAAGAGCAGACAAAGAACATTTTGGTTTGGAATTTATTTCTTACTAACAGATTTTTGGATTCTCTTCTCACTGACAAGCTTTTCAGTGTTTGGAGTTGTACTTGATAATTCACAACAAATATCACTTTCCACTGCAAGCCGATTCCTCTGTTTGGACTTAACGTGCAACAAACATGAAAATCCAGTCTCACACATATAAGTTGATGCAAATGGCAAAAGAAATCTGACTGTGTGTGCTGACAGATTTTGGTATCTCCCGGTCACGCTGGCTCAAAATTTCTCTATGGTAGACTGCTAGTACACATCTTGAGCCGTAAAATCATTTTTCAGATCCAAGAATTCCCCCTGCAGACCTGATAACCGCTACTCAAAATAATCTTCATCCTTTTGCAACAAGTTGGGGGTGACACTTTTCAAGATGGAGTTTCAGCTTAGCCAGCTTCATTGGGTCATTCCCCAAGACTTTGAAACAAATAACACATTGTGGCAAATCCACGCCTTCTTTTTCTCGACAAGAGAAGCCAAATTTGATGTAGTCCTCCGAATACTTGTGCTTGACATTTCTTCCTGTCCTTGCCATTATAAACAAACTAAACCACACCTGTAAAACAGCACATGTAGCACAGGACGAATGACACAGCAACTGCTCAGCACTACAGCGTCAGCTACACTGATGCTCAGAGCCTCAGACCGAAGTTACTGGCAACACAACGCAGTTGCGTCCTAGGTGACACTATAGATGACGCGCCGCGTGCTTGTGAACATGGCATAAAACAGCCTACTCGCAGCGCCTGGGCCGTGTCCACACTCAGGGGTTCTTTCGAAAAAAGTACCCTTTTTTCGAAAGAACTTCCCCTGCGTCCAGACTCAAGCCGCGTTCTTTCGAAATTATTTCGAAAGAACGCGGCTTTTCTTTCGATGGCGGTAAACCTCGTTTCACGAGGAAGAACGCCTTCTTTCGAAAGTTCCTCTTTTGAAAGAAGGCGTTCTACAATGTAAAGAGGCCGTCTTCGAAAGAGAGCATCCAGACTCGCTGGGTGCTCTCTTTCGAAAAAGCGGATTTCCTCTATCGAAAGATCCGCCTGCTGTCTAGACGCGATCTTTCGAAAGAGGCTCTTTCGAAAGATGCTTTCGAAAGAGGCTCTTTCGAAAGAAGCCTGCAGTCTAGACACAGCCCTGCTCACGCTGTGTGACTTGGGACAATGTTCCTGTGGACCACTGAAAAAGTCACCATAGACCACCAGTGGTCCATGGACCACCAATTGAGAACCACAGACTTAGAGCCTCCCTTGCCAAATGGAGGTTGATATCTAATTGGGTTAGGACCTGCTGTAGGCTTTGTGCTAGACACTCCTTTTTTAAAGAAGGGGGGCAGCAAAGGAATTTTTCCTGCATCACCAGATTAGCTGTGTTAGAGTAGTGATTTTCAGTCTTCTCCATGGTGTGTCTGATAAGAATAAAAGGAGACAAGCCATACGTTTCAATTTATTTTACAAGTGTGGGGTGCAAGTCCAGTGCAAGTATGTTATAGGAAAGGCACTCAGTGTAATCAGGCCTTTGTGAGTCACAAATTAGAACACCAAATTCACATCTCACTGCTGAGAAATAGGGCAAATACATCCCAAAACACTGGTGTTTTTTCTCCCATAAGATATATTAAATCTGCTTCAAAAGTAAACTTCTCTTATACCACACTGGCTAACAAGAAGTTATACAATCAGTTTCTGAAGATATTCCAGTCTTTCTAAGACCTCCCAAAACCACAGGATTTGAAGATGAGTGCTTATTAAAACCAAACAAAGGACGAGACACACACCTGGGTCAATATGCAATTTAGATCTTACCACAAAATCACACTGTTGCCAAATCATTTAGAATCTAAAGGTAGAAAAGAGCAAGGAAGGAAGGAAGGAAGGAAGGAAGGAAGGAAGGAAGAAAGGAAGACTTAATTAAAGACATCATATACATAGCAAATATATATATATATATATATTCTCAGATAAAAATGATACATGCATACAAATGGCAAATTCATATTCAGCAGTTGGAAGTAAAGCATAAAAAAACATGCAGCTCTGAAAAGTAAAATGGAGACACTGCCATGTGCTAATAAAGGGCCACATCCCACTGAACTCTTTGTTGCTGTCCAAAATAAGAGTTTATGCAAATGTTAGTGATCAAGTTTTATAAAATCTTAACTTCTCTACTGACATCTTTATGACAACCTTTGTATAAAATCTGTTGCAAGCATATAACAGTGGTTGCAACCATGATCTGTATGGTCATATTTTATAAGATAAGATCACATCCAGTAATGAGATACATGATCTGATAAAGGATAAAAAGGAACTGCTAGATAAAGAAACAGAATACAAGAGGGAGGTGGAGGACTCCTAGGATTGTGGGTAGCCAAACCTCCCTCACTAAAATTTTCATATTAAACAACCTACAATGTGTGTGTATGTGGGAGGGGAGGGTGGATAGTAAGGTCCAACCCATTGGTTGGCAAGGGACGACCTGGTTAGAAAATGAAGTGGGGACTGATGAAGCCCTCGGTATTGATTTGAATAAACATGGGTTTGTTTGCACTGTACACTTCATCTGCTGGGTAGTCCCAGACATCTATATCAGAGGTGTGTAATCTCTGGTCCATGAGTTGTGGGCAGTTTATTAGAGTTAGCTGCTGGCAGGCCACCAGGCACTTTTTTTAAACTAAGTGTCCACAGTCATGGAGCCCTGCAGCTCCCAATGTTCATGGTTCATCATTCCTGACCAATGGGAGCTGTGGGAAGCTATGCTGCTTCCCATAGCTCCCATTGGCTGAAAGCACTGAACTGTTATTGGGAGCTGGGAGCAGCCGTGGCTGAAGATGATCAAGTAAATAAACCTGCCTTGTGGCCCACCAGCGACTAATACTGACAAATCTCTTCTGGCCGTCACACAGAAGGTTCTGCACCATGACCTATATAATAACGTTGTGGCCCGATAAAAATCCATATCAAGTTTATCCTGTCCTTTTGGTATATCCTGCCAATTTTCTGGTTTCATGATAAAGACAGGGGGAGAAAGGGATTGACTTTTGAGCAATGCTGTTCCATTTCTTTTGTAGCTAATGAAAAGCAGCTGTTGAGGGTTTTTGTTTTTGTTTTTTTCTTCTTTATTTTGTTTCGGTTTGTTTCTTTCCCCAGTGAAACTGCTTTACACTTAACAGAAACAAAACTTGTGAATCACAGCAGATGAGAGAGATGCTGATTAAAGCATAAATTCTGCTTGCTGCAATGCTTTTATTTTCTTTCAGTCTGGTTCTTGTCCATGTCATCATCAAATTCTGGCTCTTACTTAGAGAAAACCAACTTGTGTAGGTGCCTCAGCAGTTGTAAGTAAAGCACAGAGACACATGCAGGTCTAAAAAGGAAAATGGAGACACAGTCATTAGCTAATAAAGGGCCAAACCCCACTGAACTGATATCCACAATAAGTGACTCACGCTCTCTTAGGGTATGTCTACACTAGCCACCCTAGTTCGGACTAGGGTGGCTAATGTAGTCATTCAAACTTGCAAATGAAGCCCAGGATTTAAATATCCTGGGCTTCATTTGCATGTTCCCGGGCGCCACCATTTTTAAATGACCGGTAGTTCGAACTACCTGCCCGCGGTTACACGTGGCACGGGCTAGGTAGTTCAAACTAAAGCTCCTAATTCAAACTACCATTACTCCTCCTGCAATGAGAAGTAACAGTAGTTCAAATTAGGAGATTTAGTTCAAACTATCTAGCCCGTGCCGCGAGTAGCCGCGGGCAGGTAGTTCGAACTACCGGGCATTTAAAAATGGCAGCACCCGGGAACATGCAAATGAAGCCCAGGGTATTTAAATCCCGGGCTTCATTTGCAAGTTCGAATGACTACATTAGCCACCCTAGTCCGAACTAGGGTGGCTAGTGTAGACATACCCTTATACCTTCCTTAAATTTTGGTGCATAAACCCCACCAAGCTAAACCATCATTTTTCTGCACATACTTGAAAGGAATAACTATGTGATCATGTTCTCATCACTCCAGTCCTTCAATGTCCAATCGCCTCCTTGCTGTTTTTACATCTACATAATGTGACGTGTCTAACAGTACAGTTTGGTTGCTTTTGTGTTTGCATGTGTTAGTGATCAAATTTCATAAATTCAGAGAAAGAGCTTGGCAAAGGTTCAAAGGTCAGGCCCTATGATTGATGCACTCACCAAACTAAGGTGAGTTGTAGAATTTAAGGGAAAAAAGTGTTACATATTTAAATGAAATTTTGATAGATTTGAAATGAAATGGAAGAGCTATCTGTGAGATGCATTTAATAAGAGAATGAAAAGAGAAGACACATTATAAATTAAAAAATGACACTTTCAGAAACACTTTGGACTTTGTAGTTTACTTTTTTAAAAGGTTTTTGAGTGTTTTCACTTTATAGTAAAGCCAGAATGCTCATAGATACTTAGGTACATATCTTGGAGGGAAAATATGAGTTGCATTTTAGAGAGAGTTGTGAAAATTAATTTTGTTTTATTGCTGTATAAAACATTTGCTATTTTCCTATTGTTACAGTCTAATAAAGGAGTTACTTGGTGCTCTTAGTGAAATGGTGAGTTTAATGAGGTCACTAAGCACTTTTTGCGGAAAAGCTTCCATGGCCAATCTAGACACGCTTTTCCGCAAAAAAGCCCCGATCGCCATTTTGCGATCGGGGCTTTTTTGTGGAAAACAAATCTCAGCTGTCTACACTGGCCCTTTTGCGCAAAAGTGTAGACAGCTGGCAAGATTTTCCAGAAAAGCGTCTGATTTTCCGGAAAAACTGGCCAGTCTAGACACAGCCGATGTGTACTGTGGAGATATTCAAGGAGTAGTCTTTATCCCCATCAAATGAATGGTACAATCATACTCTAAACTTGCCATGTTAGAAACAAATACACTACAATGACTAAAGAAATATTTCATGCTATAACCAAGGTATTAAAATAACATGTTGCATGTCTTCCATTATTTTTAAAAGAAATAAGAAATGTAAAAAAATTAGAAAGTAGTTAAGTCCCATATGATGTACATTCTAAATTTGACATGAAAAGGATTTTTTTGTTAACCCATGTGTTATGACACATATATTTTAAAAGTAAGCATCAGTTTTATAAAAGGACTTCTGTGAAAGCTGACACATCACTCTCTTGACTTTCTAAGTTTTAAATTATAATATTGCATTTGGGGAGGGGGGGGGGTTCAGTAAGTTTAACAGAATTTGTCAACCTTTAATCGTAACGATCAATCTCCTGAATTCAGGTGGATAAGTTCCATTTCAACAATCTTGATTCCAACGAGAGGTGAAAACTTGTGTTTGTGACCTGTAAATGTTATCACAAACAGTTACAGCGTTTGACAAATGGTCTAATCACTACAGTGTAGATCAACACATTTTTCTTGTTACAATAAAGTGTCTCTTCTAAGAGTGCATATGGATTTATACTTTTGTGAATTTATATAAAATTTCAGATATATGGCAACATTTCTTTAGCCTAAAAAGCTGAAAGGTTATACAGGACTAAAGTTGGTACTTTATTACAATGTCTCTGTTGAAAGACGTGTATTGCTTTCAAGGGTTCAAACACTAACAGTTCCTTGTCTCCTTTGGGACTGCTTTCAGTTTTTAAAACATGTCTAGCCTCTCTTCCAAAAAAAAAAAAGTCACACCAGATAATCAATATAAAATCTAGTCTACAAGAAGGATTGTAAAAAATTCAGTAATATCATTTCTCAGTTTGTGGTTTAGCACGTATAATGAAAATCCCAGGGATCACCACTAACACAATGCACGTACAAATATGTCAGCAACAGCACAATCTACATGCAAAGACAAATAAACAATTTGCTGCAACTGACATTTTGCATAATTAAAAACACGCGCTATTTGCCAGGACTTTCTCATCCTCATGTTTTCAGTCCTCCTCCCCTAATTCAGTAACAGCTAGCAAGAATAGAACCATCCATCATATAAATTGAGCACCAATATAATCTTTCCTCTTCAGCAGTTGATGGTGTCTTGGTAACAACACCATTGCTAAGTTTTTGCTCCGAGACTGTACTTTTTGCACTAATTATCTTCAAACCAGCTTATCATGCTTTCTTTAAACTATCATTGTTGGCTGCTTCTAACTAATGTTTTAATGTTTTCCTTGTTTCTCAAACTGGCTTCTCTTTAGTACAAAACTTCCTATCTCCTATTTGTCTTTAGCTCATTTGGTGGTAGAAGAGTCCAAGCCAGTGCTTCATAGTCCAACACAATAGATATATCTTTTCTGTGAGTTATAATTTGCAAGTAGCCTTCTAATGTTTCACACCTTTCTAGGGTTAAGCCACAGTAAAAAGTCTTGCTCAGTCAATAGTTTCCATTTGTAAGGTAAGCAGGATTTCTTCTACAACCCACTGTAGCCTGTGGAAGTACAACATGGATCAGTTTCACATACTTTCTACTGAAATGCTCAGATGGTCGGTACGGGGGCGGGAGGAGGGGAGAAAGAAAGAAAGAAAGAAAGAAAGAAAGAAAGAAAGAAAGAAAGAAAGAAAGAAAGAAAGAAAGAAAGAAAGAAAGAAAGAAAGGAGCAATGTGATATGGATCTTAAAATATGCTGGGTGACAAATATTTTAAAATATGACTCTATATTGTGTGTTTATCATTTATGCTTAATGTATATTTTCCAAAAAAGTGAAGAGAAATATTTGTGTTGAACAACACACTAACGTAAAGGAGAGAGTGGTGGCTAAAATGTAACCAGCCTACTCTCCATGCTATGATACAGATCATTGATACTCAGACTGAGGCTACAAGTGGCTCTTTAATATGTCTCCTGTGGCTTTTTTGCAGCAGGAGATATTAAAACACTGTGTGATTTAATTATCAACCAGTCTACGTTATTAATCAGTCAGGATGCTGTCACTATGTTATTAAACAATTTGAGTTGATAAAATTATAATAATACTTGGTCAGCCTTTCCACTGTGAGAGTATATATATGTACTCATATACACACACATATATATACAGGCAGTCCCCGACTTACGCGGATCCGACTTATGTCGGATCCGCACTTACGAACGGGGCTTTCTCGCCCCGGAAGTCGAGGTAGCGGATTGCTACCTGCGAGCTCCGGGGCGAGAAAGCCCTGTTCGTAAGCTGCTCTGGTGCCCCTGGTCTGCTGGAGACGGTCTCCAGCAGACCAGGGGCACCGGGCGGGTTCCCGCGCTTCTGAGGCTTTGCCAGAGCAAAGCCTCAGAATCGCGTGGAACCGCCGCTGCTGCCGCTTCAGTCCCGGTGCCTGTGGTCTGCTGGGGACCATCCCCAGCAGACCACAGGCACCGGGACTGAAGCCGCAGCTGCGGGGGGGTCCCGCGCCTCTGAGACTTTGCCAGAGCAAAGCCTCAGAGGCGCGGCACCCCGCTGCCGCTGCGGCTCTGCTCCCCGTGTCCCTGGTCTGCTGGGGGGGGGGCGCGGCTAGTGTGCCCCCCCCCCCAGCAGACCAGGCTTTTGTTTTGGACCCTGGAGCAGAGCAGCTGGGGCGCTGCCGATTGGTCCTGCAGTGCCTCTCTGGGCACTACTGGACCAACCCAGCAGCACCCCAGCTGCTCTGCCCCAGGTCCTGATTCTGCCGCTGCTGGTCAGTTTCAGCAGTGGCTGAATCAGGACGCCTAGGGCAGAGCAGCTGGGGTGCTGCTGGGTTGGTCCAGTAGCGCTGAGGAGCAGTGCTACTGGAGCAACCCAGCAGTACCCCAGCTGGTCTGCCCCAGGCGTCCCCAAGTCAGCCGCTGCTGAAACTGACCGGCGCTGACTACAGGAAGCCCGAGGCAGAGTTGCTCTGCCCCAGGCTTCCTGGAATCAGCGCTGATCAGTTTCAGCAGCAGCTGACTTGGGGAAGCTTGGGGTTCTTAAGTTGAATCTGTATGTAAGTCAGAACTGGTGGTCAGTTTCAGCAGCGGCTGAATCTGGACGCCAGTTCCGACTTACATACAGATTCAACTTAAGAACAAACCTACAGTCCCTATCTTGTACGTAACCCGGGGACTGCCTGTATACATATGTGTGTGTTACTATATTATTAAACATACAAAATATTTCCATGTCATACTCTTTAAATATGAATATATATTCCTATAGTCAATGAAACAATGAATCGACACTGCTGTAGCACTTGTGGGTAATCTTGATTGCTAGTTTGACTCCTGAACCATTGAGGTCCGAGTATCATTGATATAGGTATATAGAGTAGATAGATTAGGTATGTTTTATGTACACACTGCAGGCAAAAATATGTGTGATTTACCTGGGCTTGAGTTCTGTCACATATTTGAAGCTTAGACCAGGCTATTCGGGTGTTTTGATAAGGAATCAATTGAGCAGATTGTCATCTAAGCCAAAACCAGAACTGAACAAAAACAGAAACCAAAGAAAACTGCTAAGCTGAACCCTAAAAGTTTTACTTTTTGCCAAAGAATGTCTAAACTTAAAAGTGATTTCCTCTCTACTTAAAAAAAAAGCCAATCTTTGCTTGAGAATATATATTCAGTGCATGGTGAGACATTTCCCTTGACTCTGTTTATATAAAAATTCTAAGCCCTTATCTGGAGTATATTCACATTCTTCACTCTTCATTATTCTCATGCACATAAACTCCTGCTTTCATCATGTGATTTCAGGATAAACCTGAGGTCAAATTTGCCTTGCAAGAGCTTCATTGCAAGACAGCCCAGGCTATGTTATATTTCACCATCTATCTTTTGAATCTTATAGAAATCTAGTGGGTGAGAAGAAAGGCAAAGTGTACAAAATAGATAAGATGTGTCTCAGACATTTGTTTCTTGAATTTGAATTTCGATAGATATTCAAAAGTAAAAAATGGCCATAGGGAAGATAGGGTATCTGAAAAAAGATTTACTAGTTAATCTCAGAAAAAAATTAATGGCATAGTGCAGTGCTTGCAAAATGCATTTAAATTCAGTCACAAAATATTCAGTTTTATAATAACACTTAAAGAAATAGACACTCCTTTTTATTATTGCTCGTCTCTATTCTTTCTTTCTGAGCATCAACGTTCCTGAGACTGATTAAAGAATCCATTATACTAAGCATTAGGATAAAACAGATTAATTAGGCAACTTCAATATTTTAAAACTTTCAAATACAAATTTTAAGCCATTCTGGCAAAAGCTATATCCTGTGGTTTATTTTAACAAGCTAGGGCTATGTCTATACTACAGGGTTTTTTTTTTGTTTGTTTTTTGTTTTTTTAGAAAAAGGTATGCAAATTGCACTCTGCAACTTGCATACCATTTTCTGACTGTTTTTTCGGAAGAACCTTTTCCAAAATTTCGCCCTTCTACACTGGGTCAAATTTTGGAAAAACCTTCTCTTTCGGAAGAACCCTTCTTCCTCATGAAACAAAGAAGACAGGGCTTCCGAAAGAGCACGCCTGCTCATCCACAAAAAATGTTGGACGAGCAAATGCGTTCCGTGGACACGGTGGAGTTTTTCCGGGATCCCAGAAAAACTCTGTAGTCTAGATATAGTCTAAGAGGTTAGCTAGGTACATAATTTTGCATCATGTGTAACACATTGGACAAATTCTGTCCCACTGTCTTCACTTCACACTTAAATAAATGATTAATATATACTTTTTGAGGTCTCAACTCAGCATGGTACTTAAAATAATTAATTAAGGTTAAGCACATTATTAATAACAAGTTACAGGCAGTCCCCGGGTTACATGGATCCTACTTACATCAGATCCCTACTTACAAACGGGGTGAGGCAACCCCGCACTAGCTGCTTCCCCCCCAGCAGACCAGGGAGACGTGAAGCTAGCGTCCCCTTCCCCTTCCCCCCCCCCCCCCAGCAGACCAGGGAGACGCGGAGCGGCTTTTCTCAGCAGACACCTCAGCTTGAGAATAAAGGACTGAGGGAAGTGAGGTGTGGGAGAATAAAACTGAGCTCTGGAGAAATGTTTGGCTAGAGTTTCCCCTACAATATGTACCAGTTCCGACTTACATACAAATTCAACTTAAGAACAAACCTACAATCTCTATCTTGTACGTAACCTGGGGACTGCCTGTGTTCACTTCCATACTCATGTGCTGAAAGATAAGGATAGATGGTAACTTGCTGCTCTGGTGCTACCTTAGCTGTTAAACAGAAGAAGAGATGGTAATTACACTAGTTTTGACTTTTAGCTTTAATTTGCAAAAGCGACGAGGAGTCCTGTGGCACCTTATAGACTAACTGAAGTGTAGGAGCATAAGCTTTCGTGGGCAAAGACCCACTTCATCAGATGCAGCTTTAATTTGTTTGCTGTCCTTTGTTACAGCAAGCCACTCTATAGCTGGCATAGAGAGTTTGCTCAAAATATAACTATTTCTTAAGTCTGAAAAATTGTGCTGAGTTATTGATGATTCTACATGAGAAGCCAACACCTTTTATAGAATAAATCAATGTAGTGCAAAGTTAGTAACAAGATTCTGCCAATAGACCTAAAAACTGGCCTGTAAGCCCGGTTAGAGATCAATCTGATATACTATATTATTTGGTGATTTTGTGAAGCATGATTGACCATACAGTGGGAAATGAGCTAGCATTATCAAACTAATCTTCATTTGTTTAAAACAGGAATTAGAAGGCTTAGGTTTTATTCTCAACTTTGCCACTAAACTGTTGCTCAGTTCATCTTCATATTATGTCCCCATATTGAAAAGGAGAATAATAATACTACCTTACTTTCAGATCTGTGAATGAAAAGTTCTGTGTAATAGCTAAGTATTATTATTAAAGTTACATGATCCAGACACAGATCTATACATGGGGGCTACGTCTACACTGGCCCCTTTTCCGGAAGGGGCATGTAAATTTCACTAGTCGTCGTAGGGAAATCCGCGGGGGATTTAAATATCCCCCGCGGCATTTAAATAAAAATGTCCGCCGCTTTTTTCCGGCTTTTAAAAAAGCCGGAAAAGAGCGTCTAGACTGGCCCCGATCCTCCGGAAAAAGTGCCCTTTTCCGGAGGCTCTTATTCTTACTTCAAAGTAGGAATAAGAGCCTCCGGAAAAGGGCACTTTTTCCGGAGGATCGGGGCCAGTCTAGACGCTCTTTTCCGGCTTTTTTAAAAGCCAGAAAAAAGCGGCGGACATTTTTATTTAAATGCCGCGGGGGATATTTAAATCCCCCGCGGATTTCCCTACGACGACTAGTGAAATTTACATGCCCCTTCCGGAAAAGGGGCCAGTGTAGACGTAGCCGGGAAATACAGTGAGCTGTTACAGAGCATTGTTGTTGTTATTTACTTATATATAAAGTGTTTACATAGGAAGATTGTCATGGGGATGATTCTATAGAGGACAAGTAGAAGATAGCCATGTTATAATAATTTGGACTATTAAGCTTGTCTCATTTCTGAGCAAAATGGGCAGAATGGATGGAAGTCTATTGTTGTAAATGGTTTAATCACTTGCAGTAATAAATATTGATAGGAAGGGGGAAAGTGACAAAAGTCCAGCTCAGGCTTTGACAAGACATTGTTTATAAAACTCCATCAAAGTGAAAAATACATTGAATTAGTCTCAAAGAAAGGCCTACTGATATAACTGAAGGCCTTCTTAGCTGTTTAACAAAGAGGGCGGAAATGGATATTAATTGAACATATTTGATACATCAGATGGGACTGGTGCAAAAATCAATGAGAGGAATGACTAGTCCACCCATTGGAGGGCAAAGATGAACAGACTGACTGTGGGATTCTTGGAGAAAGGGAAAGGCCACCAGGTCTCTGCTTCATTCAAGGGACTCTGTCCTTCTCCTTTGGATCCTGAAAGGTATTGCAAGGTGAACCCCTGACTTTTGCACTCTATTGGGGACACCTGGCCATCACCATCCTATGGGTACATCTACACTACAAAGTTAATTTGAACTAATAACCGTTAGTTTGAATTAACTTTCATAGGGTATCTCTACACTACCCCCCTAGTTCGAACTAGGGGGGTTAATGTAGTCATACGGAGTTGCAAATGAAGCCCGGGATTTGAATTTCCCAGGCTTCATTTGCACAATCCCGGCCGGCGCCATTTTTAAATGCCGGCTAGTTCGGACTGCGTGCCGTGCGGCTACACGCGGCACGAACTAGCTGGTTCGGATTAGGCTTCCTAATCCGAATTAGCTGAACAAGCCTGCTAGCACCTAGCCAGCAGACCCTGCACCTGGCACAGCATGTGCCAGCCACCCGCTGCCACCCAGCCCTCCGCCTCTTCCCGGGATCAGGCTGGCAGCTCCCAGGAGCCTGCCCAGGGCTGCAAGAGGCAGGCGCCCACCTGGTCTAGTGCGGAGATTGTGGACCTCATCCAGGTTTGGGAGGAGGCCTCCAACGTCCACAACCTCCGCACTAGGCACAGGAAAGTGGCCGTCTAGGGCAGGATAGCTGCCAGCATGGACACCAAAGGCCACATGTGAACCCAGGAGCAGGTTTGCATGAAAATCAAGGTGGTCCAGTGAGACACTGGACCCTGAGCCCTGAGCTTAGAACATAAGAACATAAGAATGGCCATACTGGGTCAGACCAAAGGTCCATCTAGCCCAGTAGCCTGTCTGCTGACAGTGGCTAACACCAGCTACCCCGGAGGGAATGGACCGAGGACAATGACCAAGCCATTTGTCTCATGCCGTCCATCTCCAGCCTTCCACAAACAGAGGCCAGGGACACTGTTCCTACCCCCTGGCTAATACCACTCCATGGACCCAACCTCCATGACTTTAGCTAACTTCTCTTTAAACTCTGTTATAGTTCTAGCCTTCACAGACTCCTGTGGCAAGGAGTTCCACAGGTTGACTATTTGCTTTGTGAAGAACTTTCTTTTATTAGTTTGAAGCCTGCTACCCATTCATTTCATTTGGTGTCCTTTAGTCCTTCTATTATGGGAACTAATGAAGAACTTTTCTTTATTCACCTCTCCACACCACTCATGATTTTATAGACCTCTATCATACCCCCCCTCAGCCTCCTCCTTTCTAAGCTGAAAAGTCCCAGTCTTTTTAGCCTCTATTCATATGGGACCCATTCCAAACCCCTAATCATTTTAGTTGCCCTTTTCTTGAACCCTTTCCGAGGCCAAAACATCTCTTTTGAGGTGAGGAGACCTCATCTGTACACAGTACTAAGACATGGCGTATCATAGTTTTATACTTCCCCTCCTCCTTCTTCCCCTGGCTTCCCTATTCCAGCTGCCTCCTCCCAGGTTTCCCCCTCCCCTCTCCCACCTTCTCTCTTCCCCTCTCCCACCTCCTTTTCCCAGTCTCCCCAGAGGTTAATCCCCCTCCCCCCAGTTTTGTTAAATAAAGAGAGTTTGTATTTTTGAGCACATGTGTCCTTTATTTTTTACATCAGGAAGGGGGGCAAGAAAGTGGTAAGTGGAAGGAGGTGAGGGAGGAATGGGGTATGAGCCCCCGATGGGGAGGACTGGGGTGGCTCTGCGGGCTCCTCAGGGTGGAAGCTCTTCTGCAGGGTCTCCTGGATCCTGACAGCCCCTCGATTGACCCCCCCCCCCGGATGGCAGCCTGTGGCAAGTGCAGCCGGGCTGATGGCCGATTGCTGTGATGTGCCAAGTGTGAGCACTCAGGGCACTCCAAGCCAGGACTGCTTTGCTGTCCCTCATCAACTTAGACAAGCAAGAGGGGAACCCTGAGAACTGTCTGTCCGGGGTGGGGGTTGGGTCTCTTTAAGCACAGCCCTCGGCTAGCTTGAGGCAGCAGCTCCACGCTATAAGTCCTAACCTGATGCTCTGCCAGCACCTGTTCCAGCCAGCCTTAACTTCGGTACAGGGTCCACTCAATGTGGACATGCTAGTTTGAATTAGCAACACGGTAATTTGAATTAGTTTTTAGGTCTAGATGCACTAGTTCGAGTTAGCTTAGTTCGAATTAACTAATTCGAATTAAGTTAGTTCGAATTACTGCTGTAGTGTAGACACACCCTATCAGTGGAGACTCAAATGGTGATATATGGGATCTCCCTTTGTCTCCCCTTCTCTTGTAAGTTCTTTTCTCGGTTTTTCATATGATCCTGAAATCAACTGTGCCACACAGTAGCAGCACAATAAGACAACTCATCCAGCCCTGCCCAGCTAGTTAAAGACTGCTAAAAGGAAAGGAAGCAGAAGTCATCGTAAATCCAAATCAGGGAATGAGTCAGAACTCAGGGCAACTACTGCTGTGGGCGATCTGCCCCCACACAGTATCCACATGCGAGGGATATGAAGCCTGGAACTCTGAGAATATTAACAAAATCCGTATTTCCCCCACCTTTACTATCCTGTGTCTTTTCCCCCTCAAGTCTGTTCAGTTGGTTAAGCTTTAAGCTTGTTTCACAAAATCATTCAATTTCATTTTTCAACTTGTTTTAGCTCTTTCTGTTTTGTATCCTTGCCAATACAGCTCCAAACTTTAACACACATTTCTCTAGTTTGTTTGACATGGCACAAAGACAACTGAGGTCTCTGTAGGCTAAATTCCAACCCTTGTTAAGCACTGTTCAATATTGGAGAGTGAAAAGGTCATGTTAACACCTTTGACTCTTTGGATCTATATACTCCATCTACATGAATGCAACGGATACCAAAGAAAATAATGCCTGATCTATAGGCCAGCTAGGTGCTGGGATTTCATATGCAGAGACATTACCTCTTTGGGCTTCAAGAAAGAACAAGCCAAAGACAAAAATGAATCACAAGTTGTACGTATGCAAGTGTCTGTACATACGCTCTGGCTGTGTCTACACTGCACCCCTTTTCTGGAAAAGGGATGCAGATTAGACACTTCGGAATTGCAAATCCGCGTGGGATTTAAATATCCCCCGCGGCATTTGCATTTACATGGCTGCCGCTTTTTTCCGTCTCGGGGTTTTTGCCGGAGAAAAGCGCCAGTCTGGACGTGATTTTCCAGAAAATAAGCCCTTTTCCGGAGGATCCCTTATTCCTACTTTCAAGTACTTTCAAGTAGGAATAAGGGATCCTCCAGAAAAGGGCTTATTTTCCGGAAAATCGCGTCCAGATTGGTGCCGGAAAAAAGCGGCAGCCATGTAAATGCAAATGCCGCGGGAGATACTTAATCCCACGCGGATTTGCAATTCCGAAGTGTCTAATCTGCATCCCTTTTCTGGAAAAGGGGTGCAGTGTAGACACAGCCTCTGAGAGAGAATGTTAAAGAACTATACTATAGAGAGCAGTGCATTCAAGCTATATCTTGGGTTTAAGGGCTGCACATTTCCATCTGTGCAAATTTGAGCAAGGATTTGATGTACCTAGGCCTCATTTACTACACTGTGCTTCCCTGAAGAGCTTCCTGTTCATTTTTTTCTCGTGCTATACATCAGCAATTATGGGGCTATATGAATTATTGATTATTGTTGAAGGAATGGAAACAAAAGAGAAGGGCAGTAAAATGGGCCAAATAATCATCATTATTTAGATTATTTGCAATAATATCTGTTGTGAATTCCTGGCACACTTGACTTCGATTTATTTATTTATTATTATGTAATGCTTACTACACAGGAAGATTTTCTTTGGTGGGTCATCACTGGCATGCTTGGAGAGTTGAGTATATTTTTAGAAGACAGTAGCAAGGTTTACTTGCCCATAAAGATGAATTCCAGGTATAATACTAGAATTCAGGCAATGTACTGGAGGACCAAGATGGAACGGAGGGCAGAGGAGAAAAAGAAAAGGATGACATTATGAACAGTTATGAACGTAAGGGCAAGAAGAATTTGACTTGGGAGGCACCAACATTCATAGAAGGAGTATATGCCTAAGTTTCAACTCTGTTGGAAAAAATAAGGGGTGCTCAGCACCTACCTGTCATCTACAGATCAGCTGTTTGATGATGGTCTGAAGGCACTTGGGGCAGAGGGTGGAGAAGGGTGAGAAGAGATGGTTGTGTGTGAGACCTTAGATACAGGGCTGAGAAGTATAGGAGAACTCACCTAGAAAAGTGAAAGTTGGCATCTACGAATGAATTTGTATCTATTATATTTTTAATAGTACAGCACATTTCTTTAGATCTATGTACTTTCACAATAATTAGAGCATAGAATTTCCAAATAATAATTCATGCAGTCAAATGACTCCCCCCAACAATTTCATAGAGTACTGATCCATCAAAATAACCACAGTACTACTAATTTCACTTTTATTTTCCATCAGCCTACTTCTTTCTCATGAGTCTGAAGAGAAAAAAAATCTATTGTGTCAGTGATTTGGTATACACAGGTATACAATTGAGCAGAAGAGAGCAGGCTTCCTGTTGTCAGGACTGCAGATCCCACTGTTGCTTGTCTTTCTTTTGAGACATAAAAAGAATCAAAGAACAAAATCAGCATGTCACCATGGGCAACAAGTGTAGGAAACTTGTTCACAGCTGGGATAGTTGTTATTTATGTTGTGATGCAATAGCAACAATTTTTTGTATTTGAGTTACTAGTAGGACTTCATTTATTTTAAAGGAAGGACAATAGCAGTGCAAATCTACCTTACCATTGTGTATGCACTACACAGAAGAGAAAGATGTCAATGTATTTCTGATTATTTTAAAACTGCAGATTAAATGCAAATGCTTAATGACTAACCTGTCCATACCCAGCCTTAATAATTTCCCATAGGATGATCATGTTAGAGTGGATTCGGTTAGCACTTAGATATAACTGATGTTTTATAGCAGGTAGTGTGGTATTTTAATGTAAAGTTATTTTTCATTGTGGTCCATCAGTCTTTTTTAGAATATTGAATCAACTGTTGGATCAGATTCTCAAGTTATAGCTTCTTCTCACCACTTGGGTAGTGGAAACAAGAAATAATCTGCAAAATCCCAGCACTTGGCTTCTCTGGCACAGGATAACTTTCTTTCAAGCTTAACTATTCTCGATCTATGTCTGTGCTTCTTCTCTGCCCGCACCCTTCGTATAGGAAATATTAGAGATACAAAGTAGATGAGGTAATATCTTTTACTGGACCAATTTCTGTTGGTGAGAGAGACGAGATTTTGAGGTTATGCAGAGCTTTTATGGAAAATGAAAGCTATATCTACCTTATAGCTTATGTACAGCCTATTCAGGATTGTGAATATTTCACTCTCTGAGTGACATTAAGATACGCTAACATAAGCACTTGTTTACGCCATATTATGTTGGTAGGAGAGATTCTCCTATCTACCTAGTTTATGTCACTTACAGAGGTCCCCTTTTTATGCTGATGGGAGGACTAGCCTAACACAATGTTACTGCTAAATACAAGGTTTGAATAAATAGTTTAGCAGAAGACATTAGCACACATTTCAAGGGCTCATTCAAGGTGAACTGGCCCGTTAACACCACCCCAGTCATAAAGAGGAAAGGAAGGGGGGGAAAGTAGCTGTTGAAGGGAGGGGGTGTTGTTAGTGTATTACAGATTGTTCTGATAAGTCATAAATCCAGTGTCTCTGTTCAGTCCATGATTTTTAGTGTCGAGCAAGTAATGAATAAAAAATCATCTTTTGAAAGTGTGTACAGGTTTCCTTTGAGGATGGGAACTGATAGGTCTGATATGAAGTGATAAAGATATTACCTCACTCACCTTGTCTCGCTAATATCCTGGGACCAACCTGCCTCCAACTACACTGCATATAGGAGATGTCAGACCAGCAATGGGTACAGCATAATAATCCTCACTGTTGCAGGGTCCATTAGCAACAATACATCAGTGGCACTATTTTGAGAAGCCTGGCAGCTGTTTAAAGTAGTACTGAGGCCAGGGCTGGCTCTCAGAACCAGGAAAATGATAACTGGCTTTTTAACACCTCTGTTGCATCATGCGGAGCTCTGGCGCAGGATTAAAAATGTTGAGCTTTCTTCCACATCACCTCTTTTTCCCAGGGACATGTTCCAGTCACTCAAAGGAAACTATTGATCTTTCCTTCCTTAGCAAACTGAAAGAAATCCCACCCATTCTTTGACCCTAGGTACTGAATTAGGGGCACAGCAGCAACCCCCGGCTTGAACCGGTACCATCATATATAGAGGGCCCAGGTTGGTTCAACGGCTTTCAGCACCCCCACTGTAAAAAATTGTTCCAGGCCCCTGTCTACAACATGCTCCCACCACAGAGCAAACTTGCCAGCTTCGCGGAACACTGGACCATGTCGGTCAGTGTTTAAACCCTCAGGGGGGACATGCTTGTTGCTTGTTTTGCCTGGTCTTTCTACAGTACAGAGTTATTCAGGGTTACACTCCTAAACATCTCTTAATCTGTCCCTTTCTAGCCCTTTAAGATAAAGCTGATTAGGCTCATTTGACAGTTCTTGTTTCTAGTTGGTTTTCCCGGGAGTTGACATCCCTGCTGAGCGGTATTGCAGACATCCCATAGGCGGTGTTGCAGAAATACAACAGGGAATTGCACAGGCAATGAGGTTACCCACTAACTGCTGACATCCCAGTGAGGCAGCAGGGGCTGTGAGCTAAGCACACGGGAGACAGTAGCAAAGGCGTGGCTCAATATCCCTCCCTCCATTGTGGGTAGAGAAGACTTGTGCATGCACTTCTGAACTTTGGGTCTTGTCCAACCATACTACCAACTGGAAAAGCGGCAAGAAGTCCTGTGGCACCTTATGGACTCCTCACCACCTTTGCAGATTCAGACTAACACGGCTATCCCTCTGATACTTGACTACCAACTGGGTGTCAAGAAGGGAAAGGGGTGTGGGGAATTATGGGACATTTATTTGTGGGAATTTAACATCCCAAGGAGAAACTGAGTCAAAGGGCACTGCCCAGTGCACTGTGGGGTGGGTGTTTGCCTCTGGTCCCATGGTTTTGAAGCATGATTGTGGTGTTTTAACAAACTAATGTTGGGTTCCCTTTTCTATTTTAATACAACTTTGATTTTGTTGTTCACAGATTCAGAGCATATGAGAGGGGAAGTAATGCCTCTCGCAGGGTCTAAGACATTAAGATCCAGTGTGACAAAGAATCAATTGGCATGAGGCTGCCAAAGGGTTTTAGAGGCACCCATAGTTGATTCTCTTTTATGTTGTAATTACAAAACTCTTAAACATGGAATCCACCTTTGTTGCTGTGAACTCCTCTTAGCAAAAGTATTATGCAAGAATATAGAGAATGACATTGTTAACATTTCTGGACCCAGACTTTACCCTTACTTCCATGAGTTCCTTAAATATCTTAATTCACCTTAATGAGACTACTTGTATGAACAGAAAAATCTTGGGAAGAGAAAAAGGTACAGGATGGGCCACTGTATAGGACCTTCTTTCTCAAGAAGGATTGCAAAATGCTTTTTGATGAGAGATGGAACAAATGAATGGTGCTTTTTTACAGGTCTACAGACAGGAAAGAGAAGACAGCTTAGAATGAAGGACTGGAGGAAGAAAACAGCCAAGGTGTTAACAGGAGTGCAACTTAGTTACAGTGAGACAGAAATGAAGGAAGGGAAAGGAGAGTGGGATGTAGACTCTACTTAGGAAAACATGGAAAGCAATCTTTGGCTCCACAGTAGAAATTCCAGTCAGGTTTAAGCAGCACAAATGCTGGAGTGACTGATAGATCTGGAAGGAAACAGATGTGGAAGGTCACCAAGAGAAAGCAATGACTCGCTCCTGCAGTAAGTATTACATGGATTCTTTAGCAGTGCATTACTGCCCCACAAGTCCCAAAGGTTTGCTGATGTGGATGTTACTGGAGATGAGAGCCCCAAGCTTTGGAGTAGACCTCCTAGGATCATTTTAACACAACTGAAACATTTTGAATTTATGTCAATGAAGCCTAGTAAAAGCAATTCTTATCTTCTATAGCCTGCTGTTGAAGGCACTACCTTTGGGGGTGGGATGCTCATATTCAAGTCCCTGTGCTAACTAACTCAGAAGAGTTTTTGTCATCCCAATTCACTCTGAATATTGTAGGGATAACATATTAATGTATTGAAAGTGATTCCCCCAAATGGAAGTGACTCCCCATAATTTGTTCCCCACAACTTAAAGTATTTAGATTTATTATTAATTCTTCTTATTATTATTATTTGTTAAGATTGTTAAATGTTTAGATTTATTATTATTATTGCCCCTTTAGAATATAATGTATTAGGTCATGTAACTTAGAACTGTTAAGAATATAATCCTATGTAACCAGAAACAGCCCCCCCTCCACCTCCCCTGTGCTCCAGGGCATGCTCAAGCTTGTGCAAGGGGCTGCTTGAAATTGACATTGCAGAGATACATTGTAACAATGCATTGTCAAGCCACTAACTCTGCTATGGGAGCCAAGCCCTGTAATTGACTAAGGGCATTGTTACTTAATTGACGCCTGTTCTCTTTAAAACATTGTAACTTTACTCAGCACTCAGAGAATGTTTTAAGCAATACCACCCAGAAACTTTTTGTAACTACAACTCTGATATATGTAAAGTTATTATTACCAGAAACTTTTTGTAACTACAACTCTGATATATGTAAAGTTATTATTATACAAAAACATTGTATGGGAAACATTAAGAAATGTATGTAAGAGAGAGAGAGAGTGCTTGGATGATGAGTGAATGGTTCTAAGAGGTGCCAGCCTGAGAATACAGCAACAAAGGGCTGAAGAAGGCGTCAGGTGCCAGTGCAACCAAAAGGTGTCAAGTGGAGAAACTGGAGGTCCACCCGATGAGATCACTGATGAGCACCTGGCAGCCACCCTGGAGACATCAGCATGATACAGCAATTTCCATAGACTGGCATAGGAAGAAATTCCTATAAGAACTGGACTAAAAAACTATGGAATCAGAGTCCAAGGTTCTGCTGCCAGCCTACCAGGAGCTTCAGATGCGCATCTGATCAGGACTTCGCTCCCCACTACCATCACTTGTATACAGAATACCTGGCCAGTATTCTGTCACAAGCAACTTCCAGGCTGGTAACTATAACAAATACACAGAACCTGAATGAATGTATGAATGAATGGTTATATATATATATATATATATATATATATATATATATATGTATGTGTGTGTGTGTGTGTGTGTGTGTATATATATATATATATATATATATAAATAAAAGTGTATAAGGGTTAAGTAGTGATAGGAATAAGTAGTTAAACAACGTTGTTTGCTTCTATCTTTTCTTTATTTTTTATTATTATCTTTACAATAAATGTGGCTTTTTGCCTTATCCCCCTCATAAGATCCTGCTTGCTTTTATTTGGTACAACAATATGGCAGCAAAAAAGACTTGAACCAAGGTCTCCATCACACAAAACCAGTTTTTCTCCCCCCCCCCAATCCAAACTCAAGCTTTCAGTGCAAAAACGCACATCCATTTTCACAAAACACATTGACAAATGTTATCTTTATGTCAGGGTAGGAAACCTCTGGTGCAACAGCCACATGCAGTTCATCAAGGCTGTCAGATAGCTTTTTAATCTGAGCATCCACAGGCACAGCCATTCACAGCTCCCAGTGGCTCTGACTCACTGATCTCAGCCAATAGGAGCTGGAGGAAGAAGTACAGGTTGGGCCATTGCTTCCTGCAGCTTCCATTGGCTGGGAATGGTGAATTATGGCCAATGGGATCTGAGGGGCTCTGTGCCTGTGGATACTAAGGTATGGGCAGCAGGTGAATTCATGCTTTGTGGAGGCAAACCTGCCAGCCCTGCTCCTCCCTCCCAATGTCCTGCCGCTGCATACCAAAGCCCTGAAGTCTCTCCCCACCCAAGTAAAAGGAAAAAAGCCTGGAGGGGTCTTCCAGACCAGAGCACAGGCCTGCCCACTGCTACCACCATCCATCACTCGACTGAATTACTCCCCTGGCCGCTAAGCACTAGGCAACCCAAGTGCTTGGTTGAGCATGCACCCTCCTAAGTGCCAGCTCCTCTTGCCCCAACACGGAGTCACCAGTCCCAGCTGCAGTTCTCTGGCTCTCTGCATCAGTCCTCACTCCCCTGCTCCCAGAAGCAGGGATACAATTAGCAGTGGGGAGGTGGGTATCAGATGATGGGGAGTTCTGTGGCCCAGTTGTCCAGCGGCAGATTAGCAGCAGTACCACATAAGGCAGTGCCTTCCCTGGCCTTTTATCCCTGCCACCTGTGCAGTCAAGTAAACAAACTATGCAGCCTGCCAGCAGCTACCCTGATGAGCCACGCCTAGCCTATGGGCCAGATGTTCCCCACCGTTGCTTTATTTCAGTGTGAAATGCAAACAAACATAGAAACCTCAAAAGCTGCCATGCAATGGAGCTGTCATCCTGAGTTCTAGCTTAGAGACCATCACAGAGAATATCACAATTAAATGTGGATTGCCTGTGACAATTAAATATGGATTTTAATTGTGACATCTGACTCGGGTGCTTGGGCCTCGGGCTGTGTGGCTGTGAAACTGCAGTATAGACGCTCAAGCTGGAGCTGAGCTCCTGGAGTCCCAGAGCTTGAGCTGAAACCTGAGCATTTACCCTGACATTTTACAACTTTACAATCAAGCCCCACAAACCTGAGTCAGCAAGCTTGGCAACAACCAGAATGATTTGAAACATGGACAAGGCTAAGAAGTGGTATTACAAACGTTGAGTATTGAAAAATCGTGAGTCAGGTCACAACAAACCAAGAGTTTGCCTGAAAATTCATAAGACTTTAAAATAATATAATTTGGGTCTTTTGTTTTTATTTACCTTGTGGTTTTGGAATCTTTAGGCTGCATTCAGATTATCCTTTCAGCCTTTTCTATACTGTATAGCCATAATGGTTAGGATCATACTTTTTAAAACACAGGCAACATAGGAAGCCAGAAAAGGTGACAAAGATGCAGGATGATATAATCCCACTCCTTTAACAGAATTCTGGGCCTCGCAAAGTGCAGAGAAGTAGGAGTGTGGAATGATAAATGAAAGGATTACAATAGATGCCTAGTTCATTTGTTTAACAGAAAAAGTTATTTCAACTTTAAGAAAAATGACTCTTGTTGGGAGTGCTACCCTAGATGTGGTTTAATCTCAGAAACTTTGAAATAAAAAACAGACTGCAGCGAGACAAATCTTGCCCTCTTCTACAAACGCAAGAGTAATTGAGTGCAGAATTTGAGTTAATCTTTTTATTGGGCACAAATATTTATGTCCTTCTCTTTTAATCATGCATTATTCAGGGTTTGTGAAAAGTATGATGCCAAATCTTTGCTAAACTGCTTAAAAAGTATTTTTCAGCTAGCTTGGAGGAAGAGATGGAAACAGGTTTACAAAATTGGAAAAGAACTTCTGCACCCCAGCTTGCTGTCTACGATATTTGTGATGCTCTTGTTGCTGCTTTAGTGGCATCTGTGTGGATAATTCAAATGAAATGTGCTTCTGTCTTTCCATGAGAAATTCAGTACTGTTATTATGGAACCTTGTTGATTGCTTTGCATTGTTATTATTAGATTGTATTCAGTTCATTGCATTTTATTTACAAGCCTTGTAATCATATTACAAAGCATATACAGAGGAGTTCACTTCAAAACCCATGTGTTGAGCCTTCACCACTCCCACTGAGTTTAGTCAGGGCAAGTCTATGCTAAAGAAGAAGGTCGGATTAAGATATGCAACTACAGCTACATTAATTGTGTAGCTGGAGTCGCTGTATCTTAAATCTAGTTTCTACGCTGTCCACACAGCGGAGCCGATGGGAAAAAAAGCTCCCATTGGCTTCCCTTACTCCTGATGAGGAGCAGAAGTATTGGCGCCAACAGAGGCACCCTCTGTGTTTGATTTAGTGGGTCTTTATTAACCCATTAAATAGAACCCTGAAAGTCTGATCATTGCGGTACTGATCTTCCGCATGGTGAAGACAAGGTTTCAGAGTTGAGGTCATTCAGGAGCTCACAAAATTGGACCTTTAAAACTGAAGGTTATATTGCGGATTCTCAGCATCAGTGATGACTAGAGGACAATGCGCTTCACTAATTCAAGAGGAATATTGGAAGGATTATGTCTCTGGTCTCTTTTCAGGGCTGCTCTGTGCACTAGGTTGGATAGGGAGGAAACTTAACATGCTAGCATTGTGGTGTGGTGCTGTACAGAATGGGAATGGGAACATGCCATCTTTCTGGAGCATGAGGACATCCTAAAACACAGGCTTTTATTGTTCAGATTCCCTGCTGCTCAGCTGGTGCTTCTTGTAAGCCATTGCAGATGGTACTGGGCCAGTCACACACAGAGGTTGTTTGGGAGAAACCAGGCTTCTTCAGATTGTATATTCTGTGCTCAGCAGAGTCTACCAATCTTGAGAATTACTCAAAATCATCCATCAATAGCTGATAAAAGAACAAAACTGTTGAATAAATAACTCTAGGCTGCCTCAATGTCGCCAAATGTCCTATGAATAAGATTGTCTCATAAGAACAGGCAATAAACTATTCACTGTAGACTCTTTCAAATATTACATTAAAATATTATATATGACTTAAAAGGAGTGCCTTGGCAGTGACTCTGAAAGGCTCTTAGACTCTCCCATCCAAGGCCCCTGCTGTGCTGAACATGTCTCAGACTGAAATGCTAATCAGATCCATTAAGAGAAGTTGAGTAGTACTAAATAAGTCCCAATTCTAATTATGTTTGATGCAGTTGCAAGGGGAATGTAGCATCTAAAAATCAAAAAACAAACAAAAAAACCCCATGAATGTATTTTGTCAGTCTTCTGGCTGCACATTATTGATTTGTTTTGCAGTATTAAATCAATCCCTTTAACCTGATTAGTGCTTTTCCAGTCTATGAGGCATCCACTCCTTATTGGAATTTATGCTAAGAACTTTTCTATCCTGAGGCAGTAGGTTCGCAGCACCTACAAGAGGAAAATCTCCCCTGGTACTCTTATTGCCAGTCACACTCTTGCCTACCTGCCAGTAATGTTTCAATGTAACTCTTCTCAATGTATAGTCTAGAACTGGTTGGAATGTTTTCAAAATTTATTTTTTAATTAAAGTAAGTTTTTCTGCCAAAGCTGAAATGTTTATTGGAGACATATCTGTTGTGCTGAAGTTTTCTACGTCTAGATTACAAGCCTCTTTCGAAAGAGGCTTTTCAACTTTTGTAAAAGCCCTGTTTGCTTTTTCCACCAGTCTGGATGCTCTCTTTCGAAAAAGCCCTGTTTGCATTCAATAATACCTTTTTTTGAAAGAGCACTGTTGAAAAAAGGTGTTCTTCCTTGTAAAATGAGGTTTCCCATGGTCAAAACTGCCGTGTTCTTTCGATTTAATTTTGAAAGAACTCGGAGGCCATCTAGACACAGGGCAAGTTTTTTTTTTAAAGTCCACTTTAAAAACAAAATCCTGTAGATTAGACACACACACAAACAAACAGCTCTATCAGCTGCTGGTAAGGGTCTGGTCTTTGCCATAAGGAGACATGGGTTAAAGCCCCTTCTTTCCTTGAATCAATCCATGCTGCAACTTAGCGTTCCATGCCAGTACCCTAACCACGAAGAGAGAAAAACACATGCTGACATTTCCATCCAAAATAGGCTTTTTGATATAGTGTCACTTTTGTTGCCATTTCTTAAAATCGTATTTTCTTTCAATGTGGAATTAAATTAAATTTTGAAATGCTGAATGTTGCCATGAAACATATTTATCACCCTCCAGTCAATTCTAGTATAGTGCCTATACAACAAACAGAGAGGATAATGATGGCCAAACCAAAGGGTGGATGTCAAGCTCTTCCCCAAATTCAGAAGGATATGCATGTGCTCCTTCCTTCCCGTTTCCTGAGGTCTACCAACCTCTGAGATGATTCTGACCTCCTTCTTTCCTTTAGATTACTGATTTAGCTCAGCAAATCATATGGAAGGGAAATCCTTAATCTGTGGCATTTATCTTCAGAAGATGCATATGAATAAGCCTTTATTCATGTTGCTCTATTAGCTGGGACCACAAGACATTAGGCTGACTCCCTCCGCCCCTCCTCCCCCGGTCATTCTTAAGTATGGATTGTAATTTGAATTGGCTGAGATTTCAAAGCATTTAGCATCTGGGATCTCTTGTAACTTTATCATTTCACAGTAATTTTTTTATTGGTTGAATACTTGATTTCTAAAAGGAGCAGGTCCCGGAAAGATGTGCAAAAGTTGCTGTCACATAACGTGATGCTTCTGTAATAAATAATACATGGGAAAAATTAGAAGAGGGACATTAATATTGACAACAGAAAGAGCTAAAATGTTCAGAAGTGCTAAAAGTCCTTAATTCCAACAGAAGACTAGGTGGGTGCTCAGCATTTCTAAACTCCAGGAGCCTAAATTTCTCACCATGGGCTCACAAAAATAAGGTGCATCCACTTAGTGACTTTTGGCTTGTATGTTTGGAACTACCTTTTGCTGTTAAAGTGTACTTATGAATAAACAAAATTTCCTGAGGAGCAGTAGGAGCATTGTTTTGGAGAGATTGCTGTCTTTAACACTTGTCTGAAGTCTTCCTTCAATGACAATGTTAATGAGGAGGAAATGAACAAGAGAAATGTGAGGAAGGGAAATGCTTATGCTTGTTCTTAATAGGATTCAGACAGACACTTACTTAATGAACTCTCATTGCTTCCATTACACACAATCAGCACCAAATGTAACAAACAGGAAAGCTATTAGAAATGGTAACACATTGCAGATATATATAGAAACAATATTCAAGCTCAAATCACAAAGAAAGGCATTTCCCTTCCACTCCTGAAGAAAAAGAATCCCATAACTCCTCAGGCACAGAGTTTGGTAAATATCAGCAAAAGTAGATTCATAATGATTGGTGATTGGGCTAAAACATATTTAGATGTCAAAGTGATCCAGAAATTTGTGGAACAGGGAGTTATTTCTATATGTTGTGCTGTGAATACATGCACAAATATTTCTAACAAAATATGATATCCCTCTAGAAAATTAATCATATTTTTTGTTCTTCAGACATTATACACTATGTTAAAAATTTAAAGAACCAATTTAAATCAAATACAGCAATAAAAATACCACATGAAAATCAAATGCTACATTAATGTTAGCAAAAAACCTCAACCAAGTTAAGAAAAAAATGAAAAAATTAGAAAATGTTGAAATTAAGGTAGCAAGAGAGAATTTAAATTATGCAATATGAAAATCTCTAATTACATGATCACATATTATTTTTCCCCATAGGACTCCTGTTTCATTTAGTCTCAGAACAGCCAGTGCTCTGAGAATTTATCAGAGTTTTATATGGAAGCAAGGAACAGTAAAAAAACTCACCTTTGACCTGGGTGACTCCCTTCCTCCTAAAAACACATACCAAATTTTCATTCTTCAAAGCATGGACACTCTAGAGTTTCTAAATCTAGGCTTACACTCAATTTATTTTCACAGGTAAAATGACTTAAATTCCGTTAATCTTATTCTTGAAAATCAATCATTTGTGCAGAAACTTTCAAAAAACATTTAGCCTGAGGCAAACATCTGACATGCAAATTTAAGTGCAAACTGTTAAAGTTTGGCAAAGATATAAGCAAGAAAAACAGGATTTTATAATGATACTGTCAGACATACTTAATTTCAGGTATTTCTTCCTGTGTTGCAGTAAATTGCATGGAACTTGGAAAATGGAGAATAGGTTCCATGAAGAAATGTGTTGTAAGAGGCATCAGGAAGCCAGTCTGTGTACACATGGCTGGAGTACTAGGTACATCTGTAATTTCTCTTAATGAAGAGAAAGCTTAATTTTAGAACATAGAGTCCTCTCATATTATTACCCAGCACACGCTACATGTAGGACAACAAAGCCCCTTTGCATTGCACCTATCTGCTCAGGAATATTTGAGGGATTCCATCTTCTCTGTATTTGAAAAACCGAGATTTTCCCCCCAATGTTCTCTACATACATTTCAATGTTACTCATTTGATTAGGAACTTGTAGCTGGATCTGAGGCCAACAGGGTTTCATTCATTTGTTTTCTAAGAGAATTCTGTTTTGAAGGAGGCTGTGCAGCAAATGAAGGTTTTGAACCTTCAACTTCCTGGATATTACTTTATTCCACAACACTGTAACAAGTGTAATGAAGGTCAATGGGGCAATTTGTTTGCATTGGGATGGAGGGGGAGGTTTTCTGAAATTGAAATTGAAGAAAATGTACTAAACATAAAATATAAATGTCCCTTTAAATCAACAGGATTAGTTTAAGATTTTGCGTCTTTCGTCAGAGAACACAAAGCACAGACTAAAAATCTGGAACAACATGCCTCTTTGTGGCCTCTTAAGCTGTGTCTACACTGCACGATTATTTCAGAATAAGCTATTCCAGAAGTAGTCCAAAATAGCTTATTTCAAAATAGTGTGTCTACACAGCAAATGTTCATCGACGTAGTGCTGAGCTGTTTTGAAATAGAGAGTCCACAATCATTGGACACTGAATCATATTTAACACTACCCAGAGTCACTTCAAGCAGGGCATCAGGACTGCACTCACTTCCAGTGACTGCTGCCTGAGTCTATCTGAGGCTCGTGTTTAAAGGGACTCCTCCCCTGTACAGTGGTTCTCAGGCTCTTCTCTTATGCCTACCCCATTGAGGGGCAGCATTAGGCATTCCTTTGCCCTTGCAGACTCCTCAGCATTCCTTCCATGGAGCTGGAGCTGCCTCTTGGCAGTCAACAGCTATTGCAGCTTGTGCTGCACCTCATGCAGCTGTTTCTGCAGGCTCCCTCCCAGGGTCGGGGGAGAGGGGAAAGGGAAGGGGAAGGAAAGGTTTAGGGCTAATGCTGGGAGTGGCTCCGGGCTCCGGGCTCCAGTGATCCTCGGTGGCCACAGCAGGGTGGGGGGAGATTGGGAAGAAGCAGAGGAGCAGGAGTAGGGGTAAGAGCAGAGGCAGCAGCAGAAGCAGGCAGCATACTGGTGATCAGGGAATGAACTACCACACACGTTGTATGGCCCTGTTCCAGCATCTCCTGCCAGGTGTATCCCTGAAGCTGAATGTCTTCTTTCAGTCTCTAGCCCAGGGTCTGCTTCAGGGACTGGAGTGCTGCGAGGTGCACCCGCTGGAACTTGTCCCTGGGTCACCTGCACCGGCGGGTCTCTCAGGGTTGGGTGGTGTTGACTGCTCCCCTCTCACATGCTGTGGATAACAGAGAGATGGTCAATCATCCCTGGAGACTCTATGCTTGAAGCCTAGCCGTCATCTTCGAGGTGAGATAGAAAGATGTCAATTGGGACAAAGGTGATGTGCTTAGAGCAAGGCCATCTGTTGTCTAGCCAATGGGCTCTTTCCTGCAGGGGCCCAGATGTCCAAGGAGGGAGCCTCACTATCCCCACATCCCAGGGACAAGCATCATGTGAAGGTGCTGGCCAGACTGGAATCCTGCTGGCAGGGGATGGGGGAGGACACAGGGCAGCTGGGCTTTCATCCATGCTGTGCACACATTGGGTCCAGCAGTGGTGGAGTGCCACAGGGAGAGATCTTGTATCTCTACCCACCGATGGAGAGGAGAATACAGTTTTGGGGGGAGATGTATATGAGTGGCACATGCTCCTGCACCTCACTGTGCAGTCCCTGGGAGTGGATGCTGCCCCAAGAGTGTGGGCATGCCCGTGTGCCACGTGGCGTGTGTGTGTGTCTCCATGTCCCCAGCCTGCTTCTAGTGGTAGCTTGTGGTAAGAAGGTGTCCCATCCTAGTGTCAGGAGAATAGCAGGCCTCTTCAGACACGCTGTGGTCAATAGCACAAGGGTCCTCTGGTACATCCAGAGTGTAGGATACCTCCCGGCTCCAAGGTCAGGAGGGTTCTTGTGTTGGCCTCCTCTGGCTCCTCCGCTGTCTCCTTCTCCTCCTCATCTCTGTCTCTCAATTATGGGTGTCTTGAGCCATGTTTCCACTACCTGAGGAGAGGAACATAAGGGACTGTCCCACCCCCCAGGATGTGGTTCAGGTCGTCATAGTAGGGGCAAGTCTGGAGTTCTGCCCTGGAGCGGGAGCTGTGCTCCTGGGTCTTGGTATACACCTGGTGGAGCTCTTTAACTTTCATATGCACCTGCTTCCGGGTACAGATGTGCCCCTTGTTGGCCAGGTTGTCAACCATGCAGCCATAGATGTTGGCATTGTGGCATCTGGTGTGGAGATCCTGGAGGTTGGTCTCGTCACCCTAAACCTCAATAAGGTCGAGGATCTCCAACCAGACTAGGAAGACTTCTTTTCTGTCCCTGGGCGCTGGAAGACTGCTTCCTAGGATCAGTGGAGGGCTGGGTAGGAGCAGCAGAGTTGCTCATTGGGAGCAACCTTGAGGCAGTAGCAGCTGCTGGGTGGCTCAGGGCTGTCAGGGCCTGCTGTCTGTAATGAGCACTTTCCTCTGAGGCTGCAGCTTTAAGGGGTGCAGGGGAAGAGGGGACTACAGAGTTTTGATGAGTGTAGACAGAGCAGCCAGCAGGCACTATGGGAAGGACTGGAGGCCATTTATTTCTAAATAACTCCAGTTGCCCTGTCTACTCAGGCACAATTTCAAAATAGCTATTTCAGAAGAGTTGTTTTTCCTCATGGAATGAGGTTTACAAATGCTGAAATAAGCCACCTGTTATTTTGAAATGATTTCAAAAGGACAGACTCACTGTGTACATGCTCACATAGTTATTTCGGAATATCGTCTGTTATTCTGAAATAATGTTGCTGTGTAGACTTACCCTTAATGACTCAGAAAGCATAGAACATAGAAGAGGATTTGGAAAAATCCCCATTGCTTAGGAAATAAAGGCAAAAGAATACAAAACGCTTATTGAGCTCATCTCCCCCTAAAATCATAACAAGCAGGTATCCCACCCCACTGCATAAGAAAGGGCTCATTCAAAAAATGAAAGCTTAACAAATCGTAGTAGATTTAAGAAAGGCAACTGCATACAAAATAAATAAATGCAGTGATGGGGCTTTTTGGGGGATTCTAGCCCAGGGCTAAAAAGCTGTTGTGGTTTTGTTTGTTTGTTTCAGTTCATTTTTGCTTTTTACACACTTCTGAAATTGGCTTTGTTTGTGTGGCTTATTAAATTCCCTTTCCCATATTGTTCTGAAGCAATATCTCTTATTTGTATACCCTTTCACATGTGTATTTCCAAACTTGCCTTTGTGACTGCAGTGCACCAGGGACCTAGGGCCTCCAAGAACCAAGGACCTCCAGAGCTAAAAGTACAAACATATGGGCTGTGTCTAGACTGGCAAGTTTTTCTGCAAAAGCAGTTGCTTTTGCGGAAAAACTTGCCAGCTGTCTTCACTGGCCACTTGAATTTCTTCAAGAACACTGATTTCCTACTGTCTGAAATCAGTGCTTCTTGTGGAAATACTATGCTGCTCCCGTTCGGGCAAAAGTCCTTTTGCACAAAACTTTTGTGCAAAAGGGCCAGTGTAGACAGCTCAGATTTGTTTTGCACAAAAAAGCCCTGATCGCGAAAAGTGCTTTTGCGGAAAAGCGTCCATGCCAATCTAGACGCTCTTTTCCGCAAATGCTTTAAACAGAAAACTTTTCCGTTAAAAGCATTTGCAGAAAATCATGCTAGTCTAGACGTAGCCGTTTAGTTTGAACTAGAGTCCGCTTTGGCAGCTATCATCTAAAACACACCATATAGCCATTGATATACATACAAAAAAGTTCAGTAATGCACACTCATCAGTGGGTCACACCTCTCAAGTTTTTCTTGTAAAGTTCTACAAGCTATATTTTCATAGGATAAATAGCATATAAATGAATGTTGTACACGTATCATATCAGGAACTGCTATGTCTGTAAAATCCCCTGCTGGGACCCCGTTCTGCTTTCTTTCCCTCAGAGGAAATCTTGTGGATACAGGCTAAATTGATTTAAAATGTATTTTAACAATGTGAAGTTTATGATACAAAGGGAGGGGAGAGAGGGAAGCATAGAAATTCCAATTTAAGGCTAGAGCTTCTACTTGAAGTTGCTGTTACATTTAAAAAGTGCAGTTTCTCTGCCGTGATTATATTTATTGTCATTAAATAGATACTAAGGAATAAACTGTACATTTGCAGAAATTAAGAATTAAAATGTAAAACCTCTCAAGCTCATCCATGGTCTGGCAAGATATTAGATAGCTACTTATCATAGAATCACAGACTTGCAAGGGATCTTGAGAAGTCATCAAGTCTGCACTCCTGGCAGGACCAAGCACCATCTAATCATGTCTGATAGATGTTTATATAACCTGCTCTTGAATATCCTCCTTACGCAATTTATTCCAGTGTTTAACCACCCTGACAGTTAGGAATTTTTTCCTAATGTCTAACCTAAACCTCTCTTGCTGAAATTTAAGCCCATTGCTTCTTGTCCAACTGTCAGATATTAAGGAGAATAATTTTTCTCCCTCCTTTTATTTTCTTTATATTTTGTTAAGTTCCTGCTCTCATAGCTACATAAAAACATGAAAAACATTGAAAATCTTTTTTTTCTTACTTGCTTTTATAACCTTCTTCCAAAACTCATACATGGAGAAGAGGAAAGTATAAATTAGAGGGTGAGATGAGGTAGGAGAAGGCTGGGAAAGGATTGTTTTATACAGGGAATGGAGGTGGGGAAGAGACTCAGATTTTCTTTTGCTTTTTTAATCTGCTGGAAAAAGTCTGTGTAAAGTGAAATTAGGTCTGGTTGTTTATGTATTGAGATAGATTCATAGATATCTGAGAGTTCCAAATTTTTGAAGAAAGTGCATTTTTAGTGTTTAATCACTTTCAAATCACAAACAACATTGTCATCATTGTCATCATCATCAACAATCACATGACCTTTCAAAAGTTTAGAAGATTCCTGGTCTCGCTCATACATACCTTTTTGCTTTTTCATTAATCATTATTCTAATTTCTTAGATGCTAAACATTATTAAAGAATCAGAGGGATAGCTGACAAAGTGGGTCTTTGCCCACGAAAGCTTATGCTCCAATACATCTGTTCGTCTAGAAGGGCATGTCTACACTACAAAGTTAATTCGAACTAACAGCTGTTAGTTCAAATTAACTTTCATAGCGTCTATACATGCAAACCGCTAATTTAATTCGAACTAGCGGAGCGCTTAATTTGAACTAGGTAAACCTCATTCTACGAGGACTAACGTCTAGTTCGAATTAAGTAGTTTGAATTAAGGGCAGTGTAGCCACTTAATTCGAACTAGTTGGAGGCTAGCCCTTCCCAGCTTGCCCTGGTGGCCACTCTGGGCACAACCAGGGAAACTCTTCTGTCCCCCTCCTGGCCCCGGAGCCAATAAAGGGGCACGGTCTGGCTATGGTGCTCATGCCAGTTTCAAACCTGCCGGCACCCAGCCAGCAGACCCTGCACCTGGCACAGCAAGAATCAGCCACTCGCTGCCACTCAGCACTTTAAGCTGCCATCTTCATACGCCCCAGGTTCAGCACCCCCTATCCCCACTTTCACACCACAATCATTCACTGGTAAACCACACAATGAGCAAACCCCACAGGATTTTGGGCACTACAGGGATCTTTAGCTTGGGTACAAGAAGCGTTGCAGAGCGAATGGGGAAGCCAAAACAACACCCCTTAAGGAAGAGTGAGCAAAAGAGAAAGAAAGAGAGAGAAGCAACCAGCTTAACAATGAAAGTGATTTATTTCTGAGTAGTGAATAGATATCAAACAGTTACAATATTAAATCTAACAGTTACAATATTAAATCTAAATTGAAACTGATTACAAATGCTAGGTAACTATATAACAGTTTACATAGGGCATGGTCAGGAGGCTATGCTTAGAGAGATAGTTGATGGGAGGGGTAGAGAAAGAGAGAGAGACCTTACCACTCCACGGAGCTTGCACTGATCAGGGTTCCCAGATAATGATGGTAGCCGGGGTTCCAGAGGGCTGGAGACAAGCAGATCAGAGCCCCCAGCACTATCAGGCAGGAGATGAAGAAGTCTCAATGGAACTGATGCAGTTTAAGTCCAGGTATCAGAACAGTTTTTCTTGGGGCAAGGATAGGCGTTTTTATAGAGATAGTTCGAAGAGAAAGAGGAGAGACAATAGAGACTGATCAGCCCTGGTTATGGGTGATGTTCCTTGAAGGAGCTCACAATGCAACTAGGCAGTCTCAGTATTTTAGATGTCAATAGGATCGTTACTAGAATTGGTCTGATAATGACTAATTTGGGTGTGAGCAGGCCTGGGTTCATTAGCATCTGGAGCAGGGATTTCCCATCAGGCAGTGCGTCTCTGCTTTTGGTGTCCCATACTTCACTGCGGTTCCTGCCTTGGAAGAGATGCTCTCCGTTCTGTATGCTAATGAGATGTCCCTCTGTTCAATCTTTAATGCAAATGAGGCTGGGGTGTTCCTTAATTGTATCACCCTTGTCTGAAGCAGTTTAGTTCCCCGGCCTTTTCATTGCTTTGTCTTTGATTCTAGCAGAGGCCTGAGGGAGGGGGGTGGTTTTCCATGAATGTCACTCCCTGACTCCCCAAGAGCACAAGGCTGACAGGGGACCATGTTCTAGTTCCCCAAGAATCACAAAGCTGGTGGGTAACAACTTCCCCTCCTCCTTCTTCCCCTGGCTTCCCCCTTCCAGCTCCCTCCTCCCAGGTTTCCCCCGCCCCTCTTCCACCCTCTCTCTTTCCCTCTCCCACCTCCTTTTCCCAGTCTCCCTGGAGGGTAATTTCCCCCCCACCCCTCCGTCCAGTTTTGTTAAATAAAGAGAGTTTCTATTTTTGAACACACGTGTCCTTTATTTTTTACATCAGGAAGGCAGGTTGACTCTGTGGGGATTTTCAGGGAGGGAATGAGGGGGTACCCTAACTTGTGATTTTCTGTTATGTAGATCATGATTCCCTATAGCGGACAGCTTGCTTAAATACCAAATCAGTGGTTGGGGTTACCAATGTAGTAGTTCAGGACAGCGATACAGTAAATTCAGGATTCATTGGCATGACGTCCTGATGGGTTGCCTGCTCTGACAGTGATGATAAAAGTTCAGCTCCGTGCATTTTTTTATGCTCCCTTAGTATATCATGCCAGCTCTGCACAGGTAGCTAGCATAATAGACTTCATGAGACCCCCCCAAAGGCCACAGACTCAAATAAGATATGAAGGCACCTGAGTCATGTTTATTGTCAAACAAAGTACATTAATAGCCATTGGTAGCCAGATGGCCTCTGAGCCCCTATGCATTTGTACCTATGACAATGGACTTGGCTCAATCAATAGTTTGGATTTCACTGTTTACCCTTAGGCTGGCCAAAGAGTTAAGTTGGGGTACCTCAACATTTATAAACAAAGATGAACAATCTATGATACACACCTTACATATTATCTTACGCATTAATGATACATTTGCTACCTGCCCTTTACTTTCCTCCAAAACATTCCTATTCACTACCTGTTGTTATGCTTTCACTCCTGTTATTTCAAATTATTTTATCATGTACTCAGCTAGACGTCCTTGTACTGTCCTGATGGAATGTATTTACATACTTCATGTGCTTTTAGCAGTGCTAGCAGTTCTAGTGCCAAGAGACACTGACTTGCAGGCAAACATTTGCTTTCGACTCAGCCTGTCTGTTACTCATAGTATATCTCTTGCTTACTTTGGTTCAAGCACCAGGCCCATGCTTCAGACTCTTTCTTTCTTCTAAAACAAGTATGGGGGAAATGTGTACAAATGCAGGAAAGTAATATTAAGGGATTTTTGCTTCTTGGAATTCTTATAACATTAATATGAGCCAAAATGTTTTTTTAAACAGTAGTGAAGAAATAGTCACTAGATTAGTTTGTTAATTTAAACATTATCTCTTCAGTTTTAATATTGTCCCAGTTCTATGTGATTATTTTGTTTTACCAGTACACGATCCCTGCTCAGGTGGAGTTATCTCTATCTGCATATCTCAGGTAGCTTGTTTTGACTTCATTGAGGTTCATTAGGTGAAGATATAAATCACTAAATACAATGCTTGAGTACAATGATGTATATTGAAGTACAGCCTGAAGGCCCTAAGCAAATCAGAAGTCCATTGTGTCACAAAACTGAAAAAAAGGTGGAAGGCAACAGACACCCAGAGATCATGACAATGGTCACACAGCAGAACAGAGACACAGCTGGGGATGGTACCCAAGTTTTTTGACTTCTCCTTCATTCTCTGTCCTTTTGGACCCCACTATCATTTCCAGGAATAGCAAAAGAACTATCTCTCCTGAGGTACAGTGTGCATGTGACGTTGCAGTATAATAGTTAAAGAAATAGGAACTTACATGCACATTTGTTCATATTAAAGCATTAATTGGATCTCAATATTTATTAACTCTTTTTTTTTTAAATGATACAGTGTTTATTATATGAATTACAAACCATTACCCTGGTGCCTGGCTGATTGAAACAATTACTTCACTTATTTCTATTTGAAGTTTAAAGTTGAAGTTACCCTTTAAAAAACTAACTAGTTATCAGTTTTAATAGCTATTTATTTGCCAGTCATTTCCTGTTTCTTTGTTTGTCCCAAAATGGCTATTTACTGTGCTACACTATGTGGAAAAAAACATATCACTGAACTTTCTATTTCCAAATGTTTCTTTTTCACAGTGATGGCCTCTGTCAGTCTAGAAGAAGGGCAGGTATTTTGGGAGAATCATACTTCTTCCTTTTGCCACAACTAATGAGGCACATGGCAACTATTGACTGGTGCTTGATCATGCATACAGAACAAGCAGCTGATAGGAGGCACATTCTTCTTCTGAGTTGAAACCATCTGCAGCCAATCCCAGCAGGTTTTCCTTTAGGACTGTAAGTGAATGGCAAGAATACAGATTGCTACAATCATCCTAGAACTAGGCACACAGCTTAGCCAAATCCAAGAGGGAAAACTAAATAAACACATACAGATGTCTTTTATTCCAGGAAGTTTTCCATGTGCTGTAGATCCCAGATTTCAAGAGACTAACAACTTTTTTTAATCAGAAATTAAGTGAATGACTGAAAATTATACGTAAGAGGAAAATAATCTATGGGGAAAAATGCACAGCTGCCAACACTTGATTTTAATTGTTTATTTGATAGATATTTCTGGACAAACAGACTCAGCTATTACCAGATGTAGCATGTCTGTGTTAATAATTTGAGCTAATGGACTCTTCCTCTTGCCATTTGACAATTATCTATGGACCCAGACTGAGTCTCTCTCTCTATTTATTTATGATTATTATTTTTAAATTCCCTAGAAGGTTAGAGAAGCATAAACCAAATGATTAGGAAGCATAAGGAATGTTATATAGATGTGATTGCAGTCAAGATGACGCACCAATGATTATCTTCTATGGCAAACACATAGCAAAGAATCTCAGAATGTTCTTATACCCCATTTAGTAGGAATTGTTTTTTTGCTTAAAAATATTACCTTAATATTTTGGAAACATACAGGATTTAAAAACAAAACAAGATAGCCACAGCTGGAGGAACAGAACGATTTTTACATTGCTGGATTGACTAATTTACCAATATTTTCTCCACACTGAAAGCTGGGGAAATAAAGTTATTTAAGTATTCTGTGCATGTTCAGAACAGTTTATTCAGGATGATATTTTAGCTATTACTTTCTGATATTGGTAATTAGCACAAAACACTGATTTATAAATCTGTTTGCAGTAAGACCATTCTCGCCAAGGGAATTGAATTGCAAAGGCTAAATAGCACAAAGCCTCAATTATCTGTTGATTATAATCATTCTGCACTGTGACAAGTGAGTTGTAAGCATCCCAATAGTTCAGTGGAAAATAAATGCAGACAAAAACTGAACAGAAAAAAAATGTTTTGTTTGGAAAGGTCAACAAATGCACCCAGTTGATGTAGGATGAGTCGATAGTTGGAGCAAAATATAAATCTAATGAACACATTTTTCAAGGTTACTGTCTTCCTTACATAATCTTTATTTTCTAAGGGTACGTCTAGATGACAGGCTCTTGTCGACAGAAGTTTTGTCGACAGATACTGTCGACAAAGCTTCTGTTGACAAAGAGCATCTAGACTACATCCAGTTCTGTCAACAAAACAAGACGCTTTGTCGATATGACAGTATAGATGCAAAGGACAGTGTAGATGCAATAACGCCGTCTGTCAACAGAGCTCTGTCGATAAAAGGCGTTACTCCTCATAGAACGTTATGTCGACAGAACTCAGCAGCAATGTAGACGCAGGTATAGTTTTGTCAACAAAAGTCTACTTTTGTCCACAAAACCCTGTAGTCTAGACACACTCTGAGATATGATCAGCAGTCCGTAGACTTAAAACATCACCTTTTTTGTCACTTAGGCTACATCTAGACTGCAAGTCTCTTTCGAAAGAGGCTTTTTCAAAAGAAAGTACCAGGAAGTCTGGATGCTCTCTTTCAAAAAAGCACAGTTTGCATTACATAGAGCCTTTTTTTGAAAGAGTACTTTTGAAAAAAGGCATTATTCCTCATAAAACAAGTTTTTCCGTGGTCAAAAAAACTGCCGCATTCTTTCGATTTACTTTTGAAAGAACGTGGCTGCAGTCTAGATGCAGAGGAAGTTTTTTCGAAAAAAGGACACCTTTAAAAAAAACTGTAGTATAGACACACCCTTAGTAAGTAATACCATCTAAACAAATATGTTAGGGTATGTCTACACTACAGCGCTAATTCGAACTAACGCATCCAGACTAAAAAACTAGTTCGAATTAGCGTTTTGCTAATTTGAACTAGCATGTCCACACAGAGTGGACCCTGAACCGGGGTTAAGGATGGCCAGAAGCAGTGCCGGCAGGGCATCAGATGAGGACTTAGAGCGTGGAGCTGCTGTCTCAGGCTAGCCGAGGACTGTGCTTAAAGGGACCCGACCCCCACCCCAGACAGACAGTTCTCAGGGGTGCCCCGCTTGCAAACCAGTCCTAGCTTGGATTGCCCGGAGTACCCACACTGGGCACATCACAGCACTCGGCCATCAGACCGGCTGTACTTACCGCAGGCTGCCATCTGGGGAGAGGGGGCAATTGGGGGGCTGCAGGAGAGCTTCCACCCCCAGAAGCCTGCAGAGCCTGCCCAGTCCTCCCCATCGGGGGCTCGTACCCCATTCCTCCCTCGCCTCCTTCCACTTACCCCTCCCTAGCCCCCCTTCCTGATGTACAAAATAAAGATAATGTGTCTTCCAAAATGGAATCTGTCTTTATTGAACAAAACTGGGGGAGACTGGGAAAAGGAGGTGGGAGAGGGGAAGAGAGAGGCTGGGAGAGGAGAGGGCAACTAAAATGATCAGGGGTTGGGAACAGGTCCCATATGAAGAGAGGCTAAAGAGACTGGGACTTTTCAGCTTAGAAAAGAAGAGATGGAGGGGGGATATGATAGAGGTCTCTAAAAGCAGGAGTTGGGTGGAGAGGGTGCATACAGAAAAGTTCTTCATTAGTTCCCATAATAGAAGGACTAGAGGACACCAAAGGAAAGGAATGGGTAGCAGGCCTCAAACTAACAACAGAAAGTTCTTCTTCACAAAGCAAAGAGTCAAACTGTGGAACTCCTTGCTGCAGGAGGCTGTGAAGGCTAGAACTAGAACAGAGTTTAAAGAGAAGTGAGATCAAGTCATGGAGGTTCGGTCCATGGAGTGGTATTAGCCAGGGGGTAAGAGTAGTGTCCCTGCCCGAAGTTTGTGGAAGGCTGGAGAGGGATGGCACGAGACAAATGGCTTGGTGACTGTCTTTGGTCCACCCCTCCAGGGTCCCTAGGGTTGGCCACTGTCGGCAGACAGGCTACTGGGCTAGATGGACCTTTGGTCTGACCCTGTACAGCCATTCTAAGCTCAGGGTCGGGGGTCTCAGTGGACCACCTTGATTTTCATGCAAACCTGCTCCTGGGTGGCCAGGCTGGAAGCTCTCCTGCCCTAGACGTCCACTTTCCTGTGCCTAGTGTGGAGGTCGTGGACGAGGTCCACGATGTCTGCACTGGACCAGGCGTGTGCCCGCCTCTTGCGGTCCTGGGCAAGCTCCCGGGAGCCACCAGCCAGGTCCCAGGAAGAGGGGGAGGGCTGGGGGGCATTGGGTGGCTGGCTCGAGCCCGTGCCAGGTGCAGGGTCTGCTAGCTGGGTGCTGGCAGGCTTGCACCTGACACGGGCACCGTAGCCAGCCTGTGCCCCTTTAAGGGGTCCGGGGCCGAGAGGGGGGAAATAGAGTTTCCCTGGTATTGGCCAGAGTGGCCACCAGGGAAAGTTGGGGAGGGCTAGCCTCCCTCTAGTTCGAATTAAGGGGCTACACACCCCTTAATTCGAACTAGTAAGTTCGAACTAGGCTTAATCCTCGTAAAATGAGGTTTTCCTAGTTCGAACTAAGCGCTCCACTAGTTTGTATTAAGTTCGTACTAGCGGAGCACTAGTGTAGCGCCTATGAAAGTTAATTCGAATTAATGTCTGTTAGTTCGAATTAACTTTGTTGTGTAGACATACCCTTACATAGTTGGCTAGGAAGGCCTTATGATTAAAGCTAGGATTAGTCTCAGAAACTATCATTTTGATTCCCACTTCTGTCACAGATTTCTGTGATTTGGGCAAATCATTTAATCCACCTATCCCTAAATTCTCCATTTTCAAACTTGGATAATAGTATTTTACTGGTCTCATCTTTTGTCTGTCTTAGTTATTTAGACTGTAATCTCTCTAAGACAGAGAGTTTTGTGCAGTGGCTAGTGTTTTGGGGCCCTGAGTTTAGTTGGATCCTCTAGCTGTGTAATATGGATAACAAAACTCACCTAAAAGGTTCACAATTTTAAGGACATTTTCTATTATTTCATTTAGCACAATATTTCATATAAAGAAACCCCTTAGTGACATTAGGGTGACACGTTCCAAGGAAATGAGCAAACCAAGATGCCTACATGAAAAACCTCACATTTGCTTTAATGGCCCAATGTGCTCAATGTGGAATGCTTCTTGAGGTATCACTGAAGCATTCTATATATCTAGGCATTTGCACTGATCTTGTCACTGTGGGATCCAAGTGCTTGGTCTTCACCTAACCCAGTAGCTTATTCAACCTACTGGTTACATTAGGCAGTGATCACAGAATCATAGAAATGTAAGGCTGGAAGGAATTTCAAGAGGCCATCTAGTCCAGATCCTTGTACTGCACCAGGACCAGATATATCTTGTTTAACCAATCTGTAAAAAGCTCCAGAGATGGGGATTCCACAGCCTCCCTTGTTAACCTAATCCAGAAGTGTTTGTTTTTCTTCCCAATACCTAACCTGCATCACCCTTGTTGCACACTAAGTTGATTATGACTTTTGGAGATCAATTGATAGATGCCTTTTTTTATAAGAGCCTCCGAACTTTTGCCAGGTCTCCCCACCCCCAATCTTCTTTTCTCAACACAAAACATGCCCAAGTTTTTCATTCTTTCCTCATAGGTCAGATTATCTGAACATTTTTATCATTTTTGTTGATCTTCTTTGGAGTTTCCATTTTGTCAGCATGCTTCCCAAAGGGTAGTACCCACATTTGGACACAGTATTCCAACAGAGGCCTCACCTGAATAGAGTGTGACAATTATCTCTCATGTATTACATATCATTTTCTTACTAATATTCCCCAGAAAGATATTAGCTTTTTTCACAACTGATTACCCTGTTGAATCAGAGTTAGTTTTCAGCCATTGACTAGTACCTGGCCAACAACAGACCTTCTGTTGGACCCCTCTAGACCAGGGGTCAGCAGCCTTTGACACACAGCACATTGAGGTAATCCACTGGCAGGTCCATGAGACATGTTATTGCACGGAGCATCTGCAGGCACGCCCCCCACCCAAAGCTGCCATTAACTGTTCCTGAACAATGGGGGCTGCAGGAAGGGCTTATGCTACTTCCCACAGTTCCTATCATCTGTGGAGGACCATGGCTATGTATGGTCTATGTAAACAAAATGTCTCATAGCCCATCAGCAGATTACCCTGAAGGGCCATGTAGAAAAGGTTGTCAGCCCCTGCTCTAGATACATCCTCCCAGTTTAACAATGAATCATTGATCATTACTTTTTTAATATGATCTTTCAACCACTTGAATTGCCACTATATAGTCATTTTATATAGCCACATTTTCTTAGTTTATATGGAACTATGTTAAGAGCCTTACTGAAGTCAAGATATATCATGTCTACAACTTCTCACTTGGTCACTAGACCAGTTACCCAGTCAAAAAAAAAAAAAAAAAGAGAGAGAGAGATGGGAGAGGGGTGGACATTATGTTGGTCTGGAATAATTTGTTTTTGAGAAATCCATGTTGGCTATGATCTATCACTTTATTATCCTCTAGTGTTTACAAATTTGTTGTTTAATAATCTATTCCAATGTCTTTTCAGTTGTGAAAGTTGGACTGATTGGCCTGTGATTCCTTGGGTCCTTGTTGTTCCCCTTTCTAAAGATAGGCATTGTGTTTGCCTTTCTCTGGTCTTCTTAGATCTTACCCATCCTCCATGTATTCTCAAAGATGATTGCTAATGGTTCTGAGACAGCTTCTGCTAGTTACTTAAGTACCTACTAGGATGAATTTTGTTTGGGCCCTATTGGCTTGAATATATTTAATGGATCTATATCTTTTAACCTGCTCTTCCCCAACTTAGCTTTGTTTTCCTTCCCCCTTATAGAGTAGTATTAATTTTATATAGAGATAGATAGATAGATAGATAGATAGATAGATAGATAGATAGATAGATAGATAGATAGATAGATAGATATACCTATTTCATAGACCTGGAAGGGTCCTTGAGAGGTCATCCAATCCATTCCCTGCCCCCATGTCAGGACCAAGTACCATCCCTGACAGATTTGCCCTAGATGGCCCCTTCAATTCACAACCTTAAAATCACAACCGTGGGTTTAGCAAGCCAATGCTCAAACCACTGGGCAATCCCCCCCTCCATTAGTTTGAGTATCGTGTCACTACTGACATTTTTAATGAAAACTGATGCAAAATAGGCATTATACACCTCACTTTTCTTGCATGTCAGCCTTATCAGCTCTTCTTCACCACTATCTACTTGATCTACACTTTCTGATGTTTGAACACTATTGGATATGGTTAGGATCATATATCATTTCTTCCCTGGCTGACATATTTGTACCGTTGTGTATAGGTGCATGTTCTGTTTTCTTTGGGTATAGAAGTGGCATATTATTAGGATATTCTGTAATATTCTCCTTTGTTGAAATAGGTCCTTTAATGTATGTATGCTCATAAGATTTATTCATGCCATGTTATCAGTATTATCTCCATTTTATGGATGGGAAACTGAGGGATAGACAGACTATGTGATTAGCCCATGGTTACACAGAAAGTTTATAGAAAAGCAGGGAATTGAAATCAGATTACCTGAGTTCTAGAAAACATTGAAGCCTCTTTATTTTCTTTCCTCTACCATGCCTCACAAGGTATGTCTCATAAGGTATGGATCTAGAAAGAAGATTACAAATACAGAAAAATGGAACATATTATGCAAATGGGTTAGAGAATTTATTACCATAAGCTCTGACAGTCATCTTGTTTTCATCAATGGGAAACAACTTCATGATTAAACTCATATTTTTCAATGCTGTCTTTACCTGAGTCTTCCATAAGACTTTCAGCTTACATGCTAAATAGATTGCCCATGTTGGTGCCAAGACTTATGATCTACATAGCTTTTATCAATAATATAGTCCTTAAAACTGTCAATTTATAAGTCACACAATTAAGATACAACATTAGAAAACTGATTCTGGAAGCTTTGTTCTTAGATTGTATAGAGCCTTTTTCTCTGTCCCTTTATTCTTCACACTCTCCCCCCCCCCCCCTTTTTACTGGTATCCAGGGATATGCTAATGTCTTAAGTTATGCCTTGATTTTGAAAGAACAATATCTAACCTTTATGAGTACATTAAAATTTAAATAGCAATCAAGTAATATTAAGTTCAAATAACTGTTAGCATTTTTAGGCTTAAGAAAAATAAGTTGATGTGTACTTCAATTATAATAGATTTTATCTTTTTTTCTTTTTTGAGAAATAGCACTGATAAGATTTTAAACCATTTCTGTGAATTTCTTTAACTATTAGGCTGTGTCTACACTGGCATCCCTTCCGTAAAAGGGATGCTAATGTAGCACTTTGGAATAGGCAAATCCACGGGGGATTTAAATATCCCCCGCGGTATTTGCATTAACATGGCTGCCGCTTTTTTCCAGCTTGGAGATAAGCCGGAGAAAAGCGCCAGTCTAGACGTGATTCTCCAGAAAATAAAGCCTTTTCCGGAGGATCTCTTATTCCTACTTGAAAGGGATGCCAGTGTAGACACAGCCTAATTAGAGTCTCATCATTATTCTGCATGACTTGTTTGTTATGGGAGTTTTCTAGGGTTTGTTTTAAAAAGTTAAAATAAGAAGATACTTCAGAAATTAGCCATTTTTTCTTAATAGAACTAAATTTAGAGGTGTGTTATAGAGGGATAAAACATATTTTGTGTCCTCAGAAAAACTGTAAATATCTCTTATAGGATGGTATTTTTTCTCCGCCTACAAGTAGAATAGATACTGTACTAGCCAAAATATTTTTCTGCTGAAAATGGCAGTCAAATACTTCCTTTCATAACTTTGAGGTATGTAGTGTGTGGGAAATTATACTAGTGGGGATATGGAGATTATATATAAAGTGTGTGATATAATTCCAGAAATACTTGGAAATACAGAAAGTACATAGATTCCAACACTAACATCTCATCATAGTGATATGGAAAGTAAGGGCAATTGGGTGTCTTCATAGCATTCTCAAGTAAACATAAGAACTGATTTACAAATAGTGTACATTTCATTATTATCTTGGTTTTGAAACAGGACTTGACATGTTCCCTTCATTGTAATCTCCCACCATGAGTCAGAAAAAATCACATCCTTACATGTAAATATCTTTGGATTTTGAAGGGGGATGGCGTCAGTTAATTTATGAAACCTATCCTCATCTGTTTTTCCTCCTGATGGGGAGGTTTGCTTTCCAGGTCTACAGCTCCACCAGACACACTATCCCAGATCTGAATACCATAATTATTAGGGTTCACTCCAGGAATAGCCTTACTATGTGATAGTGTGTCTATACTACAGGATTTTGTCGACAAAAGTGGTCTTTTTTTGGACAAAACTATACCTGCGTCTACACTACCACCAAGTTCTGTCGACATAATGTTGACAGAACTCAGCAGTTTTGTCGACAGCGGTAAACCTCATTCTACAAGGAATAATGCCTTCTGTCGACAGAACTCTGTCAACAGATGATGTTATTGCATCTACACTGTCCTTTGCGTCTACACTCCCATGTCGACAAAGCGGCTTGCTTTGTCAACAGAACTGGATGTAGTCTAGATGTCAACAGATAAAACCTCTGTCGACAAAAGCTTGTAATTTAGATGTACCCATAGTGTTTCTTGAGCTGCCCAAGTTTATGGGACATTTTTAAATGGTTTTCATCCTATCTGGATTAAACAAAAATTTCAAAGTACTGAAGTTTCTTGTGAACTAGATCATAGTTCTCATCCATTTTCAGTCATAATCTAGCTTTATGGTAGCTCCCGATAAAGCAGAAATGCTGGTGCTGATCTGTCTCATTTACTTAATAAATGAAAACAAATCAAGACTTGAAGATTCCAGTTTGATATTAGTAAAAGATTGTGAATTCTAAAGAGAGCAAAGCATGTAGAACAGGTTACCTAAGGAGGTTGTTAACTTCACTGGAGAGTTTTAGAACAGTTTTAATGAACACATATCAGGGATGGTCTAAATATTCTTAATCTTGCCTTAGCACAGGGAAGTGGACTAACTGACCAACTAAAGTCTCTTCCAAGCCTACATTTTCTAGAAGTATACAAATCAGTGGATTACAAATGTTCTCTTCTGTTGAAATATCCAACTTCTTCTACAGACATGGAGACAGAATAATAATAAAAAACTATCCACAGTCTCCTTATAATTAAGTAAAATTAAGCTCATGAAACAGTAAATAAAAGATAAATTAGAAAGATTTTAAATTATTAATTTTGGATTGAAAATATGTATTTAATTACTAAAAAAGAGTTGGTACACCCTGACTTCTCTGGATTTTAGTGAATCGCAAATTTTCTTTCACCTTAATGAAATAACTGCCATTTGATACATTTGTAGTTCATGATGGATCACAGTCCATTCAATGCAGAACACCTCATAAATCAAGCATTTCAAACTGTCTTTTATTTACAAATAACCTTACATGATCTAGGCTATCATTTTGTACCATTCCAAATAAATAATATGCTATTTGTATGCTACCTTTATAGTTGTTAAAGTTAAAGACAGTGGAATTATATACAGCATATAAAATATGACAATACATTTCACTTTATGTTTTGTCTATTGAAAAGTAAACAGAACCCCCTAAAAACTAGACAAACAAAGGTATTAAGGATTTTAAAGGAAAAATGACATATACTTCCAACTGTTAAGACTATGGCATAAAAAAGTACAATGAATCTTCAGTAATATCATGTAGTAGAGAAGCTGGTGAATGATAAGTGTTTTGTCTCCAGTTGCAAATTATTCTTCATGCAGTATACTTGTCGATATGCATGGAGTCAATAAAAAATGTAAAGCAATGCAGTAGTAGCCATTATAACTGAGTTCCAAAAGTTGTGGTGTAGTGATAATTTAGAACAACAACCTGTAAATTGAAAAACAAGTACAATTTAGTTATTCATAGTAGTAAATCTCTGACAACTAAAACACTTACTCAAGTGAGGCTGTGTTTTGGGAAATAGATTAGTTGATGGCACTCAAGCATATTCCTCCTCTTCCCCGCAAAAATACACATAATTTCTCAGAGCCTAGCACCCAAACCTCCCAGCAACCCACACCTAGTGCTTTCCCAGCTCCCAACACCAGACAAGGTTTCCTACAGAGTTTAAAATCTTTACTTTCAGATGGTCACAAATGACTGTAGGATGTTGGTAGGCGGTAGTAAGAAACAGTAGTGATCATTTAAAAAATTAACCAAACTCAAAAATAAGTACTACATGTTTTACTGAGATCCTCAGTACAAAGAGACAGATTGAAAAATCACATAGAAGGTTAATCCAAGACCCACTGAAGTGTATAGAAGTCCTTATAATGATCTCAGTTGTCTTTGGATAAAGACCTAGGGTTCAAATTAGAATTAAGTGCATTAAGTAACAAACTACTATTGATATCAGGTCCCAAGTTTCAAAAGGTCTTGCCCGTGGTTCGTTTAGCTATAATCAGTACTATTACTCCTGCTAGTCCCAAATGGTACATTTTCCCCAGTTTCTCCATCCTTTATAGGGAAATAGTTATCAATAGCTATCTTTAGTGTCTAGCTTTGCAGGTTTATTTTTAATAGTTCAGCACAGCAATATCCACTTTATTGTATAATTCCTTCACAAGTTTTTAGATATTTCAGTTGATATGTAACAGTCTTGTATCTTGAATGAGCAGTGATTGTCTTTGTGGCATTGATGACAAGAAAAGGCTTCAGGTCAAATTCATTTCTCGTATGACTCCATTGAAGATAAAAGTTATACCAGAGATCAAGTCGTCCAATCTGCCTGAACACTTAAATCAGAACTACAGCCAAATATCTGTAACGCATGCTGCCAGCTGCAGAAAGATGATAAACCTACCTGGACTGCACTAGGTGGCATGTCTAGAAGCTTAATAAACTGCAGTATACTTGGAAGAGATGAGCACCTGAGGCTAGATTCCCAAAGACACTAATTCCTAGGTGCCTAAGAAAATCACAGAGACTTACAAAGCTTGACTTCACTGTCAAGGCTCCCTGTCCAGTGAATAGGGAGAGATATACTCCCCAGAATGGGATTCATAAAAGCCAGTATGCTAAGTGGCTCCTTACTTAAACTGGCCAATGGGGGAGGACAAAATGAGGCATCTGTACTAATCCCACACTTTTCTAAAATAAGAACCTAAGGCAGGAGCATGTCTTCCTTTCTCTGGGATAGCTGAAATCTGTTTTCTCCCATTACTCCCCTTTGCTTTCTGGGACATTTTGTGTGAGTTTCCCTTTATAGGAGATCAATCTAGGAGGCAAGCACAGAGCATGTGTAACACTGACAGGCATAATCAAATCTGGGAACTCTGAAGTTTAATGCATGAGCCTCTACCACATGAGCTAAAAGCCAACTGGCTATTAGCGAAGGATACAGAGCAGACTCATTATTCTCTCTGGGTATATCTACACTACCCTCCTAGTTCGAACTAGGAGGGTAATGTAGGCATACCACACTTGCAAATGAAGCCCGGGATTTAAAAATGGCGGCTCCCCGCTTATGCAAATGAAGCCCGGGAAATTCAAATCCCGGGCTTCATTTGCAAGTGCGGTATGCCTACATTACCCCGCTAGTTCGAACTAGCGGGGTAGTGTAGACATACCCTCTGTAAGCAGTCTCAGTGTGGGCCACTACAGCACACGGAACAGGTGAGTAGGTTACATACACTTACAACTCAGATCCTGCTTTTGGCTTGGTGAAGGAATGCTTGATTTTTCCAGTTCATGAATAGTTCATGAATAGTGCTGGGACTTCTGCATCCAGACACCTGGTGTGGAGCTACTATGTACAAGCTCAGAGGTAGAAACATAGGCTAAGAGGGAACATTTACAATGAAAGTTTAGGCACCTATGGGGTCTGGTATCAGTCTTGGAGGAATCTTATGAACCTAGTGGAGTCTCATTCTAGGATTTAGGTACCAAAGGTGATTTAAAAAATATGAACTTGATAAATTTTGGTGTTTGTACAAGTGTGAGAAAAAAATATAATAGCTAGAAAGTGTACTTTGTAATGCAGTTAACACTGATCATCATATTCCAGTTACTTCTGGAAACATATTGCTAATAATGTCAAATATTTTAGGGTTTTGAATGCAGACAAGAGTCCACTGATAACCAAACTATTAATAAAGAATTCATTCTGATAGTTTTGAAGAAAAAATTAATATAAGGATGATCTGTGAAGGAATATCATGGCTGAGAAACTATCATTTCCAGTGGTACAATGTTATTCCTTCAAGAACTGTATGGAGGAGGTAATGCTTTTAAGAGTATATCTACACTGTACACTTATTTCAGAATAAGCTATTCTGGAAGATATATAGCTTCTTTTGAAATAGAGCATCTACACTACAAGGAAGCCTCAAATTAGTCCGAAGCAGGCTCCCCTAATGTGGACGTGCTATCTTGATTTAGAATCCCTGGAGGCACTGGGGAGGAATAACTTAGAATGGCCTTGGTAATGAGCTATTTCAAAATAACAGTAGTGGAATGTCCACACTGCAGCTATTTTGAAATAGCTATTTCAGAAGAGGAGTTTTTCCTCATGGAATAAGGTTTACAGAAGTCAGAAAAAGCTACCTGTTATTTTGATATTATTTCAAAATAACGGAATTACTGTGTAGATGCTTGCATTGTTATTTCAGAATAACACTAGTTATTCTGAAATAACAGTGAAGCGTAGATGCACCCTAAGACTGATTTCAAGAAATATGTCATTGTTTTTACAGACAGGTAACAGTGCTCATAGCAAAATACCTGCCATACATACAGGCTATCTGATACTCCAAATGAGCAAATCTGGATCTGATTATGCATTTTATAGTTTAGGGATGTTTAGATCCAGGATTTGTTTCAGTAATAAAAAAAGAAAGTCTATAAAAGAGACCTTTATTTATTCTATATTAACCAGCATTTGCTTTATGTACTGTGGCAGAAATGTAGGCAAAAGGAAAAAGAAATGAATGGCCTGTCCAGAGTGATGAGAGCAAATTGTCTTAATCAGTGATGGGAATTAATAGCACACAAACAACAACAAGAAGCACAAAACCCTGAAGCATTTTTCTTAAAGTACATCATATTGTAAAAGAAGATGGAGATAACGGAGCAATGAACATGTCTCATAAGCACTACACATCACTATCTTATCCCAAGTGCTATACAGCTTTTCTTCTTCAAATCCCTTATTAGACTCACTGTTTTCAGTACATTTTCCAACTCTTACCTCTATTGCAATAACTTCTACCTGTATTCTGTTTCCTGAAACCATATTATAGTCAGCCTGCAGTCTAGACGCGGATCTGTAGAAAATAAACCCTTTTTCGACAGATCCTGTAAACCTTATTTTTTGAGGAATACAGGATCTATCAAAAAGGGGTTTATTTTCAACAGAGTCATGTCTAGACTGACTTTTTTTTTTTCTAAAAAGCTCCATGTCAAAAAAAAGTGATGGCCATGTTTATGCTAATGAAGCGTGGGATATTTAAATCCCTGCTTCATTAGCAATTTCAACATGCTTGATTTGCATCCCTCTGTTGACAGAAGGATGCAGTCTAGACATATCCTATATGTGAATACATAGGGGTCATTACCCATACAGAGGACTCAATTCAACTCTCTTTTAAGTCACTGGGGGTATGTCTACACTACAAAGTTAATTCGAACTAACAACCGTTAGTTCGAATTAACTTTAATAGTGGCAAACTGCTATTTCGAATTTAATTTGAAATAGCGGAGCGCTTAATTCGAACTAGGAAAACCTCATTCTATGAGGAGTAATTCCTAGTTCAAATTAAGTAGTTCGAATTAAGGCCTATGTAGACCTTAATTTGAACTAGCTGGAGGCTAACCCTTCCCAGGTTGTCCTGGTGGCCACTCTGGACCAAACCAGGGAAACTCTTCTGCCCCTCTTCCAGCCCCGGAGCCCTTAAAGAGTCATGGTCTGGCTACAGTGCTTGTCCCAGTTGCAAGCCTGCCAGCACCCAGCCAGCAGACCCTGCACCTGGCACAGCATGAGCCAGCCACCCGCTGCCACCCAGATCTCCACCTCTTCCCAGGACCAGACTGGCAGCTACCAGGAGCCTACCTAGGGCCACAAGAGGCGGGAGCACACCTGGTCTAGTGCGGAGATCGTGGACCTCATCGAGGTTTGGGGGGGGCCTCCAATGTCCACAATCTCCACACTAGGCACAGGAACGTGGCTGTCTACAGCCACATGACTGCCAGCCTGACTACGAGAGGCCACATGCGGACCCAGGAGCAGGTCTGCTACAAAATAAAGGACCTGCGGCAGGCCTACTCCAGGGCCTCCCAACCAGGAGCCGAACCAGAGGCTTGACCTCACTTTGAGGCCCTGGACCGCATCCTGGGGGCTCACACAGTCTATGCCCCCCAGGTGGTGATCGACCCTGGGGCAGAGGGCCCCTTCCCTGACACGGAGGAGGAGGAGGAGGACGCCAAGAGCCAGGAACCTGCAGGGATCGTGCCCAGGACCCTCGAGGCATCCCACAGAGTACATCTGCTATGTCGTCTGAGGCCGGGGAGGGCTCCACATGTGAGTGCCATCATGTTCCCTTTATGTGTATGGGGAGAAGGCATGGAGCTCAGGGACCATGCGCCTGGGCCTTGCCCACCATGAAGCAGCAGCTGGGTGTCATTCAGGGCCCTGGCCCATTCCCCACATGCCAACCTCGTCTTGCAGAGGGGGACTGGGTTTTACCCACTGTGTCCCCAGGAAGAACTGACCACTGCTCTTGTTTCACCACAGCCGCAGCACCTGGGACTGCAGGGCACACCATCCTGCCTGCAACAGCCACCCGCAGGTGCACCAGGAACCTGGAAGACTACCAGTGGTGGCACCTGCGGCTACTGGAGCAGTAGCTCCGCACCCAGGACCACTTGGTCTGGGAGGACCTGTGGCTGCGGCAGCGGAGCTTGGAGGCACTGGAGGAGCAGGGCCGTGCCCAGAGGCCACCGCCAGACCCTGGTGGACAGGTTCCTGCTTCCTCCTGCTCCAGCCCCTGCGGCCGCCCCAGTTCTCGCTCCTCCTTCCACCCCTGCTCCCTCTCCCGCTTCCTCTGCACACACCATCCCTCCTGCCCCACCCTCCACACCCACTTCCCCTTGACACCCCCACACCCGCAGTGCTGTGAAATGGGAGAGTCAGCAGGACCCTGAGCCCTGAGCTTTCCTTTCCCTTCCTCCCCTTCCTCCCCCTTCCAGCTCCCTCCTCCCAGGTTCCCCCTCCCCTCTCCCACCCTCATTCCTCCCTCCCTCTACCCCAGTTATGTAAAATAAAAAGAGATTTTGGTTGTCAAAACAGGTGTCTTTATTTGACATTAGGAAGGGGGGTTAGGGTGAAAGGGAAAGAAGGGGAGGGTGGAAGAAAGCCCCAGTGGGGCATGCAGGGAGAGTTCAGTCCTCCTCCGCATGGAAGCTTTCCCACAGGACTTCCCGGATCTGGACAGCCCCCTGCTGGGCCTCCTGGATGGCGGCGGTGCGGGGCTGCGTGTACTGGCCAGCCATGCACTCAGCCTCAGCCATCTAGGCTGGCAGGAAAGCTTCCCCCTTCCGCTCACATAAATTGTACAGCACATTACATGCTGCCACCACTGGAGGGATATTGTGCTCGGTGAGGTCGAGGCAGGTGAGGAGGCACTTAAACTGTGCTTTCAGGTATCCGAAGGCCCCGTCCACCATGATGCATGTCCTGGTGATCCTGGCATTGAAGTTCTGAGGGGAGGGGTTGAGGTGTCCTGTGTAGGGCTTCATGAGCCAGGGCTGTAGGGGGTAGGCCGCATCCCCCACCAGGCATGTAGGCATGTCCACATCCCCAACCCTGATGTGGCAGTAGGGGAAGAAGATCCCGGCATGCAGCCTCTGGCACATGGAGAAGTTCTTGAACACCCTGGCGTTGTGTGCTTTGCCAGACCAGCTCACATTAATGTCTGTGAACTGGCCCCGGTGGTCAAACACGGCCTGCAGGAGGACGGAGAAGTACTCCTTGCAGTTGATGTACTGGGAGGCCTGGTGTTCCAGGGCATGGATGGAGAAGTGCATCCCATCAATGGCCCCCCCGCCGTTGGGGAAGCCGAGGGCACCGAACCCTTGGATGGCTGCGTCCAGGTCGGCGAGGCGGACCACTCTGTGGCACAGCACCCTGTTGATGGCCTTGACCACCTGCAGAGGGACACAGCAAACCATGAATCACTGGGGTGCCCGGGTGGCTGGGAGTGTTCATTCCCTGGCACTGCCCTGCGCCCCACTCCCAGAAGCAATCCCCGCGGGCGACGTGTAGTATGGCCGGGACAGACCAAGCCCTTCTGTGCAGGGCACTTTCACCTACTCTCCCCCCGTTTTCCCTTGGGCAGCCCATCCCCTCCTTGCAGCCCCCCAATCACCCCGGCCCAGAGGCCGATGAGTGCTGTACCTCCATGAGCACTGCTCCAACAGTGGATTTCCCCACGCCGAACTGGTTCCCGATAGATCGGTAGCTGTCCGGCGTGGAGAGCTTCCACAGGGCGATGGCCACACACTTCTGGAGGGGGATGGTGGGCCTCATGCGAGTGTCCTGTCACCACAGAGCAGGGACGAGCCACTCACAGAGCTCCAGGAAGGTGTCCTTCTTCATCCTGAATTTCTGGGTCCACTGTTGGTCTCCCCAGCACTTCAGGATGTTGTCCAGACGCTGCTGGTGTCCAGACACCAGATGTGGCAGGGCACACTGGTATCCAGGCACTGCTGCGGCTCCTCCACGTCCTCCAGGGAGGGCAGGGGGAGAGGCAGGGGGCTGACATGCACCAGATGGTGCCAGGCAGCCTCCAGCCATTGCTGACAGGCTTGTAGCAGCAAGTCCAAAAACTGGAGCAGAATGCCCAGGGTGAGCTCTGGCTCCATGGTGCCAACTGCGGCGGCATCCCCAGTGGAAACCATCGACACAGGCAGGCAGAGATGGAAACGCTTTGCTGTCCCTCGGCGAGGTAGGCAAGCAAGCAAAAAAGCTGAGAACCGGCTGTCTAGGAGGATCCCTTTAAGCATGAGCCTCAGATAGCCTCGGACAGCAACCACACAAAGCAACTATTGACCTGATGCCTTGCTGGAACCGGTTTCAGCTGCTCTTAAATGCGACCCAGCATCCAATCAATGTGGATGCGCTATTTTGAATTAACAAAACGTTAATTAAAATTAGTTTTTGGGCCTAGATGCGTTATTTCGAATTAGCTTATTTCAGATTAACTAATTCGAAATAAGTTAGTTCGAATTAGCGCTGTAGTGTAGACATACCTTGGGGCTTTTCAAAAGAAGCAGGATCAGGCCTAACCTTATTTATTACATTGAATAAATAAAATGCAAGATAAGCAGAGAAGCCACAAATAAAAGTTTGAGTTCTTTCATTTTTTAAAATGTTATTACAGCAGATGATTGTTTTTTAAAGAAAATAGGCTACTGACCATGGCTACCTCTAAAATACAAGATAATCTATTTAATGTGCTGGGTCACCTTTCAATAAGAAATCATTCTATCCTGTGTACAAACCAGGCTCAGTCAATTCTGTTTCTGTCTGTTTCTGTTTTCTGCTGTTTTCAAGGCCAGATTACTCTGTCATGCTGTTAAGTGACAGGTGGCGTGATTTGATGTGTCACATCAAGTGATGTCATTGCATGAAGTGACATGTCCTATAAAAAAGTTCAAATGGCTAGGATTTTTTTGTGATTATTTTGTCAAGCTCAGAGCAGAGACAAAAGAACATCGTGCATTTCATCCCTCAAGGTAAAGCTGTGAGATTCAAGGGGTTTTTTTCCTCACCACTACATGCGTTTGCTTTTTTATAGGTTGAAATCAAGTACTTCCAAATAATTCAAAAGCATTTAAACTGTTTTATGATTTAGGGGGTTATGTTTACAATCTTACAGTTTGAGCAATACACTTCTCTCACTGACATGATGTTCATCTGAAACTGTGCACCCTCATTCAGCTCAGTCAAACCTAATAGTATTCTCTCATTTTCAGAGTTAATTATTCTCTACCAAGAGATTCCTACAATACTCAGAAGGTAATTATTCATGTTATTGCCAGTGGAATACTAAAATTAGTTTATGGAAATATGCAAAATGTAGAAACATAAACATATGCAACCTTAGGTATAAACATGTGCATACACAGACCCACAACCATTACTTTTGTGTCTTATACAATTATCTCACGCTGTGGAACAATAAAATGCAAATGAAAAACATCCCAAACCTCTTCAACCAAAATCAGTTGTGTGTGTGTGTATGTGTATGTGTATGTGTAAGCATACATGTATATAATGCTTATGACAATAGAAATATAAATAACAGCATGAAATTTATGGGTGGTACAATTCTGCCATCTACAGGTAGCTGCAGGACAAAATTCATGTTCAGGATTAAATAAAATAAATATGGGCTAATTTGTAGAGTGTAAAATTCACATATTGATATCAGAGGAAAATATTATTATATAATTCTGTGGGAAGGGGTTGTCTCTTGTACAATATTATTTCTCATAAATGATTTGAGAGGCAGAGCCTCCTAAACATAATTAAAGTCTAATGCCTCCCTACTCCATAATACTGTCAGCGAGCCTTAAGTATATTTCTATCAAATCTATATTTTATGCATAATTTTATCTAAAAATGCATCTTAATACAAATGTATTTATAGAGATTTTTCTATGCAATCAGAAACATTTGATAGAAGCAATTAACTTTTTCTTTGTTTTATTTTAAAAAATAAATATAAATATATCAATTACTATCTTGAACAAAAACTTTAGATTCCTCATCACTCAGCTAGCCACAATGTATATGCTGCTGTGACATTTCTTTTATATTATTGTCTAGTCAAATAGTACAAATCTCCTAAACTAGTTTATGACTGTTGGGTACAATGATAGCTCAGTAATCAGTCTTTCAGTTATAAAATAAGGAATATGGGTCTATCCAGTTTCCTGAATAATTCTGTTTATTACAGATTTTTTTAATGAATCTTGGAGTTGATAGATGAATGAAAAAAAAACCCTGCTCAGGACCAGATTCCTATTAAAATTGGGGTGAGGGTGGGAAGGGAGCTCTAAGGAGGTAAGGCTTGCTCACATTCTCCTTCATGTGAAGAAAGTACTAGCAAAGGATTGCATGATAATCTAAGTGAACTTGACCATTTTTCTGTTGACCTTGGACCATATTTTCATGCAGACCTCCTGCTGAAATTAATGGGAGTGTTGTGTAAGAAATTATAGCAGGCTCATGCACAGTAATCAACAACAAAATCTTAATAGGAATCAGTATGCTGCCCCAATAATGACCTAATTTAAGATGATTGCACTACATTAAGAAAGCAATGGGTTGTTGTGTCTGGGTTTTTTTAATAGAATGGGAAAATTAACAGAGAATATACACTTCTCCCCACATGGTACACCATCCTCAATATTCTATTTTAATTATAATCAATGTTAAGACCTTTCCATTAAATGTGAGAATGTGTTAGGTCCTGATCCAAAGCCTATTAAAACCAAAGGAATGAAATCCATTGATTTCAATGTACTTTGGATCAGGCTCCTAAACAGCAGATGCTAGGTTGCATGTAATAATTGTTTGCACCTCACACCTGTGAATGTCAAAAAAGAAGGAAAATTAAGGAACAAGGAAATGCAGTGCTAAACAGAAATCCATTTCTGCCTTGTGGAGTTAATTAGCAATTGATTTAGACTAACCGTAAACACATATTTGCTGCTAATGAATCTGAGCAATCCTCTTTTGGAATCAAACGTGAAAACACAAGTTTTAAAAAAGCAACAAGAAAACAACTGCAAAACTTCATGGTTTTACACTCTTTGCAAACTCTTATTTTGAAACTTTTAATGATAATATATTAGCTGCACAAGAAAACAAGTAAACCAAAATAGGACCTAATGTTATCTAAGTTCACTAAATGCCTTGTGACATGGATTTATAGTGCAATTTATCATAAGATACAGATAAGAAACTGGAGTGGGTAAACTGACAAGTTTAACTGATTACACCAAGTAAAAATACAAGAAATGTATTTGTGGCTGAGGCATGCTAGAGTAACGATGTGCATGTCTTAAAAAATGGGATTACAAGACAAGAGCAAGTTCCAGCAAGGGTAGCGTTAGCAAAGTTTGGTGAGTTGTTTTTTTTTACTTAGATTCGCAACATATCAAAAATGATATAATGCTTGTCTCTCAGGTTTGTTTTCTGAGTGACCTCTGAAGAGATAGGCAAAGAGATACCATTTTCTAGTAGATAATAAAGGTAACAATATTTGAAAACTCCTTCATACTGTGTCTAAATGTCATTATGCACAACAAAATGAGATCCTCTTACAAATCTATTGTTCTACGCATTGATTTAAAAAAATAAAGTTAGTAACTGTTTTTCTAGTCATTTTAATATGCCTTAACTCCTGGTTTTGAGATAAATTTTTATCAAGATGGTGGAGGGGAGGGAATGTCTTCATGATGTCACAGCTCAATTATACATAATCAATGTAATATGGTGATACGACTCTATCCCTAAAATTGTACTGTGTTTAGATCACCTATAACAATCAATGGGAGTATCGAATAAAAATTGATGACAGGATAATCATTTAAAACTGACATATTGTTATTGTACCATAGCAAATTAAAACTTTTCAAGGGAAAATTTTAAAAAATTCCTGCTTTCGAAGGAGTGTTTAATTTAACTTGTGCGTTAATCAGTGTGAGTAAAGATTGCAAACCAGGCCTATGTTTAGGGGCTACAGGTAATAACAGCTGCTGAGACTGGACTTCTGGGAATAGGAGCAGTTTCATTGCTTCCGCACCACATTGGTCTCTTCCGATATCGACAGCTTGGTTTAGCTGCTTCCTTGTCACTTGTTTCCCTTTGAGCACATGAGCCCACATGCCCCCTCCTTGGTGCATATGAAGAATCAGGTCAACTCTGATTTTCAGCATGTTTATATGATTATTTCAGGGAAACATGCTGAGTACATTGTTGTTCTCATTTCTTTCTCTTACTCCTCCCACTTCTGCCTACTCACATCTTGTTGATACTCACATCTTGCCAATATGATTGTAGGTGATAGAATGGGATACTTATGCATTGCCAATTCTACTTTCTGGAACACCTTGCTAAGTCCTATTGCATCTGACCTATGCCCATGTTAGTTCTGTGGAAGCATGGGAAGTCCTGAGTTTTGGATACAACAATCACAAATACATTTCTTTTTGTGAACCCCTTAAAATAGCCTAGTTGTAATATTTTAAACAAGCCAACAAGGAATCAATTCATAACAGTGAAATGAAAATATTTATTTAATGAAAGAAAAAATAATAAGCCATGTAAGAGTCCAGATCAGTTGTATTATATGTATAGAGGTAATATTACAAATGAATAACCTGAGATGGAAAGTAATTTCTCCTTTTATTAAATTACTAGCAATTGAACTTTAGGGTTTCTGCTTTCCCAACCTACAGCAAAAAATAGTTCAGAGAATGAAGCACCTTGAATTCTATTACATTTTTGTGATAGCCTCTGTTTCACTCAGGGAATTAAAAGAAGCAAAAAAAACCTAGCTATAAATACAAAAAAGCCATTTAGATTAACTAGAGGTGCTATAATATAATAATAATAATAATAATAATAATAATAATAATAACCTTAAAGATTCAAAATAACTAGGAGTCAGTTTCAAAGCATAGCCATTTGAGGGTATGGAGAGAGGGAGAGTCTGATAGTTCATGGGGGACATATAAAAAAAACAGTTTTTAGGCACCAAAACAGGTTTTTAAGCCTCTAAACAGGCTTTTAGGAACCCAAATATCACTAAATGTCAATGGGACTTTGTCCCCTAACTCCCACTGGTGCCTTTGAAAATACTCCCAGTGGACTTTCAGTTTTGTGTTGCAATGAGAATGTTCACACCTGAACATCGCCTAAGGCCATCCCATTCTGTGTAGAGGGTGTGAGTCTCATGTTGGTTATAGTGTAAAAGTGGTACATCAGTGTACATGAGGTGAGAGCCAAAAGCATCTGTAAAAACCTAGGTCAGGCTGAGATATGTTGAAATGTTTAGTTTTACAAATTAATTGAATGTTTTCAGATGTACCTCTGAACACAGGGCAACTTTACAACATGTAGATAAACCTGTGTCTTTCCTGCTTAGCCCTCTTAGAAACTACTGTACTATGATTTTCCTTCAGTTTCAGGAGGTGGGTAGGGGCAGACGAGGAGCCGTCAATGAATTTTATGGTAATGGGATAACCTGTGATCATGACCTTTCAGAAGTAGTACTTCAGGGAATTCCCCAGATAACAGCTAAATGATATCCAACTACTTTCTTCCATTTATTATACAAATAGACAGGAATCTGTCCATGGTTTGAGAACAGAAATGGAACATCTGCATTATCATTCCAGCTCTAGATATGACTGTGCTGAATATTTGGCCCATTCTATTTGAGTATCACTTTCTGAGGGGCTGAGCATCCACAGTTTTCATTAATATAGAGGTAATCAGACAACAGAAAGTCAGCCCCATAAAATCTGTTTCAGTTTTACAATGTATCAGCTGAGAATGAAAATTCTTGACTTCCTCAAAGAAGTGTTGTGAGAAGTAATTATAAACTTTGATGGGAACTAAGTTGCTGTTCATTTTCAGTGTTGTTATTTTTATTTTATTGCACACTAAACTACACTAAAACAACTTGTCCGTTTATCACTCTCTGCTGTTTCAGGCACCTAAAACACTCTGGTTTTCATTCACCGAAATTTCCTCATTTGGTAAAATTTATCTCAGCACAGTCAACCTGCACAAAGCCTATAGACTACTTAAATCCCACATAAACCTCAGAGTTGGATTTTTGCTTTTCCAGAGAAAAAACATTGTATTAATGTTCTTTGAGTGTATAACTGAGTTATAATAGAAATGTTCCAATTAAATAATATTACCACTATTTTAGCAAATTCTGCACCAATTTATATGAGTTATGGATAGTGCAGTGCAAATGTAATGCTATGAATGTATATTGGTCTAAATATTCTCTGTTTTAAATAAATGTGATTTCTTCTCCAGAATACAAGAGTAAGCAAGTGATGTGTCTTGTTTTCTACTGCTTATCTTTTCTGTTACTTTAATAAACTGCAGTAGAACCAATCTGTGGTAAATTTAATACAGTAAAATAGAATAAAACAACATCTGCCACAAAAATATCCATCACTAGCCCTATATTCTCAATGCCGTCTGCAAGCTGGTAATAAGGAGATATAAATGACTTGGCTCTGCCAATTTCTAGTTGTGCAGTCAGTGTGAAATACAGGGATTATAAAATGTTCCTCTGTCAGATATTTTGGCAGTGATTGGAATATCTAGTGAAATATGGGATTTTATTCTTAGTACTTTAAGTTAATAACAATAACTGTAAAACTAATATTGTTCTTTCCTATAATTGCTGCTATTCATCACATAGCATGAGAAATTCAGGGACAAATATAAGCCACTTTGTTTCAATGTAGGCTCCTGGGTAAGACTATAATAATATTACTGAGATTTTTTTACTTAAAACATTATTCAAGGAAATTATACAGTAATAAACCCATACATTTAACAACAAGCCTTATGGAAGAGTAAATTAATCGTTTTATGCTTTGCAGCAATCTTGCCACCCATGTTCTGACAATGTAACCAATATACTGTGGCCACCATCACTGTTAACAACATAGTCACTGTTCTGTGGCTATTAGTCCAGTAATTAAAGAGCCACATTCAGGTCATATCTCCTTGTATTCTACAATATTTTTTCAAGATAAAAGAGAACACAATATAGAAACAAGGGAGGAACATTAGTTTTCATTGCAATCCCCTGGTTTTAGCTGTCCAGGGAATTTTTCAAACATCTACCTCTCTGATGAATTTCACAGTTTTCTTGTCTAACTGAATGTGAACTTAGTGGAGAAAGCCAAGCAACAATAGTTCATCTGATTTTGAATATAAGGACAGTAAAGAAACTATTCTATTTCTTCCCCATTTCTTAAAGTCTTGGCCACACTGTTCACATGCAATATATCAACTAAACAGGTATTTCACTAAGGCTATGTCAACACAGCAGTGTTATTTCGGAGTAACTGAGATTATTCCAAAATAACATAGTCCATGTCTGCACAGAAAGCAGTTATTTCAACATAATGTCAAAACAATGCTGAGCTGGAGGACTTCTTACTCCAACTCCTGTATCCCTCATTTTATGAGAAGTAAGGGAAGTCAGAGGAGGAGTGCTCTTTCTCAGGCTTCCTGCTGTGTAGACAGCACCAAAAGCCGAAATAAGCTATTTTGACTAAAGCTATGCAACTGATGTAGCACAAGTTGCATATCTTATTTTGGCTTTAGCCCTGCTGTGTAGATGTTCCCTAAAATATTAAAATGAATAGTTAAGAGACTGTACATCTGTTGGAGAAATGTTTATTTTGGAGAAGGCTGAGGTTATGCTTCCAAATTGATGCACAGGGTAGGTGGTTGACCAGCAGGATACATTACTATGAAACTGTTTATTTTAATGCCGGCAAAGAATGTGTAATAGTGTAATTTATTGTGTAATTATTTGTGTTAGGCATCTAGCCTTAGAGAGGTATCTTTATTATTTCAAATGAAAATGAATAATCAAATGCTCCAGTGACCATATGTTTCTCTGTCTCTGTCTGTGTAATGCACAACATAACTGAAAACAATTTTATGATCTCAATGTATATTTTCCTCCATATGTCAAAAACTTAGAAGCAAGTCAGAAACCATGAACAGTATGGATGGAAACAAAAAATGAGCATGACTTCTGAGGGGCCAGGAATCTATGGATTCTAGCTTTGGGTTATTTACTTATTGAGAGAAAAATAAGTGAACCCAGTATATCCCCCCATTATACTAGATTTACAATTCATGTAGGACTTGCATGAACCAAGATTTTCATTTTAATAGGAATATTAAACAGCACCGCTAAGAACTCACAGAGCTCCAGAAAGCAGCTTCAGAAAGCTGCTCGGGGTCAGATTTCCACTTTACGCACCCATAGGCACGGCATATTCAGTGGTCTTCCTGACTACAGCTGACTTCATGTTGTATACAGTAATAGAAAGATGAAGCTCCCTTGGAATGCTGGTGCCCCTCAGCACATGCCTAATTGGATATCCAGCCCTGAGTTTGCTACTGTCATTGAACAGCTTCAAACACTGTGGATGAAATCCTGACTATTGAAGTCAATGAGAATTTTCCCATTGACTGCAAGGGGACAGGATGTCTGTGTATATTTTTCTCCATCTGCCTCCCCGCCCCCCTCCTCCCGCCACCATACTCACCGTATGCAAATCCTCTTGTGGTAATACTGGGCTAAGGTTGACAGCTGCACAAACCATGATGAGGATGTTCAGGTGTCGTTCAAAATTCCCCTAAGGTTCACAAGTTGTTGTCTCCTGAAAAGCATCTTGCTATTAGAGGGTAAAATGTCATTGAAACTGTGTCTTGCCCAAAGCCTCTCTTTTTGTTTCTAGTTGTTTTCTTAGCTGTTAACTGAACGAGAGGTCCTTGGATCCTTTAATCTCCCTGTCCATACGTTTTCTAGAGTCCTTCAATTACATCATCCCAGCTCCTCTCTCTTGATAAGCTCAAGATGGTCACAATTCTCTCACCTTTATTTCTATTGCTTTCATAAATCCATTGTATATTATATTCAAACTATGATCAGCTATAAAGTCAATATTGATAAGACCAATCAGGGCATTTTTTTAAGTTCTACATGTATGTCCTATATTAGCCAGATCTTGTCTAATTCAGTTTTTACTGCCAACTGATCAACTGATTATCTCCACAAAATTCATGTTTATGAAAGAGAGATGGATATATAAGGAAGAAGAAACTAGAGTTGTCAAGTGACTTAAACGTTTAATTATTAAATATTAGAATACTATTTAAATATTGTGCATGTTTTCCACATTTTCAAATATACTGATTTCAATTACAATATAGAATATAAAGTGTACAGTGCTCACCTTACATTTATTTTGATTACAAATACTTGCACTGTAAAAAGATAAATAGTATTTTCAATCACTTAATGCACTGAAGTGCAGTCTCTTTATCATGAAAATTGAACCTACAAATATAGTATTATGTATAAAAATAACTTCATTCACAAATAAAACAGTGTAAAACTTTAGAATCTACACGTTCATTCAGTTCTACTTCTTGTTCAGCCAATCACTCAGACAAACAAGTTTGGTTACAATGCGCAGGAGATAAAGCTGCATGCTTTTAGTTTATGTCACCTAAAAGTGAGAACAGGTGTTTGCATCACACTGTTGTAGCCAGAGTTATAAGACATTTATGTTCCAGATGTGCTAAGATTTATGTCTATCTTCATGCTTCAATCACCTGATATGCTGATGACGTATTCTGCTTGATAGCGGTCCAAAGAAGAGCTGACAGATGTATGTTCATCTTCATCATCTAAGTCAGATGATGCCACCAACAGGTTGATTTCCTTTTTTGGTGGTTCTATAGTTTCTGCATCAGTGTTGCCCTTTTAAGACTTTTGAAAGCAAGGTTTTCATCTCATCCCTCTCAGATTTTGGAAGGCACTTTACACTCATGAAACTTGGATTGAGTGCTGTAGCTATTTTTAGAAATATCATATTGGTACCTTCTTTGCCTTTTATCAAATCTGTTGTAAAACTGTTCTTAAAATGAACATGTGCTGGGTCATCATCTGAGATTTCAATAATATGAAATATATGGCAGAACGTGGGCAACACAGGAGACATACAATTCCCCCCCAAGGAGTTCAGTCTCAAATTTAATTAACTCATTATTTTTAATGAGAATTCTCAGCATGGAAGCATGTCCTCTAGAATTGTGGCTGAAGCATGAAGGGGCATATGAGGTTTAGTATAGCTGGCACATCAATGTCTTACAATGCCAGCTACAAAAGTGCCATGTAACTGCCTGCTCTGGCTTTCAGGTCATCTTGTGCAGCATTATGTCCCTTAGAGGAAAAAAAGTGATTGGATGAACAAGAAGTAGAAATGAGTGCATTAATAGGCAGTAAAGTATTACATTGTTTTGTTTTTTAATGCAGTTACGTAACAAAAATATCTAAAGAGATTGCAGTACAATATCTGAATGAGCTGAATTGAAAAAATATTATTTCTTTTGTGTATCATGTTTACCATGCAAATATTTGTAATCAAGAATATAAAGTGAGCAGTGTACACTTGTTATTCTGTGTTGCAATAGAAATCAAAATATTTGAAAATGTAGGAAATCATCCAAATATTTAATACATATACATTTTATTATGTTGTTTAATAGTGCAATTAATCACAATTAATTTTAATTGTGATTAAATTTTGAGTTAATCACGAGTTTACTGTAATTAATCAACAGCTCTAGTAGACAGACATACAAACACACACACACACAGAGTTGTCAAATTAGAACAATCTATACATGTATTCCTTCATTATCTATAATAACTACAAAACAAGATTTGAAAGCTAATAGATTATGAAAAGAATAAAAGACTACAAAGCAAGGATAATGTATGCCTATGAATGTGCTGTTGTATACATTTAAATGGAATATGTTGGCAACATTGTAAACATAACCCAGTCACTGTCTAACATTAAACAAGGACAGAGGTTTTATATACAGTGACCTTAGCCTATTTAGAACTATGGCAAACACACTATGGTCTGGTCCATACAACATGGAAAGGTCGAAGTAAGACATGCAACTCCAACTATGTAAATTATGTAGTAGGAGTCGATGTACCTTATATGACATTTCCATGCCACCCACCCTGTGGGAAGCTAATGGGAGCGCATGACACCAATATTTAAAAAGGACTCTAGAGGCGATCCTGGCAATTACAGACCAGTAAGTCTAACTTCAGTACCGGGCAAATTAGTCGAAACAATAGTAAAGAATAAAATTATGAAGCATGTAGAAGAACATAATTTGTTGGATAAAAGTCAACATGGTTTCTATAAAGGGAAATCATGTCTACTAATCTATTAGAGTTCTTTGAAGGGGTTAACAAACATGCAGACAAGGGGGATCCAGTAGATATAGTATAATTGGATTTTCAGAAAGCCTTTGACAAGGTCCCTCACCAAAGGCTCTTGTGTAAGTTACATGGCCATGGAATAAGAGGGAAGGTCCTTTCTTGGATTGAGAACTGGTTAAAAGACAGGAAACAAAGGGTAGGAATAAATGGTAAATTTTCAGAATGGAGAGGGGTAACTAGTGGTGTCCCCCAAGGGTCAGTCCTGGGACCAATACTTTTCAACTTATTCATAAATGATCTGGAGAAAGGGGTAAGCAGTGAGGTGGTAAAGTTTGCGGATGATACAAAACTGTTTAGGATAGTCAAGACAGAAGCAGACTGTGAGGGACTCCAAGAAGATCTCACCAAACTGAGTGATTGGGCAACAAAATGGCAAATGAAATTTAATGTGGATAAGTGTAAAGTAATGCACATCAGGAAAAATAACCCCAACTATAGTATGATGGGGGCTAATTTGTCTATGGCAAATCAGGAAAGAGATCTTGGAGTTATCGTGGACAGTTCTCTGAAAACTTCCACACAGTGTGCAGTGGCGGTCAAAAAGGTAAATAGGATGCTAGTAATTAATAAGAAATTGATAGAAAATAAGACCCAGAATATCTTACTGCCCCTGTATAAAACTATGGTACGCCCACATCTTGAATACTGTGTATAGATGTGGTCTCCTCACCTCAAAAAAGATATTTTGGCCTTGGAAAGGTTCAGAAAAGGGCAATTAAAATGGGTTTGGGACAGGTCCCATATGAAGGGAGGTTAAAGCGACTGGGACTTTTCAGTTTAGAAAAGAGGAGACTGAGGGGGGATATGATAGAGGTATATACAATCATGAGTGGTGTGGAGAGGGTGGATAAAGAAAAGTTATTTATTAGTTCCCTAAATAGAAGAACTAGAGGACACCAAATGAAATTAATGGGTAGCAGGTTTAAAACTAATAAAAGAAAGTTCTTCTTCACACAGTGTGTAGTCAACCTGTGGAACTCCTTGCCAGAAGAGGCTGTGAAGGTTAGGACTATAACAGAGTTTAAAGAGAAGCTAGATAATTTCATGGAGGTTAGGTCCATAAAAGGCTATTGGCCAGGGGATAAATTTGGTGTCCCTGGCTTCTGTTTGTCAGAGGCTGGAGAAGAATTTCAGGAGACAAATCGCTTGATCATTGTCTTTGGTCCACCCTCTCTGGGGCACCTGGTGCTGGCCACTGTCGGCAGACAGGATACTGGGCTAGATGGACCTTTGGTCTGACCCAGTATGGCTGTTTTTATATTCTTATGTTCTTATGTACATTTTTAGGTCCAATGGTCACAATATAATCCCTTCCTTTTATTAATCAGTTCCACCAAACCAAATCAAATTAAATATTTGTTCATAAATTTTTAAAAAAAATCAAACTATTTTGAAGGAAAGGAGAGGAGGGAAGTACTTGGTTACATTTTATGGTTTGCAAAGTCTTTATGCCAAAGTGAAATTTACACATCTTGATTGTCTAAAAAATTATTGTTGAACTTCCCAATGTTAATAAAATTAAAAACTTACAATTCACTTAATTTGTAGCTAAAACAAAAGTTGAAACTGCTGCTGTTATACATTCGTAAGACAACATGGCCACTGTGGGGAACATAGACCATCCTAGCAATCTAACTTGTAACACTAGCATCATCTTGCATGCCAAGAAGAAGACTCATTGAAAACAATCACAAAAATTATAAAATGGTGATGCAATAGGTGTTGGTTCTGTTAATTTGAAATTCAATTCACAGTTAATGTAGTAGCAGCCTTGAATTAAGCTGACATTTTATTAACAAGAAGTTTACACAAGATGTTATTTCAGTAAAAGTCTACTTTAGAAAATTAATTTCTAAAAATTTACAACTTTTCATTTTACTACTTTACTTTTTCTTTAAAATATTTTTTCATTAAAATGTTATTAATAAGAGAAGCTACAAATCTTAATGTAAAAGAAACCAAACCAAGCATTTGTTGAATGGTAAACTTCAGGTAAATCAGTAAAGATAATACTCCATCCATTTTGTATCATCTAAGCCCACATCTCCACTTATCAGACAATCAACACGCTGGTGATAGATCTTCCAGTGTTCAATTTAGCTGATCTAATAAAGACCTGCTAAATTGAATGCTCATAGTGCGCCCATTCTCTCTGTACTCCTCACTCTTGTGAGGAGTAAGGGAAGATGATATGAGTGTTTCTCCTGTCAACCTCCCACTATGGAGATGGTGACAAGATCAGTTTATGGTGTGCCTGCTCCAGCTCCATTATTTACATAGCTGGAGTTGCGTAACTTAAGCTGCCCTTCCCCCTACAGTGTAGACCTGTCCTTAGAGATTGTCAATTGTGGGGAAAGAAGGAGTTCTTCTAAAATTAGCCTACAGCAGCAACCTATTTCCAGACCATTCAATTAACTCTGTCTTCCTCAAAATAAAACCAGCTAATACCATATTTGATACCATCTAAGGGCATGTTTACACTAGGAAATTATTTCAAAATAACTTATTTTGAAATAATGATTCCCAAAATAATTATTTCATTATTTCATGTCCACACTACAGGGACACCTCTAAATTGGTCCGAGCCAGGCTTCCTAAATGTGTACACACCACCTCGAATTAGAGCAGGAGGAATCACTGGGAACCATTACGTTGAATGATTCTGGGGAGTAGATATTTCAAAATAGCAGCAATGGAGTGTCCACACTACCATTATAACTATTTTGAAATAAACGTTATTCTCATGGAAAGCAGGAGTTATTATTTTGAAATAGCCAGCCCCGTATTTCGAAATAATGGACTTGGTAGTGTGAAAGCTCAGCTGGTTATTTTGAAATAAGAGGAGTTATTTCAAAATAACTCCCTAGTGTAAACCAGGGCTAAGAGACTATCAAACAGTGTTGTTGTTGTTTTTTCCTTCAAAAATCTGTTTATAGCTAAAGTGAAAGGGAACAAGTGATGTTGTTAAGATAACATTTTATACTTATTTAATAATTTACAGTTCACATGTATTAACTAATTTTCTTTTTAAAACTTTATAAAAAGTTTAAAAAATAATTAACTTTGTTTGCTATGGTGCTAAGCAGTCTGATGTATCTGTATTACAAACTCCTGACCTTGTGTGAAACTCTTTAATGTTAGATAGTAACTGGGCTGTGTTAACACATTTTATTGCAGCATCCTTGGTTTGAATTCAGGTCACAGCACCAAATATGCCGTATGGATATTGATTTCAAAGGCCCAATGAGTTGAAGGTGTTTATAAATTCTCTCACAGTCTAACATTAAACAGTGATAGATAGATTCAGGGTTATTTTAAAACAGAATCCTTGATTTTACTTGGTTACTTGGAAAGCACCCAAAAGCATTCATTCAAATTGAAAGTGTATTGGTTAAACGTAAAAAAGAAGAAGAAATTAAAACAAGTGCTTATACCAAAACTGTGCTTGAGTGATTATGCAAAGCAAACAGTAAAACTTTATTACCCCTCTTTTTTTCTTTTTGGAATAAAAATATTAGCCTCTATTTTCAGAGGAACCTTTCTCTGCTGAAAAGAAGGTTGATTTTATTCTCAGACCTGATGTGAGAAACATTCACTCTCCCTATTCTTTACAAAGAATCAGACAAAAGTGGTGGAGAGAACCAATAGAAAAGAGTGAAATGTAGCATTTCCTGATAATATTGGTATACTAAAACATTGGTTAGTTACAAGTGGATGTTTTAGCTGGCTAGATGCCATGGCACGTGCAGCGTGGGTCCTGATTAGTGACAATCTGATTAGGGCCATCATCTGCTTGGATCCTTTTCTTTTAGATGAAGCAGATTTATATGGATTCAGATTGATCGATTTTCAGGATTTAATGAAAAGCCAAGAAAATGAAACAGGGGGCAAAAAACATAATAAGGGAAGGGAATACAATACAGGATTTTACATGCCTTTGTGGTGCTGTTAATTAGATATCCCCATTGGTGGCCTGAGCATTGGATATCATGATAATGTAATGAATTTCAACAGTCATAGTTGAACACAGAGGGTTCATTATTACAGAATGTAATATACACAGCAGCATTATTACAGAATGACTGATGTTATTCCGAAACAACCTACTGCACACCTACACCACAAGCCCTTATTTTGAAATAATGTTGAGCTGGAGGACTTCTTACTCCAACTCATGGTGACCCTCATTTCACAAGGGGAAAGGGAAGTCAAAGGAAGAGTCAACTTCCTGCTGTGTAGACTGCGCCAAAAGCTGAATTAAGCTACTTTGATTTCAGCTATGAAATTTAGCCCTGCTGTGTAGACGTATCCAGAGTTCATTCAGAAAGTGTAAGCCCAGCCCTGGTTCCACTCAGGATGAAAATCCTTGAGATGACTCAAGATGAGCTGAGATGATCTGCACTGCTGGCAGTGTAAGGGCTGAGAAGGGGGACTAGGCAGAGAGACTAGGTAAAGTGGGATGGGAGGTGGGGCATTGGATGAGAAGAGAGATTAAATGAACCGATAATGAATAAGGAAGCAGTGTTGTTCATTCCCCTCATGATTTTGTTCACCAATTAGGCCTAATATCTGTAATAACAATTTTTGGCTATTACCTTTTAATTCTACAACTTCTATTTTTTTGCAAAACATAGTGTCTGCAGTCCTGAAATTATATCAATATGGCCCTTTGGGTTTACATCATTCCAGCATCATTGTCTAGAACTCCTGTACTTGATATAATGTTCAAAAAAATAGACCCGCTAAATCAAACTCAGAAGGTGCCACTGTCAGTGCCAGTAGTCCTGCTTCTTACAAGGAGCAAGAGAAGCCGGGCCTCCTGCTTTGTGGACGGTGCAGAAACATGATATAAGATACGTTGACTCCAGCTACTCCATTTATGTAGCTGGAGTTGCATGTCTTACTTTGACTTTTCAATGTAGTATAGACCAGGCCTAATAGTGTGTATTATATCTTAAGAGAGGCTAACCTATGAATTATCTCACTATGCATTAAAAATTGCACAGACACACTTCCTTCTCATATGCTATTTCATCACATCTGTATTGTAATTCCAGCAACTGCTTATCTAGGAAAGTAATACTGGCTGTCTTTCAATAAAATTTAGCAGGTGCAAAGAGGAGACTTACCATCATGCCATTAGCTATCTTGCTATGGATTACTAGCCGATATTTTGTGAATTGCTACTTTAACACAATATTAATCTGAAAATAATGGCCAGAAAAAGTTTTAATTCAAGAAATTGATATTTTTATGAGTAAAAAATTTCACCTATGTCAAATGGATGATTCTCTCATGGAAACTTTGTATTTTCCAAAAAAATTTCAAAGTAATTACTTTTATTTAGCTTTTTTTTTTAAAGAAAACTGCAAAATGGATTTTTTTAGTGTTAACAAGGGCCTTTTCTCTCTCTACATTTCTATACCTTCATGCCCTTAAAGTGTATTTTTATTTAGTACTACATCAGCATGCAGAATAATGAGTGTAAGACTCCTAAAACTGAACTCCTATAGCTTAGGTCTAAAACACAGTATAAAATGAAAAGCAACCTAGAAGTATAATATTGCAATCCAATTCCTGACTTACTTTGGGCTTTTGATTACACTGAGTTTGTAGAGCCAAGCTATTGAATTTCTATCTTAACATCCATATATTTATTATACTGCTGGGAAAGAAAGGAAAAGAGATAATAAATAACTTAAGAGGCTAAGTTTCATCTATCTCTAATCCTGAGAGCTTTTCCACTGTGAGGAGCGTCTACACTGCACTGTTGGTGAAAATAAGATACACAATGTTATTTTGAAATAGTTTATTTTTAAAGTTGGTGCTGTCTACACAGCACTCATTTTGAAATAAATTGCTATTCCAAAATGTCCCTTACGCCTCGCGGAAGGAAGTTTACAGTGACATTGGAATAGTAAACCTGTTATATTTCAAAATAATGGGTGTGCTCGAAAGACATGGAATGGATATTTCAGGATCCTGAAATAGCGCTTCAGTGTAGACGTAGCCTGAATGTCCATTCTAAGGAACATAACGCATACTGTTGTGTGCAGAGAAAATTACCTTTGCTCAAGTATTCAGTTTTCCTAGTAGTTCTTCCTAATATGTTGAAACTGAAGACCTCAAACTAATATTGAATTATTTAGATAATTTCCCATATTCAGTGGATGACAGGCAATTAATTTCTTGATTTATTGTTAACTAAATCTTTGATTCATGATTACATGTGAAGAGTAATTAGGGTATGTTTCCACTGCAATTGAAAGCATATGTCCTAGCTTGGGAAAACAGACATGCACTACTTCTGCTTCAGCAAGTGTATAAAAATAATAGGATAGCCAGGGATAATACAGACTATGGCTTGAGCTAGCTACCCGGGTATGCTTTTAACGGTGTCTGAGCATATTTGCAATCACTCAGCTAGCTCAAGTTGCCACCTGTGTTACCTCCAGGTGCAAGGTTGTTTTCAGTGGGTTAGCTCTAAAACATCTAGTATGTGTCTGTCTACCCATCTGGAGAAGCACCCCTCTGATAACTGTGGAAACACACACTTGTACATAGTGGAAAGCTCTATCAGGAGAACTTGCGAAATCCTTACTGGCAAGTACCCAGGAGCCCAGTGATTAGGGCACTATGCTGGGAAAGGGGGCACCCAAGCTTCAGTTCCTACTCCACATTGGATAGAAGAGGGAATTGAACCCTGCTCTCCCACATGCTGGATGAGAGCACTAATGACAGGACTCAAAATTGTCTGGTGGATGGAATACAATCCGGTACTTCTCTAATATTGTTTTGTGTGGAGTACTATCTGGGAGGAGGCTTCTAAGCATTCCTACTAGATTAAATCCCATAGAAAAGATTACTGGGAAACATATAGTGTGAGGATTAGGCCTGAGCTAAGTGCCCGGTTGCTTAGATAAAGCGGCTCTATGTATGGCCCATGGCTAATGTTAGGTGCCACAGGGACTTTACCAGCAAAAAATGATGTGACACCTAAAGTTAGCTGTGATACCTTACGAATTAGGGATTTATATGAGATTTATACATATAAAGGTTCAAAGGGGGTTTATAAAATGCTTTGTAGGCAAAGCATCTTAGGTGCCTTAGTATAGGTTGGGTGTTTTTTTTCCCTGTCAACACATTTTAATAGTTGAATTACAGTATTTGTTCATGTATTAATGAATAAACAACAGTGAAAATTCCACCTGTGGACACAATCAATATAGCATTTGCCATTGTCCATATTTTTTGTTTTCTCTTTAGCATAACTAAGGCTCCATGGTTGATTTCCAAAGTGATAACTGTTGGTGTAGCAAATTCTTGGCATATAGTTTGTTGCACGACATGAATACAGAAGAGGAGAATCAAGCTGAAGTATGAAATTGAACTGGCTGTGGAGAAACACACAATAGAATTTTCCATTCATGGACATGAAGATGCTGTAAATAAAGGAAGGATGTCTGGAAAAAGTGTGGGAGACTTATTCTACATTTGTTGATTCCTCCAAATACCCACCGCAACCAATGGATATGTGGGGTGAACAAAGCATTAGGAGTTGGCCTTTAGTAAACACAAAGGGATATTTTAGGTATTTTCTCTGTGTTGTGTTGGGCATTAGTTATAAGAGTTCCATTTGAGTGTATTAGACTATTTCTAAAGCACATAATTCAGCTGCAAATTAAGGAAAAATAGCAGCACTAAGTTTTCTGCTATAGAACTTTATAATGAATCACTGATGAAAAGCTGCAGAAGGCTGCAAGACCTTCTTGCTAAAGAAACATTTTTTTCTCATGTGTAAAAATCACTTTCTCTTTCTCTTTTGTTTAAAGGACATTTCTAAATTTTTTACACAAAGAGGTAGCACTGAAATGCAAATCCATGAAAATGTACGAAAATCAATTGCAAGGACTGAATGGAACAAAAAGCTCAGACCCCCTTTCACAGAGGAAGGCCCTGGTTTATGTAAATACAAAATGAGCCAGTTAACTTTCCTTGTCCCAAGGAGTCATCTTGCCAATTTTCCTAAACTCCCTTGGGGCAGGTGGTGTGAGCCTAGCTCAGATTTATCAAGATCTGTATAATATCAACAGATCCCAGTCGTCAGAATTGAATCTGAGACCTCTGGAGCTTATTGCATGATACTCTATTGCATGAGCTAAGAGCCAACTGCCTAATACATAAGGTTGTAGAAAGCACAGGTTGAAGAGAAAGCTCATTCTCTCTGTAAATGGTCTTGGTGACACCAAGTGGCACAGTATACCACGGGCAGAAGGTGTGTGGTAAACACAGGCAAGAGGATATTGGTTCCCCAGCCTATGTATAAATATGAAGTCTGACTCTTCTTGTTACAATATAAGTCCTCTCTAAGGAAGCAAATCAGCTGCTCACCGAGGCAGTTGACAAAGCACAGTTGGTACCCACTACTATCATGGGACATTTGCACCTTCTTAGAATCATAGAATCTTAGAATACTAGGACTGGAAGGGACCTCGAAGGGTCATCAAGTCCAGTCCCTGCCCTCATGGCAGGACCAAATACTGTCTAGACCATCCCTGATAGACATTTATCTAAGCTACTCTTAAATATCTCCAGAGATGGAGATTCTTCTTCCACCTCGGCCTCTAACAGCACAGGAGGGATAGTGAGGAGTATGGCTTGTATGGGGAAAGAGCATAGGACTGGGTGGAAAAGGATTGGAAGGATGAAGGAAACCTTGCATGTGAAAAAAGTGTTTGTAACATGTTTTTTAGGGGTGGGTAGAGTCCTAAGCAAGGGGCATCCCATATCTAGCTCGAAATTTTTGAGAACCCCTTCATATTTTGGCAACATATTACTGACAGCTTGTTTCCTTTCTTCATGCCAATATAGGAAGTCAGATATTTCAATCCTATACTTCCCAAACTCCCATTTACTTCCAATAGGAATTGCTGGAGCACAAAATCAGGATCAGCCACATAGTGCTTGCCCTTGTACTTAACGGCTTCCTTAGATAAATAACTTTACTTCAGTATTTTCCCTAGAGTATGTACAGGTAAAGTAAGACTGAAGACACTCACTAATGTAATCTATTTATCTAAGAGTTATATTTGGACCCAACAGTGAAGGAGATAGAAACAGGGGGAGCTGATTTAAACACAGCTATCTTCTGTGGTGACCTTATTTTTCTGGCATCAAACATGAGCAAATGGAACTGAGGATCTGCGCTGAGTACAGAGTGCCTAACCATTTAAAAGGGCAGGATACCACATTACTCAACCCTACCTTAAAATACTTTCCATACATATACATTATTCAGAAGCTTCAGGGGGTAGCCGAGTTAGTCTGTACAGGATAAATTTAAAAAACAACAAATGGTCTGCAAAAGCGACGAGGAGTCCTGTGGCACCTTATAGACTAACTGAAGTGTAGGAGCATAAGCTTTCGTGGGCAAAGACCCACTTCGTCAGATGCATGTAGACTACATGCATCTGACGAAGTGGGTCTTTGCCCACGAAAGCTTATGCTCCTACACTTCAGTTACTCTATAAGGTGCCACAGGACTCCTCGTCGCTTTTGCAGATTCAGACTAACACGGCTACCCCTCTGATACTTAACAAATGGTCTGGTAACACTTTATAGACTAACAAAACATGTAGATGATGTCATGAGCTTTCATGGGCACAGTACATTTCTTCAGATGACCAGAATTATGAGTTTAGGATGTGCAGACCCAAAATAAATAGAGGAGAAGGGAGGGGGGAAGGAAAAAGAGAAGGGGATGGGAAACAAGGAGTGGAGGGAATGAAAATATCTGCCTACTTGTTTTTACCGTTGATATTTTCATTCCCTCTGCTCCTTGTTTCCCCCCTCCCTTCTCCCCTATTTATTTTGGGTCTGCACATCTTAAACTCATAACTCCAGTTATCTGAAGAAGTGGGCTGTGCCTACAAAAGCTCATGATACCATCTACATGTTTTGTTAGTCTATAAAGGTCTATAAACAACCTTTTGTTGTTTTTTTAAGTATATACATTATTGTTTACATTGCTAACATAAAACATTATATAACCTAACTAAACCTTGTGGGACAGTTACTGTGAATATTCAAATGCAAAGTATTGTTCTTCCCCCAAAGAGCAACTCGCAGTCTAAACAATTTATAAGTTCAGTTTAGCACTTGTGTGTGTTTTGGATTTGTTAATGTTTTGCATTACCTCGATGAGGGCTGGGTGTTGCATTGTCCTGCACAACAGGAACAATTGATGATAAGGTATCAACTGGTTGTGATAACCAGTCATCAACATTAGGAATTTTAGCAGGAAGAAGTTTTATCAGAGAAAAAGAAAATCTTACTGAAATATCCCTGGACTCTGGTACTTGTTGAGGCTGACACTGGTCCATATGTAATTTCCTTAAAGTACCATCATTTTTATCATGAAGGACATAGGTCCAGTATATTTAATAAGTTCTCCAGTTGCCCATTTCACTCCATAACTGTAGTTGTGAGATCACACTATGTCTCTGACTTATAAAGATTGACTACTAGTCTCTCGTCATCGATCAATTTGCATAGCTTGAGATTTAGCTACCATTCTCCACTTTCCCAAAGCTGCTGATGGAACCAATATCATTCTGCTATCATTGATGGAACAGGAAAGAAGCATAGCTACATTGAGGCAGTAATTGTGGTGTATGTGGCAGTTCTAGGCACAGTTGGAAATAGGAGGTCACATAGCATTCCATCTTTATCTTTGAGGTAGAAACTCTTTGTCCATCTGGAATGGAATTACATTCTGCAAATTGTCAAAATATTTAAGCTACACATTGTGTCAAGGCTCCTTCCCCACTCTGGCATGATAAATGCAGAAATGGGGGCCCGCAAAAGTACCCCAAAAACTTATCTTTCCAGGCTTTGGTAAAAAACTTCCCCCCAAAATCTTTACAACCTAGATTTTGAGGATAAAAGCTCCAGTGCCACCACCCAAGTAATGATAAGAAAATCAGGGGAGAGATCACTTGGGAAATCTCACCCTTAAAGTACAAACCAGGACACAAAAAATAGCCAATACCAGGTTAATAAAAAGAAAAGAGAAAGAACTTTTATTATCATTACAATATTCCTGTTGCAAGCATAATGACTAGATGGAAAAGTAACAAAGTAATATACTCATGGAGGGGAAACCTACCATGGGCCAGGAGCTTAGTTACAAAGGAGAGCAAAACCCATTTTTAAATGCACAGACATCAGATCCCATTTCCCAAACCATAAAACAATAAAACCTAATGGATTTATCTAAGATTTACCCTACTTACAGATAGTGAATTCTTTTCTTGGAGGGAGACATTCTGTCTGTCCCGTTCAGTAGCTGGAGAGAAACTGCTCCAGAGAGAAAGGAGGGAAAACCAAAAATTCCTTTGTCCCAGTTTGAAATTCCTACCTACATTCCTATTGGCCAACTCCACCTGGCTTAGGTATAGTTAACCCCTTAGTGCCCAGGCTGTTGGCTAACCCTCATGATCATGACACCATGTATGATTCACAAAAGTGTCTATTTCATGCTGATGACCGAGGATTGACTAACACATGAAGAAGAAGATTTATTTCATCTTGATTTTGGCCCAGCTTATCTACATCTTTGGTTGCTGCCTTTCAATTGCCTGGACAAATATTCACATGGACTTTGCCAGACCATTGGGAGGTTATGTTTTTTCATCATAGACAATATATATTTGAAATGGCCAGAAGTTCTTAGATGACTTCTATTATAGCTACCAAGACTGGTAGATATCTTGATACATATTTTAGCCAGTTCAGTCTACTGTTACATTGGCTGAGGGAGAATGACCTTTAGTTCTGTTCTGAAGAATTTCACTGCACCGTGGAATACTTACCCACATTGCTCTGATCTATCTGTTGACAGGGTGCTAGTAATGTGGCCAGGTTATGTCAACAATGGGAGGCAGAAAAACTGGTTTGACCAGTTTTTACTTTTGGTAACCTCCATGTGTCAACATCATTGTCATCACCAAACCTGCCCAGAGTAGACGTAGCCTAAGTGGTCATGTGGAGGAAATCAAATGGAGTAAGACAGGAGAGAAACTGGGAATGGCTGGAAAGGGATACTGAATACAAGAACCAGTGGGTTGTGGGATAAAAATCTGACAAGGAGATCAGGTGCAGAGGACAATTGACACTGACTGGGGAAAGAGACTGGCACTGGAATACAGTTGGGATAGAGAATGTGGGCCAGGGAGGAGGTTGGCAATGGAGAGAGAGACAGATCATGGAGTATGGCTAGGAATTGGGATGAGATGGACAAGCAGATGTTGGAAAAAGAGCTGGTATGGTGAGGTTAACTGGGATGGTATAAACAACTAGTCTATGGGTATGTCTACACTGCCACCCTAGTTCGAATTAGGGTGGCTAATGTAGGCACTCAAAGTTGCAAATGAAGCCCGGGATTTAAATATCCCGGGCTTCATTTGCATCTTGCCATGCGCTGCCATTTTTAATTCCCCCTTTGTGCGGACTCTGTGCCTGCGGCTACACGCAGCACGGAGTAGGTAGTTCTAATTAGGCTCTCTCGTGGAATGAGGTGTACCGGTAATTTGAATTAGAGAGCCTAATTCGAGCTACCTACTCCATGCCGCGTGTAGCCGCGGGCACGGAGTCCGCACTAAGGGGGATTTAAAAATGGCGGTGCCCGGCAAGATGCAAATGAAGCCCGGGATATTTAAATCCCGGGCTTCATTTGCAACTTTGAATGCCTACATTAGCCACCCTAGTTCGAACTAGGGTGGCAGTGTAGACATACCCTATGAGTGAAAGAGAAGGTAAGGTTGAGGGTGGGCATCTTGACAAGGAAAGAGTGTCTGGTAGGTTAGGATTAGGACTTCCTATAAAGAGAGACTAGGATAATAAACCTGATGAATGAGACTAGGATTGTTTAGATGAAGAGAACTGTAGTGGGATGAGGAGTCAGTCATTGGATAGAAAGAAGACTAGCCTAGGGACAAGTCAGAATAACTGGGAAGAAGGGGGAATGGTCAGTAGAGTATGAGTTTACCAAAGCACATTCTCCTCAGATGTTTAGAATGGAGCTCAAGATCCCTGAGTCTGACCGTTCTTCTACAAATACAGATGAAACATGAACCTCACTGGCGAAGTGTCCCATCCTTTGGTCCATGAAGGGAATGACAGTGTATTGCTCTTATCAGTTACAAATCAGTATAACACTGCTATCAGTTTACACATCTACAGTGCATCTAAAAGTTCAAACCCTGCTAGTGAAGCATGGTACCTGATAGATTGTTTTACCAGATTAAAAATAACAACTAGGAAATGACATACACATGTATGTTAAAATAATGTAATTAAGGTTACAAAGTTAAGCACTCAGAAGTTAGGAAATGACAGAATCAGGATTGACTGCACAATTCTAACTTGCCCCCTCGTTCATATACATTATGATACAGTTCTTATTAACATAATCACATATTATTTTTTTCAACAGGACCCATGCCTCATCTAGTGAACAGGGTGGGACAATTCTGGGTATGAATGAGTTCTGGCAGCTCTGGGTCCCATTTCATTGGGAAGATCACTCTGCTTCTGCTCAGTCTCAGTCTCTCTGGTGTGTCCCTTAGAAGTATTTACCCAAACAAGGGTGGGGCTTATTGCTTTACTCAGGCAGCTCTAGTCAAAGAAGTTTTCTCTTCCCTGCCTTCAGGGAAGCCACCAAACATCTCTGAAGCTCCCTGCTGAATCAAAGAAGCTCTCAGCAGCAACTCCTGGTACAGACAAAGCTTCACACCAGCAATCTGGCATTTTTACTGATGATATTCTGAAATAATGCTGCTGTGTAGACATAACCTAAGGCAGGATTGCTGCACATAGGATCTTCCAAAATGTAACACTCCGAATACAGTTCAGAGACCCCTCTTAATAAAAGGGTCCTGCAAAGGTATGTAGATTACTCACCCATTTGTACTCATTTATTACTATCATAGAAGTGTAAGAACAACAGATAACACCTCTGTTATGGTAATGAAAAGCATTAATCAATCTCAAATGAAAGTTTACATTTCCTACATATGCTGTGATTATATATATATATATATATATATATATATATATATATATATATATTAATTCCTCATTTAACACTAAGCAAAAACGTGCTATACGGGGTCAATTTTTCTATTAAAAATAATGGAAAAGGTGGGGGTTGAATTTCAGGAGGTGATGGCAAAGTCAGTTTTTTGTTGGTGCTCGGTCATCAACGTCAACATTAGATATCTAGCAACACAAATCACCCCGGGTTTCTTAAAACACAAAGATAAACATGTGAGTGAGAGGAGGTGCACTGTGACCACATGTATTCATCTGCTCATGTATTATCAAGATTTGGTGGTGATGGGGGACTTCAACTATCCAGATATATGTTGGAAAAATAACACTGTGGGGCACAGACTATCCAATAAGTTCTTGGACTGCATTGGAGACAACTTTTTATTTCAGAAGGTTGAAAAAGCTACCAGGGAGAAAGCTGTTCTAGATTTGATCCTAACAAATAGGGAGGAACTGGTTGAGAATTTGAAAGTGGAAGGCAGATTGGATAAAAGTAATCATGAAATCATAGAGTTCACAATTCTAAGGAAGGGTAGAAGGGAGAACAGCAAAATAGAGACAATGGATTTTGGTAAGCTCAGAGAACTGATAGGTAAGGTCCCATGGGAATCGAGACTGAGAGGAAAAACAACTGAGGAGAGTTGGCAGTTTTTCAAAGGGACATTGTTAAGGGCCCAAAAGCAAGCTATTCCGATATGTCGGAAAGATAGAAAATATGGCAAAAGACCACCTTGGCTTAACCACGAGATCTTGAATGATCTAAAAATAAAAAAGGAGTCCTATAAAAAATGGAAAGAAGGACAAATTACAAGGGATGAATATAGGGAAACAGCACAGAAATGCAGGGGCAAGATTAGAAAGGCAAAGGCACAGAATGAGCTCAAACTAGCTACGGGAATAAAGGGAAAAAAGAAGACGTTTTATAAATACATTAGAATCAAGAGGAAGACCAAGGAGAGGGTAGGCCCACTGGTCAGTGAAGAGGGAGAAACGGTAACAGGAAACTTGGAAATGGCAGAGTTGCTCAATGACTTCTTTGTTTCGGTCTTTACCGAGAAGTTTGTAGGAATGCCTAAAATAGTGAATGCTAGTGGAAAGGGGGTAATTTTAGAAAGTAAAATAAAAAAAGAACAAGTTAAAAATCACCTAGAAAAGTTAGATGTCTGCAAGTCACCAGGGCCTGATGAAATGCATCCTACAAAACTCAAGGATCTGATAGAGGAGGTATCTGGGCCTCTAGCTATCATATTTGGAAAATCATGGGAGACAGGAGAGATTCCAGAGGACTAGAAAAGAGCAATTATAGTGCCCATCTATAAAAAGGGAAATAAAAACAGCCCAGGAAACTACAGACCAGTTAGTTTAACTTCTGTGCCAGGGAAGATAAAGGAGCAAGTAATTAAGGAAATCATCTGCAAACACTTGGAAAGTGGCAAGGTGATAGGGAACAGACAGCATGGAATTGTAAAGAACAAATCATATCAAATCAATCTGATAGCTTTCTTTAATAGGATAACCAGTCTTGTGGATAAGGGAGAAGCGGTGGATGTGATATACCTAGACTTTAGTAAGGCGTTTGATATGGTTTCGCATGATATTCTTATCAATAAACTAGGTAAATACAACTTAGATGGGGCTACTATAAGGTGGGTGCATAACTGGCTGTATAGCCGTACTCAGAGAGTAGATATTAATGGTTCACAATCCTGCTGGAAAGGCATAACAAGTGGGGTTCCTCAGGGGTTTGTTTCGGGATCGGCTCTGTTCAATATGTTCATCAACAATTTAGATATTGGTATAGAAAGTACGCTTATTAAGTTTGCAGATGATACCAAGCTGGGAGGGATTGCATCTAATCTGGAGGATAGGGTCATAATTCAAAAATGACCTGGATAAATTGGAGAAATGGTCTGAGATAAATAGGTTGAAGTTTAATAAAGACAAATGCAAAGTGCTCCACTTAGGAAGGAACAATCAGTTTCATACATACAGAATGGGAAGCGACGGTCTGGGAAGGAGTACGGCAGAAAGGGATCTAGGGGTTATAGTGGACCACAAGCTGAATATGAGTCAGCAGTGTGATGCTGTTACAAAGAAAGCAAACATGATTCTGGGATGCATTAACAGGTGTGTTGTGAGCAAGACATGAGAAGTCATTCTTCGGCTCTACTCTGAGCTGGTTAGGCCTCAATTGGAGTATTGTGTCCAGTTCTGGGCACTGCATTTCAAGAAAGATGTGGAAAAACTGGAGAGGGTCCAGAGAAGAGCAACAAGAATGATTAAAGTTCTAGAGAACATGACCTATGAAGGAAAGCTGAAATAATTGGGTTTGTTTAGTTTAGAGAAGAGAAGATTGAGGGGGGACATGATAGCAGTTTTCAGATATCTAAAAAGGTTTCATAAGGAGGAGGGAGAAAACTTGTTCATTTTGGCCTCTGAGGATAGAACAAGAAGCAATGGGCTTAAACTGCAGTAAGGAAGGTTTAGGTTGTGCAACAGAATTAAGATGTATCCAGAATTGTGATCCCTGTATCAATTTAAAATGCAAATGTAACAATCTGGAAGAGTTTACAATGTTGCTGGTAGTTTGTAAAATTACATCTCACAATGTCTGTAACAGAACTATGTCAATTGAAATATCTGTGCATGACCATAAAATGTATTTATATATATGTCAGTCAAGTCACCTGTCAATCAAATTGGTTATACAAAATGAATTCCTGAGTAGTTTCCATTACTGGATAAGAGCTTGGCACAGAGCACTTGTAACGCAACATATCTGTTAAGATTCAAAAGTTAATTATATTCATACCTGTTGGGATTCAAAAGTTAATAGGATGCATTTATTATGACTTGCTTGGCCAATCATTTTAAAGTATGCTGGAATGGCATCTTACATGAACCAATCAGTTCAAACTTAGAGCATCATGAATATTTATAAGCATAGGGTATATAAGTCTCTGCCACGCAGCAGTTTCTGTTGCGTCGGGCTCCCTGTTGCGTCGGGTTTAGGATTTTTAGGCTAGGGAGTCTAAGACATCTGCTATCTTAGTCCTAGGTATCTAAAGAATGAGTGTAGTAATTTAAACTTCCAGGTACAAAACTGGGCACAAGGCCTATAGTTTTATCCTGCTTCTTTTAGGTTAGGATTAGGTTTAGTTTAGTTTAGTTTAGTATTTAGGCATTGGTTTGCATAGAGTCTTTAAGGGAAGATGGGCCTTCCTGATTTGTGGGGATTGAGAAAAGAGACCCTATGGGATTTGTCGTTTTGTTAGCACGTCACTAGCTATGTTAATTTCTTAAAGTAATATATCAGAGAAAAGTATTTCCAATACAATATGCTATGTTAAAGTAATTTACGTAGTTCATTCATCACACCTTTTACTATATTTTCCCTGGGCGACGCCAGATATTTCTACTGGTAAAAAATATGATGACTGCAGATCATGTAGAGATTGGTAATGATGACATGACCACTGCCTTTTTTAATTCTTTTGTGGATGTATTCAATTAATTTTTGCATTGATATTTTGAACAAGTATTTATTTAGAATAGCTATACAAGATAAAATTCATTCAGAGAAGAAATCCCATTCCATTTATTTATCATGGCATCTGTTTCAGAGTTTACTTTCTGTCATAACTTTGGAGAGAGAATATAAATAATACTTTTTTTTAAAGATGGAGTAAATTTGAATTATGTAAGGATATAGAAATAGCCAGCAGAATGAGTGCTGTGTGATCAATACAGGAAGATACTCCTTTAGCGATGCAGAATACTGTTCACTTTACAGATCTGAATATGAAAATAAAACAAAAAATAATGTTTACTGTTTTGCTGAAATACTCTCTAATCATCTTTAACCATGAATCCAGGGCTGTTCATGGAGATCTCCATTAGGAAGCCACCATTTTGCCATATTATCTGAAACACAGTTATTTTTTTAAAAAAGGAAAAACTTCAGTATAGCTTGGGATGGTTATTGTTGGTATATCCTGTTTTGTTTTTTTTTAAATGCTGACCATTGTAAAATAAAGTTTCAATTCAGTTTACATTTACAGCATTCAGATGTATTTTGCTTTTTTGACACTGACGCACTTTACTGGCTCTTTGAAATTCAAACTAATGCCTCCTTTACACTTTAAGATGACAAAGGTTTGCCTGAAAAGCAATATTTTGCACTGCCAATACAGAACTTGTGAAGCATCTCTCGGCATTGAATATCTTGTTTTGTTTTAGTTTTCAGATTTCAGAGTCCAATCCATGGCTATCTGCATCTAAAACAATTCCTATTGTATACCATCAGCCTTTAATCTCCACTGTCATGACTAGTGAAGAGCACACTGGCTGTCTTGAACAGATAAATGACAAAATGAGTATTTGAACTGGAATGATTTCCAGTGACCCAAAAATTTAAAAACCATTCTCTTGGAAGATAATGCACTTCCAATCTAACCAGAAAACGACATGGCAAACTTAAAATAGTTTATAGAGCATTGGAAAAAGGCGAGGGGGGGGGGGAAGAGGACGGGAGGGAGGGAGAAGGAGAGAGAGGGAGAAGGAGTCTTAGTCTGTAGGTAAAAAGGTAATGTTTTCTGCAGTGTACCCATTTAGACATTTTCTGTATGGTTTCTTTCACATAGATAATTGAAGTGAAAATGTGTCTCACCACTTTCGGTTAAAGAACATTGGGAAATAAGCAAACAAGTCAAATACAGGAAACCCTCACCATTCACAGTGGATGCATCTACTGTGAATGGAGAAATTTGCAAATACTGGGTTTAGAGTAGATCATATGCACTGAATTCCATTTGAAGCAAGCAATCTATGTTGCAAGGCAGAGCTGATCCCTGCACTTCTTGGGATTCCCTTGCAACTCTGTGAGTTCTGCATGCTAAGGAATGTCAAAGCAGCACAATAGTCTCTCCAGCTCTCACCTGTAGTAGCAGTCTGATTGCTGCTATGTTCCTAGCAAGGCAGAACAGGAGCATTCTGATGATTTGTTCTTTGTGTGTTACCCAAATGGAACCGCTCATTCAGCTGTCAGATATTTCTGACAGTTTTGAAAGGAGAAGGGACCATGCCTGCAGGGTAGCAGAGATCACAAAACACCGACCACGGATATCAGGGCAGGTATTGTGGGATACTGGCAGAAGCCCGTTCTCTTAACAAAACAAATAGCAGAGTCCACATTGTTTCTTCATTGACAGTAAAGGGTGGGAGAAAGAAAAAAGTCTCACCCAGAGCTGAAAGATTTTTTGTTGCTTAAACTGGGCATTTTTGCCAACAAAAGTTACAGTGTCAACACTCTCGCTGTTTTGTCACCAAAAGGCAGTTTTTGGTGACAAAATGTGCCAGCATAGACAAGGCCTTTTTCTGGGTCCAGTTACCCTATTCCCTCCCCAGCTCCTACTCTCCATCCCCTGCCAGCCTACAGTGCCTCGCTTCTGCCATCAGGTTCCTTGTTCCAATCTAGTCTCCCTGATTTACCCCATAACACTCTACATCTGGCTCTTGCCCCTGAAGTCGTACCTATGATACTGACACTGGGTATTTCTTTTAGTTAATGTTTTAGAAAAACAATAACCTTTAACTCTTCTTTATTTAGTTTGCTTTAATCATTTGTATTGGTTCCACAATCTAAAAGATAATAGCAAATATAGATGTAATCCAAGTCAGATTATCAACAGAATTCAAAAATATGTTCTAACATCACCGAAAGAAAGAAAGAAAGAAAGAAAGAAAGAAAGAAAGAAAGAAAGAAAGAAAGAAAGAAAGAAAGAAAGAAAGAAAGAAAGAAAGAAAGAATAATCCAGAGTGAACTGCTAACAATTCAGAAAACAGCAATTCTATTTACTCCAAAGATGTTGCCAGTTTGCTTAGTGACATTCATATAGAGATGAAATATTCCCTCCACTGCTTCTGAATGGCTTGAAAATGCTAACTACATTTCCCTGAAAAACCTCTATTGCAGAATCCAAACACTTTTCAAGTCTGAGACGATAAAATGACATGCATTTTATATTATTACATAATTAATGGAAGAACTGTTAAAACCTTTTTCAAAATCAATTCAAGTAGTTTGAAGTAGCCACCAGAAAAAAAGCAAGAATGCTCTTTTTTTCTGAGCTACCATAAAAATACATTCTCTTAGTTATTGCAACTTGTGCTACTTACTTAAAAGCTCCTTTCCACCCTTTTCTTTAAATTAGTTTTTAAAATACCTTGTGCTTCTTTCCAAGAATAAATTTTTATCTCAATCTATATATCTCTTTCTACAGCAGGTGCACCCCTAGAAGTACTGCAGGTCCACAGCTGCCTCGTAATGGCTACAATTTCTAATACTTTGCCTTAAAGCATTCCGGCAGCTCTCTATAGGGGCAGTTCTCATTGCAACTCTGCCATTTCATAAACACAGCTGGGATGTTACTGAAGTAGAAAACGGGTAGAAGCTATTAATAAAAGGAAAATGTTCACATATATGTGTGTGGGAAAGCTCTGAAGAGCAAATGTCTGTCACTGAAATGACTATCTGTTCAGCCTATCCAGGTTAATGTGTATAGAGAAATGCTCCTAGCTAGCTTCAAATAGCAAAATACAAACACTTCAGTCTCCCATTTGGACCAGACAGCCATTTTGACTAACAGTTCTTGAGCTTCCAGAGGTAATAAAGGAAACATGGAGATTCCATACTTTGAAATTTTAAGCAGGCTAGAAAATGCAATTGAGATATTATTTATCTCAGAGCAAACATCTTAACAGCACTCTGGGGGATGAAAACCCGTACAAAAATAGAATTCCTTCCCAGGTTTCACTGGAATAGAATGTATTCAATACACCATTTTGTGCATCTTATAAACTAGAATGGATGGTGGACTGGATTTCTTGACATTGTAATTTGGAAATAGGACCTTGTATTATATACAGGAGTTTATGAAATTATGATCCACCTGTGAAACACTCAAGAATAAACTTTAACTCAGGTAACTACACATCTGACATGATATAAATCTTTGCATTAAGTCTGTTGTGTGTTTTATTATCTCCTGGAAAATGAAGGACCTACTTCTATTGAAATATATGAATAGCTCGTATTGAATTCAATAGGCTAAATGCGCTAAACATCTGTAAGTTTTGTCTTTACATTCACTGTATCTGGTACAAAATGAAACCTACAATATTATGGTTTATTACAAGGGTGGGGAACTTGCAGCCCAGAGGATGCACCTTTGTCAGGGTTAGCCACTGGCAGGCTGCCACTTTCTTTCCCTGAACATCTGCATAAATGGAGCCCCCCAGTGGCAGTGGTTCACATTTCCCAGCCAATGGGAGCTGCAGGAAGTGGTTGCATGCTGGGCCATTACTTCCCGCAGCTCCCATTGTCCAGGAATGGGGAGCCACAGCCACTGGGAACTGCGGGGTTCTGTGCCTTTGGACACTCAGGTAAACAAACCATTGAGTAGCCTTCGTGAAGTCAACCCTAACAAACCATGTGAAGATTTTGAGCCTGAGGTTCCTCACTACTGGTTTACAATAATTTGTGAGTATTCTGAACTTGTCTCCGATTCTATGGCTAAGAACTTAGGAATTATAAACACTGGTTAGATCATGCTATTTAGGCATAGCCTATAGCAGAGCCAGGAATCATCACTGACTAGCAGCTGCACCTTGTGGTCACTCCCATGGACTAGTTCTACTGTTTCACCCACTGAATGAAGGACAATGCAAAGATGTCCACCTCTTTTCTGCCCCTCCTTAGTCCCTCAACCTTGACATTACAGTTCTGCATCACCGCTCAAAATCTTGTCAATGTGGGGAGAGAAAGCTCTTTGTAGCCCTCTCACTATACACTTGCATGAGTGCTAGAGAGAATATAGGCCATTTTACCTTTTTAAATTTGTCCAATCTATATCTGTCTATCTGTTTGTCTGTCTATCTGGAAGGGGAAAAAATGATAGAATTAGGTAGTTCTGCTATATAAGCAGTTAGGAGGGATGAGAGAAACTATCTGGGTTCATTATACAGGTTCAGAATAACACAAAATAAAGTAAAAAACAAACAAATAAACATCAACAACAAGCAACTGTCCTCTTCAGTGACTTGTAGTAACATGGGAGAGAAAAGTGATGTTGTCCTGGTAAATTTTTGGAGTGTTTTCTTTTAATATGTATTGAGAGCACCTTAGTTGGGGGGGAGGGGGGAGGAATGGATGATCCCCTGGTGTGGAGTTTGTATCAGGGTGAGATCTTAGGCTGTCCAAGAGAGTTTGTGGAATAAACATCAGTGGAGGTTTTAAAGATCAGATTAAACATAAACTTGTCAGGATGGTCTAAGTTTAGTTGGTTCTGCTTCAAGGTTGTCTGAGTTTAAATCCCATTTTGAGGTCCCTTTCAGTTTTTCAGTTTTAAGATTGTATTAAAGTGTTTTACACTACCTCTCCATAGGTCTAAATGACTATAGAAGATTCAAACAATTGAGAAGCATACCTATGTTTCAGACTGTGTATTAGTGGGAAAGATAACACAGAAGCCAGAAGAATATCTGATTTAGGGTTGAATGTATTGCACTGGCAGTTAGAAAAGTTTTCTTTTTACTTTTAAACTGAAATAATTCAATATGGAATAAGTGACAAGTAATATACAGCAACAATGTCATTTTTAAAAGGCCACTTTTCAGAATATAATTGCCCTTAATAAATCATTTGTTTCGGTTCATGGAATGAGGACAGGTTCAAGTCAATTTTTCTATTGCTCAGTAAAGCCTTTCAACTGAACTTTAATGAACAAAATGCTTTTCACTTTTGTAGATGAGGCTATGCTGTAGTTGATCCAAATATTTAAAAAGTAAAATCTATAACACCAAGCATTGACAGAAAATTACTAAGGCTTATTAAACTTCATGCATTATTTCCTATTCAGTTGGAAAACCAAAAAGAAAAAAAATATAGACTACCATTCTCTTTGGAAGTCAAGTATCAGGGTATGTCTACACTACCACCCTAGTTCGAACTAGGGTGGTAATGTAGGCAACTGGAGTTGCAAATGAAGCTCGGGATTTGAATTTCCCAGGCTTCATTTGCATCTTGCTGGGCGCCGCCATTTTTAAATGTTCGCTAGTGCGGACTCCGTGCCGCACGGCTACACGCGGCATGGACTAGGTAGTTCGGACTAGGCTTCCTATTCTGAACTACCATTAATCCTCGGAGTAACAGTAGTTCGGAAAAGGAAGCCTAGTCCGAACTACCTAGTCCATGCCGCGTGTAGCCGCGCGGCACGGAGTCCGCACTAGCGGACATTTAAAAATGGCAGCGCCCGGCAAGATGCAAATGAAGCCCGCGAAATTCAAATCCCGGGCTTCATTTGCAACTCCAGTTGCCTACATTACCACCCTAGTTCGAACTAGGGGGGTAGTGTAGACATACCCTCAGAGGGGTAGCCGTGTTAGTCTGAATCTGCAAAAGCGGTGAGGAGTCCTGTGGCACCTTACAGACTAACTGAAGTGTAGGAGCATAAGCTTTTGTGGGCAAAGACCCACTTCATCAGATGCATGTAGTGGAAATTTCCAGAGGCAGGTATAAATATGCAGGCCAGAATCAAGCTGGAGATGACGAGATGGATCCAATCAGGGAGGATGAGGCCCACTTCTAGTAGCTACTAGCCTGATTCTGGCCTGCATATTTATACCTGCCTCTGGAAATTTCCACTACATGCATCTGACGAAGTGGGTCTTTGCCCACGAAAGCTTATGCTCCAACACTTCAGTTAGTCTATAAGGTGCCATAGGACTCCTCGCCACATTCTCTTTGGGAAACATTTACATGACAAAGTTGACAGAAATAAGCCTATTTCTAAAAGTTTATGGTTGATATACCTAGTACCACTCCAGATAAAAACTAGCCCCTGAAAGCTTGATTTTTAAACTCTCTTTACAATATCCAAAATGGTCTAATTTTCTGTGTATTAATTTGCATGTCTTCACTGCTTTGTGGATATTGCATTGTGATACATCTAAGCAACTACTTTCTAATTCAAAACCGTACAGGTTCTTCACTAACGAAAATGAAAAATAGAAGCTTCTTTGTTTTATTTATATAAACAACCCTAAGAATCTTAACGTTAATGTTTAAATTTCCTGATGTTCACTTGAGAATACAGAAAACGTCCTGTGTGATTTTTCTCATATATATTTCGCACAACTATCATAGTAACAACTCTTGTTCTGTGAAGTGCAGAAAGAGCTGCAGACTAGCTTGCATGTACATGTGTGCAAATATTTGCACCAGCTTTGAAAATGCCATATGCCTCTAACAGCTGTTCACATATGTATGCTTATTTCCTAGTTCTTGCATATTCACATAGCATGCAATGCTTTGAAAACATAGTCTCTGTTATCTGAAGGGAATAGGTTGGCAGAACATTCTGCAAATATTTAAGTAATCAGTAAACACAAATGGCTTAAAATGTAAGAACCATGGCAATCTTAGCCCAATCTGTTCTACTAGGGGGGAAGAGGGGCAGAGGATCAGCTTACTGCTTAAGAGTTAACACTGATCAGCTTTGAAATACCACTAATTTAGGCATCAACTCATTACGGACTGATAATTGATAAAATGCTCTGAATTAATTGCAAGGTTATGGACTTATTTTTTTACTACAGACCACTCCGTTTTTATTAATATTACTCTGCTGCCAAAGCTTAGGAGCTCCCACAGCAAAAAGAATTATTTCCTTCTCAGCTCCAGCCAGTGGAGAACAGCAGTGCCTCCGCTACCTTTTTTCAGTGACTTGGAACTTTGCCATAACATCCCAGGCTAAATCAATGTTCTTTAAAACAGCAGCATTGATTTGCTGATTTCAATGCCATTGTTTTATCTTGCCAGCACACAAGGGCACTTGCATCTTTATTCTTTACCCACACTTCTTTCTTCTTCTTCTTTTTTTTTTTTTTTTGCTTCTTTTCTTTTCTTTTTTTTATCTACAGAATATTTCTGCTTAGTTGATTAAATATCCACTGTGGCTGGTTGTCCCCATGTACTTTGACCACATAAGCATATAAAACATCTTGTAGTGGAAAGATTCTGTCACTTGGAATTATGAATGCTAACTGGCTTCTCCATCCATGCATATGTAGAAACTGAGCAGTTTAACAGATGCTGTTGTTGCCACCCACACTTATCCAGCATCTCTGGGGAAGAAAATGTGTAAGGTTAACTAAAAAGTACTAAATGCTAATACATAAAGTAATCCCCCACCTCCCAACACTGAGAATTATTCCTGTTCCCCAGCTCCCTTCCTGGCATTTTCCCAAGCAGATATACTCAAGTTGAGTCTTGAAATGAGTGCTGCAGTGCTGTGAATTGTTGGCCTGCTTAAACAAAAAGGGTTCCCTTACATTAGGTTTCATCCTAATCTTTAACAATTAGGGCTAGTTGCAATTTTGAAACATTCGATCTAATATTCCATCCACATTTTGTTAAGACTAGCTATTAGAACACTGCAAACATTCATTATCCATATTAATCTATGATTCCTCTTTCATGCTTCCCAAATTGTTGACCTCTTTAACTTCTTGTGAGAACAAGTTCCAAACTCAAGTTATGAAGTCGTGGCAATGATGTCTAAAATCCGGGTAAAATGTGAATATCCTTTCACTGGTGCTGAGTTTTAGGAATTTACATTCTACTGAAAGCTCGCTTGTCCCTATGTTGCGAAACAGTAACACTAGGGCTACGTCTAGACTGGCATGATTTTCCGCAAATGCTTTTAACAGAAAAGTTTTTCCATTAAAAGCATCTAGATTAGCACGGATAATTTTCCGCAAAAGCACTTTTTGTGGAAAAGCGTCCGTGCCAATCTAGACGCGGTTTTGCGCAAGAAAGCCCCGATCTCCATTTTCGCCATTGGGTTTTTTTTTTGCGCAAAACAGTTTTTAGCTGTCTACACTGGCCCTCTTGCTCAAAAAAAATTCCAGAAAAGGGCTTTTGCCCGAATGGAAACGTCAAAGCGTTTGTGCAAGAAGCACTGATTTCGGACAGTAGCACGTCAGTGCTTTTGCGCAAAATCAAGCAGCCAGTGAAGACAGCTGGCAAGTTTTTGTGCAAAAGCGACTGCTTTTGTGGAAAAACTTGCAGTCTAGATGCAGCCCAGGGGTCTACACTGCACCCATATTTCCAAATAAGCTACAATGTTTGAGCTACGCAAATTGCATATTTCATAATTTGGCACTGTCCACACAGCACTTATTTCAAAATAAGTTGCTATTCTGAAATGTCCCTTACTCTTGGTGGAATAAGGTTTACAGGGATGTTGAAATAGCGAGCCCGTTAAGTTTCAAAATAACGGGTGTGCTCAGAAAACACGTATGCCTCTTGTATTCCAAAATAGTGCTGCAGGCTAGATGGAGGCCAGCAGTCCTCAATTTAACTTCTCTAAACCATTCATTATTTTATAGACTTTTACAATATCTCTTTGTATTTTTCTCTTTTCTAAAATGAAGTCTGATTCTTTTGCTTTTTTTTAATTCCAATAAGAGTTTTTCAGCCACTTGATCATTTTCATTATCTTTCCTGCATCCCCTGTAATTCTGCAATATCTTGTTTTGAAATAGAGTGACCCAGAAATGCACCACTTCTACAGACAAGGCTGCATCATTGAGTTACTCATCATTATCCTCTTTCAGTATTACCCTTCATCTCATTCCTTACTCATTCTTAACATCTTGTTTTTTTTGACCACAGCTGAAAAATGAGCAAAGGTCTCTATTATAATAACAACAGTGATGTCTGGGTTCCATTTCTGAGTTGATGCTGTTATTGGTATATAGCTAGTTATTGTTTCTAGTGTGCTCTATTTTGCATTTATTCCTAATGAACTGGATTTGTCACTTTGTTGTTCTTCTCTGAGATTTGTTACTTCTCCCTGAAATTCCTCACAGTTCCGCTGGCCCTGACAGCTATAAATGACATTGTGTCATCTTCAAATTTGGCTACCTGACTGTGCATGCTCTCCCTGTCCCCATTTAATAAATATATTGTACAATATTGGACTCTCTACTGACTTAAGAGATAGCCTACTGTTAATCTTTTGCTGTGGTGAAAAAAATGACCATTTAATCCTACTTTTTTCTTGGCAGTTTTTAATCCATTGCAATACCTTGCTCCTCTCCAATGATTAATTTTTAGCAGCTTTTGTGGAAGATCTTGTCAAAGACCATTTAAAAGCCTAAATAAATTTAATCTTGTTCTGCTTTATCCACAGAGAATGTTAATAGATTAAGAAAACAATTTTCCTGTGTAGAAATGATGCTGGTTAGATCTTATCATATCATGTGCTTTTAAAATTCTACTATAATTTCGGGGAACTAAATGAAAGCAAACTGGCTCATATTCCATCTGAGCAAAACAGAGGATGTGTGTTTTAAGAGAGGAAATGTCTGGAGAAGAGGGTAGAGGATTTATTTACATAACATATAGATTTTTTATTTTTTTTTTTTTGGAAAATGCCATAGCCTTAAAATTTAAACTGTAACTGGCAATAAGTGGAAATCCCTTTCCATGAAAAATGTCACATTTAATTAAAAAAATTCCTAAGCAGGAGTGGCCCTACCTGTGAATAAGCAGCTACATAAGCCACATGACCGCTTGCCACATCCAGCCAGTGGGCTGCTTATTGCCACCCCAATCTAAGGGCTGTAAAAACCAAGCAAAGAGTTAAATTATTTGGGGTTGTTCACAATGGTAATCCTGGGGTTAAAGGAGGGAAAGGAATAACAAATTAGAATATTTTTGAACAATTCTAATTTATAAAAAAGAATTAAAAAAAAATCATCTAAACACGTACAAGTGTATTGGGGTTCTTTGAAACTTAAGTGAAAATGTTTCATTATAAGTCCCATTGCATTTGATAGTATTACTCATATGAATGAAGTCATGAACTTGTGTATTAACATAACATTCAAGCTGACACTTTTATATTTACTGATTTATTTATAGGGATTTTAAAAATTATTTTTCAAAGTAAGTGATGAACAGAAAAAATGCATTAGGATAGAAAGATGACAAAATGGGAGGGGAGGGCATCCAATGGGAATTTAATCAATGCCTCTTTGAAAAATTAAAACAAATCTTTGCAGGTTTGCCTGAGGCCCCAGTGAAAAGTTATCCATTCTTTAGCAGTCGAAGTGCTAGGCCAAGATTGGTGCTGGGCAAATTTCAAAGACTCAAATCTGGAACTCTCTCCCCCCTTACAAAACAAAACATAATCACCACCAATTACTTTTACAAAGGGACCTTGCTAGTGTTTTCTAAAGCAATCTCATTAATTAGTTCATCTCAACCTATTTGCATTTCTTCTGAGTTCAGTATAGAAAAAAAAGTCAGTTCTCTTCCTAAACTTTCCTACCCTGTGGACATTCATGGATAGGTATTGATTAATTTTAGCTTGATGAAACTGCTTTCATTAGCAATGGGTATAGCCCAAAACCATTCTGGAAATTAACTTTTAAGGTGGTATGCATTATTGTATTACTCCTCCTACTAGCCAAAAGGACTGTATATTGGGCTAGTTCCAAAACATATGAGCCAGTGTTACTCCAGTAGACCCACATGTCCAGTAAAAGCTTGTTTTGGTCCAGCCCCTTCAATGTACCTAAGTGAATGAAACAGAATTTTCTACTGAATCAATCTTACCTGTAGATCAATAGTAGATTTTGTAATGTGTTTAATACAAGGACATACATAAATCTTTGTTCCTGCCCTGACACAATGTAAATCAGGAAAGTACTTTTGCACCAGGCAGTGGAAGTGGGTTACAGAGGTTGGGTGAAACTTATGGGCTGTGTCTAGACTGGCAAGTTTTTCCGCAAAAGCATCTGCTTTTGCGGAAAAACTTTCCAGCTGTCCACACTGGCTTGAATTTCCGCAAGAACACTGACTTCCCACTGTCTGAAATCAGTGCTTCTTGTGGAAATACTATGCTGCTCCCATTCGGGCAAAAGTCCTTTTGCGCAAAGCTTTTGCGCAAAAGGGCCAGTGTAGATAGCTCAGATTTGTTTTGCGCAAAAGAGCCCAGACCGTGAAAATGGCGATCGGGGCTTTTTTGCGGAAAAGTGCATCTAGATTGGCACGGACACTTTTCCACAAAAAGTGCTTTTCTAGACGCTCTTTTCTGCAAATGCTTTTAACGGAAAACTTTTCCATTAAAAGAATTTGCGGAAAATCATGCCACGGAGTTGTCTTATGAAATGTATTGTAATTTTTGTCCTTCCATTCCATATCCAGTTCCCATTATTTGTGCTGTCATTCATCCATGTCACGTTTATATTGGCATCTCTTTGGGGGCAACAACCATGACTAATTTATAAAATTTCTTTTATATTAGTGATACTGTAAAAGTAACAATAATGAAATCATACATGATTGGAAAAGAGAAGATTAAGGCTGAATCATGGGGAAAAAAATCATTAAGCAGACATTTAGATATCGTCTCCCAGAGAAATGGAGGAAGCACTATTGTGTCCTTTTGAATTACAGGTTGAAACTCACTTAACTGGGACTTTCTGGTCCGGCAACATCCATGGTCCAAAAGGACCATGGATGTTCAAGGACCAGAGAGTCCTTGCGGGGAGCTAGTGCTTGGGAGCTCTGTGCAGGCTGGCAGGGCAGCAGGAGCCCCATGCATAATAGTAGGGCAGCAGGAGCCAGGCTCACACAGGCAGCAGGGTTGCCCAGTGCAGCAGCAAGAGCCTAGTGTGCGGAGTTAGTGGGGCTGCCTGGCATCACAATGTAAGTCCAGTGAGCCGAGGCAGCAGGAGCTGGGCCCAGCTGTGGGAGCCCAGCAAGTGGAGGCAGTGGGGCTGTCCAGTGCAGCAGCAGGAGCCCAGTGCATGGAGTCAGTGGGGCTGTCTGGCAGGGCAGCGGGGCTGACAGGGCTTTGGGGGGCTAGCAAGAGAGGGGAGCCATCTGGGAGGCCAGTGGTCAGGCCAGAGCTGTAGGGGTCTGATGTCAGGGGGGCCAAAAATTACCTTCCCTGGTCCAGCAAAATCCTTCATCTGAGACTGGTCAGGTCCCAAGGGTGCCAGACCAGGGAGGTCCAACTTGCAGTGTTGCAAAGCACTTAATCATAGAATACTAAGACTGGAAGGGACCTCAACAGGTGATCGAGTCCAGTCTCCTGCCCCCATGGCAGCACCAAAACCCGTCTAGACCATCCCTGATAGACATTTATCTAACCTACTCTTACATATCTCCAGAGACGGGGATTCCACAACCTCCCTGGGAAATTTATTCCAGTGTTTAACTACCCTGACAGTTAGGAACTTTTTCCTAATGTCCAACCTAAGCCTCCATTGCTGCAGTTTAAGCCCATTGCTTCTTGTTCTATCCTCAGAGGCCAAGATGAACAAGTTTTCTCCCTCCTCCTTATGACACTCTTCTAGATACCTGCAAACGGTATCATGTCCCCTGTGACGGGGCAGAAACGCCCCACACTCTGAAGGGCCCAGAGGCCGTATGCCTGGCGGCCACCAGGACAAAACGGGGAGCCGCGGAGCCAGGCAGTCCCCAGCAAGATGCCCGAGCGGTCCCAGCGCAAACCGCGCGGCGGTGCACTGGGTGCTCCCGAGCTGCGGTGGCTGGGAAACACCCGGGTGAGCCGGGGAACTCCACTGACGTCACGGGGGGCATGACGTCACCCTGCAGCCACGGCGCCGGGCCGGAAGAGAACCCGCGCCGGGCCGGGCGGGGCCACGTTGACGAGCCGCGGCGCAGGGATTTAAACCCCGGGCAGAGGAAGGGGATGACTCGGTGGGGCCAGACCCAGGTGGGGAGAGGAAGCAGCCCAGGGCGGGCAAAGGGAGCCTGCGGGCTGGCACGTTACAGCAGACGCCCCGCCAGCCGGACCGGTCCGCCGTGATGTCCGCGTCCTTAGGGCCCTGGGCTGGGGTCCGTGGGAGACGTACCAACCCCCATTTCGTAGGAGAACTGGGAAACTGATACAGGCAGTCCCCAACTTACGCGGATCCGACTTATGTCGGATCCGCACTTACAAACGGGGCTTTACTAAACTAAACAAACCCAATTCTTTTCTAAACTAAACAAACCCAATTCTTTCAGCCTTCCTTCATAGGTCATGTTCTCTAGAACTTTAATCATTCTTGTTGCTCTTCTCTGGACCCTCTCCAATTTTTTCACATCTTTAATCATAGAATCATAGAATCATAGGACTGGAAGGGACCTCGAGAGGTCATCGAGTCCAGCCCCCCGCCCTCAAGGCAGGATCAAGCTCCGTCTACACCATCCCTGACAGATGTCTATCTAACCTGTTCTTAAATATCTCCAGAGAGGGAGATTCCACCACCTCCCTTGGCAATTTATTCCAATATTTGACCACCCTGACAGTTAGGAATTTTTTCCTAATGTCCAATCTAAACCTCCCCTGCTGCACTTTAAGCCCATTACTCCTTGTCCTGTCCTCAGAAACCAAGAGGAACAAATTTTCTCCTTCCTCCTTGTGACACCCTTTTAGATATTTGAAAACCGCTATCATGTCCCCCCTTAATCTTCTTTTTTCCAAACTAAACAAGCCCAGTTCATGAAGCCTGGCTTCATAGGTCATGTTCTCTAAACCTTTAATCATTCTTGTCGCTCTTCTCTGTACCCTTTCCAATTTCTCCACATCTTTCTTGAAATGTGGCGCCCAGAACTGGACACAGTACTCCAGCTGAGGCCTAACTAGTGCAGAGTAGAGCGGTAGAATGACTTCACGAGTTTTGCTTACAACACACCTGTTGATACAACCTAGAATCATATTTGCTTTTTTTGCAACAGCATCACACTGTTGACTCATATTCAACTTGTGGTCCACTATGACCCCTAGATCCCTTTCCGCCATGCTCCTTCCTAGACAGTCGCTTCCCATCTTGTATGTATGGAACTGATTGTTCCTTCCTAAGTGGAGCACTTTGCATTTCTCTTTATTAAACCTCATCCTGTTTACCTCCGACCATTTCTCTAACTTGCTAAGGTCATTCTGAATTATGTCCCTATCCTCCAAAGAAGTCGCAACCCCACCCAGTTTGGTATCATCTGCAAACTTAATAAGCGTACTCTCTATCCCAATATCTACATCATTGATGAAGATATTGAACAGTACGGGTCCCAAAACAGACCCTTGAGGAACTCCACTTGTTATCCCTTTCCAGCAGGATTTAGAACCGTTAACAACCACTCTCTGACTACGGTTATCCAGCCAATTATGCACCCACCTTATCGTGGCCCTATCTAAGTTATATTTGCCTAGTTTATCAATAAGAATATCATGCGAGACCGTATCAAATGCCTTACTAAAGTCTAGGTATATGACATCCACCGCTTCTCCCTTATCCACAAGGCTCGTTATCTTATCAAAGAAAGCTATCAGATTAGTTTGGCATGACTTGTTCTTCACAAACCCATGCTGGCTATTCCCTATCACTTTATTACCTTCCAAGTGATTGCCTATGATTTCCTTAATTACCTGCTCCATTATCTTCCCTGGGACAGATGTTAAACTGACCGGTCTATAGTTTCCTGGGTTGTTCTTATTCCCCTTTTTATAGATGGGCACAATATTTGCCCTTTTCCAGTCTTCTGGAATCTCCCCTGTCTGCCATGATTTTTCAAAGATCATAGCTAAAGGCTCAGATACCTCCTCTATCAGCTCCTTGAGTATCCTGGGATGCATTTCATCAGGACCTGGTGACTTGCTGACATCTAACTTTCCTAAGTGATTTTTAACTTGTTCTTTGTGTATCCTATCTTCTAAACTTACCCTCTCTCTGCTAGTATTCACTACGTTAGGCACACCTCCAGACTTCTCGGTGAAGACCGAAACAAAGAAGTCATTGAGCATCTCCGCCATTTCCAAGTTTCCTGTTACTGCTTCTCCCTCCTCACTAAGCATTGGGCCTACCCTGTCCTTGGTCTTCCTCTTGCTTTTAATGTATTTATAAAAGGTCTTCTTGTTTCCCTTTATGCCTGTAGCTAATTTGATCTCATTTTGTGCCTTTGCCTTTCTAATCTTGCCCCTGCATTCCCGTGTTGCTTGCCTATATTCATCCTTTGTTATTTGTCCTAGTTTCCATTTTTTATGAGACTCCTTTTTTATTTTGAGATTGTGCAAGATCTCCTTGTTAAGCCAAGCTGGTCTTTTGCCATATTTTCTATCTTTCCTACACAGCGGAATTGTTTGCTTTTGGGCCCTTAACAACGTCCCTTTGAAATACTTCCAACTCTCCTCAGTTGTTTTTCCCTTCAGTCTTGCTTCCCATGGGACCTTACCTACAAGTTCTCTGAGCTTATCAAAATCTGCCTTCCTGAAATCCATTACCTCAATTGTGCTGGTCTCCCTTCTACCTTTCCTTAAGATCATGAACTCTATTATTTCGTGATCACTGTCCCCTATACTGTCTTCCACTTTCAAGTTCTCAACTAGTTCCTCCCTATTTGTTAAAACCAAATCCAGAACAGCTTCTCCTCTGGTAGCTTTTTCAACCTTCTGAAACAGAAAGTTGTCTCCAATGCAGTCCAGAAACTTATTGGATAGCCTGTGCCTCGCTGTGTTAGTTTCCCAACATATGTCTGGATAGTTGAAGTCCCCCATCACCACCAAATCTTGGGCTTTGGATAGTTTTGTTAATTGTTTAAAAAAGGCCTCATCCACCTCTTCCACCTGGCTAGGTGGCCTGTAGTAGACTCCTAGCATGATATCACCCTCGTTTTTTACCCCTTTTAGCTTAACCCAGAGACTGTCTACACAGCTATCTCCTACATTCATCTCCACTTCAGTCCAAGTGTGTACATTTTTAATATACAAGGCAACCCCTCCTCCCTTTTTTCCCTGTCTGTCCTTCCTGAGCAAGCCATACCCTTCCATACCAACATTCCAATCATGCGTCCCATCCCACCAGGTTTCTGTAATACCAATGATATCATAGTTGTATTTATTGGTTAGCAATTCCAGTTCTTCCTGCTTATTACCCATACTTCTCGCATTTGTATATAGGCATCTAAGATACTGATTTGATCTTGCCTCCCTGTTGTGCCCTGACCCTCCTTTCTCCTTGCCATTATAGGCCGTAGTCCCCCCCATTTCCAACCCATCTCCCAGTCCCGCACATTCAGCACTTACCTGTGGGCTTTGCTCACCTGCCCCCGACAAACCTAGTTTAAAGCCCTCCTTACAAGGTTAGCCAGTCTGTGTCCAAACAAGGCCTTCCCGCTCCTGGAAAGGTGAACTCCATCTCCGCCAAGCAGTCCTTCCTGGAAGAGCACCCCGTGATCAAGGAAGCCGAATCCCTCCTGGTGACACCATCGTCTCAGCCAGGTATTCACCTCCAGAATGCACCTCTCTCTGCCCGGGCCCCTACCTTTGACAGGAAGGATAGAAGAGAATACCACCTGCGCTCCAAACTCCTTCACCCGTACTCCCAAAGCCCTGTAGTCACACTTGATCCGCTCAGTGTCACACCTGGCAGTATCATTTGTGCCCACGTGGATGAGTAGCATGGGGTAGTAGTCAGAGGGCCGGATAATCCTCGACAATGCCTCCGTAACATCTCGGATACGGGCCCCTGGCAGACAGCATACCTCTCGAGATGAGCTGTCAGGGCGACAGATGGGTGCCTCCGTTCCCCTCAGAAGAGAGTCTCCAACCACCACTACCCTACGTTTCCTCCTCGCAGTGGTGGCAGGAGACTGCTCAACCTTGGTGGTGCAAGGCCTGGTCTCCTCCACTGTGGGGGGTGACTCCTTGTCTCCTGCTGAAAGTAAAGTGTAACGGTTATGTAACAACACAGTGGGAGGGTTAGGAGCAGGGGTGGAACACTGCCTGCTGCCGGAAGTAACCAGCTGCCAGGTCTCACCCTGCACCACTGCCTCCTCCATAAGTGGCTGGTCAACAGTCCCACATCCTACGACAGTGACCTCCGTGGACACCACAGGAATACTGTCCAGGAATTCCTCATGGCTTCGAATGCACCTCAGCCTGGCCACCTCCTCCTGTAGCTCTCCCACCTGCTGCCTGAGAGATTCCACCAGCAGGCACCTTTCACAACGGTTGTCTCCCCCAGCCTGGAGATCACTCAGTGGGAATTGCAAGCCACAAATACAGCAAGACCACACCAGGACCTGGGTAGAGGCATCCATGCTCAGGTTCTCTGTCTGGATACAGGTACAGGTGGAGGAGACAGGAGAAGTACTGGCACAAGCGCTTCGGGTCTTCATCACCATCAGTCACTCCCTCTGCTCAACTCCCTCTTCAACTCCCCTGTCTGCAGTCCCCTGTCCGCACTGCTCTGGCTTTTTAAAGCCTGCTTGCCTAGGTCAGGCCTGCCCCCTTCTGAGTCACACAGGGGAAGGCTGAGCCTGAGGCTAATCAGAGGCAATCAAGGGAACAATGGCAGGCTCTCAGTCCCAACTGCCACAGAAGCTGAAACTGAAACTGCTAGCACTCCCTGGAATCAGACTCAATTCACACTTCAAACTGTAAAATTCAAACAGTCAGGCACACACATACACTCACACCACAGCTTGTACTCTCACCGGGTAGCCTCTTCGGCGGTGGGGTCGCTTTGCTCTCCCTCTTCAACTCCCCTGTCTGCAGTCCCCTGTCCGCTTCGCTCCCCTGGTCGCACTGCTCTGGCTTTTTAAAGCCTGCTTGCCTAGGTCAGGCCTGCCCCCTTCTGAGTCACACAGGGGAAGGCTGAGCCTGAGGCTAATCAGAGGCAATCAAGGGAACAATGGCAGGCTCTCAGTCCCAACTGCCACAGAAGCTGAAACTGAAACTGCTAGCACTCACCTGGAATCAGACTCAATTCACACCACTTCAAACTGTAAAATTCAAACAGTCAGGCACACACACACACTCACACCACAGCTTGTACTCTCACCGGGTAGCCTCTTCGGCGGTGGGGTCGCTTTGCTCTCCCTCTTCAACTCCCCTGTCTGCAGTCCCCTGTCCGCTTCGCTCCCCTGGTCGCACTGCTCTGGCTTTTTAAAGCCTGCTTGCCTAGGTCAGGCCTGCCCCCTTCTGAGTCACACAGGGGAAGGCTGAGCCTGAGGCTAATCAGAGGCAATCAAGGGAACAATGGCAGGCTCTCAGTCCCAACTGCCACAGAAGCTGAAACTGAAACTGAAACTGCTAGCACTCACCTGGAATCAGACTCAATTCACACCACTTCAAACTGTAAAATTCAAACAGTCAGGCACACACACACACTCACACCACAGCTTGTACTCTCACCGGGTAGCCTCTTCGGCGGTGGGGTCGCTTTGCTCTCCCTCTTCAACTCCCCTGTCTGCAGTCCCCTGTCCGCTTCGCTCCCCTGGTCGCACTGCTCTTTCTTGAAATGCGGTGCCCAGAACTGGACACAATACTCCAATTGAGGCCTAACCAGCGCAGAGTAGAGCAGAAGAATGACTTCTCGTGTCTTGCTCACAGCACACCTGTTAATGCATCCCAGAATCATGTTTGCTTTTTTTGCAGCAGCATCACACTGCTGACTCATATTCAGCTTGTGGTCTACTATAACCCCTAGATCTCTTTCTGCCATACTTCTTCCTAGACAGTCTCTTCCCATTCTGTATGTGTGAAACTGATTGTTCCTTCCTAAGTGGAGCACTTTGCATTTGTCTTTACTAAACTTCATCCTGTTTACCTCAGACCATTTCTCCAATTTGTCCAGATCATTTTGAATCATGACTGTGGCACTATTAGTTGTTTTACACAGCATATTTTTCAATGTATAGACCTAAAGCTTTATCATCAAATTACGGATTATTTGGGAAAACCACAATTCCACACCTTCCCCCTTTTTTTCCTGTGGCTGATTATCTTCTAAGGTTGCATTAAAAATACTGATAATTCTTCATTCCATCATTTGCATTGTCCACTGGATTTTTTAGATTCTACTTATCCTAATTTTGGTAGAAATAGCATTATATGTTGCTAAAAAGCTTCCTAACCAGTGTGCGAACAATTAGAAAAACCACTTATAGACTATCACACAAAAGTATAACTTTACTGATATAATTGAAATTGTATGTGATTGCATGAGGTGGCATTTTGGCTCAACTATTTCTGATTGTTTCAGTTGAAACCCAGGAAAGTAAGGTAAAAGGTGTACAAGACTGGGGGAACTTTATGTTCTTACATACACAGACTTTGCTACCAAAATGCCAATAATTACTAACAATATTATATAGTTCCAAACAATCCCCTGACTGTTTGTTATTCTTTACTGAGCAGAGGTCAAAACTCAGTATTATGTGACACTGAGTTATCTACTGGCAAAGATCAAGTTTTGTAATTACCACATGTGTATGTATGTTGTAATGAATAATGGTACGAATATAAAACATGTCAGGATAGACATGGACAAATTGTAGAAAATCCAGAAAAGAGTGACAAAAATGATTAAAGGTTTAGAAAAACATGACCTATAAGAAAATATTGGAAAAAAGGGGTGGTGGTGGGGCAGAGGGTTGCCTGGAAAAGAGAAGGCTGACAGGAGACATGATAACAGTTTTTAAGTACATAAAACGAGGAGGGACAAAGAATTCTGAAAGGTAGATTTTAAATTAACAGTACACTTGAAGCTCCTTAATCTGGATGTCTGTGATCTGGAAACACCCATGGTTCAGATCCCTGCATGGACTTCCCAGTCTCTGCATCCCCAGCCTCAGCATTCTCCTGCACCCTACTTCCCTCCCAGAGCCCCACCCCCAATAACAGTTTAAGTATAGTGTATTAAGGATTTATTTTATGACATGTTATACACATACTGCACTCTATAATGCTTTGTACATGCAAAACCTTGAGTAAAACAATAGTTTTACCCTTCTTTATGGGAAACACTCATGGTCTGCAAAATTGCATAATCTGGAATAACCTATTTCCCAAAATTACCAGATTAAAGAGGTTCAAGTGTACCTGGGTTTCTCATCGGTTCAATGGTGATATAGAATGTCCCCTTGAATCACCAAGGTCATGTAAAGCCAGGGTGGCAGGAAGCCCTCTTACCTATTCTTGCTGCTCCTAAACATTTCAGTCTCTGGCACATGGTCACCATGCACTAATCCAGAGATGCTAACTCTTCCCTTAATAATGATCTCATTATTGTTTCCCCAAAGGGGCATTGGATACTATATACTAGATGAGCTAAATGTCTACTAACTGTGGGATGATCTGAGCTATAGTTAGATACCCTAAGTGCACAGAATCTGTATACTTTGTGAAATGCTGTTTTTGGTGTAGCTGTTTCTCAAATTGACCCTAATATGGATCACTACTGCTACTCTACAGAGATCAAAAAATTAAATTAGATTTTAGAGCACTAAGAATCAGTCTTTATCCATAAAGGGTTTTTTAACCTCAACTATGGCAGAGCTGATGGTCCTCTACAATCCCACACTTTATTAACTTTTAAGCATGCATTATGATATATTTAAAATATATGCCTTAGACTCACAATATTTCCCTTACCTTGAAAGGGACTATGATGATTACTACTTCAGAGCTCAGTTTTCATCTGAGGCCCATGATCCATATGTATGGTCATGGACTATGAGTCTACCAGCAGCATGAAATCATTATCAATAGCCTGCTTCTCCCAGCACCAGATGGTTTCAAGTAGAGATCTAACAGAGAAATACAACAAGGTGCAGCAATGTGCAAAGCTTTAAAATGGAATTGGAAGAAGACAGTTATCTTTAATACACCAATTCTTTGAAATCCAAGGATGCTTAGGAAAACCATAACAATATTCAAATTGTTTCATTTTATTTGTATATTTGAAGTAAAAATGCTTCAGCTTTATTAAAAAGTGATAGTACTGAGAAAGTATACACCCTCTTTCAGATAATCAAAATGCCATTAATAAATGCAAACAGCTAACGTGATATTTCATCTGCAATGGGCTATGATACAAGCTTACTTACATGAAATATTTTATTAAACCAAGTAATCTAATTGATAAGTTACGATCTGATATTTTTATTTGTCACTAAAATGCATCTGTTTCTTACTAATATGCTGTCCATGGAGTCATAGCATTATTTTGTGCAGTGGAGGATTTATATTTAATTCTTTATTAAATGTTGTTTTTAACTGTTACGTAACAATTTCTTACTTCTTCATATACGTAATTGGAAGGAAATATTGATACCGGATAGTCTAATGTATTCTATAACTAGAAGTAAAAATAAAGAGAAAGATCTGGACTGCAATTTGAAAATTGTGAATTAGGTACATTATGGCAAATTTCAAGCCACTGCCTCTTACTTTTTTGGGGAATGAAAGAGAGAACAGCTAACACATGGAGCAAGAATTTTTCAAAAGAACCTACAGTGGATGCATTCCAGTGGAAACTGCGTACCTAGCTGTCTAATATTTCTTTGAAATTCTTTAACCATGATGCTAGATGCTGAATTTATTTATGAGTTATACATTCCCAGAAGTTACTATATAGAAATTCTTCAGTTTATGTTTCCCCTATACTTGATATTCTCTCAGGATTAATTAGGGCTTCTTCTATACATTAGTGTGTATGTATTTCCTGAGTTGCTCCGTATTATCTGCCATTTTATTGTAGGCAATATACATGATGAATTATACTTTTCATTTATTTTAAAAAATATCTTAACCCACATAATTTTTTCTATATATTCTGTCTGAGTAATCATGTGTATCAGATATGGAAATACCATCTGTTTTCAAAGTTGTCAGCATTATTTATTTTTTATAATATTATTTCCAGACCTGTTAGTTCACTGGTGGGATTAGGAGTAAATAAAGATTTCCATTTTTAGCATTATAATAAGATCACCAATGGCTATAGAGACGAAGAATTAGGAAAGATGCATTTAGATGATTTACAAAGATTAATATCTTTATCTAGCTATAGGAAAACTGATACTGAAATGTCTTTGAAAGCTGAGTGGAGTCACCTCCATACAGAAGCTGGTTGCAGACCTTAGTTAAGTAAGGGACTATATTTCCCATAAAGATTTATAAAATTCACCACTGAGACCATCTAGTCCTGGTGCATTATTTCTAATAATGATCTTGTTTAATTCTCTACTGGCCAGGATAATCCAGGTTCTCTTGTCCTTGTTTTCTGGGGGGAGGCCAAGCAATGGATCTGAGTAAAATCTTCTCCTATGTGGAATTTCCTGTAGTGCAAGTAAATGTTTAATAAGATTGAACGGCAGTGCAGCTTTCTGTTGCTTTTACTGTTTTCCTGATGTTCTAATTGAGGAATAAATGTTACTTTTTAACAGAAAAAAAATGCCACTATGAATGGTCTTATTTGATCATTCACAATTTGTCTATGGTAACATTTTATCCAGTCAAAATTTAACTGAGCTACCTATACTTCAGCTGCAGCTGGATATATTCTTAAATGCAGCTATATATTGTAAAACAATTGCCATCTCATCATATTGATTGCTTCTTCAATATATATTATTGATTTTCTAGCACCTTAACATCTAATCCTGAAAGTCCTTATTAATATGAATATGGAACTACTCATGTTTAAGGATTGCATTTATGTGTAACGGCTTGCAACCTGGGGAAGTAGTTATTTCTAGGGAAGTCAATGGGAATGTTAAGTGCTCTTTTGAAAATCAGGCCATTTATTTCAGATACTAATTTCACATCCTTGTATTTTAGCATTCCTTAGTCCTATCTTCTTCAAGTGGAGGGAGAAAGTAAAAGACATGGAAGACTAGGAAAATTACTTTCATCCTCAGGACAAACGAGGTACAAGCTCTTTCTATTCTTTTAAAGTCTTGTACAAAACTCAAAGAGCTGAAACTGAAGTTTGACTATAGAAGGAGTAATAATTTCATATTTTACCTGGCTTGAAACCTTTTGTAGTGTATTCAATTTTTCTTCATGTTTCTGATAACATAAATCAAAATTCCTTAATTAAATTTAGTATTTATCCCAGACCAAACAGACTTTACATTGGATCACATCAGAGGGCTTTCCTATGCAATTGTTTTTAATCTATGTTCAGGTTACTGCCTTTCCTCTTTCAGCTACTGAAAAGACCTTAAATCTGAAACCATCCAGTTCCTTCTCACTTCCAATAATACAATTTTCATTGTATCTGCAACTCTCCAGGCAAATTAAATGTGAAATCCCCAATCTTAGGCATATCTCAATTACATGCACCTGTGCTGGATCAATTTGAATGCTTAACTCACAGCTACAATAAATGGACCACAAGTGTTCTCCATTAATTAAAATACTATCAGCCCTTCCAAATGCTTTTCTAATGTTTTCTGTCTACATGAGCTTTGAGGGCAGCCATTCATGGCTTGACTATTACGTGCTAAACTCACTATCCCTCCTGCCCACAGATACTGTATGCCTCCTTTTAAGAAGAAATCATTGTTTCATTTGATATTTTTCTGTTGCATTACATATCACACAATTTAATCTTGTACTTCAAGATTTTTCACCTTTAAGAGGAAGATTCTGTTGAATTTTACTTATGGAGCCAGACTGGACAACTCTTAATAGCTTCTTTGATGTCAGTCTTTCTGATTTTTTTTGTGCATTAGTTACTGGATAACAACAATTCTTGTAGGAGTTAGCAAAGCATGTTTAAATCACACTTAGGTACTCATGACCTTTATTGTATAATGATTTAAGAGTTTTGCAGATTAACTACTTCCTTTGGCACTCCTTGAAAACTCTCTGTTTAAGAAGCACCCTAATCCCTCACAATGATTTTGTATAATGATGCAATTCAACTTTTCTGGAAGGATCATTCTACAAAAGGCCTGTTGGTAAACATAGCTCTTATAAATTATTCATAGAGAATTGCTGGGACAATTGCTAGGTTGCTTGGTGAGCTGCAAGTACCACTACCACTGAATTATCCACTATGGGCTAAATAAGCCAAGCTTACTCCTTTCTTTCTTTGCTAATTGCCCCTGTTTTACTGCTGATGTGAATTCTAGGATTGTTTGCTTTTGCCAGTACAGTTCCATATTAAAAAAAAATAAGTCAGAGAGTTCTATATTAATTTGCCAAGCAAAATGTAATGACAAATTGGAAAGATACATTAAAATGATCATTTACTGAGTGGGTTAATACTGAGATATTCACATACAAGCATGAAAGTTTAACCACTGGGACAAAAATCAGAAACAATCTCTTTTACTCCAGCCTGCAAACTTTACCAATTTCTCTAAGTTTGTTTTGTGGTAGTGTCTAGAAACTCCAATCAATGATCAGGGCTCCAATGGGATTAACAAGGTATAATAATACATCCAGAGAATGTCGTGTGCACACAGATATACAGCTACGTCTACACTGGCAGCTTCTTGTGCAAGAACTCTTTTGTGGAAGAGTTCTTGTGCAAAACCTCTTCCAGAAGAGAGCGTCTACACTGGCATGTGCTTTTGCACAAGAGATGTGCTTTTGTGCAAGAGCATCCATGCCAGCGTAGATGCTCTCTTGCGCAAGAAAGCTCTGATGGCCATTTTAACCATAGGGCTTTCTTGCACAAGAAATTCCTGTTGCCTGTCTACACTGGCCTCTTGCGCAATAATAGTTGCACAAAAGGGCTTATTCCTGAGCGGGAGCCTCAGAGTTCTGGCACAAGAAGCCCTGATTTTATACATAAAAACGTCAATTTAATTGTGCAAGAACACACAGCCAGCAAGTTTTTGCCCAAGAGTGGCTGCTTTTGTGCAAGATCGCACCAGTGTAGACACAGCCTAATGTCAATGGGGGAGGAGGGTGCAGAACAGCACACTCTCCACTGGGGCATCCACCATATGAAACAAGGCAAAACTATATGCAGGTTTGTGTCAGTACCAGACATTACAAAAGCAGGACAGTGTGGTTGAAAACTAGTGGCCTGCCTATCTGACTCAGGGTCCTTTTCATTGTCACAGGCTATGAAGGAATCAGAATGGACGTAAATATTCCTCCTGCTTCTTGGTTGTTTCTGGTATCAGTTGCTTTGTTACTTGGAAGGGGGAATCTAACCCCTTTCTTGCTTCTGCTTGTCGGCTATTCTACTTGCATTCTGGCTGACAGCCCCCTTTGCATTTTTGGAGCTCAGTGAAGAAGTGGAGTTGGTTTCAAAACTCCAGCTTCATTTTCCAATCCATCATATCACAAGACTCAGACTTTCAGGTTAGAAGTGACCCTGGTCAGATCTCCTGCACATTGCCGGCCAGAAAACCTCACACACTCCCTATTATAGCCCTGAAATGGGATTGCACTCACCTCCTGTGCGTTCTTCTAGTCTGAATGTGTGTGCCTGCACCCTCTCTCAGTGTGTGGTGAGTCTCTGATGACTCAGCCCTCCAGCCAAGTCTCACACAGTCTGTATGTGAAATAAATCTCCCTTGTGGGGAAAAAATCCTATGGGGACTATTCCAAGTCCCCTCAGTTTTTATTTCTTTTTCCTGTAGCCCTCCGTGGGCTCAGGACCATAATTAGTCCATTCATATTTAAAATTGCTTCATCTCGCTTGTTCAGTTCCCATTCTCTCACGCATTAAAGTCTAGGCTAATTTCCCACCCTGTGCTCCAGGTCCCAGCCTAGCTATTAGCACCTGCCACATACCACTAACTAAGCTGCATGGCTGCTATGGTTCCCTGGGCCATATCCCCACCTCACCAGCACATTCTTCTCCCTTATCACAGGGCCTTGTCCAGGCTGAGGCCTAGAGTACCGTTTGACTCATCCCAGTGTTCATGTCAGCACTACACAGCCTATGGTTCTGTAGCTCCCTGAGGGCAGCCTGGAACACTATTGACATTGCTCCAGCTCTAGCAAACAACTGATTTTACTTTCTCTGATCCTGCAGCATTTCTTATACAAGTCTGCTAGACCCTGACTGGATGCTCCCTGCAGACTTTTCTGATTGGCTACTCTGAGCTGCTTGGGGGCCCCTCTCCACTGCCCCTTTCTGGTGTGGGGTATGACAGGGCTGTAATTCCTCCCAAAGAGGTGTCAGGGCCTGGTCTACCCTCTCACAAGACTACTGAATCCTCAAATTATGGTTTAAATACTTAAAAGTACAGAGAATCCAACTTTTGAACTATTTTAAACCTTCAAGTGTCTCTTGTCTCATGCTGCGGAGTAAGGTGAAGAACCTCCATAGTCTCTGCAAATGTGACCGAGGGGAACATTTCTTCTTGGCTCCAAATAGGGTGATTAGTTAAATCCTCCACATGTGGTCAAGAACCACTGGGAAGACACCTGAAAAACATTCTCTGTAGTAAATCAGAGCCTGTCCCACCTGGTATCCCATCACCAATCATTGAATTTATTTGCTGCTAGCAGTCATGGATGGGCTACCTGCCTTTGTAGGCAGTCTCAACATAATACCCCCTCCACAAGCTTGCCAAGATAAGACTTAAAGATGGTTAGGTTTTTTGTCCCCAAAGCTTCACTTCAAAGCTTTTCCAGAATCTCACTCCTCAGACAGTTACAAACCTTTGAATAATTTCAAGCCTGAACTTGGTGACCATCAGTTTTTATCCATTTGTTCTTATGTTCACACTGGTACTTAGCTTAAATAACTCTTTTCCTTCCCTGGTATTTATCCCTCTGATGTAGGTATAGAGAGCAATCATATCTCCCCACAGACTACCTTTGGTTGGGCTAAACAAGCCAAATTCTTCAAGACCCTTCTTCTAAACTGTTTTCCAGTCCTTGAATCATTCTAATTGCCCTTCTCTGCACCTATATCAGTTTAAATTCATCTTTCTTAAATATGGGAGACTAGAACCTCACAATTTTTATACCAAAAGCCCTTTCTTTGTCTGATAATCTCTAGAAAACCCAGCCCACACCATATATACAAGCCATTCTGGTAGTAGCTTCCTGTGGGTATTTAATCTTAGTGACTTGAAGTAATCACCCTTCACTGGTTTTAGTTCCAATAAGAGTTGTATTAGCATCTATCTATGGAATAGAACTTCGGGACCAAAACCAGTCTTCTACTTCTTCATTTAAATGATAATTTCCTAAGCTGTACAATTTTAGCAGGCCTTATGGCACTGACAGAGCCAGCATAGATGAGAAAGGTAAGATGTAGGGAAGATTTTTTACCCTCCACAACTTTACTTTACAATAAGCTTAATTTATTGCATAGCTATGATTGATTCCTGAGGTGCCAGGGTGGCAGTTTTTTGTCTTTCTTATAAAATGCAGCTGGGCAGCCCTGTTAAGTGTGGGACTGCAAAAATGAGCCAAGGGACTATTGTCAGGGAACTTCACAATCCTAGAGATGCCTACCTAGAGAAAGTGCTGCTTACGCGGGAAAAAGCAGCACTAGTGATTGGAAGAAATTCTCTTAAGACATACATATATATCTGAACATCAACTTCACAGCATCCTTTTATTTTAGAAATTTGAGCTTCCGAGGGTTGACACAAGACCAGGACCTAGAAGTGAGACCTGGGGAAGAGGGGCCTCCTGCCGGCGTTTCCTGGGCCTAGGCACAAAGGGGAAGCCCTGCAGTGCTGGGGGCACCACCTCTGGGTCCTGGCAAGGGACTTGGGCTGTGCTGCCCAGCCTCAGTCGTGCTCTTGGGGGAGGAGGGGGAGGGGCTGCCCATGGTGGTAAGGTTGGTGGGGCTTCCCTCCTCCATCCAGCACTGGGGCTGAAAAGGGAAGGGATAAGGGTTTGGGGCAGGGGTGTCACTTGCATGCGTTCCTGGCCAGCAAGACGGCAAGCCCCATCTTCATCTGGCCACTCCTTTCCTGATCTGGCTGCTTCCAGTAGTCACTCTGCAGGATAGCTGTTTCCCCACACTTGCTGTCCCCAGGGATGACTGCAGTATTGCATCTCTCCAATCCACCCCCTCCCTTTCTGTGTTGTGGAAAACAATCGAATTCCAGGCACATAGTGTTTTCCTGCCACAACCAAACTGTGACCTAGCTTTAAGTTAGGATAAGAGGAAGATGAATATCACATTTTTGGTCCTAACTGTTATCTTTTAAGTATAGTTATTGAACAAATAGACTTGTAGACACATAAACAGATAGACTCACAGATTGACAGGCACCTCTAAAAGATAGATGAATGGGTGGATGGATAAAAATGTCCAGAATGTACCAGCCACTGAAATAATCCTTTGGGTTTTATTTTCATGTACAAGTTAATTAGACTGTATTTGGGACCTACTCACACTGAATGTGTGCATTCTTTGCCCTAAAGATTTTTGCTGGTAGTTACTATTGTCAGAACTCCTTGTTTTGTGACATTGGGGAAAGTCAATAAGGCTTAGTTACTCAGGTGCTTTGGAAAATGTTACTCAAAGCCTCAGAGCTAAGCTTCCTTTTAAATATAATCCTGTTTACAATATGCATACATAATCAATAAACATAGATAACTTGGGTAACAAAAACAGTGGTATATAGAGGAAGTTCAACATGTTTTCTTTTTATTTTAGCAGCAAAATACTTCTTTCAAGCATATGAATACAAATGTATTTTCTGCTTCATAAGCCTACAGTAACTTAACTCAGATGGAGAGCTTGTTTTTCCTCTCTTGACCTGGTTTTACCAATTTTGCAGCTGGGTCAGTAGACACACAAGAAGTGCACTAGACTTTTATTTTCACTGCGATTCCCACATATCTTTTGTTTCCTTATGAACACTCTTTTGTCTGATATGAGGTACTATGGAAAGGTAAGTTTCTGTAGTTAGAATACATTATAATTAGCTTCAAAAATGAAAGTTGCAGTAATATTTTAAGGTTCTTGTTATTACAACTTCCAAGATATAAACAACAATAGAAAATGTAGACTGTGTAAGATAAGTACATAATCATGTAAGGTATTCTGAAAAAGACTTTATTCTATTGTATTATATATGAATCTGTTTTTGACAGCCTGTCTGTGTGTCTGTATGCACCAGGGTAAATAAGATTTAGTTTTTAAATTGACATACATAGAAACAAATTTTGTTTTAAATAATTAAGATATAGAATCCCTTGCCTAATGAATTTCACACAGGTAAAGCTGTATAACATATTCCCTATTCTCAAATTGAACACTATTTGTAGATGACCAAAAGGACATATTTGACACAGCCAACATTTAAAAGAATAGTAATGCCAACAGATATTCCATGAATGTTCAGCAGACTGTGGAATTGAATGTTTTCTTGTAGCTAGAGAAAAGGACAGAGAGCTGAAAGAGTTCTGAAATCATCAGTAGAAATGGAATGAAAAAAGTTTGCGCACAGCAGGTACCTCTGAACGCTGTGATGAAATAACCACAGAAAAATTGGAAATTGTTTGGCTCTTATTTCAGTGAATCTCTAACTGCATACTTTTGTCATTTAGCAACAACGCGTTGCTAGAAAACAGGTGCCTCTAGAATTGTCTCTTTTAGCAAGTTCTCCTTTGTCTTCCAGATATGTATCCTATTTAAAGGAATAATTGAACTTGTACACTAAAACTGAGGGGAACATACACTGTGTTTAGCCAACAATCATGTTGAATAAGGCTTCACAAAATGTTGGAGGGGGTTACATTATTTCCCTTTGTGGGGTTTTGAATGGTTGATTAATTTCTTGGGCATACAATATTATCAAAGTCTTTGTATGATAGAAAAGAGAAATAAACAAACCTTATTGAGTACTTAAGTCTGATACAAATTGTGAAGCATTAGCTATTATTTTCAAGAACTTTGGGAGGACAGGTGAGGTCCCAGACCACTTGAAAAGGACAAATAAAATATTTTTCTCCAGAAAGGGAATAGTAGCCCAATCAGCCTAACATTGACATCTGGAGATATTAGAACAAGAAGTTAAAGTGGAAATCTGCACAAACCTGGAAGATAATAAAGGGATAAATAATAGCCAACATTAATTTGTCAAGAACAAACCATGTCAAAGCAATCTTATTTCCTTTTTTGACAGGCTAACCAACCTAATGAATTTGGAAGTTGGGCCGGAAACTTTATGTATCTGAAGTTTTAATACTGTCCAATATGGCATTATTATTTTCAAACTAAGAAAATACAGTCTAAATTAAATTATTGTAAGGGTGAGACACAATTGGCTGAAAGCTTGTACTCACAGAATAGTTATCATTGGTGTGCTGTCACACTGGGAGTTCATATGAAGACTGCAGGAGTTTCTTTTAAATGCAATAGTATTCAATATTTTTATTAATGAGTTGGATGATGAAGTAAAAAATTTGCAGATTAAACCAAACTTGGAAGGTGTATTGCCAAGAGGCAATGGTTCTTCCCTTAAGGGATTCAGAGGCAATAAGCATACAAATTGGATAAAGGCTTAAAGATTTTACTAAGCAAATATTTAGGTAAAATACAATGCTTAATATTAGAGTAAAATAGAATGAAGCAAATCTTAGAATGAAATACAATACTTACTAAGCCTAAGCAAATCTTAGAATCAAATGCAATGCCTATTAAGAAAGTACAATGCTTATTAAGCCTAAGCAAACCTCAGAATAAAATATAATGCCTACGCCCCTTCTGCTGCTGGGAGTCCCCTGAAGAAGGACAGTGGACGGACCCCAGTAGCCAGTGCATAGCACCTTGTGCGGCTTTAGTCTATGCCGAGGTTCCAATGTTAGGAATATCCCTGGCACGTATATACTGTTGGATCTACAGTAATCACCCATTTTGAGAACCTAACAAGATCGTAGATACATTGCATATTTTCCAAGGCCAAATAATTAGCATTATGAGGTGGGAAACATTCAGCAAAATATCTATGTGATCTTCCCAAGCCCTCCTGCACTCCTATTACAGGTGCATGGACTGGGGACCTGTCCCAGAACTTCTTGAAAGTCAGCAGTGCATTCCTACACTGTACCATCTTGAGCAAACAGCTAACTCTTTGAGAATAACAAAAGAATAATAAGAAGCAAAAAGCACAAATGGCTGCCTAGAGCATGCAGGCCTGTAAGAAAATGTAGTCGCAAAAGGAACGATTGTGGTACACCATCTAATTTCCTCAACCTCACAATTGTCTTCAGCATTTCCACTACAGAAGGGTTGCAAGTCACTTGAAAGCAAAAGATAAGAATTAAGAGCTATCTTGATGAATTGGAAAATTAGTCTGAAATCACTAATAAAGAGAAATGCAAAGTATTGCACTTAGAAAGGGAAAATCAATGCACAAATAATAAATGGCGAATGACTGGTGGGTGGAAGTAATGCAGAAAAAGATTCAAGGTTATAGTAGATCACACTATAAACATGAATCAGCAGTACAAATGACATTGTGGGTTGTCTTTACAGGAGTGTTGTATATTGAACATGAGTAATTGTTTTCTTCTGCTTGGTGCTGGTAAGGCCTTTGCAGGATTTCTGTGTCTAGTTCTGGGCTTCATTATTTAAAAAAGATGTGAACAAATTGAAGGTAGTGTATAGGAGCAGAAGAACATTGATAAAATGTCATGATCTATGAGGAAATATTGGAAGAAGTGTTGCTTTTTTAGTTTAGAGGAGAGAAGGTGGAGGGAGATCATAGTAACATGTTTTTTGCTATACTAAAAAAATTATCATCAACAGAATGTTGAACAATTGTTCTCCATATCCACAAAAAGACTGCAGACTTCTTTCAGAAGAAGCTTTTCCGGAAGAGATCTTCCAAAAAAACTTCTTCAGAAAGAGAGTATCCATACTTCCGAAGCACATCGAAAAAGCGATCTACTTTTTTTAAAAATAGCATCCATACTAAATGGACACTCTCTCACATGTAAGCTGTGATTGCTATAGACAGAGTGGCTATCAGGGCACCTGTGCATTTTCCTCTTTCCTCTTCTTTTGTAAGAACTCCCTCTTCCCCATCCACACACACCTTTTTCCGAAAGAGCTCTTTCAGGAAAAGGATTCTTCCTCATAGAAAGAGGTTCACCAATGTCAGAAAAACCCCTCCATTCTTTAGATTTTTTTCCAAAGGAACATGATTGCAGTGTGGACCTACGTGAAGATTTTTTTGGAAAAATGGACAAATCATTGTTAATTAAAAATTTATTTCTGGTTTCTGTAAAGGGAAATCATGCCTTACTAACCTACTAGAGTTCTTTGAGGAGGTCAACAAACATTTGGACAAGGGGGATCCAGTGGATATAGTGTATTTAGATTTCCAGAAAGCCTTTGACCAGGTCCCTCACCAAAAGTTCTCAAGTAAAATAAGTTATCATGCGATAAGAGGGAAGGTCCTTTCATGGATTGATAACTGGTAAAAAGACAGGAAATAAAGGGTAGGACTAAATGGTGAATTTTCCCCCAAAGATCTGTCCCAGGACAAATCCTATTCAACTTATTTATAAATGATCTAGAGAAAGGGGTAAACAGTGAGGTGGCAAAATTTGCGGATAATACCAAACTGCATAAGATAGTTAAGACCAAAGCCACTGCTCAGTGGAGAGTCAATTCAGAGTAGAGAAATCTTCAGTGGGATCTGCTGTCATACAAATAGCCAAGGTGATCAATAACATTTTGCTATGGAGGGTTGTGACTCTGGGAAATGTGGATACCATAGGGGATGGCGTTGCCGCAGTGGGGTTCCCTATCTGTGGTGGGTCCATAGATGGAACACACACCCCCATCTTAGCCCCTGACCTTCTTGCCTCAGAGTACATCAACCCCAAGGGGTACTTCTCCACGGTGCTGCTGGCAGTGGTGGATCTCAAGGACTGTTTCACTGACATCAACCTGGGATGGTTGGGAAATGTGCATAATGCCCACATCTTTAGGAACTCCTGTCTCTTCCATAAGATGAAGGGTGGCACTTTTTTCCAGACAGGAAAATCAGAGTTGGAGAAGTGAAAATGCCTATTGTGATCCTTCGCAACCCAGCCTACCCCCTGCTTCTGTGCTCATGAAGCCGTAAATGGGCAGCATTAACCCCAGCATGGAGGGGTTCAACAACAGGCTGAGCAAGTGCAGAATGGTGGTTGAAAGTGCATTTGAACATTTAAAGACAAGGTTAAGAGTCTTATGACTCGGCTAGACCTCAGCAAATAAAACATTCCCTTTGTAGTGGCAGCCTGTTGTGTGCTCCATAGTCTGTACAAAAACAATGGTGAATCTTATCTGCCAGGGTGTGGAGGGGGGCTAAGACAGAGCACCTAGATAGAGAGTTTGAGCAGCCAAATACCAGTGCAATAAGGAGAGCTCTGTAGGTGAAGTGCAGATCAGAGAGGTTTTGAAGGACAGTTTTATGCAAAGACAGTTTTGAAATGATTTCACATGGCTCTCAACAAGTTCCCTGGCATTCCCTGTGTTTGCCTTTAATCTCCTACCCCACACCTGTAGTTCAAGCAGTAAAGAGACCATTATTCAAAGAACTAGAGTTCTTATTTGAGAAAAAAGTAGCAGGGAAAGGAAAGATGTGGGAACCTGAAGGGTGGGAGAAGAGGACTCACTTCTGACTTCTGCCTCCTGAGGTCATGTAGGATATGGTTGCGTTTGAGTTCCATAGTCATGTTGGGGAAGCTGGACAACTCTCTCCCCTTGAATGAGGTACAGCTGCTCATAATAGCAGCATATTTGAGGTTCTTGATCAGACCATCTGCTCCCCTCCTTTGACTTGTGGTAGGACTACCTAAGTTCCTTGAATTTCACTTTGCACTGCTGAGCATCCCTGGAATAGCCTTTAGCCATCCAACAGCTTGCGATCTTGCCATAAATGTATGCATTTCTCTTTCTGGTCCGGAGCTTGGAGAGAATGGATGCATATCCCCATCTTTACTGAGCACTCCACACTGGTCCTGTTCTGTGCCTCTGAGAGCTGGAGCCCATGGGAGTAGAACTATTCAAACTCATTGCAGTGTTGCCAAAATTGGTTGAAGTCATGTCCATATGCGGCGCTGTGTGCAGCTCACTCTCGGATGTGCCTGCCACACTGGCCACACTGGAAAGGCAATTCAACTTTTCCCAGCACTTTTTGTGGTTACTTATGGAATAGTGTTGTTTGGGAAGTTTGGGAATAGTGTTGTTCCTGGTGAAAAACAGGAGCACTGAAATCGACTTCTGCGGCCCCTAAAGTTGATGCAACAGGCTTGGTAATGTGGACACATCACTTGCAAAATCAACCATTCGAGGCTAAATTCAATGTAAAGTCCTAGTGTAGAGGAGGCCTTAGTGTCTAAATTATGAGGAGAGGATATAGTGTAAGACAGCATGCTTCAAATTCTGCATGATTTTAAATATTTGTGATGATGTGTACTATAAAGATATTTTAAATGTTATCTTACTTTATCAACCATTTTAAAACTTTAGTCCAGAAATGCAGCATTTGTAAGTCTATATAAACTCTTCAGTGTTTGGGTAATGGAAAGGGTCCTTGAACTTAATTCCACAGTTTGGTTCACAGGGATCAGAAACAAATTAACCTTTGAAGGTTCACTTTGAGTTTTGAGTTCATTCAAGAAGAAACCTTACAGTGATCTCTTCTCCTATTTACCTTACGTGTTTTGAAAGAGGTCCTGGAGGTTTGTCCTTTGAAGCAGAGGCTGGGGACGAGGTCAGCAAGGAAAGAATGAGCTTCAAAACTATGTGATCAGCCTACATCCTGGTTCACCAAACTTACAGAAGACATGCACTTGCTTCTACTTCAAATCTACAATTTAGTTTGAGTAGATTTGGCGTCTGTTGTGAATATTTTGTCCATCACTAATTCTTTAAAAAAACTTGCTTTCATGAATAATAAGCACCAATTTAAAATGTACAAAGAGGTCAGGGTTATTTTGAAAAAAAAATCACTTTCTGGATAGTTTTTAGTTTAATACCTATAGTCAATTACAGTCATTAATTTCTTTTCTTCCCCCAAATGATACAAAAAGGAAACAGTGTTACGAACTATTGTTCTGCTGTTTGTATCCTCTTCAGTATAATTTACTTAACAGAAGACATCATGATATAATGAGTGGTATGGGTGATAATAAGCCTCATTATACTTGTTTAAGACGTGTGATTTTAAGGCATCCAAAGAATATTGAGTACAGAATATGCATCCTGGTAACCCATATGAGCCATTTTCTGTAATTCTATTTAAGAATGGTGGGGTATGGGGAGAAAAACAACAGATAAAAACAGGATAATAATTTAAAACCACAAGACAAATTATTCACAAATGGTAAAAGAACAAAAAGGAGAAATAAAAAAAATTAAAAATATAGTAAAGATTGTAGGATTCGACATTCCTGAGCTTTTTTTTTCTTTTTCAATTAGAAAATACATTTTATAGTCCAAATCTTGACTTTTTAAAATATTTTGGAAGTCTCTTTTTATTCCTCTGGCAGATGGAGGAATAAAATTTTAAAAATATATATGATCTTTCAGTTTGCTACAGTAACAGTTAGAAATTCTACATCAGTGATTGTTTCTTACATAGGTTTGGGCCCTGATGTAGGTCTTAGCTTCCAAAAAAGTGTCCTTGTATTGTGATAGCTACAAGCAATTAGGAGGAGATTTAAAGATTCAGTTACTTGCAGAAATTGATATGGGGCATAGCTCTGAATGCAAATAATTGGTGAAGCCTGACAGGGATCATTGTAACAAATGTCTGACACAGAAGAATGCTGGTAAAAAGAATACTCATAATTCTGTGGCCTCAGTCTTCTCACTTGTCAAGAGGTTAATGCTCCTTCACATGACAGAGTTGAACAGACTTGTGTTCCAAAAATAGTTACTGTTACAGGCATATCTTTGTATGTAGTTGTACAGCAGCTAGTGCCATAGCATCCCAATCTAGATCTTGTTCTGGTCACCTCTGCACATATAAATATTAAACAATAATAATTCATAATTGAAGTGTTCATAATATAAGAGCCTGAGAAGGTTATTTAGAAATTATTTGAAGATGAACAATAATGCAGGAGTAACAATAAGCTCTTAGAAATGTTTTGCCAAAGGCCATATAATGGAGAATAAAATGAAGTGAAAAAATAGTCTACAGGAAACTTGGGAACTCTCTTGAATTACTGTTTCATGGTACTTTTTGAAGAAATAACTGGTAGAGGTTTTAGGGGTATAGGTCACAAAGTTTGAAGTTGAGTGTGCAAACTAAGTAATAAAATCCATATTGAAGCATCCGCACAAGTGGTCTGATTTTAACAAATACCCATTAAAGTTCAAAGGTGAGCTGTGTTCTGCACCTGTGAAAAATTAGACCATTCTGTGTCTATGTGGATTTAAACTATAAAAGCTGCAAAATGAAATTATTGTATGAACTACCAAATACATTTTTTTCTGGTTGGTATTACAAATATTTCGTCCTCGTCCTCTATAGTTTCATGTTCATCTCCTACATTTTTATTTCTGGTCATCACTGACTGTCAAACTGCCAAGTTTTTAAGTCGATTGTGATTCTTTTCTAAAATCATCTGGGTATATCTATTGTTTTTATATACTCCATGGATAGTTTGCAGACTTCCCTTTAATTCACTAAATATTTCAGATTGTTAAAACAAGATTAAATACTGTGGACTTTGAATTTTTCCATAAGTACATCTTTTATAAGTTTCAGATATGTTCCAGATATGTTTCAGATATGTGTCACAGGCATTGATTTTTTCCCCTTAGGGACATGAAGATATGTAGATGTTAGCATCTTGTTTATCTATAGGAACCAAAACTGACACAACTGTAATTATTTGCTTTCCTAGGGCCTTACAAAAGTTGAAGCAAAATCTCAGTTTTGTGGCTTTCAGTGCTGCTGAATTGAACACTTGCTTTCTTTTCATGCATTTGTTTTTTAAAAATATTGTTTCTGGATTTCTAGTCCATGATCCCAACATTGGCCCCTATGAAATTGAACTAATCCATTGCTACTGAAAAATTCTTGGCTTTTTGTGAGAGCCTGGCTGTTCAGCTATATGCAATGATTGCCTACTGTGTCCAGGGTTTGTAAGCCTGCTCTGCTACTGTGTTCTTGCCAACCTTTTCCTGCTTCTGACTCTGTTATGATTAGACAGCCTGACATTTTTGGTTTGTGTTTCTGAGGAATGTTGGACCGGAACACTACCGGATACAAAATGCTTTGCCAAAACTCTCTTGTGTTGAGTTTGTTTTATGCATCATTTCAATGCTTTGCAGACTCCCCGCTAGTTATAAGCAAACCTGTCCATGTGTTTTTCTTCAACAGTTAAAAGTGCATCTCCAGTGCTGACGGCTCTTAGTTTTAAATACATTCAGGCATGGCCTTTACAGTCAGGGATCATACTAGAGCAATCACACGAAAAAAACAGGTAACAGATATGTTTTCCTGAAACTGATTGTTATCAGCTGATCCTTACGAGCAGAATGAAATAAAACTGAATTATATATTATTATTATTAATAATAACAATTCTTCATAAATGATGGGCTCCTTTTATTTTAGAAATTACTGTTTCATGTAATGCATTTATGAATGGTGATCTCCTGTTCACTGATTTGGAATAGAAAGTATTAATCCTTTTAGTACAGACCTAAACATAATACATTTTATCTTACTAGACATTTGGTCATTGCTTTAGCAAATATGTATTATTTTAAAACATCCCAGTAAAAAAGAATGTTTAAAAGCAAGAATATATATTGATTAGAAAAGGTAAAAAATAGAGAAAAAAGATTAGTACAGAAAGAAGCAATGATTAGAGAGAGTAAAACAATGAAATTAATTAACATTTGTTTTGTTTCATGCCAAAAATGTGATACAACTTTCAGAGAGATATGAAGACAAACCACTGCCCAAAGTGCTTATAATCAAACTAAATTATGTAGAAATGAAGGGCAGGTGTTAGTTGATGAGTTTTGAAAATTGCTGCCAGTCTTTAACCTCTCTTTTTCAAGAAAAAATTAGAAGGTAGTAGCATATGGTCTATGATTACATGATTCAGGCCGGAGCATGTTACAGAGACTGATTTTTTTCTTCTTGTCCATAAACATGGGAAGAACGTGTTGCTATCTAGTGTGGAGATATGAATGCAAGAGATACGAATGGCCACAAATGTTATTCTCTGCAGAAACAAACATAGCACTTATTTCTCCAATTTAGCATTCCCTCTTTCTTTACATACATGTATGAAACACCTTCTCTTTCATACAAATAAATTACAGATCTGTATAAATTAATCAAAGTTTTTCTTCCCAAAGCTGGGAAAAAAACAGAAAGATAATTAGAGTGATTTTTGTTTCTAGTATTCGGAAGGCCATGATTTAAACCTCAAATTGGAGTTAGGAGAATTTTGCAGCTATGGCACTGGACTGAAGCTTAAATCTAGAGTCAGTTTCAAGCACACTACAGACTTTCTACTGGTCTTTGCACAAGGAACTTAATCTCGGTGTTTCGGTTTTGCTAATGAAATAGAGATAATAGTAATTTTCAGTCAACCTTTGTCTGCCTTGTCCATTTAAGAGGTAAGCTCCCTGAGGGTATGTCTACACTATAGAATTATTTTGAAATAGCTTATTTCGAAATATCGTGTCTAGACACAAAATGCATTTTGAAATAGCCTTTTTGCTATTTCAAAATAGCGCGTCCACACTGATAAGATGCTGAATCTCATTTAAGGCTGGCTGGAACTGGTTCTGGCAGGGCATCAGGTCAGGAGTTACCTTGTGTGGCAGCTGCCTGAGGCTTTCTGAGACCTGTTCTTAAAGGGACCCTCTGGACAGCCAGTTCTAAAGTGTCTCTGATTGCTTGCCTACCTCGCTAAGGGACAGCAAAGCATTTTTTTCCTCTTTGTGCTCTCGTTGTCCTCTCTCAGGACACCACAGCACTCTGAAGCATGGATCTGGAGCTGCCCCTGGGCACTCTGGTGCTTCTCCGGGACGTGTAGCTTTGAGCCTGGTAGCACGTTCTGCAGGCAGCAACACTCTCTCTGGTCTTCCCCACTGGGGGCTTGTGCCTCATTCCTCCCTCACATCCTTCCACTTACCCCTCCCTAACCCCCTTCCTTCTATACAATAAAAGACACGTGTTCATTACAACAAAGCCTCTTTATTGAACGAAGCTGGGATGGGGAGGGGGAATGAAACTTAGCTGAGACTAGGGAAAGAAGGTAGGAGAGGGAGGAGGGAAGGTGGGAGAGTGGAGGGGGAAACCTGGGAGGAGGGAGCTGGCAGGAGGAGGCAAAGGGGGGAAGGAGGAGGAGAAGCTCAGGGCTCAGGGTTGGGGTCTCGCCAGCCCAATTGTCTCCCAGCACCACCGGTGCAGGGGCCTTGGCATCCCTGGGGGTGTGGTGAGGGTGGGGAGGAAGAAGCGGGAGGGGGAGAAGGAGTGGAAGGAGGAGCAGTAGCTGGGGGGCAGCAGGGGCTGGAGCAGAAGGAGGCAGCAAGCTCTGCCCCAGGCTCAATGACCACCTGCGGGGCATGGATCGTCATGCCCCCCAGGATGTGGTCCATGGCATCAAAATAGGGCAGAGGTCTGGGTCTGCCCCTGATTGGGAGCTGCCCCCTGTGGTCCTGGCATACGCCTGCCGCAGCTCTTTTATTTTCATGAGAACCTGCTCTTGGGTTCGCATGTGGCCTTTGGTGGCCAGGCTGGCAGCCATCCGTCTGTAGACGGTTGCATTCCTCCATTTAGTGCAGCGATCATGGACATTGGAGGCAACCCCCCAAATCTGAATTAGGTTCCTGATCTCCACACTCGATCAGGTAGGCACCAGCCTTTTCTGGCCCCTGGCAGACTCCTGGGAGCTGGCAGACTCATCCTGGCGAGCAGTGGAGAGCTGGCTGGCACTGGCTGCCTGTCTCATGCTGGGGGCACTGGATCAGGTGCAGCAACTGCTGGCTCTGGGCTGGCAGGTTTGGAGCAGGCACAGGCACTGTGGCCAGAGTCAACCCCTTTAAGGGCTCCGGGGAGGGGGGAGAGGGAGAGGAGTTTTCTTGGTTGTGCACAGAGTGGCCACCAGGGCACTCTGGGAAGGGCTGAACGCCCCCTATTTCAAAATAAGCGTCTACACAGTGCTTATTTCGAAATAGCAATTTTGAAATTGGTGGTAATCCTTGTGGAATGAGGTTTGCCAATTTTGAAATAAGCTGTCCGCTATTTTGATTTAATTTCAAAATAGTGGTTTGGCTGTGTAGACGCTGGTAAATTTATTTCGAAATAACGGCTGTTATTTCAAAATAACTTTGCTGTGTAGACATACCCTGAGGTAGTTACTGTTCCTTAGTATTTTGTTGTGGGTTTGGTTAGACATTGTTGTCATGGTCTAACTGAGCAATTTGCTGACTAAATTACCCAAATTCTACCTTTAAAGACATATTAGGAAAGAAAGTAAATGATAATTAGGGTTTTTATTTATAAATAGCATAGCCATGTTATTTACTCTAGAGCTTTGAAATGTAGGCTTGCATTGTTAAAAAATAACAAGAAGATAACAATGATAATAGTCTATGTTTGCCTATATCGTGTTAGAAGTTAACAATGTAATCAGACAGTTCCTATCTGTCACTATGTTCTATTAATTCACAATCAAAAGGGAATATTAATATTTAGATGAACTGTGAATGTAGAAATATCATTCTCTTCGGTTCTCTTTGAAGTATGTAACTAATTACCTGTAAATTGAAGGAGATGGCTAGTTGCCTTATGCTAATCGATGTCACTAATTACCAGTGATGCTTAGGAAATAAGAGCTGCACTACAGTGCCACAATATTTTACTCCAGGGATAACTTCCATCAAGAGACTGTTAATAGTTTGCCAGAGAACTATTAAAAAACACTCTAGAGTCCTGGTCCTGGGATACAGATCTCAGATCTGTTTAAACTTTGTCAGGGGAAGATGGAGTTGCAAGACTAAGTAAAAGACACAGAGGTAGGTGGGGAGATAAATTCTGCAGAGCCTTGAAGGTGTGGACAAGGAACTCAGATATAATGAGGAATGACAGAGAGAAAAAAATGAAGTAAGGGGATGTGAAAATGTCTGAATAATAGGCAATATGATGGAAATGTGGAAAGGAGTAGAGAGCAGTAATCAAGAGATGAGTTGATATACACAAGAGAGATAAAGAGAGCTTAAATAATGGTGCAAGAGGAAAGTAAATATGCAAAATACAATAGAAAAATTAAAAAGGTGAAAAAGGAAGCAACAAGAATACGCAAAAGAATAAATATTTTTGTTAAAAAAATCAATAGAACATGCTGGAAAGTGAAGATTAGACATAGCTGAAGGTATGACTGTTCTAATCATTACCACCCTTTCCATGATTCCTTGTCATATTAGAAACTGGCAAGCCTTTTTATATAATGTGCAATAAGGGAACCTAGAGTACTTCTTTCTTGTGGTGATTTGGTGAAAATTGGAACTAAGGCAACTGAGAAGGATCTAAACAATGGAAACAGGCTTTTATATTATTTACAATGTTATCACGGGTGGAGATGTACAGCACCACTATAAATTCCCAGAAGACTGCATGATGACCTCATCTCTATGCTGCTCAGCTTTAAGAATTGCAAACCTGGTCAGATTTAATAAACTCAGGAAACAAATGTCTCTCTGGTTTCATGAAACAAAAATGAATAAAATGAAACATACTATGTGAAAGCAAACAGCAACAGGTATTTATGTAACACACACTGCCGTGTCTTAGTTTAAAATAGTGCGGTAAAACTGTATAACAAAGTACAAGTCAGCAGCTTTGAACACTTATTAGGAACCAGAAAAAGTCTGTTAAGCAAAATCAGTATAGCACCAGTTACCCTATTTATAGATTATTTATTAATAATGATGATATTTAATAATTCCCCATTATTTCTTTGAGGGTTGACATGTTCTTGTCCCAAGATCAAGCCCAGTATTGTTCAAATTATTATATAGGTGGGAACCCAAATGTGCACTGTTGCAACACTCACACAGGAATTTATTATTATTTACAAATATACAAGTTGGACCTCCTTGGTCTGGCACCCTTGGGACCTGACTGGTCCCAGGTGATGACTTTGTCGGACCAGGGGAGGTCATTTATGGGCCCCCACCAGCACTGGCCCTGGACCCTGAGCCATAGCCTGGCTCCCAGCCTCCTGGACAGCTCCCCGACTGCCACTGCCCCCTCTGTGTGCAGGCCTTCTGGCCCCTCCATAGCAGCCCTGATGCCAGACATCCTTGCTGCTAGGCTCCTGGTCCCATGGGGAAGCAATGCTGCTGGGTTCCAGCCCTGCCAAGTGGCAACAGGGTTGCTTGGCTTTCTGTTGTGCCACCAGGTGGCAGCCCCACTACTGGACTCCTGGCCCACCACCAGGCAGCCTCACTTTTGGGCTCCCTGCTCCACGGGGCAGTCTTGCTGTCTCCCAGTCCCTTGGTTTCACCACCAGGTGGCAGCCCTGCTACTGGTGCTCCAGCTTTGCTGCCAGGTGGCAGCCTGTTGTCTCCTGGTCCAACAGTTTTGTCACCAGGCAGCAACCCTGCTCCCAGGCTCCCAGTTTTGCAGCCACAGGGAAGCCTTGTTACTGGGTTCCAGCAATTTGTGTACCTTTTTCCGATCTCACATTTACCTTCTACAATGGGCCAAATTTTGGAAAAACCTCCTCTTTCAGAAGAGCCCTTCTTCCTCGTGGAAGGAGGAAGACAGGGCTTCCAAAAGAGCGGGTCTGCTCTTCTGCAAAAAAAAAAAAAAAAAAAAAAGCGGAAGAGCAGATGTGCTCCCTGGATGCGGCATCCCAGAAAAACCCTGTAGTGTAGACATAGCCTTAGACATTGCCGAGACGTGCTGAGTTTACAAAAGCAGCCTAAACCAGTTCCTCAGAGGCAGAAATTAGTAAACATCTAAACCAGGTGTCAACATAATTCAATGAACTTTTACTGAGTTGCGCAGAGTATGAAGAAGGGTGTGAGTGAGAAATTTACATCTGAGCAGACAGACTTGCTGTTGGATGAATCCCATCTGGAGATGATTTTCAAAGAAGATAAAATGCTATAACAAGGAAGAACATAGAACACAAATCACCTCCCTCCTTTCATTTTTACTCACAGCATCAATTATATTTTTAAAAGACTAAGGAAACATCAGTAAAGTTGGGGAGTGGACCTGATTGAAGTAGTTCAGCCAGAAAAGCATGTGGTAAAAAAATGGTTTTGAATTCATTTAGCTGGTTAAGTTAGGTGCTAATGCAATGCTGACAGACCCCGATTATCTGCGGGTAAAATCAAACCTGGGACTTCTGGAGCTTAATGCCCAAGCCTGTACTGCATAACCTAAAATCAAGCTGGCTGCTAGCTAAGGCTGTAGACTCATTATTGTCTCTGTAAGTGGACTGAGTGCCACTAAGGCACACATGTTGTTGCCCTGCCATACAAGCTGGTCCCACATGCGATTCCGCCATTTGGCATCCTCCTGGACCTTCTGCACCATGTTTTGCTGCGTGTCGCACAGGACACCCACACACTGCCTCGTGAGATCCTCCTGGACCCTCTTAAACTTGCGGATCCCCCGTGGTCAGGCAGCTGCCGCTGATGGTGTGGATTACCCCTCAGTGACAGATGGTCCGATGGTGGAGAATAAAGAGGGAGAGGCAGTCAGTCATCTATGCAGACACTATGTGTCCTCAGGCCACAGGATGGGGATGTCCCAGGAGCAAGGCTATGTGTGGCCTGCACAGCAAGCCCTGCCTCACAGGAGCCCCGAGGTGCCTAGCGGACCATGCTTCCCGCCTCCTGCCCCACATCCCACAAAGGAGCAGGCAAGGAAGTGTCCAGCCACAGTCAGATCCCATGGGCAGGAGAGGGGCCTGGAGTGGCCTGGCCTTCAATGGGATCCACATACACACCTGCGCCTGGCAGCACTGTCTGTGGGAGCGAGTGGTTCCTTGCACATGCAGGCATGCCTGTGTGCTGTGTGCAGCACTCCTCGGTCTGTGTGGTGTCATGTGGGTGCCATTGTGCCCAGCCTGCTTCCAGCACTGGCTGGTGGGGGCAGGTCAGAGACATGGTGCCCTCTCCCAGGGGTCAGATGTGTGTGTGGCCTCCTTTGAGCCTGTGAGCAGGATCCCGGGGGTGCTCTGAGCCTGCCCCCTGAGGCCGTGTGGCACAGACAGGTGAGATAGCACAGCAACAATTGCACCCTATCCCCTCTGCTTCTGCCTCCCCTGCCCTGTGTGAGTGTAAAACTGAGAGCACTCCCCTGATGATCCCTCCCTGACAGCAGAGGATTCCTGGGACACATCCAGACTCTGGAGTACCGGCTTGAAGGTCAGAGACATGGTGCTTGCTGTCTCCTCCTCCTCCTGCACCTGCTGTTCCTTCTCCTCCTCCTCAGCAGGGAGCTCTGGGTGGATGACAATGGGTGTCTCAGGCCCTGAGTCCATCACCATGAAAAGGACTTCCCCACCCTCCAGGATCTGGTGGAGCTCCTGGAAATAGGAGCAGGAGTGGGTTCTGCCCCGGAGCAAAAGCTGCACTCCCTGGCCCTGGCATAATCCTAGCGGAGCTCCTTCACCTTACTCCTCACTTGCTCCAGAGTCCGGGGGGGGGGGTTGTCCCCTCTCTGCCACAGCCTTGGCCACGTGGTGAGGTGCATCTCCCAGGCCCGCCTTCCTGCCACAACGAAAAATGCTGCAGTTTACACATACCCTAGTCTGGATTTTACCTTTCATTTCATTGTAACCAAGTCTGATGTTTATGCTTCATTATTTTCAGTCACTTAAAATTACTTACAATAAATTTGTTCTATTGTTTTATCTAAATGAATATGTGCTTGGATTGAAGTATCTGGACTTCCAGTTGAGATTACAAGTTTTGGGCATATCATTTTCTATGACTGAAATGACAGATTTTGTATGAGTTTGGACTGCACAGAAGGAAAGAGCCATGCAGCACAAGGTGCATATTTCTAGGGACCAGTCTAGGACTGACGATTCACTTGTGTCACTGCAATATAGTTCAGGAGTGGTTGGCTAAGAGTATGCATATCACTCATCTGGGAGTGATTTTGCATTCTATAGCTGTGTGTGAACAATCCAGGAGTAGTTGTTCTCACAGCAAAGAAGTGTGAAAGTCATCCCAGGTTGGAGTGCAGAGAGAACACAGCTGTTCAACTGTCCAGTTTGTACCCTGGGAAACATCACATAGGTACTCATATTTTCTTTCATTAATATATCATAAACTTGTCTTGGAGTTGATCCTGTTTCCATTGAAGTCAATGATAAATGTCTCAGGGTATGTCTACACTACCCTCCTAATTCAAAGTAGGAGGGTAATGTAGGCATACCGCACTTGCAAATGAAGCCCGGGATTTGAATTTCCCGGGCTTCATTTCCATGAAGCCAGCCGGCGCCATTTTTAAATGCCGGCAGTTTGAACCCCGTGCCGCGCGGCTACACGCAGCACGGAGTAGCTAGTTCGGATTAGGAATGTACATTCCACGAGGAGTACAGCTAGTTCAGATTAGGAAGCCTAATCCGAACTAGCTACTCCGTGCCGCGTGTAGCCATGAGGCACGGGGTTCGAACTGCCGGCATTTAAAAATGGCGCCGGCCAGCTTCATGCAAATGAAGCCCGGGAAATTCAAATCCCGGGCTTCATTTGCAAGTGCAGTATGCCTACACTACCCTCCTACTTCGAATTAGGAGGGTAGTGTAGACATACCCTCAGGGATTTCAGTGCAAAAAGGATTTGACCTATTATATATAATTTGTCCCTAAAACCATCAACATCAATGCATCCTTTGCAAACATACTTTTAGTGCAGTTTTGTATATTAGTTATCTTGATTATTTCCAGAGAAAATAATTATGCATAGCTTTGAAATTCTTATCAGAGTAAATATCAAGAAGGTGAAAATACATATATATATATATCATAGTAAAACATCTTTAGGCAATTGAAGCAATTATTACTTCTGAAAATTACTGCTACTGAAAATTACCTAATTCTAGACATGTACACCTGATATTTTGAACATGGTTTTGGTTATACAGATAGGGTGTGTCTAAGACTACAAGGATTTTTCAAAAAAGAAATGCTTTTTTTTGAAAAATCTTTACCTGTGTCTAGACTACAGCCACGTTTTGTCGACAGTAAATCGAAAGAATGCGGCTGTTTTGTCGAAGGTGGAAAACCTCATTTAACGAGGAAGAAAGCCTTTTTCTGAAAGAGCTCTTTAAAAAAAAAGGCGCTATATAATGCATACTGTGATTTTTCAAAAGAGAGCATCCAGACTGCCTGGGTGCTCTCTTTTGAAAAAGTGTTTTGCTTTTTTAAAAGTACTGATTGTAGTCTAGACACTCTTTTTTGAAAGAGGCTTTTTAGAAAGTATCTTTCAAAAAAGGCGTGTAGTCTAGACATATCCTTAGAGAGCAGCAGTTCTTCATACGCAAGGAGAATTTAGAACTAAATCTATACTGCAAAGTTTAAAATACTTTTTGAGGGAGATCATTAAATTTAAAAATGGATCATGTCACCATCTTGTTACTCAACAAGGATGAGTCCTTAAAATTACAAAAACTTCCAGATCATTGAAAATAACTTGATCTAGTTCTCTGGAACACATTTCCATATGCCATATCTGTCTCTAGCAATTGATATTTTACTGAGATTTTTTTAAACTACTAACTATGACTTAATTACCCTCAGACACACATGTGAGCACACATAGGCATTGTATTCTGGACTGCACTTTAAATATTTACCACTAAAAAGGAATAGTCACTATCTTATGAATTTGAGGAATTACAAAGAACAAACCTAGCCTTTGTTTGCCAGAAATTGGGAATGGGGAACAGGGGATGGATCACTTGATGATTACCATTCCCTCTGGGACACCTGGCATTGACCTCTGTCAGAAGAAAGTGTATTTGGCTAGGTAGACCTTCGCTCAGACCCAATATGTCTGTTCTTATGTTTTATCCTATCCAAATTTGTAGCTAGTATATTATAATCAATCAATCACAATTCATTTCCACTTGTCATATTACTTTATATTATCATGTTTATACTATAACAAACCTGCACACAGTGTTAACATTTCACTGTAAACAGAATTTTTTTCAAAATAGCATTTAATTCACTCTTTAAGAGAAAAATATATTTAAATGCATTATTTTAAAAAATATATATAATAGTGGAGTGGTACTAGCATCCTGAATTCAAGAGTTTTAACCGGATATTAGATTTTTACATTACTTGCATCTTTGTCTTTGGTGTAATCTAGGACTTTGCATTTGAACTGTTAACAAATGCCAGGTAACACAACTTAAAAATGTACACCCCTGCTTCAGTGTTTTATTTACCATCTTGTCATCATTCTGGACATAGAGCTAGGGACTGATGTGTTGGTAGGATAGGGATGGAAAGATACAGGAAAAGAAGGATACCTGGCACTAAAAGAACAGGAGATGAACTAGAATTTAATAATTAACTGGATTGCCTGGAGAAACAGACTGTTTATTGTGGGGCTAGAGAAAGAGAAGAGGATGAATGGGGATAGATAAGACAGGATTGGGACAGATTGTCTGGAGACACTTAAAATATATATGGCTGGGAGGTCATAAAGGATGGAATTGAAAGGGGAGATGGTTGGATTCATTGGATGGGAAGAGCAGATAACGGGTTGGAATTAGAAGCTTGATAGAATTCTAGAGGGAAGGAGATAGAAGATGATCAAGGGTGTGTCTATATTGCAGGGCTTAACTCAAAAGAAGCTACACAAATTGAGCTATGGCAATTACATAGTTTATTTTGAAATTGAAATGGGAGCGTCTACACAGCACTTATTTTGAAATAGGCCACTTGTCCTCTGACTTCCCTTATTCCTTGTACAATGATGATTATAGGAGTCAGAGTAAGAAGTCCTCCAACTTGACAATATTTTGACACTATTTCAAAATAACTGCCTGCTATGTAGACGCGGACTGTTATTTTGGAATGGCTCTAGTTATTTTGAAATAGTGTTGTCATGTAGGCATGCCCCAAGAGAAGGATGAACTGATTGGGATGAGGATGAATAAGAGAGAATCAAAATGGAGAAACCCAATTCTGCCATTTTTTTTCTTGAGGTCTTCTGTGGCGATGGGATTTGGGTGCAGATTAGCTGGTGGAATAATACAATGTAATTTGGCACTGGAAAGTTATTGTAAGCATGTAATCAAATCATGTTTTTGTATAATTTTTAGGTTTTTTTCCTTTTTTAGGTTTTTGTTTGTTTGTTTTTACTAAAAACTGTATCTAAAATATTCTAAAATGTGGGACATTTGCACCTGTTTTTTCACAATTGCCGGGAAAGGAGCCATATTTACATTGCTCTTGCAAATCCACAATATCCCCACTTTTATCTGGATAACTGTGAACCTGGCATGCTCCCATGTACATTGCATTCATTATTTGGCAGCTCTTCTTGTCAGAGCATTTAGGATGCTTTTCTAGTTTCAGTGAGTGATTTTATTTCACTGGCATAGGAAGATATGGGGAAAAACTCTGGTTAGAACAGAATTAATTTGAAAAAAAAAAAAAGACAATCTATACAGGGGAAACATTTTGCCCTACAATAGTTAAGTGCATGGTGAAAAGAGGGGTATTTGTTCTGAAAGACTGAATTCAGAGTGCAAGTGGGATTCCTTCAGCTTATTCATTTTGCCTAAGGCACAGCATCCAAACAGCAAACAACAGTTGATATTTAATTCAGATAATATTGTACCTTACTGCTGCATTCTTCCCTGCCCCTCCTTTAAAAGGACTGTCCAAATAAATGACTCTTTCTTCCTTCCACACCACAGATAGATGATATTGTAAATCAGCATTTCCAGTGTTTGCTGTAATTTCCTTTGACACAATTGCATTTGACTCCTCATATTTATTGACACTGATGTGTATTAAAAGGCCTGATGTAATGCCCATTGAACCCCATGTAAGTTAAATCAGTCCTTAAGCTCTTTAGTGCTCAGTTCTACAAGTGCCGTGTTGTATGAATAACTTGATTTTTCAGTTTGGTTGCAAACTGAAAAATAGGGAAACTATGGTGTGGGGTCAAATGATATAGTGTGTTCAACCTGAAAAGAAATGTTTGGCAGGGAAGGGGGTTTAATCTTTTCAACCAAATAAAATTGCAGTGAAATTCAAAACAAAAAGGTGTTTTAATGAACAAAAAAATAGAAAGGTTCTATTTAGAAATTTTTAAAACTAAGCTTTGATCTTTTTAATGGATAAGTAATTTAGTATGGTCTGTGGCAGACCAAAAGCAGCAGGCTGCAGTAGTTTGGTGGAAGGAAGATACGTGGGTAGTTGTGTACACAGGTTTCTGTTCTCTGTATAGGCTGCCAGAGACTGCTGCCCAGCAATTAAGACAGTCAGGCACCTGGGCCTATTAAGAGCTGGCCTGAAGCAGCAGGCTAATGGGACACCTGCAGCCAGCTAGAGCCTACTGGTCCACTATAAAAGGTTTCCTCTCAGGGAAGGAGAGGAGTGATGGACTGGAGAGGAGGAAATACCAGGTTCAGGAGAACTAAAGACCACAACCGGAATACGTTCTCACCTAGTGTGCTAGGAGAAGGTACTGTGAGAGTGGTTGGGAAAGTGGCACAAGAAAAGCTACTATTCTATGGGAATAAGGGAAGGAGACCTACCAGTGGCTGCTATCTAGGGGCATGGGCTGGAACCTGGAGTAAATGGGTGGGACCAATTCCGCAACCCTCTCCCCCAACACTTCCAATGCCTGGTGGGCCACCAATGGAGAAAAAAGGGATTTTTGGACTGTGGAAGGTTTTCCCTTTCAAACTAGTGACTTGCCTATGGTGAAAATGGCTCATTAAGTGGAGAACCCTCATCCCTGAGAGAAGCAAGAGGCAGTCGAATGGTTACCACATGTCCCTAATGTATATTACAAACTGTTGTCTGCATAAATTACATTAGCTTCAAGCCACCACAATTAGGCTACATCTATACTGCACCCTTCTTCTGCAAAAGCTTATGTAAATGAAGTGTGGAGTAGAATATCACTGTGCTTCATTTGCATAATTAATTAGGGGCCTTTTTTTTGCAAGAGGCTTTTACGCAAAAAGGAGCTAGGTAGCAGCTCCTTTTTGCACAAAACCCCTGTCTTGCACAAGAGCCATTTTTCCTCATTTATTCAGAAAGAACAGTTCTTGTGCAAGAGGGGGTTTTCATAGAATACTAGGACTAGAAGGGACCTTGAGAGGTCATTGAGTCCAGTCCCCTGCCCTCATGGCAGGACCATACGCAAAAAGGAATCATCTACACAACTCCTTTTTGCATAAAAGCCTCTTGTGCAAAAATGGCCCCTAATTAATTATGGAAATGATGTGTGGTGATATTCTACTCCACACTTCATTTGCATAAGCTTTTGTGGAAGAAGGGTGCAGTATAGACATAGCCTTAGAGTATTACTTATGTATACATCGCTCATTCCATTGGCACTTCACATACTCAGTGGGATGGCTTGTTTCAGTGCAATGTGGGACGTGATGGGTAAGTATTCCTGTCTGCAACATTCCTTTGTATGGAGTACTGTCTTTTGGGAAGTTTGGTCTTTTACTGTAGCTCCCATTGGCTGCAGTTTACCATTTGCACCATTTCTCTTGGCTGCAAATGGAGAACTGCAGCCAATTGGAGTTTCATGGCGGTGGAGCCGGTAAGTAAGGAAACTGGAGCAGCCCAGTTGCAGCTTCCTCAGAGTGGATGTGAGGACCATTTTGAGAAACATTGATTTTATACCTTTCACCCAGCGTATTCCAGTATAAAAAGCAGTGCATTCAGCTACATTAAATGGTAGGATTATTTTTATGCCAAATTTGGTATCTGTAGATAATCACAAAGTATGACTTCATTTTGCATAAACAAACCCACAAACAAACTCTTCAAAATATAGAGTAGATTAAGGGAGAATCATGTTGTGTGATGAGTGTATAAATTTTGAGGTGAATGTTAGTTATCTTTCTTATTGGGAAGCTATATTGTAACTAGACAGCATGACTTAGTGGATATTGTTCTGGACAAGGCTTTGGGTATCCACTCCAGTACTGTCACTGAACTGCTATGTGATTTTGAATAAGTCACTTATTCCTTCGGTTTCCCTTTCTGCCCTTTGTTACTCCTCTCAACTCAGAATATATTATCCTTTGGACAGGGCCCATCTTTTACTGTGTAACTACCCAGTGCCCGATACAACTGGGCTCTGATCTTTGAGTAGGCTTTAGGTTATTGTTACAGCAATATCAATAAAAACAATAAAATAAGCCTTATGTAATGATCCAGGGGAGACAATGTAATAACTCCTACCCTTTTCATGGCCACATAGAAGCCCTGGCTAGTAGGAGAGTCCTATGCTAAAAGGGACTATATGGATAATCCTTCTTCCTATTCTACTCCTTCCTCCCCATGAATCACTCAACAGATGGAAGTCTTAAATGAGTGAATTGCCATCCATTAGGAAGATCAAGGATGTAGATTGCGTCTTTGAGGCACAGCCTAGTAGTGCTATCTGCAACAGCAAGGCAGTGGATCTCTACACCTCCAATAATCATCATTATCTCTAAATAATGTCCTTATTGCATTGATATACAAGTTATAAATGTTTTAATATTTACACTTCAAGGGCTACAACATGTTATGTGAGCAGTGCAAGAGAAATAGGGAAGCACATACAGATTTTATATAGCCTGAGGCATTAACCTTTTGTTCATTTCCCACTGAAATCATCTTCAATTTAGTTTTTCCAAGAGAGAATTTAACAACTGGAAACCAGCACATGTCAAAATGCCAGAAACTACCAGATACCTGAATTTAACTGAAGAGTGGTTGTTAACGGTTCTAAATCCTGCTGGAAAGGGATAACAAGTGGAGTTCCTCAAGGGTCTGTTTTGGGACCCATACTGTTCAATATCTTCATCAATGATGTAGATATTGGGATAGAGAGTACGCTTATTAAGTTTGCAGATGATACCAAACTGGGTGGGGTTGCGACTTCTTTGGAGGATAGGGACATAATTCAGAATGACCTTAGCAAGTTAGAGAAATGGTCGGAGGTAAACAGGATGAGGTTTAATAGAGAGAAATGCAAAGTGCTCCACTTAGGAAGGAACAATCAGTTCCATACATACAAGATGGGAAGCGACTGTCTAGGAAGGAGCATGGCGGAAAGGGATCTAGGGGTCATAGTGGACCACAAGTTGAATATGAGTCAACAGTGTGATGCTGTTGCAAAAAAAGCAAATATGATTCTAGGTTGTATTAACAGGTGTGTTGTAAGCAAAACTCGTGAAGTCATTCTGCCGCTCTACTCTGCACTAGTTAGGCCTCAGCTGGAGTACTGTGTCCAGTTCTGGGCGCCACATTTCACATTTCAAGAAAGATGTGGAGAAATTGGAAAGGGTACAGAGAAGAGCGACAAGAATGATTAAAGGTTTAGAGAACATGACCTATGAAGCCAGGCTTCATGAACTGGGCTTGTTTAGTTTGGAAAAAAGAAGATTAAGGGGGGACATGATAGCGGCTTTCAAATATCTAAAAGGGTGTCACAAGGAGGAAGGAGAAAATTTGTTCCTCTTGGTTTCTGAGGACAGGACAAGGAGTAATGGGCTTAAAGTGCAGCAGGGGAGGTTTAGATTGGACATTAGGAAAAAATTCCTAACTGTCAGGGTGGTCAAATATTGGAATAAATTGCCAAGGGAGGTGGTGGAATCTCCCTCTCTGGAGATATTTAAGAACAGGTTAGATAGACATCTGTCAGGGATGGTGTAGACGGAGCTTGATCCTGCCTTGAGGGCAGGGGGCTGGACTCGATGACCTCTCGAGGTCCCTTCCAGTCCTATGATTCTATGATTCTATGAATCAGTGGCTCCATAGGCAAAGACCAATAAAAAAGGCTTAAAAAAACAAACAAAAAAAATGTTTCACCTCTTCCTATGAAATAGGACAGTAAATGGTGCCCAAAAATTCACAGTTAACTTATTCCTTCACAATTATGAGAAGATTGCTTAATTTTAGAAATTGTTCAGCATGTTTTGCCACTCTGAATGCTCTAACCTGGCTTTCACCTCTGCCTTAGATTATTGCAGCTTGAACTACCATGCTTAAAATTAACTGAACCTCAGAAAGCTATAGCAGAATTGAAACAGACAGTCATACAGCAAATGGATTTCATTGTTGGCACACACAATATTTAAATTTAATTATGAAAAACTGATGCAGATTTTGGCTTAGAAAACACATTGATATTCACAGAACATATTCTCTACCACTAATTGCTACCTTAGTACTACAGTATTTGTGCCATAAAATTAGACTATGACACCAACACAATGGAGAAAAATAGTAATTACCACCCAGAAAACTTGTCTGGTGGTGTGTCATCTTGTCAGCATCTTGCCTCAGGCTGCAGTCTATATATTGCAAATGACCTTTTTGAGCTTATGATACCTAACACATTTTCCCCCTAAGAAAATACATCCAATTCAGAACCCATATACGTGTTGTGCATGGATGATTTCTGTGATTCCTTTCTATCTGCAGGCTTTGTTCTTGCTTAGATTGAATTTTATATGCCATAGAGTTCCCCCGTTACCTAGGTTTAAGTTATACTTTAACTCTAATGGCATTTCTCATTTTATTTAATCTGGGGCTACTTCGTAACTTTACATCCTGCCTTGATTTTTGGTGGGGAGGGGGTGCATTACTGCAGGAGAGAAGCAACTCACAATACCAGTTCCTGCCCTTGGGGTTTGGTATTAAAATACATCTTCTTTATCTGATTTCTCCCAGGTGAGACTGTCCTACTAGATTTGGTTAGGGGGTGACATGATTTAAAGGGGAGACTATTTTGAAGAGCTATAAGCAAATTTGGGCCAAAATAATTTAAAAACAAAGGGAATGTTACAGACCAACAATAGTAACACACACAAAACCATAAGAGCTATATTGTGACTATCCAGTGTCCATGGTGACATAGAATGCTTATAGATGCCCTCCTTGTGTCCCCAATCATTGTGCTCCTCAGGAAAAAAGCATTCATTAATTGCAAGGTCCTTTTCATCACTAAAGACCTACACTGGAGCATCATAAGGTATAGTCGGGTGAAGAGGTAACAGAAGTCCTTGTGCGCATGCATGTGTTTTTGTAGGGATGGTGCTTTGGATGATGATGAATAAATATACAGGATAGGCAGAAAGAGTACTAAGTTTTCTTCCCTGAGATAGTAAATAAAGCCTGACCAAAACCAGCTGAAGTCAATACCCAGAATGTCATTGGTTTGAATTAGGATCCTAATATGGTTGTATGCACCATAAGGATCAGATTTTTAAAAGCATTTAGGTGTTGCTGTGCCCAGCATCAACAATATCTAATTGATTTCAGAGCCTACATTTATTTTCAAAAGAGATTAAAGAATTTAGCAGTTTAAATCCCATTCTTCGTCAGTACAATCTCAGAATCTAAACTTTTTTTGACAATTCATGCTCCTATATCAATTAGGCCTGGTGCTGCTGAGCTCATAAATGGCTAAATAACTTTAAAAAGCTGGTTCTTCATCTTCACAATGTGCAATAATATATTGCAAGTCAAAATTGGGCCTAGAATGTTTATACATTTGGAGGCTCAGTTCTGCTTTTTTGCATTTAAGTGCATGAAACCTTTAGGCATCATTTAGTTAAAAGGCGCCATCTGCTTTCATATCATGTGGTGTTTCTTTTTTTGTTTGTTTGTTTGTAACCAAAAATCTTTCAAAATGTTGGAAATTTTGAGTTTCAAAATTCTGTGAAACTGATTTGACATGAAATCAGACACAAAGTTGAAATGTCATGTTTTAATGTACCTGTTAGTTAAACATTCTAATTTACACATAATCGTCTTAAATGCAATATATTGATAAACCGTCCTGGCAAAATAATACTTTCAAGGAGGAAGAAGACCAGCTATAAATTAAATAGCTTCAGAAGGGTCCTCTGAAGAAGTGGGTTGTGCCCATGAAAGCTCATGATACCATCTACATGTTTTGTTAGTCTTTAAGGTGCTACTAGACTATTTGTTGTTCAAGTTTTCACAAATTAAATAGATAGGAATTTCACCATCAATATCAATAGAAGCAGATCCAGACTGTGTGTTCATATTAAGTTGAGAATTTTTTCTGCTTGGGGGACCACTCACCATGGGCAAGATTCACTATGTGAAGTATGTGGGTATATATAAATAGAAGAGGGCATAAAAGCAAAATTTTAAGCAGTGTAAAAACCCTTATTATGGACATCTGCCTATGAATGAACTGCTCCCTGCAAGTTTTCTATTTAGGCTAAATACAGAGGGTTAGGAAGCTGTAATGTGATTTAATATACATCTCATTCTGAAGCTCTCAATATGAAACTTACACTGACTAGGCTCACCAAGGTACCTTTCAATTGAATTTGTTTTGCATTAATATTTACGTTAGACCACAGGTGTATGAAGGCTCTTCTTGTACTGGAACAATTTTGTAAATCTTTTGCCTTTATTACTATTAACTCTGCTAATTTGATGTGAACCTGTTTCCATTTGGGGTTTGAATAACATTTTTGAATTTTTGTGTAAAAGTCAGACGCAAATTTTGTTTCCTAATTTGAAAATCAAACTTTCCAATAGTTCCTTAAGCTTTTACACCCAATCCCTGCTTTAACTAGTACTCTAAATCTGCTATAACAGGTTGCTTTCCTGATTTTTTTTCTATATGCTTTCAGAGTTGCACAAAGCTCCTGCTGAGATACAGAGCTGAATGTAAGGCAAGAAGGCTCCTAAAAGAAATTAAAAGCCCTCATATTGCTAATTAAAAGCTCTTTGCTTTCTCTCCACATGGCCAGGACAGCTGCTTCACATCCTCTCACTAGTAAGGAAACACATAAATTCAAAGACAATATTGTGAACCGCACCTGGCACTTGCTACATCTGCCATGATGAGACTATATTTCATTCTGTCAGTAAATTAACATTCTCCAGAGCTGAAAAGGATGATTTTTTTTTTCTTATTCAACCTCTTCCATTGTCCCCAGTGGTAAAGAGACAGTAGTTTTGCTTCCATTTTCGATACTAAATATATCATATTGTTGTTTGCTTCACTGATGCAGACACCTGCCTCCTGCTGTAAATGTTGTGTTCCAGTTCTGAGAGATTTCCCCAGGGCTCCACATTCAAGTATTGGCTTGTAACTATGGCTTAATATCGTGTCAAAATCTCTTAAGGAAGATACAGCTTGTCAAGTCATTTCAGGATTGAACCTTCATCTAGCGAAATTCTGAAAATGTCCTTTGAGTGTTTGAAGCATGAGAACACAAATAAAAGGCTAGCAAGTCATTTGTAAAGATAATAACTAACAGCATGTATTTTCCATTTCTCTTCTTTCCATTAAATGTTGATAAAGAGAGAAGAGCTGACTGAGGGTCAGAAATCTGGGTTATTTATAAACAGGTCAAAGAAAGTCCCAAACTTCCGTGTCTTAGGCATGGCAAGGGGGGAGGGAGGGTAAGAAGGAAGGAAACCTCAATCACACTGTGTAAGATTCAATCACTGACAGATTGATCTTGGAGCTTTCTGATAAAGGGCACTTCACAGCTACATCCATCAGGGAGCGTATTTCTCTCAAAGGGTTTTGATGTATTTAATATAACGTTTATTAGAAAGCAATTGAATCTGACTGGATCCATAGATATTTGCCGTGTGTGTGCAGTAACATACAAGCGGCTTTAGGAGCAATGGTACGTTGATTGAATTGAAAATCCAGGTGCTTTGCAAGAGCTATTTTATTAATCTTGGATAGGGCTTCCTAGCACCCCCTGATAAGTGACGGGGTGGCCAAGAAGGGTGAGTGCATTCACAGTGTAAATGCATTTCCTCAATGAGAAAAAAAATTGGGGTGAAGAAGCATCCAAATGAAAAATATATTGAGAATTCATACACACTTATACCATGGCTGACTCATTCGAGGGTTTAGAGACAACCATCTAGACACAAAAACTCAAGCAGAACCATATGAAAAGTGAAAGTCTGTACAAACAGCAACCTTACCAATGAAAATCACCAAGAAAAAAAATAAACAATTATGAAAATTATTAAAATCAGGCCTAATATTCACACAACTCACCTGGATTAAGGTTGTATTGCAAATTCAAAACTCAGGTCAGTCTGTGTTTTGCAAAAAGTCTGCAAACTTTGAAAGTGATCCTCTGTTGACCAAAGCAAAGGGAATTGATAGTTCAGGAGGAAAGCAGGGTAAATATGAAAACTTAATTGGTATTTCATTGTGTATTTGGATTTGTTACATCCAAAATTCAGGAAGTACAAACACATGGAAACGAAAAGCAAAGGAAAATGTTCATATGAATCTCTGTTTAAAAAAAATGTGCTTGGGTTTCTATTTGTGTATAATTTCTGAGTGAGAGGGCAATAACTTCTGTAGAACTAAGGGCAACTTGATATCTAGTCAATGTCTTTTAAAAATGAGAAACACTTAACTCAAAATAACAATAAAAACTAGGCTGCTTTTAAACAGTTTACATTTTCACATGTCTAATTTCAAAAAGACCAAATGTTCAGATTCTGTCATAATTTTCAGTATAGAAAACCTTCAGATATGTCAAGTTCCTCCCACTTCAATTTTTGATAACGTTTATGAAGTTTATGAAGTTTTTGAACTTTTTGTTTTTTTAATAAAAAATTACAGATTTGAAATGGGTGATGCTTTTACTAGATTTAATTAAAAACAGTTTCCAGTAGTATATGTGCACCTGACTACATCCATCCGTTTTTGCTTTTAAAATCACACTTTCATATTTTTTTATTTGTTTTAAAGAACCATCAGACTTCCTTTGGGTGAATTCCATTATTGTTTCTGTTATGGTTTCTTTATTTAAACTGTGCAGGTAAAGTCAAGACACATTTTTAGAAAGAATATCTACAGATGCCCATCACCTTTGATTTACACATGGTTCAGCACAGTCCTCATTACATCCTTGGCATTGATTTGTTTTTATCCATCTGTCTGTTTCCCTAACTCTCTTGATGATACCAGTAATACATGGAAAAATATATCAAAGTTAACCTTTTACTTTCTAACTGACCAGCTCTAACTTTCTTGACAATGATCATATTTCCACTGCATGCCACCACAGGCAGTGTACAGATCGAAAACTTTATTTTGAAAATTATGTTATTTAGCTTTCCACAGACTTGATTATCTCCATCTTCTAAAGATCAATACTCTGAGGGTATGTCTACACTTGCACCTTCTTTCAAGAGAGAGATGCAAATGCAGCTGAGCAAAATTGTAAATGAAGCATGGATTTGAATTTCCCGCACTTCATTTGCATAATCACAGGCTGCCGCTATTTCGAAATACCCTATTTTGAAATAACAAACGCTGCGTAGATGCAGCTTTTTCGGGAGAAAACCCTTCTTCCGAAATAACCAGTAAACTTCGTTGAATGAGGTTTAAGGTTTATTTCAGAAAAAGAGTTTTCTCCTGAAATAACTGCATCTACACAGCATTTGTTATTTCAAAATAGGGTATTTCGAAATAGCGGCAGCCTGTGATTATTCAAATGAAGCATGGGAAATTCAAATCCATGCTTCATCTGCAATTTCGCTCAGCTGCATTTGCATCCCTCTCTCGAAAGAGGGTGCAAGTGTAGACATATCCTTAGAGATATATATCGATAACAGGTTCTAATTCTTTTCAGTCTTTTCATTGTGCATCTGCATTCCTCATTTTGCTATGTTCATTTCTTGGTTTATAAATACTTTGTGTGAGATTCATATCTTTACCATGTACAGTGAGAACCGGTGACACTGCTTGCCCCTTTGTATCCAAAATTATTCTTTGAGTCCGTAAACTGATTTGCAGGGGGTCTGGGTCTGTGACCTGTGCTCAGGCCTGTAAGTAAAGGTACAGTGGCTCCTTTCAAACCTGCAGGGCCCTGAGAGCAGTGCAGGCAGCACTACAAACATAGTCCCAAACTTAATACAGCCCAGACCCTGATTTAGGGGAGGGCAGCCAAATGAATGCAGTTCCCCAGGCACAAGCGGGGAGGGAGAGACTGCCACCAGTATTTGCAGTGCTAGGGGAAACAGGGGCCCTCCCTACTCCACTGTGTCTCAGCCCAGGGCCCTAGCAGTGGCAACCCTGGTTGACACTGGGGTTAGCGGGGACCCACAACACACTGGGACCCTCTAAAATGTTATAAAGTCAGCCTGACAGTTGTCAGCTTCCCCTGGGCCACTGCCTAACTCCCCCTTGGAATCTACTTGGCTTCACGATGGCTGCTGGTTCTCAGGGTCATGGTAGTCTGAACCTTCGGGTTCAGTGTACCAAAGGTCTCCTCTGTGGAGCAAGGGCCTGGCAGTCCGGGCTAGTCCTCATCCTCTGCCAGATACTCAGGGCCCTTCTGGATTGGGAACTCAGGGAAGGCCTCTGCTTCCTCTAGTAGCTGTGGCCATACTGAGCTCCTGGGCTATGCTTTTATACCCTTCACACCACTCCTTGGCTGCCAGGGAGTTAAAGGGGCAGGACTGGGTTCAGCCCACCCAGGCTTAGAGAGGGGTTCTTTCCCCTCAGGGTCAGTGAGTTGCCACGTCTGATCAATACAGGGCCATAGAAGCTAACATTAATAATAAAATTTGAGACATTAATAACTTCTGAATGTGGCAATGGACTCTAAAGTAAAACAGACAATTTTTATGGTTTCCTTATATATTTGATCTAAGGTCCTGATGAAATGCATCCCAGGATACTCAAGGAGCTGATAGAGGAGGTATCTGAGCCTTTAGCTATGATCTTTGAAAAATCATGGCAGACAGGGGAGATTCCAGAAGACTGGAAAAGGGCAAATATTGTGCCCATCTATAAAAAGGGGAATAAGAACAACCCAGGAAATTATAGACCGGTCAGTTTAACGTCTGTCCCAGGGAAGATAATGGAGCAGGTAATTAAGGAAATCGTATGCAAACACTTGGAAAGTAATAAAGTGATAGGGAATAGCCAGCATGGGTTTGTGAAGAACAAGTCATGTCAAACTAATCTGATAGCTTTCTTTGATAAGATAACGAGCCTTGTGGATAAGGGAGAAGCGGTGGATGTCATATACCTAGACTTTAGTAAGGCATTTGATACGGTCTCGCATGATATTCTTATTGATAAACTAGGCAAATATAACTTAGATAGGGCCACGATAAGGTGGGTGCATAATTGGCTGGATAACCGTAGTCAGAGAGTTGTTGTTAACGGTTCTAAATCCTGCTGGAAAGGGATAACAAGTGGAGTTCCTCAAGGGTCTGTTTTGGGACCCGTACTGTTTAATATCTTCATCAATGATGTAGATATTGGGATAGAGAGTACTCTTATTAAGTTTGCAGATGATACCAAACTGGGTGGGGTTGCAACTTCTTTGGAGGATAGGGACATAATTCAAAATGACCTTAGCAAGTTAGAGAAATGGTCAGAGGTAAACAGGATGAGGTTTAATAAAGAGAAATGCAAAGTGCTCCACTTAGGAAGGAACAATCAGTTCCATACATACAAGATGGGAAGCGACTGTCTAGGAAGGAGCATGGCAGAAAGGAATCTAGGGGTCATAATGGACCACAAGTTGAATATGAGTCAACAGTGTGATGCTGTTGCAAAAAAAGCAAATATGATTCTAGGTTGTATCAACAGGTGTGTTGTAAGCAAAACTCGTGAAGTCATTCTGCCGCTCTACTCTGCACTAGTTAGGCCTCAGCTGGAGTACTGTGTCCAGTTCTGGGCGCCACATTTCAAGAAAGATGTGGAGAAATTGGAAAGGGTACAGAGAAGAGCGACAAGAATGATTAAAGGTCTAGAGAACATGACCTATGAAGCCAGGCTTCATGAACTGGGCTTGTTTAGTTTGGAAAAAAGAAGATTAAGGGGGGACATGATAGCGGCTTTCAAATATCTAAAAGGGTGTCACAAGGAGGAAGGCGAAAATTTGTTCCTCTTGGTTTCTGAGGACAGGACAAGGAGTAATGGGCTTAAAGTGCAGCAGGGGAGGTTTAGATTGGACATTAGGAAAAAATTCCTAACTGTCAGGGTGGTCAAATATTGGAATAAATTGCCAAGGGAGGTGGTGGAATCTCCCTCTCTGGAGATATTTAAGAACAGGTTAGATAGACATCTGTCAGGGATGGTGTAGACGGAGCTTGATCCTGCCTTGAGGGCGGGGGGCTGGACTCGATGACCTCTCGAGGTCCCTTCCAGTCCTATTATTCTATGATTCTATGATTCTAATATGCACAGCCTAAATTTATTCGAGGTGTAGGAATTGTTATTTCTGGTGAATATAATCCCCATAGGAAGACTCTGGCATAGAGGTTGAATGATTTGCTCAAAACCATAGACTAAGTCACAGGTAGATTTAGAGCTAGAATTAATGTTGTTGATTAATTTCACTTAATTCACACAATTAATTCCACTTAATTCACACAATTCATTCAAAACTGATCACAATTAATCACACTTTTAAAACAAAACACAAAAAAGAAATTATATATAATTTCAGATTTTTCTTCAATTCCAAATAAATTGACTTAAAACACTGAAAACAATTTGTATCATACTCACTTTATATTATTATTTTTATTACAAACATTTGCATTTATAAATGATAAAGAAAATAAGTATTTTCAATTCACCTTGTACAAGTACTGTCCTGCAATCACTTTATTATGAAAGTATAACTTACAAATAGATCTTTTTTGTTACATAACTGCACTAAAAAACGAAACTATGTAAAACTTTAGTGCCTACAAGTCCACTCCGACCTACTTCTTATTCAGTCAATTGCTAAGAAACATGTTTGTTTAAATTTATAGGCGATAACACAGCCTGATTCTTGTTTATGGTGTCATCTGAAAGTAAAAAAAGGCATTTGGCATGACACTTTTGTAACTGGTATTGCAAAGTAGTTATGTGCCATATATGCTGAACAGTCATGTGACCCTTCTTGTTTTGACAACCATTCCAGAGGCAAATTTCCATTCTGCTGATACTCATTATAAATGTATCTATTAAATTTGTGACTCGACTCTTTGGGGGTAAAATTGTATGTCTCCTATTCTGTTTTAAGTGCATTCTGCCATATATTTCATGCTATAGCAGTCTTGGATGATGACCTACACATAGTTGTTGTAAGAACACTTTCATAGCAGACTTGATAAAATGCAAAGAAGCTACCAATATGAGATTTCTAAAAATAGCTACACCATTACCTAAGATATAAGAATCTGAAATGCCTTCTAAAATGTGACAAAGTGTGCAGCTTGCTTTCAGAAGTCTTGCCTCTTTGATGCTCTCTGATTTACTAGCAATGCAATATTGCTATCAAGAATGATTTTATGTATAACAAATATGTCTATTAATTTTGACAAAATTGGGGTCAGAATGTGTGATAGATTTGGGACTTTTTTATTTCTCTAGAGTTGTCATAGAATCCAATATATCTGTGTAGCTTTCTGGGATTCATACATGTTACCGTAAATTTCTTTCTTCATATCTTTGTATTGTTGCTTCTTGTCATGTTAAACTCTAATTCTATGTATATACTGTGCCCATTTTGCACAAAAAAAGGCAAATGAGGTAAAGCATGGAATATCATCATACCTCATTTGAATAATTAATGAGGCTCCGTTTTTGCACAAGAGGCTTTTGTGCAAGAGCAATTCTTCCTGAAAAAAGTGGAAGAATGGCTCTTGCGCAAGAGGGATTTTTTGTGCAAAAAGGAGCCAGATAGATGGCTCCTTTTTACAAAAAAAAAAAAACCCTCTTCCACAAAAACAAAGCCTTATTAATTATGCAAATGAGATGTGGAGATATTCCATGCTTTGCCTCATTTGCATATTTTTTTGTGCAAAACGGGTGCACTATAGACATAGCCTAAGGGTACGGCTAGACCAGAGGTGTCCTGAAAAAACTCCACCACATCCAGGGAATGCATTTGTTCTTCTGCTTTTTTTTTTTTTTTTTTTTTTTGTGGAAGAGCAAAGGCACTCTTTCGGAAGCCCCTGTATTCCTCATTCTATGAGGAAGAAGGGGGCTTCCAAAAGAGGGTTTTTTCCCAACATTTGGCCCAGTGTAGATGGGCCAAATGTCAGAAAAGCCTCTTCCAACAAAAGAATCAGAAAAAATATTCAAAATGTGTAGTGCATTTTGTGTACCTTTTCCCAACAAAAACGTATAGTCTAATTGTATCCTAAGGCATTTATAGTTTTAAAATGCCTTTCTGAAAACTTGAATAAAATTATTTGCATAGATACACACAAATCAACACCAAAAGTGCATAGTCTACTGAGGACCATTGTGCCATCCAAAGAGATCATGGTTAATGCCCTCTTGACAGACGAAATGTAGTCCAATATCTGGCTGAATCCTGAGATTCCATGAAACGCTGGGGCAGCTTCAAAAGTGGCACAAGATAAGGTATGCACCTCTTTATTTGTTGACAGACAGCTTGAGAGAAGGGTGTTTGGGGTCTATTTGTCTATATCAAAGACATGGCCAAAGAGCATTCAACACTAGTTTTCACTATAATGAGCAGCTGAAGAAAGCCAAGAACTTTGTGAGTTGGCATTTTTCATGAAGTCAAACCACTTTATGTTAATTATTAAGCACTGACAGACCATATAGAATGTCACTAGGTGCTTTAAGTCTCCAAGGGCCCTTCTACACAGACAGGCAAAACTCAAATTAAGAAATACAACTTCAGTTATGTCAATTGCATAGCTGAAGTTGAAATAGCTTAATTTGTTTTTTGGTACTACTTACATATCAGGAAGTTGAAGAAAGAGCACTCTTCCTTTGACTTCCCTAACTCTGTGTGAAACAAGGGTTATAGGAGTTGGAGTAAGTCCTCCAGCTTGCCATTATTTGGAAATAATGACTTGCTGTGTAGACACTCTCTTTGTTATTTTGGGATAACATCAGTATGGTAGACATAACATAAGGATGCCCACTGAAATGTATCTCACTACAAAGACATTTTTGCTTCCATGACATCATGTGAAGTGGGCAATTATATTCCATGGGGTGCAGATCAAGGGACTTTGGCCTTGTAAAAATGTGGCACCATCTCACCATTGTGCTGGTACTTTGCCTGATGCCTGCAATTTTAAAAATGGTTGATGCAGGTAATTGCTCACTAGGACCAAGAAACGTTTGAGCATCTCAAGTAAGATAAATGAAGTCCAACAATACATTTGTTTTGTTACTTTTGGATGACCAAAATACTTCGTGACAGAGGATTAGTGTTCTTTTCTGTGTCTATGCCCATGCAAATGCACATGATTATTCTTTTCAGCTTCCCTCTGGATCTTCATACAATATGCTTACCATCTTGGCATAATAACTTTTCTTCACACTGGTTTCCAAACATGGTAGTACCCAGCTTTTCCTCAAGCAGTGCAGCAATATGAGTACATCGTAGGACACTGTTTCTCAGCTTTATGGTCTTGACTACTTTGCCTTTTCCATATTGCTAAGTAGGAATGGATCCCTGCTAGACAAGCTTTCAGGCTGAGAAACACAGGTCAATAAAGGCAAACCCCATCTTTGGAATACTTGGTGTTAAAACAGCCTTGTTTTTATGAATCACAAGTTGAACAGCAAACAGCATAAACTGCCTTGTGAAGTGTGTGTGTGTGTGTGTGTGTGTATATAAAAGTGTCTGTGTGTTACTTTGAAAGTTTAAAACCAGGCGCATATTTTTACCTTTAATGATTATTGTGCCTGTTATCTAAACCAGCCAGCTAGTCTTCATTGTCAGAGAAAATAATGTCAAACATTCCTCAAAGAAAAAGCACATCAACTTTGGGGCACTTTCATGTGATGTTTTCAGCAAACTGCATTTTGCAAGTCAGCACAGATTCAACTCAGCTCTAAACTGCATCATTTCAAATTAGCATCAGCTCAAAGATTCCTGACTGAGGTTCAATATCATTCTGAATGACTGTATATGAATCACAACAAAAGAGATAAGAACAATTAGTTCTTCTGAGTAACAATCTATGTATCCTAGTGAAATAAGTGATAAACCAATGAAGTCTTAGAGCTGTTAAATCTAAATAGTTAATTACAACTTATCTTTGTGTAAAATAAGAACCTTGTGCTGGGATTATTTCCTAACAAAAAGAATCCTGACTCAGTTTTGCTGTTGTACTATGGCATGCACAAGGCATTGTGAAACATTTACTTTAATGGTTTATAGGACGTTAGTCATGCACATGCCCCTCTATGAAGAGTTGAATTTCACCTAAGAATAATTACAATGAAGTCTATGAGACAATGAGGTAAGCATTACAGGTTTGTGTCATGGCTCCCCTTCCCCAACTACCTGCCATAAAGAAATATTTCTGCGGGCAATTTACTAAAAAGGAATTGCTATAGTGGTACCTGCAGTCATGACATCTGCTAGGGACACATGTTCAGACTATTATGGACAGGCATTAGGGGAGAACAACAGTAGAGAGCAGCAGTTGCAGCAACAGTTTACTGAAAGCGTAGGTCTACATGAAGAATAAACCTTTAATCCATTCCTATTTGTGATTGTAATTGACATTACAACATAGGAAATCAGCGTAGATGATCCATGAAATATGCTTTTTTGCTGATGATGTTTTGTTTTGTCATAAAGCTAAATATGAACTGGAAAGGGACCTAGAACTATTGAGAGATGAAATAGAAGAAAATGGCTTATGAATCATCAACCAAAAGATGCAATGTGTGTGATGCTTTTTTGAGCAGAACAAGCAACAGGCAAAATTAGATGGCATAAAATTAGAGTCTGTGAAATAATTTAAATTGCTTGGTTCAGTATTGAACCATGGTGTGAATGTGCATGAAGATATTAGGAGCTTCATGGATAACACTTAGGCCTGGTCTACACTAGACCTGGCAGCTTGGCTTAAGGTACACAATTCCAGCTACATATTCTATGTAGCTGGAGTCAGTTTACCTTAAGCTGAGCATGGTGGCATTCCCACAGTGGGTGGCCAACAGAGCAGATGCTCCCAATGATTTCCCTTACTCCTTGCAAAAACAGGTGTATGGATATTGGTGGGACACCCTCTAAGTTTGATTTAGTAAGTCTTAACTAGACTCACTAAATCAAACTCCAGAAGATCGATCACAACAGCAACAATTTTATTTTTAGTGTAGACAAGGCCTTACTGTAAGTGGAGGGAGTTGAAGGGAATTCTCTGCATTAAAAATATGCCAAATAAACTAAAAAGCAAAGTATATAAGATCATGATTATGCCAAACATGATATGTGGATCAGAATGCTGGCCAATGAGAACGAGAAAAGGACTACTTCAATCTGCTGAAAGAGAATACTCAGGTAGACAAATATTAAGACAAGAAATTATAGACTACACAGTGAAATTATACTAACTATGAATCACATAGTCCCCATCAGAGAAAAGCTGAGATAGTATTGACTGAGATGGCTTGGTCATGTGAGATGACAGGACGCAGGATATGTTGGCCTAAGAATACCAGGGTGTAAGAGGGCCATAGAGGAGTCCACCAGGAGGCTAGAGTGGCTGTGGAGGAACCAGCCAATCAGGTGGCAGGAGGGATTATAAAGAGAGTTTCAGAACCAGAGGTAGCTCAGATGCAGCTCAGACCTGGAAGGGAAAAGGTCAAGGGGGTTGGCTGGCAGAACCAAAGAAAGTGTGTTAAGGACACAGGAGGAGAAGCTCTGGAGACACCACTCTATTACTGAGTGGGAAAACAGACTGGACTCAGACATTCTACAAAGGGTTCTGGGCTGGGCCCCATTTAGAGGAATACAAAGCTGTGTGACTGCCTTGAGGGCTGATGGCCACAAGGCTTTGAAAAGACTGAGGCAGTGCGGGAACCCGCACTTGACGAAACATGGGGTCCTCATGTGAGGAGTGCCAATCCTGTTTCATCTGGCCTTGACCTTCTCCCTTCCAGATCTGTACTGTAACTATGATGCCTTGGGTTTTGCAGCTTATTTAGTAGTCCCTCCTAACTCTGATTGGCTGGTTCCTTCACAGCCACTCTATCCTCCTGGTGGACTTCTCTATAGCCCTCTTGGCCTTAGAGCCTAGCCTCATTACACAGGGCTAGTAGTCACTGGACAAAGACCACAAAAAAGACCTAGATAAAGGTGAATGGATACACGAAAGGATGACACGAGGAGGATTGGTGTCAACTTGGGAAACACATCTGACAACAGCCAACAACCCCATTTTACAATACAAGACAAAGGTAAAGAAGAGAACATTATTGAAAGAGAACAATTGCAGAAATGCCACAAAACTTGAGGTAGTTAGGAGAAAAATCTCAGTTTCCAAACAACTGCAGTTACAGAATAGAGGGAACAGATTACTGATCTAGTCTACTTTGTGGTTACTTTGAAAGACTCAGAGCTATATTAACTACTGCAGTAGGGTTATGAGTCACCTCTTCCCCTGAATTATTTTTATGGTAGTAAAAGTAACAGATAATCCTTTTCTTCCCCATCCCATGGGTGCATCTAGACTGGCAAGATTTTGCACAAAAGCGGCTGCTTTTGCGCAAAAACTTGCCAGCTGCCTACACTGGCCACTTGAATTTGCACAAGAGCACTGACTTTGTAATGTACAAAATTAGTGCTTCTTGCGCAAATACTTTCACGCTCCCACTCGGGAAAAAGCCCTCTTGCTCAAGAATACTTGCGCAAGAGGGCCAGTGTAAACAGGGAAGAACTGTTTTGTGCAAAAAAGTCTCGATGGCTAAAATAGCAATCGGGGCTTTCTTGCACAAAATCGCATCTAAACTGGTCACGGATGCTTTTGCGCAAAAGCATCCGTGCCAATCTAGATGCTCTTTTACGGAAATACTTTTAACAGAAAAACTTTTCCATTAAAAGTATTTCTGCAAAATCATGCCAGTCTAGACGCAGCCCATATGTATAAGGAGTAACAGATTCAAGACACCTGCCCAGAAGACTCTATTTGGATAATGCTGTTATTCCATACCTCCTAAAGAAGGAGGCTACCTCACTCCAAGGCCGTGTCCAGACTCAGGGGGTTTTTCGGGAAAAGTAGCCTTTTCCCGAAAAAACTTCCCCTGCGTCCAGACTCAAGCCGCGTTCTTTCGAAATTATTTTGAAAGAACGCGGCTTTTCTTTCGATGGCGGTAAACCTCATTTCACGAGGAATAACGCCTTCTTTCGAAAGTTCCTCTTTCAAAAGAAGGCGTTCTTCAATGTAAAGAGGCCGTCTTCGAAAGAGAGCATCCAGACTCGCTGTGTGCTTTCTTTTGAAAAAGCGGATTTCTCTTTCGAAAGATCCGCCTGCAGTCTAGACGTGATCTTTCGAAAGAGGCTCTTTCGAAAGAAGCCTGCAGTCTAGACATAGCCCAAGAGAGAAGGAATGTGGGAGAGACCATCTTGCCCACTTAAGGGTGGAACTACACAGTACCCTTACCTTGAAATAAGCTATGCAATTTGCGCTACATGAATTGTGTAGCTTATTTCGAGGTAATTTCAAAATAACTTATTTTGAAATTTGGTGCTGTTAACACAGTATCAATGTCAAAATAAGGCCACTATTCTGAAATGTCCCTTAACCCTAGTCCAATGAGGTTTACAAAGACATTGGAATAGCAAGCCTGACAGGGTTGCTCTTAAGATGTGGAATTACCCCAAAATAGCTCTGCTATGTATACGTAGCCTCAGAAAATATAAAGAAACAAATTGAAGAGTCTGGGAGTCTAGGGCAATTTGGGGAAGATTATGATTGAACAGGAAGAGAAGGAGGCTGTTGATGTGTGAACTTGTCATAATCAGGAATAACTTAATAACACAAAGAAAGCAAATACAACACAGACGATGTGAGACTGGGTTGAAACTCAACATAAATGTTTCACATGCTTGTAATATTATGACTAATTGTCAAGGTCAAAAATTTGGAAAACCATAGATTTGTCAAGGCAAAAGAGTCATAATTTTAGTTTTAAAAGGAGAGATACAGGTTGCACCTCTCTACTCTGGCACTCTGATCCGACAACATCTGTGGTCCTGCATGATTTTAGTTAGACAGAGGTCCACTTAGCATGGGTGTACATTAGCAAAGCTCTTTTGACTCTGCTCCTTATCTTCTGTGGTATCTTAAATATTTAATTATTTTTAAAGTTCTGATTTTTCTTATTACAGTATTTTAAAAACCCGTGTTTTCTCTGGGGAGGAAATGAACTATCAAGAAAATTGTGAGTCTCTGGAATTTTTCGGGGTAGTTATTTTCGATTTTAGCCTTTTCTGTATGCTAAAGTATCTTGAGAACAAATTATTATGTAGTACAATATCAATGGTACAGTTGTGATAAATGCTGGTTGCAGAACAGCAATCAATAGTTTAAAGCAGCCATTTATTAGAGCAAGCTAACATTTTCACTTAAAATATTGGGTTTAGGGTACTGAAAACAATAACTTGTCATTTTCAGACATGGTGCAATATGAGATATAGAAAAAAAACCCACTCATCACCATTGTCTGCCTAAAGTACAATTTATCAGTGTCACTACTGTCCCCAGAGAATGACTAAGAAAATGATGCTCACAGATATCCTAGAAAACTAATGTATGATGGTAAACAGTTGTGGTTTTCTGTTTAACATATCACCCAGAAATTACTACTATATATTTGTAGTTAATGGTCTCATATCTGAATATGTTATGGTGTATCTCTTCACTGCTCTTGCTTACCTTGTTCTAATCCCATAGGATTCTTCTAAAAATCAGCCTTCACTATATCTAAAAATCAGCCTTCCCTATATTGTTAAATTCTTCTCTCCGCTCTCCACTCCATTTGGGTAACACCCCTCAAATAAAAAAGAGTAGCTATGTAAATAGATACAAGTATTGAGAAATAACTCCCCTCCCCTTTTTTACAAGACCGCAAAAAGTTCCTCATTCTTTATTAAAGGGACTTGTGCTTTCACACTAGTGGTAGCTAGAATAAGAGGGAAGTTTTGTATTTAATGTAATATGCTGCAAAAAGAAATCTGAGGATATATTACACTTGTTCTGATAGATATCTAAACTTTAGATGACCATTTAATATAAAACATTGTACTTCTGAAGAGAAGTCTATATTCTTCACTCCGTTCAAAACATAAGTAAGACTGGATAGGAGTCAAGCATTTTAAAAAAAGGAAAAATTTATCAGACTGACTTTGATGGAATTTAAATTTCATAATATGTCTACCAAATGATGGGGGCAGCGGAGAAAATGACAGATTACAGTTCACTGCACTATTAACATGAAAAACCACTTGTTATAATGGCATTTTACTATATGAACATGTGTCCATAGCTGAATACCAACTCATTCCATGTCATGCTCTGGTCAGCTATCAGATAATCAATACCTGCACTAGTCCATTTTCACTTGTGACCTGAAGTCTCTGTAGCATGCTACAATCTCCTGACCTTACTGGTACTCAAAAACAAAAATGCCAACACTCTGATATTAGAACACTTTTTAAAGCAGCAAACTAAAATTTGCTAGAGACACAAATGTTTCATGGTAAATTCAAGTGGACATAAAATAGGTGTTATGATGTTCAAGTGCTACTAGATGACTAAAAGTTAATTATTATTCTGAGAGTGAAATGAGAAACTGTCAAATAGAAAATACATTTAGTAAGTTACAGAAAATATTCTGATTGACATCTGTTTGTCTTTATTCTAATTTTTCATTGTGAGATGATGATTGGGGAAATTGTAAATGAGGGACAATACTGAGAGATCAGAAAAGAGTGAAAAAGTAAGACTACCCAAATTATTTTTCTACATATTTTCTGTTTGATTGGATTAGATGTTTGTAACAAAACAGACATACTGATCTCTCTGGGCCCTTTCATCCAATTTTGTTCTCAGTTACACTGATGTGAACCCAGTATAACTCCACTGACTTCATTAGAGTTACTAGATATAGGGCCACTCTGAGTATACAGTAGTTTGGATCAGAGCAGACTTGTGTTGAGTCTTGTTGTTTGCAGAATTAGAAACAAAAGCCAATCAATTGTTCTGGCAAGATTTTATGTATAAAAAAATGTATCTTCTTCCATAAGTGGAGTGACGGGGTGGGTGGATATGGCAACATTTTTAGGCCTGGTTCGGCACAACAGAAAGAGTTAACCTAACACTATTCATACCTACAAGAACTACTACTGAAAATTGTGTTCATGGATAACAAGTGCATGGTAAAAATCACAAGTCTACAAATATCTGAACTACTCTGTCACCAGTTAATACAGTTTCCAGGAAACAGTTGATAAAACTCAAGACTGCTACTGACCCCCATTACTTGCCACTGACCTCCATTATAGTATTTCCTGTTGCAGGTTTTCAGTAAGGCTAATCTACCAAATATCGAGAGGTATCTTGTTAATAGCAGGACAGATTTGTGGGCCATCTTGAAATTAACCCATATCTTAACTGGGAGCCAGTTCAACTTTCTCAAAAGGGGGATAATAGGGTGGACGTGATTACCATGGCACAGTATATTGCCAAGTAACTGAGTTCTGCTCTAGCTGCTGCTATTGATGGGAGATAGTGGAAAGATCAAACAGTATTCGAAAGTTAAGAAAAAGGAGGAAACGGTATGACATTCATTTTCTGCAAGTGGCCTAAAGATCATGGGTCTTAGTCCAGCTAAATTACTGAGGTGTTTGTAAAAAACTTTAATTATATGACTGATACAGGCTTCAAAAGAAATTGCGAATGTGCAGTGACTCAGAGGCCACAAACATTATCTCACAGATAATGAAGAGAACCATCTGAACCACCACAGATGACACCATTGAGGCTTCTGCATTAGTGAACCAATCAATAACACCTTCCTAAAGCAGCAGAGCACCAAAAGTACAAAAAAGACTTCATCTGCGTTAGTAAGGGGAAGACTGTGCAAAAAAATAAGAGCTCAAGAAATGTAGGGATGACACTGGAACAGAGAGAACAAAGTACTCTTTCTTAAAACCTGATTTTATTTAGCTTTATCCATTGTGCCCCATATTGCTTTCCAATTCTATTCTGCTCCAGCACTAAAGAGGAAATTTCCCCTCTGGAAGGTTTTTGCCTGCAATGAACAGTATCAGAACTCCTTTTGATATTTTCCTCAGAGGATAGGGTGCTTATAAAATAAGGTTTGTTTTGTTTCCCTCTGACTCTATTACTGCACTTGAGGGGAAGTTTGTCTTTATAAAAGGTTTTATGATATTTCAGTGCAGTGTAGTATGGTAACACCAAGTACCTTTCATTTGGGTTTAATAGCCTTCTTTCTGCCTTGGCTTCATGTGCTTCTCACTGTTATGAACTGCAGTATGTACAATTATGACAATATGCCAAAAACATGCCTGTTGGCCCCGGATCTCCTTTTTCCACAGGACAATTAATAAGTGTAAAGTATTTTCAGAAATTCTGGCAGAAATCTTCCTTTAAAACCACTTTCTCTCCCCAGTCCTGTCTTCATTTCTTCAGCTGTATCTTTTCCTGAAGAAACAACTGCATTTCAGGATTTTGATTAGATTTGTTGCCTCAGAAAAAAGTAAGAAATGATTGTTACTGGTGCAACTGATTAAGACGAAAGCACCTATACTTAGATAATTTCACTGATAAGAGCATGGAGTTGAAAAAGTATATTTAATACTACAATACAGTACACATTAATATTACAAGATGGCTCAGAAATCATCCACTTTAAGAAATAAAGATCATGCAATAGCCTTTAACTGAGATATAATCTCAGTCTAAAATATATGCACTCCTTATCAGAAATAAGTACTTTATTATCCTATGCACTTTCTTACCATCCAAATAAGTTGTAAATAAGGATGGGAGAAACTATTACAACTGTTAAAGATGCTATTTCAAAGGTAACAGTGAGTTATAGGTTAATTTTACAGGAATAAAAGCCTCACAATGTTCAATCTTCAGAAGGATAGTCACTATCCTATGTAGATGGAAATGCATTAGAGAGAAAAAGCTTTAAGATGAAAAACGTAAGTTAAATATTTAAAGACTCACCTTTAAATCTCAAATTTCCATAGAAACTGCTAGACTATTAGATTTTCATCCCCATTTCCAAATGCTTAATATAGCATCTATCACTATTGTGCCATAATAAAGTGTCCTGCTCTTAGACCTTAAAATTTGCCTTAAACTACTTTCTTGGTTAACTGTGTCTTTGTTGCTGGATCTTTGCATGAAACCATTACATATATATATTCAAAATGCCTACCTCTGTACTTGCATTTAAAAATAAATGATTTAGATACGCAAAATACTGTAGTGCACAAAACACCGACATCTCATAAACAGTTGATACGTGAAAGACAATATCTTTTAGGTTTGAAACTTTTTATTTGACGCCCATGTATTTAAATACATTTGCTAACCCACAATGAACAAACCCCAGGTGGGTTATTTAATAGGAAGAGACCCTCAGACATAAGCCCTTGTATCAGAGTCCTAGTATGAGGCAGAAACAGCTTACATTTTTTTGTAACACAAACAGGGCTAATATTTCTAAAATACATGTTCTTCAGAAGTGGTAGTCAGAGAGTACGCACACAAACACATCCCAGTGTATCAGAACATCCTGATATTAATGTTGGTAAAAAAAGTCCCCCAAAATAACAGAAACACAATGGCTACATCTAGACTACAAGCCTCTTTTGAAAGAGGCCTTTTTGAAAGATTTTTTCAAAAAAGCCTCTTTTGAAAGACAGTGTCTAGATTAGAAGCAGATTTTTTGAAAAAGTGAGCCGTGTTTTTGAAAGAGTCTAGATGCTCTCTTTCGAAAAAGCACAGTTTGCATTCAATAGCGCCTTTTTTCGAAAGAGTACCGTAGCCGGCCAGAGTAAGTCTAAGGTCCGACACTGGGTTCCCAAAGTATAATGGATGCCACACAGGTATCTGTCAAATGCAAGTAGTTTATTTCTTGTCAGCTAACACTGTGGCCCATAAATGGAAGAACAATATAACAAAGAAGCAGCATATCTTATGTCCCTTCCTGCAAGCCTGGGACCCCAGGTAGGCTGTGGACAAAGTGGAAGGTTGTCTCAGCTTCCGAGGCACCGGTACCCAAAGCCCATCGCTCCCATAGCTGAAGTCTGATTTGCTAGGCTCTGAGGCAGCCTTAAATACAGTTTTCCCTGCCTTGTTTGGCAATTTCCAGGGGTTACTCATTACATGCTGATGTAGGACTTAGCTGTTAGTTATTGATCTGGTTCTTTGGCCTTGTTTATGTAATCAGTATGTTAGGGCAAACAGAATTGTTTATGCTTTAAATTAATGGAGATTGCCTAGCTCCTAGAACTGGAAGGAACCTTAACAGGTGATTGAGTCCAATCCACTGCCTTCACAGTAGGACCAAATACCACCCCTGATAAATGTTGCCCCAAATGGCCTCCACAAGGATTGAACTCTCAACACTGGGTTTACCAGGCCAATGCTCAAACCACAGAGCTATCCCTCCCCACACTTTCTTTGCAGTTTCTCTAGCCTGCTAGGAGGACCTCTCTATTGCCTTTTCTTGGGATGAGGTGTAGCAAGGTCACAAGCTTACAGTAGGGAATTTCAAAGATCAAAACTGAAATTTAGCCTAGTCTCTTTCTCTCACTCTGAGTCAGACTGTCCCCTCCCACTGAGGTTCTGAGCAGCTATGGGTCATGGCTAAACCTACAAATTGTTTGTACAGGCCACACCATGAAGAACCCTTCCCATTGGCTTCTGCAGACATTTCACTCTGGTCTATACTAGGGAGTTATTTCAAAATAACTTCCCTTATTTTGAAATAAGAAGTGGAGCGTCCACACTATCAAGCCCATTATTTCAAATTAAGTGGCTGGTTATTTCAAAAATAATAATTCCTGCTTTCCATGGGGTATGTCTACACAGCAGCATGATTTCAGAATAACTGGCATTATTCTGAAATAACATAGAGCGCGTCTACACGACAAGCCTTTACTTCAAAAAAATGTCGAGCTGGAGGAAAAAAATAATTCAAAAATTGTAAAATATGTAATTACTCGTCAAGATTTTTTTTTGTCTATTTCACTTTGACTGTCTCCACTCTTTGGGGATTGTACATATTCTCTTTTTATTTGATTGGTCAAGAAATCTTTCCATCATCATATGTGATGGTGAACTCTGTGACCCCAACAGTTAAAAAAAGGGAAGAGAAAGAGAGATGATGAGTACCAAAATCTTCAAAATGAGTGGACAGACTTGTATGCATTTGTGGATAGGCCTAGATCTCCACATTTTCTCATTTGCAGTGAGAGACTAACAAAAACAACAATGAATTTTCATGACAAAACATGCAGCATTTGCTACAAAATCCCATGAGGGTAATGCACCGGGGGGGGGGGGGGGGGCTCATACAGTATTATTCAAGAGGGGAAGCCTTTCACTGATGGGGATTACGTGAAGAAAGGCATACTAAAAATTGGTCATGAACTATCTGATGAGTTTTGCAACAAGGAGAAAATCTTATAGAAAATTCAAGACATGCCATTATCTGCAAAAACAGTCCATGACAGAGCTGTGAAAAAGGCCCATCAAATCAACAAGGAATAAATGCAAACTTTGAGTACAGCTACTTACTTTTCATTTGCTTAGGACAAGCATATGACCGACATGTGACATGAATCAGTTGTGTATTCTGGGATGATATATTTGTGGAAATGCTGTGCACATAGAAATGACTGAGATATTACCAATGAAAAAGCAAACAAGGGGTGAAGACATCCTTAAAACTGTGATGAACTTTTTAAACGAGAAAAATACTGTTGGATAAACTTGCATCTGTGTGTACAGATGGTGCACCTAGCACAGTCAGCAAATATGGGGGACTCCTTACTCTTGTCTGAACAGCTGAACTGCCTGCTTTTGAAATTTCATTACATTGTGCATCAGGAGGCACTTTGTGCACAGTCTTATTGAACTGAACTTGGAAATGTAATAGGACTGGTCATTCACATTGTCAGTTAGATTCTTGCTTGAGCCCTTAATCACCATCAATTTCAGTCACTGCTCAAGGAAGTAGCTTCCAAATACCACACTCTACTAAAGCACTACATTTGCTGGTTATCTTGTGGCAAAGTTTTGTCTTGTTTTGCTGCCTGCATTAATGAGATTAAGTCATTTTTTAACATGAAGGGTGTCAAACACACCAAGCTTTCAGACTATGACGCGTTGCTCATGTTTTACTATCTTGTCAATATTATTGATCATTTGAATGAGTTGACCTTAAGCTACAATGGCAAGGAAATACAGTCCTGACTCTGCAGCAGGCAGTGTTTGGATTTGAGTCAAAACTGACTGTCTTCATCAAAGAAATCAAGGTGGGCAGATTCACACGTTTCCAAAAATTACTACTGTTTCATGATTCATATTAGTGATAGAATCCAAGTGACAGCCTTGATTTGCAGCAGCTTGCCATGTTTGTTTCTGAGCTCCTGATGGCATTCAAGTCTCAGTGTTCTGTTTAAATTTGTGATTTGTCCACATAAAGCATCCATTGAAGAATTGGATTTGACAGTCATTCCAAGCATCTCAGTCAGTGATTTGGTAATGGAAATAGCAGATTTCAAGGAGTCAGATATCTGAGTGGAAAAATGTATCAAGCTGAATTCTGATTTGGAATGTCATGCTTGACAACATGCAAATTTGGCAAAACTGCACAAGTGGGCTGACATGAAGAAATTGGAGCATGATGACAATCTGATTCTGCAAACTTGGAAAGAACTTCCTGTCACATATAAACACTGTGCAGAATGTCAGCTTGGCCTAACTTCAATGTTTCCTTCCACTTATATGTGAGAAGGCTTTCTCTCATTTGAATCATGTCAAGGATACTCTGTGCTCAAGACTGACAGAAGAAAGACTGAATGTGTGCATGAAGCTGAATTTGATCAGTTCTGATGTAAACTTCAAAGAATTGTGCAAAAAGATGAAGCAACAAAAGGACAAAAGTCCCATTCAATAAAGTCCTTGAATACAACGTTTCATTTATGCTACTAATAATTAACATGATTAATAATAATATTGTATATTTTCAATCATGCAAATGTGCATTCTTATACTGGCTCTTTGTTGACCACTTGTTCTGAATTTTGATGTAGTTTGGCTCTTTGGTTTGAAAAGGTTGCCAGTCCCTGCCCTAGGAGCTAGAAATACAAGCTGTATTTGTAACTCATACAACTACAGAGTGTGGTTAACATGTGACCGCTTACAGAGAGAAAGAATGAGTTTGCTCTACAACCTTAGCTGAGTGCCACCTGGTTTTAAAGCTCAAACTATAGGGGCTCGTGCACTAAGCTCCAGAGGTTGAGGTTTGGTTTTGCCTATCAGGGTTACATATGAACCCCAAACTGGATGCTGCTGCTGGATGAGCTGAGTTCTAGAGGTGATTTTGATTATCATCCCTGGAGTTGAACTCTGACACAATAAGGGTGTGTCTAGACTACATGCCTCCTTCGACGGAGGCATGTAGATTAGCCAGATCGGAAGAGGGAAATGAAGCCGCGATTAAAATAATCGCGGCTTCATTTAAATTTAAATGGCTGCCCCGATCTGCCGATCAGCTGTTTGTCGGCAGATCGGGGCAGTCTGGACGCGATGCGCCAACAAAGAAGCCTTTCTTGATCGACACAGGTAAACCTGGTTTCACGAGGCATCCAGACTGCCCCGATCTGCCGACAAACAGCTGATCGGCAGATCGGGGCAGCCATTTAAATTTAAATGAAGCCGCGATTATTTTAATCGCGGCTTCATTTCCCTCTTCCGATCTGGCTAATCTACATGCCTCCGTCGAAGGAGGCATGTAGTCTAGACACACCCTAAGTGACGATTCTGGTATAAGATTGTACTAAGAATTCAGGTTGGTCCCCTGGTTTTTGAACAATGCTTCCATTCACTGTATAATACCTATATCTGATCAGTTTCTTCTCTCTACCCACTTAAGGACAGCCATAGTGGAAGAAGATTAAAATGGACTGAATAGTTTAATAGAAATATGTAGTGATCTAAAACTAGGAGGGACACACTTTCCAGCTACCTTACGCCTCCATGGCAGGAGTTCTCAATGTAGATAATAGAAAATCTTCTAAGATATCTACTAGGAAGATATGTCATGGATGGAAAGTTCCCTGTTTTTATAAGGCATCTTCTTGAGGATTAGCTCAGCCTTTTTTATGGAACCACATGGAGTTCTTGGTAGTTATACATGTGAGGAGAATTCTTTTTGTTTATCCACAAAGGTACTGTCACACAGCCTGACTGGGGATTCAGGGAATATCTAGTGATCTGAAACCATCTGTCTACTTGTACAGTTCCCTAGTGACTCAGTGTGGAACATGTCTTGATTGAAAGTTCTTCTTATGGACACTTTCTCTCTTTTAAGTGATTATATAAGCACCTTACAAGGAATTTATGATCTTATAACTTCACCCCAGAAATGACACAATCTATTACAATGAAAAAAGCAAGATTAATATTTATATTTTAGATGCCTTTAATACGATATGAAAAAAACTAGCATTTACAAAAAATAATTTTGTTCTTCAGTTTATCTTCCTGCCCCATATTTTCTGAATCTTTCAAATGAGGAAAACCAGCATCATATGACCTACCTTTGTGAAAGTACTGTGTGGTCCATAGTTTGGAAACTTGTGATCTATGTAGCTTCCCTTAAAGTATATTCCAAAGTTATAAAATGTGTGCACCAAGTAATAGCTTTCTCTCTCCTTCTATTCAGAGTGTAAAACAATGGCTATTGTTATATCCAATCATGGATTTAATTGCAGACACCAAAGTTCATTGTCTATTTAGAAGGCAAAATGTTGGATTACATACACAGGTCAGACCACAGTAACAGGCTGAAGTTTACAGTTGGCTTTTGATCCTGTGGTACATAAAGAATAACTAAAAATGATGTAACTGTTAAATAAAGTTCCCTGTGTCTTAATAGAAACAAGGTGCTCATTAGGGACTGGGCATTGTTCAGTTTTCTGTTTTCTGTTGTTTGGTTTCTGTAGTATTGCAGGAAGGTTGGTTTGAAGAAGTAGCTCTGACATTCATGTTCACTGTGATCTCTTGAAGACAGAAAGTAGTTGCAGACTTGTGGGCCCATCATTGAGAGAGGTGTTTGCTGAACACACAAGCTGACTCTTAAGTTGCATTGCTCCATGGAATGAGCTGTCACAAGAAGTCATGGCTACACATTGTTAGATTGTGTCTGAAGTTACTGAAAAATAACAAGAGAAAAAATAAACTTTTTTCTTCACGGTGTACTTTCTAATAACCTAAGAATTCATTTGATGCAGATGCACGAAGCATATCTGGAATGGAAACGAGGTACACAAATCAAAGGAAAATAAGAGGCATATTCAATCACACTGCCAACAGAACTATTTATAGGGCCAAATACTGTTTGCAAATGGCTTGTATTGACTTCATCTGAATGCAGAGTTGGCCTTGAGCTAATTTTAATGCAGATGCAGAACTGCTACTTTCTCCCTATACCTTTCCACCACAGATTCATTGCTGAAGTTTTCAGCTCAGGGGGAAAAAAAGAATATACTTGGTTGAAACCATCTGCCATTCAGAATACACAAAGCTCATCAGTTATGACAGAAGACTTTTCTGTCGACTATTTATGAACCCCTTTGAGAAGTGTAATTAGAGGTGACAGGCAGCAGCTTCATTACTGTGGGTGCCCTTATCCTGTTTAATGTTATTTTTGCACATTATTGTTTTTTATATAAAGTGGATTGGGGGGAAAAAAACTTCTGAAGCAAGAATTTATACCTTATTCTACCTTTAAAAAGAGAAGTTTTGCTGTGTAGCTGATACTGTGAACAAGTTTTTTTATGTCTTTATTAGTTTCAGTTTTTCTTACCAACAGACACAAATACAGGCAGGCTTGACTCTCAGAGGTACTTTCAGTTCTTGTAGCACTTTATACCTGTGCACAAAACAATCTATAAATATTTAAGAAATGCCTAAATGTAATAGACTAGGAGTTTTATGCTATTTTCCCTGGAGCAATGTGCATAGGAGCTTTTCAAATAAATTTATCAAGAAGGATTCATAGACTGGTCTGTGTTCTAAGTACTGTTCACAACTGTAGACAGGATGAAATTCCGAGATATCATCATTTTATTTAATCCAACCTATCCAATTAACTACTATAGGCTATGTCTAGACTGCAGGCTTCTTTCGAAAGAGGCTCTTTCGAAAGCATCTTTCGAAAGAGCCTCTTTCAAAAGATCGCGTCTAGACTGCAGGCGGATCTTTCGAAAGAGAAATCCGCTTTTTTGAAAGAGAGCACCCAGCGAGTCTGGATGCTCTCTTTCGAAGACGGCCTCTTTACATTGAAGAACGCCTTCTTTCGAAAGAAGAACTTTCGAAAGAAGGCGTTCTTCCTCGTGAAACAAGGTTTACCGCCATCGAAAGAAAAGCCGCGTTCTTTCGAAATAATTTCGAAAGAACGCGGCTTGAGTCTGGACGCAGGGGAAGTTTTTTCCCGAAAAAACCCCTGAGTCTGGACACGGCCATAGTGATCTTAGTATCCATGCTCTCTCTAATGAAAGACTTCCATACAATTCAAATGTGACAAATAAGTTGACAACGTAGAAACAATCATGATTATTCTTACAACATAGAATCATAGATATAGAGAGCTTAAAGAGATCTTGAGAAGCCACAAAGTCTAGCCCTGTGTTGAGGCATAAACAGGTAAACTTAGACCATAGTGATCTCATATATTCATAACTCGGGCTATTTCTAGACTGCAGGCTTCTTTCAGAAGAAGTTTTTCTGGAAGAGATGCCAAAGCGCATCAAAAAAGCGATCTACTTTTTTCGAAAGATAGCATCCATTCAGTGTAGACGCTAACTTGCATTTAAGCTGTGATTACTACGGTTGGAGTGGCCACCAGGGCACCTGTGCTTTTTCCTTTTTCTTCTTCTTTTGAAAGAACTCCCTCCTCCTCATCCACACACACATTTTTTGTGAAGGAGCTCTTTCTGAAAAAGGCGGCTTCCTCGTAGAATGAGGATTACCAATGTCAGAAAAACTCCTGTTCTTTTGATTTTCTTTTCAAAGAACGCAACTGCAGTGTGGACGTAACAAGTTTTTTTCAGAAAAAATGGCTGTTTTTCCGAAAAAAACCTCTGCAGTGTAGACATACCCTGGGGCTACGTCTACACTGGCCCCTTTTCCGGAAGGGGCATGTAAATTTCACCAGTCGTCGTAGGGAAATCCGCGGGGGATTTAAATATCCCCCGCGGCATTTAAATAAAAATGTCCGCCGCTTTTTTCCGGCTTTTAAAAAAGCCGGAAAAGAGCGTCTAGACTGGCCCCGATCCTCCGGAAAAAGTGCCCTTTTCCGGAGGGTCTTATTCCTACTTTGAAGTAGGGCACTTTTTCCGGAGGATCGGGGCCAGTCTAGACGCTCTTTTCCGGCTTTTTTAAAAGCCGGAAAAAAGCGGCGGACATTTTTATTTAAATGCCGCGGGGGATATTTAAATCCCCCGCGGATTTCCCTACGACGACTGGTGAAATTTACATGCCCCTTCCGGAAAAGGGGCCAGTGTAGACGAGCCCTGGATGTTTAACTACTTGTATGAATTTGCAACACAGGCACATAGACATCTAATTATTAAGTCTTGCCTCTGTAATTGACTGTGGGCTCAAAGCTGCAGAAGCTATTTGCAGGCATACACTCCTGTCAGAAATGGATACTGGATTAGGGATGGGTTCACATTCTCTTGCCTTGATTCTATATATAGTGAGGAAATTTTACCCTCAAATACCCATGTGCAATTCCTTTTGACATTAGCAGGAGATATGCATGTGAGAAAAGAATTTAAACTGCAATCTTTCGTACGTATTCTGTGTACTCTTAAAAGATAATAATAGCATGGACTGTGTCCTTCTTTAGAGAAACGTTAGGTGTTGGGTTGAACTTTGCTTCATTTTGCTGCTAGTCACCATGTTGTTTTTGCAGAGGTGAGTGCCCTGTGCTCTAGGGACTTTTAATGCTGTCTTTTTTCTGCTTTGTTTTATGACACCGTATGTCCTCCAGCCTGTTTCTCAGTGAAAGCAGGCTTAACACTTAATGCTTGCATGCCTCACCAATACTAATTCCTTTACTAATAAGGCATTGTTTGAGCTTCACATTCTTTAATACTTAAGGTATTTTTTTAATGTTCTAAGTTTGAAATACTGTAGAAATTTAAAATAGTTTTAAAATAGCTACTTGTATCTGTGATTCAGTCTTTTGTTTGGCTGGAGAAATGCTTTCCTCTTGCCAAATTAATCAGATGTAAATGTGTTGCTTTAACCAGTTACCTCCCATTAATTGGCTTTTATTTAGTCATGTCTTAAACTTTAAAATTAGTTTTTACCAATGTAATTTCTCCAGCTCTTTATGCTCCCCATCCTGGAGAATTCAATTAGGCTCAGTTGGTGCAGCTGAGTCCTGAAATTCTAACTCCAATTTAAGAACTGCTGCCAAATCACCATAATAATTGAAGCCACTTAAAACAGCAATCTGCAAGCCAGCATGGTGGCTCTGAAGATTATCACTCCAGTCTGTTAGACAATCTGTTCAGGAAGTCTTTGGTTTAAGTCCTGGCACCATTCATTTGTCTGCTCTTTGCTCTTGATTTTGAGCCATAAATTCCTGACTGTTGCTCCAGAGGAAGGAAGTGGGAAGTGGAGTTGTAAATGCCTCAGCTGAATTAAAGTCAGAAATTTCTCCTACCAATGAAACATTCTAAATATGACGTTTCAAATATCACAGAGTCTCATTCTATAGAAAACTGGCATTTGGTTCTGGTGCACATATTTTATAGTAAAGAGGATGACAGGATGTTTTATCTGTGAGGTTGGTACTCTCATTCTTATTCATGTATAGTGTCTTGTCCTCAGTCATAGGCAGTGGCTTACCCATTAGCTAGAACCCAGCCATACTCTCTTTCCATCATGAAGTCAAACAACATCTTTCAGATGTTTTTCAAGTAAGAGAATGGTCTTGCGAATGTTTAATTCTTTGTAAGGAGTTCTGAAATACACCGTCTCCTCAGATGCAAGGCTCAAGGGAATGAAAGGACTCTGGGAAAGTTATAGTCATGCAACTTACTTGCCCAGCCATAGGGCTAGGAGCCAGCCAGCATTGGGCCAATATTAGGTGATTCATGAGATAAAGTGGCCAGGGAATGTGGTCTTTCAGCACAACCATTGGGAAGCCTCTGTTAGCTGAGCTCCTATTGAGTCCAGCAAAGTAGGGCCGGGCTGAGATGTTCCGGCGCCCAGGGCAGACAGGTTAACTGTGCTCCGGATTGGGGGAGGGTGCATGCACGGCCATGCCCCTGCGCCGGAGCATAGGGGACAGAGCATGCACCTGTGCCAGTGCGTGGGGAGGGCACATGCATGGCCCCACCCCCATGCCGGCACATAGGGGAGAGCACATGCACAGCCCCGCCCCTGCCCAGCACGTGGGGGAGGGCACACGGAGCTGGCGGCAGCAGGACGCATGTGCCCGGCCCGGCCCTGCCCGGTTACCACCATTGGCGTGAAGCTTGGGGCTGCCCAGGGCGGGCCGAGCCTGGCCGTACAGGGCCCCGCGGCCACGGGGGGAAGGGTGCTGCTGGCCAGCACTGCGAGGGTTAATGTGGCCCATGCCCCAAGCGGCCACTGCAGGGTTGCCGCTGGGAGCTGCTGCTGCCCGTGACCCAGGAGCTGGGTGCCTGGCGCCTGATGGCAGCTATACGGGGTGCCGTGCGCCCCTTATAGCTGCCATCAGGTGCTTCCCATAAGTTGGTGCCCCGGGCAGCTGCCTGGCTAGCCCATACCTTAATCTGGCCCTAAGTCCAGGCAGCAAATGAAAGTGTTTCTCTCCTCACAAGCTTCCGAGGGGTAACCGAGTTAGTCTGTAACTGTAAAAGCTTAAAAAACAACAAATAGTCTAACAGCACCTTAAAGATTAACAAAACATATAGATGGTATCATACCAATATGATACCATCTACATGCTTTGTTAGTCTTTAACATGCTGTTAGACTATTCATTTTTTTTACGTTTCTCCCCTTACAGGGTGCATCTAGACTACATCCTTTTTTTAAAGGAGATACGCAAATTAGTGCTGAATTTGCATATCTTCTTCTGATTGCTTTTTTGAAAGCATTTTTTTCTAAAGTGAAAGCAGTTTAGATGGAGTTGTTTTGAAAGAACCCTGTATATCTCATTTTTTTAAGGAAGAAGGGTTATTTCGAAAAAGGGGGTTCTTTCGAAAAAAACTCGTCTAAACTGCTTTCACTTAAAAAAACACTTTCAAAAAAGCAATCGGAAGAAGATATGCAAATTAGTGCCAAATTTGCATATCTCCTTTCAAAGAAGAATGTAGTCCAGATGTACTCACAGTTATCCCTACTGGGTGAAGTACAATATTAATATCTTATGTGCTCCTGTGCACACCCTTCTTCATGCCCCCTCTGCCTACAGCTGCTCTTCATGTTGGACACAGTTTTAGAGAAGCATGCCACCCCTAGAACACGGGTCTACCATGCCTAACTGGAAATCCGGCTCTGGGTGGCAAAGCAAGTTGAAAGAATCTTCCTCTAGGCACTCAACATCCACTGGCACAACAAGGAACAGATAGTAAACTTCTGCACCAAGAGGATTACAGCAATAGCTTAGTGAAGTGCAGTATGATTATCTAGTTTCCTTTTGTCAGAGAGCATCCCTGCCTCGAGCTGCAGCACAGCATGGCATGCATGACAAGTACAGCATGAACATCTTGATTCAGTTTCCTCTCTCATGCAACCTAGTTACTTCACTTCAGACTCTTCTATCTCTGTAATGTGTCTCCTTGGGGCTGGAGTATTAAAACCTTATGTGAAATACTCCATAATGAAAGTCCTAGCATAAAATCCATTCATTGTCCCAGGACCAAAGAGTCATTAATATCTCCTGACATCTAAAGCCAGGATGTCCCACCTCACATTCATTTCTACCATGCCCAGACTATGTTAGTTCTCTTTTCTCCCAAGCCCACCCAATTGGAGTGTAACCTGACTCTTCTCAACAGGCACCCCCACCACCTTTCTGCTAGAAAATTAACTTTACTTGGGAAGCATCCCTCACTCTCCTTTTTTCTCTTCTGGTTCCTCTGGGTCCTGCACTCCAGCTCTGGAGATCTCAGTGGGTTCCCTCCCTTGTTCTCTGACTTTCAACTCTCTCTGGCTCTTGGCTTCAGCTCTTTGGCTTAGAGCCAGAAAGCCATTTCCTCTGCTTCTCCCAAGCCTTCAGCCTTCTCCAGCCCTGGCTTTCTGGCTTAAGGACATCAACCAGCAAACCCCTTTTGCTTCTCTCCTGCCTTCTGTCTCTTACCAGGGACCGTAGACTCCTAATTCTAGCAACTCACACTTCCTTCCCTTCTGCTGATTGATCAAGGTCCTGACTCACCAGAGGTATTGTCCCTTTTCCCTTGTGGCCCAAGTATTCTTTTTTCAATTAATTGGCTCAGGGTTATTGCCTCTTTACTGCTCAAAAGGCCAGTGTCACTCTGCAATACCTTGGTTTTGTGAGATCCTGCACCTAATGGAGAGTGGAGGAGAAGAGCTTCAATACTGGTAGTGAAAAACAAAGACAGAAGAAAACAGGCAAAGACACTAAGATTTCTAATAGCCTCTACCAAGAATGGGTTATAGTCCAAGAAAGCTTTCTTCTCTGCCTCTATAAAAGCTATAAAATCTTGCCCTAAGGAAGAATTCAGGATAATAAACTGCTTGATCAATCCCAACTGTCCACAGCCCCAAGCAGAACTCAGCCACCAGTGCTGTGAAGAATTATCCTATTTGCCTGAAAATATCAGTACCTGCATGAAGCTTTCTTAGTCCACATAGATCTTTTACTCTGCTGCCAACCAGTGGACAGCCCATTCATACCACAGCCTGAAGGAGACTCTTTGACTCCCTATGTGCTTGTGACTATGATCCCTGTCTTTCTTGGCTGGTGAAGGAAGGTCACAACCAACAGTAGCATCTATCAATGGAAATAAAAGATAAACACTTTCAGTGGAGGAATTTTCTCTTTCTAACTTTAAATATGAAGCAGCCCAGTTAAAACTGAAGAAACACCCTCTGGATAGATGAGACATGACTAACTCCTGGCAAGTATTAAAACTCCCATTCTTGAGCGTGCTCATGGGGGGGGGGTCACAAAGGGGTACCTTTGTGTTTATCCCACAGTGACACTTTATCCAAGGTGTCCACAATGAATCACTACCTCCTTTTTAAACAGAAGGGAGCTCTGCTGATGCCAACTAGGCTGCAGGCTGCTGGCAACACAATGGTTCCATCAGGGTTCTGAAAGTAGCACTCTTTCTTCTGCAGACTAACAATTTATAAGACCTACTTTGTTACACTTGAGATCCCAGTCTTCTATTTTCTAGTACTCCACAATGTACACCAAGTCACTGCTTCTGTGGAAGCAGTGCACTTCATTTACTGGCTTTACTTCCATTCAACACCTACTCTAGAAGAAGACATTTAGGCTGTGTCCAGACTCAGGGGTTTTTTCGAAAAAAGTAGCCTTTTTTCAAAAAAACTTCACCTGCGTCCAGACTCAAGCTGCGTTCTTTCGAAATTAAATCGAAAGAACGCGGCTTTTCTTTCGACGGCGGTAAACCTCAATTTACGAGGAAGAACGTCTTCTTTCGAAAGTTCCTCTTTCGAAAGAAGGCGTTCTTGAATGTAAATAGGGCTTCTTCGAAAGACAGCATCCAGACTCACTGGATGCTTTCTTTTGAAAAAGCAAGCCGCTTTTTTGAAAGTTCAACGTGCAGTCTAGACGCTCTCTTTCGAAAGAGGCTCCTTCGAAAGTATCTTTCGAAAGAGCGTCTTTCGAAAGAGGCTTGTAGTCTAGACATAGCCTTAGGGTACGTCTAGAGTGAAGGCTTCTTTTGGAAGAAGCTTTTCCAGAAGAGATCTTCCAAAAAAAATTCTTCCTAAAGAGAGCGTCTGCACTGCCAAAGCGTATTGAAAAAGCAATCTGCTTTTTCAAAAGATAGCATCCATTTAGTGTGACACTATCTCGCATGTAAGCTGTGATAACTATGCATGGAGTAGTCACTAGGGCACCTGTCCTTTTTCCTGTTTCCTTTTCTTTCGAAAGCGCTCCCTCTTCTGTGTCCACACATGTATTTTTCCAAAAGAGCTCTTTCGGAAAAGGTGTTCTTCCTTGTAGATTGAGGTTTATCAATGTTGGAAAAACCCCTGCATTCTTTTGATTTTATTTCAAAAGAACACAATAGCAGTGTGGACGTTAAAGCAGTTTTTTCAGAAAAATAGCCGTTTTTTAAAAAAAACCTTGCACTCAAGATGCACCCTCAGGGTGTGCCTACCCTGCACTGTAGGTTGAAATAAGATACACAATTTTCATAGCTCAAATTATGTATCTAATTACAAACTTATTTTGAAATAGCGTATTTTGTAATTTGACGCTATCTACACAGCACCAATTTTGAAATAACCCACTAATCCAAAACATCCCTTATACCTTGTGGAATGAGATTTACAGGGATGCCAGAATAGCGAGCTCATTATATTTTGAAATAACAGGCTTGCTGTGAAGATGCAGGGTAGCTATTTTGCGATACTTCAGTATCCCAAAATAGTGCTGCAGTGTAGACTAATAGATGTGTCTATTCCTTAACCAAATTGAGGTGCATTTGACAGAGCTTGATATAGAGATTCAAACAAAAAACAAGTATAAGGAAGGAATTGGAAACCTAAGGTTACAAGTGAAATCAAAACATATAATTTAATCTACAGCCTAATCTTATTAACAAGTTATTTCCCTTTCTAATAAAAGTGGTTCAGTCTTGCAATGATTGAATCCAGTCCAGAAAGCTGGGGTCTAGCTTTCATCACAAAATACATGCCAGCAGAGTGCCATTTCTTCTGCATCTATAGCATTACCAGCAGGGCTTAAATTCTCAGAGCCTATTTCTCAGAGGGCACCTCCCCCCCATTCAGGGTGCAGCTACAGACCAGAGGATCTCAGAGTTGCAGTCCCGTGGGGAGCACTAGAGCTCAGGGCTTCAGTAGACTGCAGTGTCTTAGCCTATGAGGTCCCTTCTTCAAAGAGCCTCCGTGGAGTTCGAGCCTTCACCTTCACAAATGGTAAACACAGCATGGACAATCAGCTGGTTCTTAGCTTTTGACAGAAACCCCTCTTGACCTCCATTGGTGAAATATTGAAAAGATGGTCAGACACACAGGCAATATACTTCTTGAGCATGTCAGTGTTGCACCTGCTAAAGACAGTATCTGGGACACAGCACATTCTAATTTCAGTCTAAGAAATGGAATGCAAACAGCATTGGTGGCACTGATGAATGATCTCTGTTGTTAACGGATGGAAGGCAGGCATCTGTTCTCATCCGCCTGAACCTCACTGCATCTATGTGAAACTGCTATCCCATCTGCAGAAAATAGTAGGGGTCCCAGGAAATTCACTTCAATTGGTCTAATCAAATTGTATAACCAAGAGATTATGGTGGGGAAATTGTACCTCCACCAGAAGGAACCTTACTTGCAGATTTTCAAAAAGATCAATTCTTTTATTCAGCATTTCCATGCATCCACCAAGAGCATTAGTAACATATCATGAGTTCAAGTTTCAACAGGTTACTAATAACTCTACATTCAATGTTCCCTGTAAGCTGTGCACTTTACTTGTGCAGTCACTCAGGAGAGATTCAGATGCTGCCCAGCTGATTAGTAGAGCACCCACAGCATTTTTTTTTTCTACTCATGGAGCATATTTGCACATCTCACTGCACATAAAAAGTATTCTGCACGAAGATTAGAGGGAGTATTTCTTACAGCTCTGAGATAAAACTGCATTGATAACTTTGAATGTCAAGGACAATGGAACTACCTATGCTAGTAGCAAACCTTGTATGTGCAAGAGACAGAGATTTTTTTAGACGATGGCCCAAGACTGAGGAGTGAAGTAATGCAGGTTCTAAAAACCACCAGATACCTCACCATCTGTCTTCTAAGCACAAGGCACACTTCTTCACTCTCTTTTCAGTAAGAGAGGCTTGTAGCAACATAGACATTAACAAACAGAAAACAAAATATTACCAAAAATCCTAAATGCAGATTTTCCTCTGGAGAAATATGGGGAGAATAGCACATGACAAGGATTCTTGTTCCTGATTGTATGCCTGTAAGGTTCTCAGATACCATCGTGACTGGTGCAGAAAAAGACCCTCCATAAAATCAAAATGAGTTTTTTGGAAGTAGTCACTTCACTCCATGGTGTAAAGTTTCCAGAAAAATTTTCTTTTCAGCTGTGAATGTAAAAGCCTCTACTAAATGCAATACTCTGGTAATGAACACAACATATGCATTATAGTCCTGGATTATTGCCTGGGATGGGTGAACATGGGACACCCCTTTGTCCTTGGTGCTTCTTTCAAAGGCCAAAATTCTGGGGCTGAGAGCAGAAGCAATAGCATGAATTTGTCCTTAAAATAGGGAAAAGATTAAAGGGATTATAGCAGTGGGAGCTTCTTGGATCATGGCAGAGCTCCTGGGTAAGGTGTGAGAGCAGGAGGAAAAAAGAGAAAGAAGCCAGCATCCCTGAGCAGACTTTCACACAGATTATAAAAATATGCCTGACCAGCCCTGCATGTCTTTGTAAAATGGCAAAGGAACTATACAATTGTCAGTCTCACAGACTAAGGACAAAAATATTCTTAATGACAATGTGAAAGAGACATTGATATATACACTACATAGCATCTGCTTTAAAGAAAAGCCAAGCACAATAGCACTTCCTAAGCCCAATGGCTGATTCTCAAGTGGTATGGGGCAGAATGTGCACTAAAATAAGAACAGTTTGGAAGATGACAGATGTGTGCTTTTTGGCACTGAGGGAAGTAATTGGTTATTGCATCTGCCCTATGGCAACCTCCCCTTAATGACACCCTTAATACCTGCCAGTTGCTAATTATCCTTACACCAATAACAACAATAGCTTTAAATAGCATTTTCCTTCAAACTATTTCTAGATCAGTGTCTTCTCCAAATGGACTGTCTCAGCAGAATGACGTACATCTGATAATGCAGCACACAGCAACATGGGAGTGGCCCGAAGGATCCAAGGGAGGATCCCATAAGATATTCTTTTCTGAAAGGTGTAAAATACGTTTATGAATGTTACTATGACTTTGCTTGTCCCTGGAAGAAAGACAGGAGACCCTGGAGGTGGTTTATTCATACAACTTTATTCACTTCTTATATTTAGGAGTATCCAGGAACAAAGTATATGAAGGAAGGAGGGTACTAGCCCCCATTTGTTTCAAACACAGGAAACCCAAGCCCCCACCCACTTCTTCCATTCCAAAGAGAGACAGGGAAAGGAGAAAGGTCAGCATTCTGCAGATGAGACATAAAAGCCCCAAGCCCCCAAGGGCTGCTGCCCTTCAAATCTCTTTCAGCTCATTTTATCCTATAACCATGTCCCTTCTACTCCAAGTATCTGAACTGAACACCCACCACAAGCATTAGTTATAAAACTGCAGCATCATTACCTAACCCTCTGCCCCTTACATTGGGTTCCAAACTAGATGTGGGGAAACTAAAACCCCACAATGTCTTGCCCAATCTAATAGTAACGGAAATATTTTTTCCCAGGGTCCTCAAGCAAGACGCATTTAGCAGAATGTCCACAGTGGGTCTAAGAGGAATCTGGCTCTTTTGCCAAGCTCATGGGTGCTGCCAGCCTGATCCTAGTCAACTGGGTGTCTCCATACCTTTGAGTATTGACACTTCCCCACTCATCCAGTCAGAAAAAGGGCAATGCATTCACCTAATCATTACCTGGCCCTGATTACTTCTTGACCATCTCTTTTACCCTTCACCCCACCAGCTGTAATGTAGCTATTAAATGTAACACCCTTTTTTCCCCACATAGCTGTACAATGTTCCACTCACATAAATGTTGTAGTGGTCACATTAAACCCCAGTGATAATGTATTTCATTTCAGTAAAGAAAGAGATGAGCTGTTGGAAATGAAGTAAGCACAAAGGAAGAAAATGATTCCACTATATATATATATATATATAAAGAGATGGTAGAAGTGTGACATGGTATAAAATTAGTATATTATTTGCATTTCAGTAGAATAAGTAAAGACGCTTCAACCGTCCCACTAAGTTCAGGGCCTCACTGTGGTAGGCACTATACATACAAAGATTAAGAGACTATCTCCAACCTGAAAAGATTAGAACTTATATAGACAATAGTGGAAGCGGAAACAGGGGCAAAAAAGGATAAATGACTTGTACAAAGTCATGCAGCAAATCTGAGCAGAGCCATGAACAGAAGCAGGTCTTTGGATTCCCAGTCTAAAGACCTATCCTCTGAACCACACAGCTCTATGTAAAGTTTTTATCGGTATATATGTTGGACATAGTCTTGAATAAGATACTCATATAATTCTGAATGACACTATATCGCAGTGTCCCCTGAAGATAACCACATATGCTAAATATTTTACAGTGTTGTTGTAGTAGCTATGTTGCTCCCAAGTTACCAGAGGAAGAAACAAGGTAGGTGAGGGAATATCCTTTATTGGACCAACTTATGTTGGTGAAAGAGATAAGCTTTAGATCTTCTAAGACCAGAAGAAGAGCTCTGTGAATTTTGAAAAGTTGTCCCTTCACCTATAGAAGTTGGTCCAATAAAAGATATTACTTCATTCACCTTGTTTCACTATCAAATATTTTACTAAAACATAATCCTGGAAAGGTTTTACAATACGATCCTTCACTCTGTGCCACCATTTTTACACCTTGGGCACTCCACTACAATTAGTAAAACTCCTTTAGTGTAAAGCCAGGTTCTTTGAGTGTTTTTAATAATTGTGTTGGTCCTGTTATTTCTATTTCTCAATATATGAAACCAATACATGTACCTATAAAGCTTTTCAGCAAAGACTATTGTGATTTTTTTTGGTCAAGCATTTTATAAACTAGAATCAAATGCTTTATTCCATTGGATTTCTGACTGTTTCATAGTATAACACTCCTATTTCTAGCTTTGCTACACCATGACATTTCAAATCAGTCATTTGTCCAGAACTGATCATTGCACATTGTGAGCTTCTGAAGAATATAGTTTTAGTATTCTTATTCATCTGAGGGTGGAGAATTCCAAAGTTAGGGAAGAAAATAAGAATGTTTCTCTGATAAGTATTTTCCCCTTCCTCCCAATGCCAAAATGCATAAAGGTGAATGAAACTCAGGAGGCTGGAATGTAAGAAGTAGACCCAAAGGAGATAGAAAGAGAGATACTCAAGGGTACGTAATTCAGAGTTCTTACTGCATGCCTTTTGTAAGACACAAAAAATGTTCAGTTCAACTTTCCCACCCAATCCTATGGTGAATAAGAATATTATCTCGTTATACCAGGAAGATTCAAGGTGACCTCCAGATTCCAGCTCACAATCAGTATGTGCAAGAGGTCTGTACCCCCAGTTTGGTGTTGTAGCTTTGCGTGAGTAGAGCCCTGCATGGATACAAAATTTTGCATCCTCCTCTGTATCCATGAAAATGGGCCTGGAATTTCTGCATCTACCCATGGATATAGAGTGGATATTCACAAATCTGTAGGGCTCTGGATAAAAAATTTGTATCCACCTCTCTATCTGTATAGTGGCATCAACATCCACAAATGCAGATATATAGTGGATATATGTGGATTTGCTGGGCTCTATGCATGAGTACTTCCTCACAATGAGGAGTCCCATTGGGTTTGGGGCCTCTGTATTTTGAGACTTGATCAGTAAGATAAAAAAGGTCATTTTATATAATGACTATTTATTTGCTTCAAGTGTAGGGGTGTTTCATATGTTTCCATGGAGTGTGTGTTGCTATATAGGGTTATTGAATACAGATAAGGGTTTTTATTCTGAGTAGTATTCTGATATGTAATTGGTCTGGTCAAAGGAATTTTTGGGGAGCAGTAAAGGGGGTAAGAGTACCTTTGAAAGCATAAGTGGCTATGTACAAAGACAGGATATTTTGTTCCTGATTTGTCCCTTAGTTAAAGGCAGTATAGTAAAACCATGTCAGAGCAATTTTAGGTTTAGCACAGGATGGATTTAGAAGATTTTTTTCCCCAAGGAAGTGAAATCATAACACTTAGCAGAACTGTTGGGTGAGGCTATCTGCTGTGATAAGTGGATTGAGGGCTTCAAGCACACTAAATCCTAAAATGACAGTGTGTTTAAAATGTCTATAATTCAATACAAACTCAAGAAAGTGTTGGATTCTAAATGCCTGCCTAAGATGGGTCACTGGATGTATTGTAAACTTATTCTCAGTTTGGTAAATTCAAAATAACCTCATGGTTGATTTCATGCAATAATAATAGTAATAAACGTACAAAAATGTCGCTTTTATATTTATTTTAAAGGATCATTCAGACATTTACATATCCATTGCTTACTGAAGTTCTCAATATAATTTTCAAAGAATGCCAATCATTTGACATAATCTATGAAAGACAAATTGAACATGTGCATCTCATAAAAATGTGTAATGTTGGTAGGCTAGACTACGCCTGCAGAGTATTTATTTGGTGTCAATATAAACAGTTTTGCAAATCAAAATAGAAACTAAAATAGAGGTTATTTCCCTGATAGTGGTGTTCATTGTCATAGTTCATTACAGGCCTCCAATGAAATTAAGCAGCTGTAGAATTTCCCTTTGACCGCAGCAAGTGCTGTAGAATCCAGGATGCCTCTTTCATCCAACCGTGGGCTATACGGAGTCATGCCCATGTTAGATGTGTCATGATACACACAATGTGCACAATTCACCACTAGTGTGACTCCATTTAAGTGGGTTGAGGTGCATCTCAGACAGGAAGGTGATAGGGGATCATCTGAAAGATAAGAAATAGGATGAGTGACGTGTTGTATCCTGAGCCCTATTATGGCAGCATTTGTGTATTGAGAACTGTGCCCTGAAGCAGTTTAGCTTCCCAGACAGAAAGTCAGGAGCTATGCCTCTTTCTTCTGGACCTCTGCTGCACACTGGGAGGCCTTGTCATATACCACAACCTTCAGGGAGCAATATGTGCAAGAGGAGAGGAGAAAAAGGACCAGCACATGAACCCACATGCTTTTTTTCCATTTCTACTTCTTTGGAAAGAAGTTCTGTACAGCTCCAAGCACAATGACTGTAATGTGACAGTGCCTCGTACACTGAGATCTGAGGGAAGTTTTGCTGCTTCAGTTCTGCAAACTCTCAGAGGAACATGACGGGCACAAATAGACACAGAAATTTAAACGTGTGAAAATAATGGATCTAAAGTACAATAAAAGAACCTCGTGCCACAGGAAATGTTTGCCATAGTGTTAATGGTGTAAGCCTGCTTACAACCATGTTCTACCACCTCTTAAATCATCTTGGTGCATCCAGAAGCACAGATGACTGACAGTGAAAATTTCATTTGTCATTTATGATATTGCATTACTGACTGCAGCTGTAAACTCTTATCTGAGGGCCACTGATGTGAAATATCTTGATGAAGATCTCTCAGTTGAGCTTTCAAACTGCTCCTGAGTTAACTTTCTTAAAGACACAAGCTTTCTGCTGTATTAGTTGTTATTCCTTACTAATTGTGGGTAAACAGTGGCACCTAGTGGCCAGGTAGATGTGATATAAAGTATTGACCTTCCCTAGGGAATTCTTTGTGGGTTTTATTGTCATTGTCGTTGTTTTAAGCATGAAGGTCTTAGTGTGTTTAGAACTCATTATCTCAAAAGTCCTTTTGCTCCTAATTCTCTCATCATAGTGCTAATTATGAATACGCTTATTCTGGTGTACATATTGAACTAGCTTTTTTATCAGTATTTGTCTATCTTATTTATTCTTAAATACTGCCAGTTCCCAGGAGATAAGTAATATAAAAATAATATTGCCTCTCTATGAAATTCTCAGTTATAAAATGTCACTCCAATATACCGTAAAGAGCACTGATGCAATGTTGTTCAGAACAGAAGGCTTTGCAAAGTAACCAGAGACAAGAAAAACTAACAAACAAGCAAAACCTCCCTTGGTCTGAAAACTGTATCTAAATATTTACTTTGCATGTTGTGTCTGTGTGTGTGTGTGTGTGTGTGTGTGTGTGTGTGTGTGCAGAAATATAGCATGACATGTTAATACCGTCTGTACTGATTGAATATAGAATGTGAACACACAAACGACAAAGCCCTTGTTTGTGAGTGTCAGATGTTCATCATGAAACACAAGGTAATCTCCTCACTACTTCAGCAGGGCTAAGGAGGAGAGACTTTTACTAGAGCACGTGAGCTAGGACAGTCTATAAACAGCTATGGAAGACGCTGCTTGAAAGGTCAACATCAGGGCTACAGTAGTTCAAATCTTACAAGACTCACACTGCAATTTTCTAGGTATTATGAAGCTGAAGTGAATCACACCCTCAGAAATTAATGGGATTTTGATTCAAAGTCATTATCCTAACTGTGCATGGTAAAGAAATGATTAAAGGACATTTCCTATCCTCTTATTAGTTTTGAGTATAAATGCTATAAAGTTATATGAAGAGATGTCTGAACAGTAACAATCCCTTTGTGCAGTTTCACAGGACTGAGACTAATTTCTTTGAAAATCTGTTGTGTAGCATGTAGCTATATAAAGCTCAGATATTAGCAGTTTGCTACCAGGTCACTGATTTTTTTTTAAATAGAATAAAAAAAACCCAAATATTCCAGAGGGGATATCAAAGGGGGAAAAAGGGTAGTAAGCCATGAAAAAAGCTAGAAATTCATTCAACGAAAAAGTTTTTGTCTAATTCACAAAGAATGAGGTGCAAGACAGAAAAAGTGTTTCTCAGCAAGCTTTGGGTTAAAACACAAGATTATTAGAAGATATTGAGAAACAACAAAGCTTTATTTGTTTTCTTTCTTCTTTGACATACAAAGTCGTCACCTTTGTACCAGAGCATCTCCCATAAAAAAACAAATCAAAACAAAACAAAACAAAACAAACAAAAACCACTCTACTTACAATCAAGACTATTTTAGCAGTATGCAGTTTTCATGGACTTACCTCTTAAAAGAAGTGAGAATGGATGTCATTGCTGTATCTCCTCCTATTCAACACCTAAAGGGGAATAACAAAGTCATGCAATTGTGTAATTAGCAATTACAACTTTGGCAAAAATAAAGGTTTAATCATGATTTTCAGAGAGACCTGATTTTCAGAGGGTAGGTACTCAATTGTTTAAAGATGTCCAAATTTGGGGACCCAAATATGACCAAAATCATTACTTTTTTTAACTTTAACTTTGACTTTTATTTTGATTTAACAAATTCAAAGGGGGCAATTATCATGCTGACTTAGCATGGGAAAGAGAGGAAGCAGTAAGGAGTGAGTAGAAGGTTTGAGGGACAGCCACAATGAAGGTGGTGATCAAAGACACTGCTCCAGTCTAACATCACTCAAGAGGTCCAGAAATAATGCTGACTGCGGGACCATCACCTTATCCTAGCTCTCATCATCTGCCAATGCATCTATCTGGCAGAGAGGTGAGAGGAGTGCATGCTACAAAGTGTAATGAAGCTGATATTTCAGTATGTGCTGAATCACATTCTGGTCCTTTTAGAGTGGAACAGCTGCTGTGGACAGTAAAACATTCAAAACTATATGTATGTGGTAGGGCAGGAGTTATGATTGCATCCCCTGTGTAAACCAATTGGAAATAATTAAAAGCAGTTTTATATTAAAACTGTGAATTCCTTTCCTTTGATTTAACAAATCTTAACTGGAGTAATAATTTAAGGAGAAAACTATTATACTTCCTTCAACTTGTTGAAATTTAACATAGTAAAATAAATAGAAACAAAAATAACTAATGACATTTTTGCCCTGATGAGAGCTAGACAGACATCTTGTGGATTTGCTGGATTTTCATACTTTTTTTAAAATGAAGAATCAGTTTGATATGTTTTAATAAGAACTTCTGTATTACATTTTACATTGAACTACACTGATTAGTTTCAGTGGCCAAATGTCCTCAAAAATAAATGGCTTAGATCAGTGGTGGCAACCTGCGACCCATGGGCTTCATGCAGCCCATCAGGGTAAAACACTGGTGAACTGCAAAACAGGTTATTTACTGTTTACATTGACCATCTGCAGGCATGCTCCTCTCACAACACCTAATGGCCACAGTTCCAGCCAATGGGAGTTGTGGGAAGTGGTGCCCCTCCATATCCCTGTATTTGCTATAGCTCCCATTGACCAGGAATAATCCACCAAAAATGTTATGCTTATAAGGATCTTTATGTGGGGGAAAGGCAATATGCTGCATTTATTGAGAATACAATGGTGAAACAGTTAGCATAAGCTTATGGCGACAGACATATACACACACACACACTCAGTTGATGATGTATTTACCAGTTCATGGTCTGTGGATTGATTATGGGCAGAAAAGTAGGGGTTTCTCGATCCGGGCAAATTTTCCTGTCTTGGCAAGACATCTTCACGTTTAAGGAAAAACAGTTTCTTTTTTAAAAATATTTTTTAAATGTGGGTTTAGTGGGGTTTGTATTTTGTTTTGGGTTGGGTTAATGTGGGGTATGTTTGTTATTTTTAGGGGTGGGTTGTTTTTTTTTGCTATGCTAAGTTGGCTTTAATTACAAATATTTTGTTTTAATCGATAAATGCTTGCTTTTTTTTTAAAGAGCCATTGAATTGCCCACTGGGTACAGCTTGATGGAGATATACAGCAATATTTGGCATTTTTATGTTTGTTCTTCGCTTCTGCCTAGAACATTTGATTTGTGGCTTTTGCACTTATTTCTTATACTTTTTTTTAACTTTTTTAATATATATAACAAGGTTGACTTTTTGTTACAGAGATGCAACCTTTGTTACAGAGAAGCTATATGCACATTTGAACAAGGATATTAAATTACAATTAAGAAATTATACTCTTTTACTTATTTTACAATACTAATCTTAAAATTTAAAACAAAATAAAAATAAATGAAAATGTAAAACAAAATAATAAGACATTATCACTGCCTTGGAATTAGCATTAGACACAATATTCTGACTGGTTAAAGTGAAGGTCCTTTTTGCTTTTTGAAAGGGTACCTGGCAAGTACACTGAGGCACATTACTTTGTATAAAGCTACATTTTTGCTGCATAGTTACAGCAAACCACAGCTATCGGGGAGCTACAGGGGACTGTACCTAGGGTTGCTCAATGTAATCAATTTGTTTCATGGTCCCCTCCTCTGCAGACCCTGATGGGAGCTGCAAATTGCCCACCACTGGTGTAGATACATGGCAGATGTATTTCTAATGCTGATGTATGCAGAGGAGAGACGGAACTATCTTTGATATTCCGAGAATGTGTTAGGTTTAATCTAGGATCAGAACTCTAGTGCAGGTTTGAATTAACGTCATTGGCTTGATAAATGCCAAATTACTTTTCTGAGGAATAATAAGGCTAACAGGGACAGTAAATAAGTTAATTAGCAGTGTGAAACAGAAGGTCTGTAGGACAAACAAGGTAAAGACCTTAATTTCCCTTCTCTTATACACTCTGAGTATCTTGGATTTGCTCAAAGAACGAGTAACAACATATTTATTCAAATTTTAGATGTTTGACATTTGTGTGTCAGGTTATTTGTGGGTTTATAGCACAATAAATGTTTGGCCAGATAAATGAAAGAGGTTCAATTTAAAACTATTAAAAAAAACCTAAAAAAAAAACCCTATTGGGTAAGTTCATTGTCCGTGATCATCTTAGCAAAATTAATTGTATATAGTAAGAAGGCTAGTAAGTCATGCAGATCCTCATCCAGTAGTAATTGAAGTAAATGAAACTATGCCAGCTTACATCACCTGAGAATATGGAAGAATTCAGTCCTGTAGTTTTTAGTAAGGCACAATTTCAGTGACCTCAATCTGAGAGAAGACAATTTCCCATAAAGTCAGTGTCAGGAAAGCAAATTCAAGATATTGAAGTGGAACTGGGTTTTGCTAGTGTTTTATAAGGCTTGTATCTCATTTCATTCAAGTTGGTCCCCAAGTTGTCTCAAACTACACTCCTGAGTTGTGGCTGCTGGATCAAGCCCTTAATTTATAGAGCCTGACTTCATGCATGTTAAATGACCAAACCTATTGCACTTAATTTAATCTCTAGCAGCAGAATTTGCTGAAAGTATTGCAGTCTGCAAAGGTGATTTGTTTGGAAGTCTAACAGTTACACTCGTTTAATATTGCCCTATCCTATCTCTTCTAAAATCACTGTAAAGAATATGCATAGTGATTTGAAAAAGGCATGCAAAAGCAGAGCTGCTGGAACAAAATTTTTAGTGGGGACACCATAGAAACCATGTATTTGGTGCTTGTTGTTATGACTTGAAGTGGATGGATGCTTCCCCCACCCAGAGCTGCTAGCTTCAACACCACTGTTCAAAAGCTATTGTAAATTGCATTTTTCTCACTATACACTGCTTTCAGAGACCATAGCCATGGCCTAGCATACCAAATCAACCATTCTTTCAATTGATGATTATTAAGTATCATATGGATATTCATTACTGATTTACATTCTTTCTAATTGATTTTAAATTCAAAGTTTTTCAAATTTTTGTCTGATGTTTATGATGCGAAAGATGTAGGATAAAAAGTAATTCATGTTCCCAAATTATAAATTATAAATAATTACAATTCCCAAATTATAAATCATTCAAATGCATGTGATTTTTAAAATGTCCGTAGTACAGTTCATTCTTTTAAAACTGGACCTATTTAAAAGTTAAATGGCTTGTATGTATATGAAGTATATAGACAAGAATGAAAAATGTGTGGCTCACCTCTCAATCTGGGGAATTTACTCTAGTTCTTATGCATAGTTTCTGGAATGTACCAGAGAGGCTGACTGGATTGTGTACACTGAGGGTATGTCTACTCTTGTATACTCTTTCGAGAGAGGAATGCAAATGAAGATATTTGAAATTGCAAATGAAGCCGGGATTTAAATATCCCATGCTTCATTTGCATAATCACATTGTAGAGCTATTTTGAAATAACATGCTGTTAAGATGTGGTTATTTAGAGAGAAAACCCTTCTCTTAAAATAACTGGTAACCCTCATCGTAAGAGGAATAAAGGTTATTTCAAGAGAAGGGTTTTCTCTCAAAATAACTGTGTCTTAACAGCGTCTGTTATTTTGAAATAATGCCATAAAGTGATTATGCAAATGAAGCATGCAATATTTAAATCCTGGCTTCATTTGCAATTTCAAATGTCTTCATTTGCATCCCTCTCTCGAAAGAGAGTGCAAGTGTAGACATACCCTGAGTGACTAGACTTCTTTCTTAGACCCACATTTCAAAAGTTATTTAAGCACATGCCTAAATGTAATCATATGCTTAAGCACCTTCCTGGAACAGGACAAACTCCAAAAAAGCTTATCATCTATGTTAAGGCAAGATATAATATATATAAAACAATCAATCAGAAAGGAGAGGATGAAAGAATATATATGAAGATATACCTAGCTCATAGAAGGGACCTTGAGAGTTCATTGAGTCCAGTTCCCTGTCTTCATGGCAGGTCTAAATACCATCCCTGACACATTTGACCCAGATGCCTAAAGGGCCTCCCTCCAGAACTGAACTGATAACCATGGGTTTAACAGGCCAATGCTCAAACCACTGAGCTATCTTTTCCCCAATGACCATAACACTGAAAGGAAAGTATGAATATATAAACTGACTATATGCATAAGTAGCATATAGGGAATATATAATATAGCATATGTGAGGGAATTTAGGGATATATATATATATATGTTAGTTATTTGTCATCATGAGATGTGGAAAGCCCCTTTAATTGGGCAGAATGGAGCTATCTGATGCAGTATAAAGTGCGAAAACTTTCTTACATAAAGACATTGTATTCATCGCCTACTGCTTCAGTAAGGAATAATGGATATAACTCAGAAATATTTACTTTGTCTAATGGAAACTTTGTCTAAGTATTTCCTTTGTCTAAGGGTCACCTTTTTTGCCCTTACTTTTTGCTTTAACAACCATAGAACCAAACATTACAAAAATTCAGCTCAGTAGTAGTGTTGAAGGCATAAACCCACTGGATGTTAGAATTACATTATATATTGATGATGTAATTTTTATCTAATTCCTAGAAATCTCTTGGGGGAAGCAACCAATGAATCAGAAAGTTGTGGGGAAGTATCACTGTAAAATGTTAATCAAAGGAAGATCATGGCCCTATGCATGAAACTTACATCATCAGAAAGACAAGTGCTACAAAGATAAATATGGGTTCATTTGAGGTAAAGATTCAATTAGATATTTCCGAGTCCAATCGTCACATAATACTGAACAGCTATATGATCTCATTTTCACTTCCCTGTAGAAATTGATGTATAACATTTGAATGACATTCCTATATAATGGACAGATAACTTGGCAGCTATTAAAATGAACACTCTTCCCACCTTTGCCTTTCAGTTCCAAACACTGCCAATTATAATATCTGACAAAGTGCTCTAGGGAATCCAAGAAGAATATCTCTTTTAAACTATATTTAGAAATAAGGAGGTGAGAGAGAGGGATGTGAATGTAGGGCTTGATATTCAGCTGAGGCCTAGGAATGCCTAACAAAAATTGGGATGTGATGCAGCTGAGGCTGCTGTTTGATGGGATGGTACAACTGGGTGAGTTTGAGCAGCTTTTAGGCTACTCTGGGATGATCATTATGCAGTCTGGCAAGACTACCACATTCACACATTAGGACTGTGTGAAGTGGAGATACAATAATGAGCTGCCAGAAAATTAAGGTCATTTTTTATATCAAGTTTTGCCCTCTTACAGGATTTACAAACTAGGCAGTATGGATGGAATCCTGACTCCACTGGAGCCAATGACCATCGATTTTAATGGTGCCAAGGATTATATCCTGTGACCCTAATTCACTGCTGTGTTTCTCTAGTTACATGCCAGGTGTAATTTGTTGAAAAACTAGGCAAGAAGGCCACAAACAAAAGCATGGAGAGAGGATAAGCAGCTGCCCTGTGGACAGGCAACTTTGAAGGGCCTGGGGGGCCCAGCTGCTACTGTTTCAATCACAGGCCAGGCAGCATGAAAGGGTTGACTAGGAAAAGCATCCTTCTTGCCCCTATCCTTTCTGTCTGAGGCCATGCCCTGCTAGGCAATAACACATTTTCCGAATTAGGTGAAGAAGTGATAAAACAAGATACCAGGGAGAATGCAATGCTTGCTTACTGATGGGGAGACATATCAATATATTCTACCCCAGTAAGGGCTGGTATTTAGTATGGGCTTTAAGATATAATATCAATGTTATTTTATCCAGCAAAGCACTGAAAAAATTATGAAATGACCAGTCACCTGAAGGATGAGAGGTGAGAAAACAGAGAGCTTTATTTATATCTAGAACCCAGAGGAACACAACGTCTGGTGCTGTCTCATGGCTGTAATTAAATGAATGACTGAATATAGACATCTCAGGGATTTGTTTATGTCTGTTAAGTAATTATTTGACCTTGCAGGAAGATAAATCGTTAATACCATATTTACTAGTAGCAGCATGCTTGTTTGTAGCTAGGAAATTTTTTAAAAAGCATTTATATCTATTAGTTAATAGAACAGATTTGGAGTATAGTGGTACAGGAGAAACTAACAAGTTTAAATTCAACAAGGGAGAGAAAAAACTTCCAGTATTTAAATATCTGACTTTTTATTCAATGTTTAGATAAGATACCTTCAGTAGCTGTGGAACAAACACATCAGCATTTTTTTCAGTATTGGAAAGGAAATTGTCAGGACCAGCTGTGAAGCAAGATGCATAGGAGGTCTGCTGCACTATAGTTTTCTCTTTTGAAACAGAAGAAATAAAAGAGTAACAAATGGTAACACTTATTAGTTCTATTGTATTAGTATCTATGAGGCCTAGTAATGGGCTAGGACCCTGTTGTACTAGGTGCTGCACAGACATGGAATAACAACTACTAGAGTGCCTGCCCCAAAGAGATTACTAAAATAATAACTGATAACCGCGATAAAACATAACATAAAGAAAAATTAGGCTCTCTCTTTAAATGAAAAGTATATCAGCTTATGTGATGTAGGATTATTTTATATTAGGCTATGTCTAGACTGGCATGATTTTCCGGAAATACTTTTAACGGAAAAGTTTTCCGTTAAAAGCATTTTCGGAAAAGAGCATCTAGATTGGCATGGATGCTTTTCCACAAAAGCACTTTTTGCAGAAAAGCATCCGTGGCCAATCTAGATGCGCTTTTGCACAAAAAAGCCCCGACTGCCATTTTCGCAATCGGGGCTTTTTTGTGGAAAACAAATCTCAGCTGTCTACACTGGCCCTTTTGCACAAAACTTTTGCGCAAAAGGGACTTTTGCCCGAATGGGAGCAGCATAGTATTTCTGCAAAAGCACTGACAATCTTACATAAGATCGTCAGTGCTTTTGTGGAAATTCAAGTGGCCAGTGTAGACAGCTGGCAAGTTTTTCCGGAAAAGCAACTGCTTATCCGGAAAAAGTGGCCAGTCTAGACACAGCCCCTTAATGTTTAAATTAATAAATGTTTAAATATTAGCTCTTTTTTATTACAAATGTTGCATAAAAGCCTCTACCTGTGCTATTATTTGTTTTACACATGGATTTTCTGGAAATACACTAAACTGTAAGCTCCTGCCAACACATGACTTAGAAACTGACAAAAACCTCCTGCTGATTGCATTGCTGAGGGGAAAGGCAGTTGTCTTCTAAATCACTTCATTACTGATGGTTTGAGAATGATTCTCTGAAGCTTTGTAATTGTTTCAGCTTTTAAACTCTGTAACTGGTTGTAATCTTTGTTAAACCTTGCAACTTTGTAACTCAGACACTTAGCATTATACATTCCGAAACGTACTGTAAGCTTGATGATTGTTGAGCTTTGCAACTTTGTAATCTTTTTGTAACTTCCATCCGCTCTGCTTGTAACTTGCTCTAAACTGCATTCTCTCCCGGAATACGAATGTGTGTGTGTGTGTATAGACCATTGGGGCAACATCTAGACTGGCGGCTTCTTGTGCAAGAACTCTTTGGTAGAAGAGTTCTTGTGCAAAAAACTCTTCCACAAGAGCACGTCCACACTTCCATGTGCTTTTGTGCAAGAGCATCCATGGCAGTGTGGACGCTTTCTTGTGCAAGAAAGCTCTGATGGCCATTTTAACCATAAGAGCTTCTTGCATAAGAAATTCATGTTGCCTCTCTATACTGCCCTCTTGTGGAAGAGCTCTTGCGCAAGAGGGCTTATTCCTCGTGGGGAGAGGAATAACTTCTGGAAGAAGCCCTGTTTTATAACACTATACTGTAAATTTACTTGTGCAAGAACGCTCGTGCAGTGTAGACAACAGGCAAGTTTTTGTGCAAGAACAGCTGTTCTTGCACAAGAAGCTACCAGTGTAGACATAGCCTGAGTGTTTGGGATTAGAAACTGCAAGGCTGAACAGTGGAGCCAGGTGATCAGTCATCAGATCAATCAAGGCTGAGCAAACAAAGAAGACACTGCTGCTCTATTGGATCAAGGAGGAAGTCTGGGCATGCTCCCTGGTGATGAATGTGGACGAGTCACAGGGGTTGTACAGAGGCAATAAAAGCAGAGAGCATGTGGCAGAAACCCTCTTTTCTGAGAAGCTCCTCTTTGTGTAGCTAGTTTCTTTCCTGCCCAGCTCCCCAGCCATGATCATCAGACAAACCCTCCAGGTGCAATATCTGCAACCTATATGCATGTGTAAGTGTGTGAGTGCCTGAGGTCAGGAATGAATGTGTGTAAATGAATGAAGGTGTTTGTGTGTGAAAAAGATAGCTGGTTCCCCTTCAGTTTAAACCTTTAGTGGCAGCTCCATCCTTTTTAGTTTAACCATATAGTGGAGTGTTAATTCCTCAATCAATAAATCCATACTAGTGTGACTCTGGGTGGTCTCTAGTAGGAAATTTTTGGATTACAAAAAATATATTGGGAAAGCAAAGTCCCTTACAGTAATTATTTTCTCAATGAACAATTAATATGAAAAGTTATACATTTTTTAAAATAGCCAAAAAATAATAAAGAATTTGAAATTCAAATATAATCCAACAAGTTCCTATAATCTGTAGTATAAAACTTCAACATTGTGGCCTACGTTTTAAGAATCAGCTCTGATTTTGTGCGCATGAATCAGCTCTGATTTTGTGCGCATAAATCAGTATGTGCAGTTCAGATAATTGTCTATCCATTTGGCATGGACTGAGTTTATGTGGTCAAATAAGTCCAAGGGCAATATTTGCTTGAGAAATGTAGAGGACTGCCTTAGGCGAACATCAGCTTTGGCCTTTTGTGGTACATGATTGTCCCCAAAAATCACTGACCCAGATCATAACCAATTCCACGCAAACTTTCATATGCTATTAATACAAATCTCCTTAAATTATCAAAGAAATAAGTTTTCTTGGTCAGAAATCACTGAACAGGGTGGTTAAAAACATTGGAGGTGCCCAAGAGAGAGTTTGCCACTAAGTCTAAAGTTGGCCCTATCAGCTACCTTTTTTCCATCACTCTGCACAATATTAATATAGAATTCCCATTATCGATATTTATATGACTTCTTAGGCTAGTAAAGAATTCCTATCTGAAATTTAAAAAACAAAACAGTGTTTTGCCATCTTTCTATCAGTCTATTTGTCAATAAAATCCCTCCATGAAATGGAATATGCAAATAATGTGACTGTTACAATTAAGTTTCCTATTTCTGCACAATCATTTCAGGATCAGTGTCAAATAAATCCTGTTTACTAGGCGGCAAGGCCTTCTTTATTTCCTGTTGTTAGTGTACGAGATCCTATTAGTTTTAAGAATCCAATCACACCATTCTTTCTTTTCTGGCATCTTTCCTGAAAAATATTACGTCAGAAAATGCAACTATAAATCCTAGAAAAAACATTCACTTCTCCCATGAGCCATTGGTTTTCCACAAAAAGGATCTCTTCGCCTCCAGGCAGAGATTCATTCCCTTCCCTTCCCAGCCTCACTAACGCATCCTAGAATTTCACTTTTTTTCCTTATGTTTCAGAGGGAGACAATCTATATAATGAATTAATTGTTCATACATCCCTATCCACTCTCTTACTGCTGCTACAGAATGGCACACTGAACCTCTCTTAAACGGGACTCTCTGGTCTGGCAATATCCCTGGTCCAGAACTACCAGGAATGTTCCAGGATCAGAGAGTCACAGTGAAGGTCTGGTGGCTAGGAGACCTGCAGTGGAACTGGAGCCTAGTAGCTGCCTTGTGGCAGCATAACCGGGAACCAAGCAGCAGGGCTGCCGCCTGGTGGCAACACTGAGGGTCAAGGGAGAGGCTGCAAGGGTGCACAGCAGTGGGCCCGTCAATGAAAGCCACCCAGCAGCACAACCCTAGCAGCCCTACTACTGCTGAGTGGTGCAGCTACCTGGCAAGACTAGGAGGCAGGGCTGCCCTGGGTCAGAAGGAGGATCTGAGTCGCCCGCTGACTCCGGGTTCCATGACTTTGAAATGCACAAGAGCCCCCTCTGGGGACTCTTGTCCATTTCAAAGCAGGCACATGCATGCAGCCCAGAGTCATCAGGACTTCCTGCTGGCCCCAGGCTGTATGCAGAGGGGTATATAGGAATGGAGGCAGGGGGATGGGCAGTGAGGGAGTGCTCATGGGGAGAGGTTAGGGAAGCATGGAAGTGTAGGAATATAGAGGAAGGAGGTGGGAGTAGGGATAGGAAGTGTGGGGTAGAGAGGGGAGGGCTTAGGGAGGATAGGTGGATGTAGAAATGGAGGTGGGGGTAAGGATGGCAGGACGGGAATGGTGGATTAGGGAAGATATTGGGGGTAGGAATGGATCCAGGGAATGGGGGGTGTATGAATGGAGGATGAAGGTGAGGCTAGGAAGGAGGGGGTGGGCTGTGGGCCATGGAGTATTTTATTGGAGGTTGGGGCAGGAGCCTGAAGGGTACAGGCAGGGAAGACTGGCTGGGGATTGAAGGGAACAAGCAGGTGGGATGGGCCAAGAGCATTTGGATAGAGGGGCCCATCCAGTGTGTGGTGGGTGTAAGTGGAGAAAGGTTCAAGTAACTTGAGGCCATGGAGAGACCAGCTGGGCTCCGTGTAAGAGTAACAGGCTCTCTGGCCACAAAAGTGACCAGTTAGAGGGAGGGTTGGCGAGCATAGTAAGCAGGGGGTGCAGCCCCCAAGTTGTCATTAAGGGGGATCTTTCATCACTATTTACTGTCTATCAGGAATTACATTTTGCTACCCTATTTAGCCCATTCATAAGGAATAAAAAGGGAGGCTGTGATTTATTTCGGTGTCTGTTTCATCACTTGTTGCACATGACCACTGTCAAAGAAAAATGTAGATTGAATTATATCAGGTCAGCAAGACATTCTTCCTCCAGGTTCAAATGACTAGGTTATGTATTTTCCAATGTCTAGCACTCTGGGATAGCATGGCTAACCATATATCCATTAACTGAAATGTGCTCTTGTCCCATCTTCTCTTTAAAACAGTAATACTAACACTGTGGCATGAGACCCACAAGTAGCTCTTTATTGTGTCTCCTCTAGCTTTTTGAAGCACGTGATGTTAAACTGTGGTGTGTTTTAATTATTAACCAATCAGGATGTTATTACTATGTTATTAGCCAATCGCAGAATATTTGACCAATCATTATGCTGTGAAAAGAAAGAAAGAAAGAAAGAAAGAAAGAAAGAAAGAAAGAAAGAAAGAAAGAAAGAAAGAAAGAAAGAAAGAAAGAAAGAAAGAAAGAAAGAAAGAAAGAAAGAAAGAAAATTCACATTATTCTGGCTCTTTTGCGTAATGATGATCACTAATTTGGTTCCTGAACCATTGAGGTTTGAGTATCATTGCTTTAAAGTAGACTGTTAGGGTGTGTCTAGACTACATGCCTCCTTCAATGGAGGCATGTAGATTAGCGAGATCGGAAGAGGGAAATGAAGCCGCGATTAAAATAATCGCGGCTTCATTTAAATTTAAATGGCTGCCCCGATCTGCCGATCAGCTGTTTGTCGGCAGATCGGGGGAGTCTGGACGCGATGCCCTGACAAAGAAGCCTTTCTTCATCGACACAGGTAAGCCTCGTGAAACCAGGTTTACCTGTGTCGATGAAGAAAGGCTTCTTTGTCGGGGCATCGCGTCCAGACTCCCCCGATCTGCCGACAAACAGCTGATCGGCAGATCGGGGCAGCCATTTAAATTTAAATGAAGCCGCGATTATTTTAATCGCGGCTTCATTTCCCTCTTCCGATCTCGCTAATCTACATGCCTCCGTCGAAGGAGGCATGTAGTCTAGACACACCCTTAGAGTTAATTGTTTTAAAATTACTATAATAGGGAAGGGACAAATATTGAAAATCTGTACCTGTTTTGCTGGTAAGGTTTAATTGTGTAAGATTTCTATTACATCTAATTTTGTAATAATGAACAGTTATTATTACATCACTTCTTAAACTATTTTTAAATAAAGCCATTTTCTTTCTATTGCTGTGTTTTAAATTTCAAACTTGAAAGGGTATTCTCAAATGAGACTCTGAAGCCCAAATTTCCAAAGGCAGTTTCTAAAGGTACACATGCATTTTGAATCCCCAGTAGTCTGTACCCACAGTCTTTTAAGTGATAAGTCTCAGGGGGTAGCAGTGTTAGTCTCTATCCGCAAAAACAACAAGCAGTCTTCTGGCACCTTAAAGACGTAGGGTATGTCTACACTACAAAGTTAGTTCAAACTAACGGATGTTAGTTAGAACTAACTTTCCTAGGCACTACACTAGCGCTCCGTTAGTTCGAACTTAATTCAAACTAACGGAGCGCTTAGTTCAAACTAGGTAAACCTCATTTTACGAGGATTAAGCCTAGTTCGAACTAGCTAGTTCGAATTAAGGGCTGTGTAGACCCTTAATTCGAACTAGTGGGAGGCTAATCCTTCCTAGGTTTCCCTGGTGGCCACTCTGGCCAACACCAGGGAAACTCTATTGCCCCCCTCCCAGCCCCGGAGCCCTTAAAGGGCCACAGGCTGGCTACACAGTTTGTTCCAGTTCCAAGGCTGCCAGCACCCATGCCAGCACACCCTGCACCTGCCACAACATGAGCCAGCCTCCCGAGGACACCCAGCCCTCCACTGCTCCCCAGGACCAGCCTGGCGGCTCCCAGGAGCCTGCCCAGGGGCGCAAAAGGCGGGCGCCCGCTTGGTCAAGTGCAGAGATCGTGGACCTCATCGAGGTTTGGGGGGAAGCCTCCAATGTCCACAATCTCCACACTAGCCACAGGAATGCGGCCATCTACAGCCGCATGGCTGCCAGCCTGGCCGCCAGGGGCCACCAGCGCAGCCGGGAGCAGGTGCGCTGCAAAATCAAGGACCTGCAGCAGTCCTACTCCCGGGCCTGCCAGCCAGGGGCCGACCCGGAGGCCTGCCCCCACTTCCACGCCGTGGACCACCTCCTGGGGGCTCATGCTGTCCCTGCCCCCCGGGACGTGATAGACCCCGGAGCAGAGGGCCCGCTCCAGGAGACGGAGGAGGAGGAGGAGGACACCGAGAGCCAGGAGCCTGCCGACAACCTGCCCGGGATCCGGGACCCCCGAGTCACCCCACAGAGCCGCTCGCCTGTGTCGTCGGAGGCCGGGGAGGCGTCCACCTGTGAGTACCATCGTGTTCCCCTTATGTGCACGGGGGGCTGGGGCGAGAGGGAGCCCCGGGATCATGCGCCTGGGCCTTGCCCACCAAGGAACAGCAGCTGGGAATCCTGCAGGGGCCCTGGCCTTGCAGAGGGGAGCTGGGTTTCACACACCTGGGCCCCTGGGGTAATTGACTGCTGGTCTTGTTGCACCACAGCTGCAGCACCTGGGCCTGCAGGGCACACCACCCCACCTGCAGCAGCTACCTGTGCCCGGGCAAGCAGAAGAGCCAGGAACGTGGAGGAGTACCAGAGGCGGCACCTCCGGTTCATGGATCACCAGCTCCGCACCCAGGATCACTGGGTCCAGGAGGACCTAAGGCTGCGCCAGAGGAGTCTGGAGGCCCTGGAGGAGCAGGGCCATGCCCTGCGAAGCCACCTCCAGAGCCTGCTCAACCGCTTCCCATTTCCTCCTCCTGCTGCTCCCCCTGCTCCTCCTGCTCCCCCTGCTCCCCCTCCTGCTCCTGCTCCTGCTCCCTCCACACCCTCCGTCCCTCCTGCCCCCCCTCCACAACCATTTCCCACCGACGCCCCCAGACTTGCAATGTGGCGAGACGGGAGAGGCAGCCGGACTCCCACCCCTGGGCTTTCCTTTCCCTTCCTCACTTCCCTCCCCTTCCAGCTCCCTCGTCCCAGGTTTCCCCCTCCCCTCTCCCACCCTCATTCCTCCCTTCCCCCACCCACTTATGTGAAATAAACAGATGTTTTTTTTTGAAAAACAGGTTTCTTTATTTTACAGTAGGTAGGGAGGAGAAAGGGGAAGGGGGGTAGGGTGGAAGAAGGCCCCAGTGGGGCATGCAAGGGAGAGGTCAGTCCTCCTCCTCCACGTGGAAGCTTTCCCGCAGGGCTTCCCGGATCCGGACGGCCCCCCGCTGGGCTTCCCGGACGGCGGCGGTGTGGGGCTGACCGTAGTGTCCAGCCATGCGGTCAGCCTCAGCCATCCAGGCTGGCAGGAAAGCCTCCCCCTTTCGCTCACACAAATTGTGGAGCACACAACATGCTGCCACCACGGGAGGGATGTTGTGCTCGGCCAGGTCCAGATGGGTGAGGAGGCATCGAAAGCGGGCTTTCAGTCGCCCGAAGGCCCCCTCCACCATGATGCAGGACCTGGTCAGCCTGGCATTGAAGGCCTGGCGGGAGGGATTGAGGTGCCCCGTGTAGGGCTTCATGAGCCAGGGCTGCAGTGGGTAGGCGGCATCCCCCACCAGGCAGACGGGCATGTCCACGTCCCCGACCCTGATGTGGCGGTCGGGGAAGAAGGTCCCGGCCCGCAGCCGCTGGCACACGGAGGAGTTGCGGTACACCCGGGCGTCGTGTGCTTTGCCGGACCAGCCCACATTAATGTCTGTAAACTGGCCCCGGTGGTCACACACGGCCTGCAGGATCACGGAGAAGTACCCCTTGCGGTTGACATAACAGGATGCCTGATGTTCCGGGGCACAGATGGGGATGTGTGTCCCGTCGATGGCCCCACCGCACTTGGGGAAGCCGAGGGCGCCGAACCCCCGGATGACGGCGTCCGGGTCGGCGAGGCAGACCACCCTGCGGAGCAGCACCCGGTTGATGGCCTTGACCACCTGCGGAGAGAGACACAGCAAAGCGCCAATCAGTGGGGCGCCCTGGTGGCTGGGAGCGTTTGTGCCCTGGCAGTGCCCCGCGCCCCACTCCCAGTAGGAACCCCCCTGGCAGCGTGTAATACGGCCGGGACAGACTGACCCCTCCGGTGCGGGGCGCTTTTGCCTCCTCCCGCCCCCCCTTTGTCCCTGGGGCGGCCCATCCCCTCCTCGCAACCCCCGTTCCCTCCGGCTCGGTGGCCGACGAGTGCCATACCTGCATGAGCACCCCTCCGACGGTGGATCTCCCCACGCTGAACTGGTTCCCGACGGATCGGTAGCTGTCCGGTGTGGAGAGCTTCCAGAGGGCGATGGCCACCCGCTTCTGGAGGGGGATGGCGTGCCTCATGCGAGTGTCCCTTCTGCGCAGAGCAGGGGCGAGCCACTCGCAGAGCTCCAGGAAGGTGTCCCTCCTCATCCTGAAGTTCTGGGTCCACTGTCGGTCCTCCCAGCGCTCCAGGATGATGCGGTCCCACCAGTCGGTGCTGGTGTCCAGACGCCAGACGCGGCGGGGCACGCCCGTGCCGGGGCACCGCCGCGGCTCCTCCACAGCCCCCAGGGTGGCCAGGCAGAGAGGCAGGGGACTGACTTGCACCAGGTGGTGCCAGGCAGCCTCGAGCCATTGCTGGCAGGCTTGTAGTAGCAAGTCCAGAAAGTGCACCAGAAGGTGCAGGGTGAGCTGTGGCTCCATGTTGCCACCTGCGGCGGCGTCCCCGAAGGGAAGCACCGACACAGACGGGCACAGAGACCAACGCTTTGCTGTCCCTCAGCGAGGTTGGCAAGCAAGCAGGAAAAGCTGAGAACCGGCTGTCCAGGGGGGGTCCCTTTAAGCTCGAGCCTCAGATAGACTCAGACAGCAGCCACACACAGCAACTACTGACCTGATGCCCTGCCAGAACTGGTTTCAGCTGCCTTTAAATGCCCCCCTGCATCTAATCAGTGTGGACGCGCTAGTTCGAATTAGCAAAACGCTAATTTGAACTAGTTTTTAGTTCTAGATGCGCTAGTTTGAATTAGCAAAACGCTAATTCGAACTAGTTTTTAGTTCTAGATGCGCTAGTTTGAATTAGCAAAACGCTAATTTGAACTAGTTTTTAGTTCTAGATGCGCTAGTTTGAATTAGCAAAACGCTAATTCGAACTAGTTTTTAGTTCTAGATGCGCTAGTTCGAATTAGCTTAGTTTGAATTAACTAATTCGAACTAAGTTAGTTCGAACTTGCGCTGTAGTGTAGACATACCCAAACAGATTTATAATCTTAGGGTACATCTACACTACAGAGAAGATCGAAACTGCTGCTGTGGATCTTCCAGGATTCGAATTAGCGGGTCTAGTTAACACAGCTAATTTGAACTGAGAGGGGCACTCTGGTTGATGCCAGTAGTCCTGCTTCCACGGGGAGTAAGGGTAAGGGAGCGTGTTCTCACTTCAACTTCCTGCTATGTAGACAGCGCCAAAAGTTGAGTTAAGGTACTTTGACTTCAGCTACGCATAGTTTTACAAGTGTGACCACTTGAATATCTAAGAACCTGATTACCATAATAAGTTGGTCAGACAGACAATTGCATCCTATTACTTCCGTTTATACATAATTTGCATTGAAAATATGACTACCAAATTTCAAGTGCATTTAGACAGCCAAGTTAAAGCCCATCTGCAAATTTTGCCTTTAGGAAAAAATGCTTGAGAATTGAAGTCCTTTCTCTGATCACAAAATGTTCATACATGACTAGATCACACAATTACATAACCATCAGAGAAATAATATGACTATAGGTGATAGAAACCTTAATAACCAAGTGTTGAGTTTTTTGTTAAAAAAACCCTCTTTTTATAAACAGACATTTTTCACATACAAGTATTGATTTTTTATCATTTTCAATTGAAATAGAGTATAATTTTATCAAAAATACTATTGAAATAGTTATCAAGATGGTTAGCAAAGTTTTCAGTTTACTAAACCCTCATATTTGAGTAAAAAAAGATTAGAAATAATTTCAATAACTATTTTTATATTTTTGATAAACTTTTTTAAAATGTGAAATATTTAGGAAACCTAGAAATATGTCTATGTGGAAACTTGCAAAAACATTTTTTCAAGATTTCTGGACCAGCTTTTCTCAGTTCCATGTACAATCAGATAAACCTTATTACACAAACATACATATGTATTATGTATGCATCAACTTTTAAATTTTGAAACTTTAATCTGAATGAAAACACTTACCATGTTTTACTTCATCAGGTTTGTTTGGATCACTTCTGGAACAGTCAAATTGTAACAAAATACAGTTGTGAAGGAACTAAATTGACTGGCACCCAGTAATTTAAACATAAATGCACACATTTTCCCATAATTAAAAGTACAATAAATATTAGCTAAAGGTTTGTTCAACATCTCTACCATACAAGAAATAATGTGTCAAAATCCTAAAACAATTTTCAAGAAAGACATATATGCCTGGGTTTTTCTCTTGTCCTTGTAACACAATAACTGGTTTGATATTTTTCATAATCATTTAGAAAGCTCAATACATTAAACTCAGCTTTGTGGAAACATGTTTTAGTCAGAATTCCCAAAGGCAACACAGTAAAGCTAGATGTTTCATTCACAGCTGCTTTAATAACAAAATGAAAAACTACAGTTCACTGATTAAAAAAAATCTTAAAATGCATTATGGCACCGTAGGGAAAAGTAAGATCAGAGTTTTAAATTCTTTTAGGCAATTTGAACAGTCAGTGTCCCACATATACAGCTGAGCTTCCTCTATATTAAGATTGTGTTTTGTTAGGTCCCATAAGACACAATGAAGACACAGCTGGCAATGAGTCACTTGCTAAAATAATAGTGTGCAAGATAACAATTGTGTTGACACATTTTCACAAAATATTTCATAGGATTTGGGGCTAGATTCACCAATAAGCTTTGGCTGCTTTGTATCACTCCACTGAAGCAAAGCAGATGTAAGTCTGGGTTAGCTAACCAATTAAGCCTAAAACAGTCTGGTGGAACTTTAGAGACTAACAAATTCATTAAATCATGAGCTTTTGTGGGCAAAACTCACTTCATCAGATGAGTTGGATTATAGAATCCAGGGTATATATAATAGCAAAGCTATTGTGCAAAAGCAATCCTCTATTTTCTTCCATCTATATGTGGAATACATTTGTTACATGCATTTAGCCATGTGCAGATTTACACCACCAGTAGAAACACGTGCTGATGGCTGTGGATGCTATGGGCATTCAGCTCATAGGCCAGGTAGCATTTGGATCTCTCCTGAATGTCCAATCAAGCACTCAGATTACAAGGAACACTGCTTCTAACTTGTGGATTCAATTTTTAAACTAGCCATTCACTCATGTTCTCAGTTCTTGTGCCCCATGCTGCCAGATATCCCCCCCCTCCCATTTGGGGCTGTTCAAAGGAATGGCAGTTGGGGCCAGAATGAGTCATGGCTGGCTCTGAGTAGCCACCATCCCTGCAGGGAAGAGGGGAAAGGAATAAGAAGCTTCCTACATTGTGCAACCTACTTAAACAGAATTGTAGCCCCATCATTTGTGAGAGTGCAGGAATTGACCCCTCAGGAACAGCTCACATGAGGTGTAAGCAGAAGAGAGGGGGAGTGTGCAGAGCTACTTAGTCTATGTTGCCACTTACTCCCGGTAGCCTGGGAGCACTGTAGCAGAACATATCCCCTCTCTCTGTGTTCTCCCTGGGTCTTTATGGTTCTGCACTGCCCCCACACAAGGCATCCATGGTTTAGCCCAGAGTGCAAACAGCCAGATAATGGCTCTCTCCTACATAGTGTGAAAAAAGTGTTCCCCCCACCTTCTCTCCAATCACAGACCTTATGTACGACAGCTATAAATGGGCCTCTCACATTGTAATATCTTCAAATCAGGGCATTAGCCTTTTTATGTTGACATTAATGAGCCTCATGAGCCTCTGAAGAGTGAAAAATGGTCCTGGGCTTTGTTATAATGAGGCTCCAAAGCGGAAAACATTTGAATAAGAGTTGATGTGTCCACATATTATACTAATTCCAATAGTTTCATTGATATCGTATGCTGTCCCAGTCTGTCTGCAGCATCCATCTACTGTCTCTTGTCTTATAATTATAGTGAAATTTCTTTGAAACAGGATTTATCATTGGGTTATATGTCTGTATAGTACCTAGCACAATGATCATCCAATCTCTGACTGAGGTTTCTAAGTGCTTCCATAGAACAAATAATTATCATCATTAATAATATAAAGGTAATAATCAGGATAACCTGAGAAAACCAGGAATGGATATTTACCTAGTTGGGTTCCCTAGTCAACCATATGAAAAAGTAGTAAAATGCCAGCAGGGGGAGCAAAACATTTCTTTCTGGTTGCTTACATATGGTAGCATTTTAGAATTTGCCAGTGAGGTAAACAGATTTTTGCTACAAATGAATTTTGCAGACAATTTCTTTTGTCCCCTTTTTGTAATGAGTGACTCAAAAGCCTGAACAATTAAATTGCCAAATTTTAAGCCGAAGTGAAACAGGCGCTGTCAGTCAAGTTCATACATTCTTGTCGTTTATCTTGCTTACTGGTCTGTTTGTAAGCAGAACTGACATGTTAAAATAGCACCAGCAGTAAACCATTGGTGCTGAAGTGCCTGCTATTCCCCACGAGTGCCTTCATAACTACAATTTTCTTTGTGGTGAAGTTGTAATGACAGCTGTCATCAGTGGGCTTTCATGAAACATACACTGACCTTTAGATGCTATATATTACAATTACTGTTGTAAAGCCTGGAGGGCCTTGCACTGGGATTTCACACTTCAACATAGCTGCAAATTGTTAATCCTGACTGAATTCTTACAAGACCTGGTGAGACAGAGCTTTGCTTTACATTATTTCATTTAGGACACCCCTTTCTTGAACACCGGGATCCTCACAAGGGGATGCTTGTTTAGAAAGAGAGGCAATATGTGGGCTCAAAGAGAAATATTCTGTGTACAAAATGTCAAGAGAACTCCTTCATTACAAAAGTAATTCAGGAAAAAAACAACAACCAGGTTCTACCATTTATTCATCCAAAAGAGTGCACAGATGAGACCCACATGATAGGCATTGCCTGGAAGACTGGTATATCCTTCTAAAAGTCTACATCTTCATAAATGTGAATTATGACCAAAACATAGTGACCTGAAAAGTGTAACAAGGGCCCTGCTGGACACAAAGAGGAAAAAGATGACAGGAGAAACCTGATACCAAAGGCTACATCTCTGACATACTGCTCTGCCAACCTGATCAAGGGAAAGAAAATAATGATTTGAGAGCCTATCTTTAGACATGCTTTTGAAAATGTGGGCTTGGATCTATTTTCTGTGATTACTCTTTTTCTGGGTGATGCAGACTATGAAAGAGAGCTCTTCAAACTATACACTGTTCTTTGCGTTGCTGCTAGCTTAATTATTCGTCTTTGGCATGTACAGAAAAAGCCCAGAACGGGCTAATATATGAGTCACTGCAACACATAATGTAATTATTATATCTATGCAACAGTTATGCATACAAGTTTGCAGGATCAGGACCACAATATGTAAAGGATCAGTGGCCTATTCATAATCATACCCATTTTCTTCCTCTCTCTACCTCACTAGCCTAGTTAAAATGGGAGCTGCCAGGTTTCTGTTTGAGATAAAGAATGGTCATCTGAATTTTTTATTCAGACTGATGAGCCTAGGGAGACTCATTCAGAAAATGATGCAGCTGTTAAGTTTAAGAGAGTTTTATAAATTGGAATCATTTGGATGTGCCTGATTTGAAAACATCTATGTAATATTCAAAAGTAGTCCCTGCAGAATTTTGCATACCAAATGTTGCACATCTATAATTTTGCATTCATTCCTCACTAACCTGTTTAATCTGTAGTAATTAATTACCTACCTGTGAAAAATTACCTCTGAATATTTACTCCAAAGTTTGGAAGATAAAATAACCGGGGCTCACTTTGTGGAAAGAATACACTAAAAGGTAATTTTCTCTTTGCTGTATAGTTTGTTACACAGAACTCTGTCTGACAGGTGAAAAGGAATAACATTTTAGAGTTAGAAAAAAAATCAAGGCTTGTCTCACCACATTTACTAGACAGAATTGCTGCAACATTAAGTATTAGCATACTGATGTAATAGTGAGTTACTAAAGGAAAAGGTGCGAGACTCAAGAATATATACTGTTTCCAAATCTTAAGAAGTAGTAGATAAGAAAGGGGCAACATATGGCCCACGGGACATATTCATCCAGAAAGACCCTTCAGTATAGTCCCTGAGCACTGCATGGTGGGGTCAGGATAGACTTGCCCAATGGAGTCAGCCTAGCACCCAGGCAGCCCACGTCCCCAGCAGGATCAGATAGCCCCTGGCCCCTCTACTTTTGCCCCACCTCCCTCACAGACTCAGCTCCACTAGCATGTGTAACTAAAGGCTACATTTTTGAATGTATAAACACAAAAACACATGTAAGAAAACAAAGGATATATTCAATTATGAGTTGTATATTTAATCCACTATAGCACCTCCAATAATATGTCAATTGTAAAATACCAAAAAAGGGAGACATAATTTATATTGTTGTCCAGGCAAACTTCATTTGTTCATCTGTAAGCAGGGATGCCGGACAGTTGTCCCACATGAGGGGGCGTTCTCAGTTGAAAGAACCTCATTAAACCAGAGGTTTCAATGCCAAGACCCTGTGAATGTAGAGGGGGTAGGGACAAGGGCTCTCCCTACACTGTTTTAACTTGTTTCCCCCCACAGTTCAAAGAAAGAGCTAATGGGCTTTATTAGGACTCTTTTTGTTATTTTAATTTATTAATCAGCGCTCAAACCAGTTGTGATAGGATGTACTGGTGCCTTATATCGATCAATTTTTTTTTTATTGTTCAGGGGCCTTTCTATATATTACTTAATTATTTATGCAGCCTTGAAACTATGTCCCTGAATGACATAACTTTTGAGATCATGAGTACTTGTGTGAACAGTGTAATGTTGATGGGAGATACTCTCCTGCTGACATAGCTATCACCACCTGTGAAGCTCTTTTTTAATGTCCATATAAGAGCTCTCTCCTGATGATAATGAAGCGACATGAGCACATGAGCACTATTACAGCTGCAGTGTTGTAACTACACAACTTGTAAGCTTGTAAGTGTAGACATGGTCTTAGTGTACACAGTTAACCAGGAGTAACATCAGTCCTTAAAAAATTATGTACTGGCTAAATTGCTTTCAGGTTATCACACTATTCTAGTCTATATGAGCTTGGGATAGTCTAAGATAGGAGCATTCGCAGATGGATGACCATACGAGCGCATGATAACTGACGTGAAGTAAAAGGCCTAGTGACTTCTGGGAGAAGGGTACCCCAACATTACTAGCCTAAGGAAATACAAATAAGGAAAACTGAATAAACCTCTCTTGCATTAGGCATAGCAGCAGCAGTGCAACACAATAGAAAGATTGTATGTCAGCTCGTGTGTTTAGGAGGAGGAGAGAGATAGTTTTTGGATGATGATGATAGAAATACAACCATCAATCATAAAGAAGGTAATGAGGAAGTAGATGATGATGAGAGAGATGATGACTAATATTTTAAGTTGTTCCCAACTAACTAGTAATTGAAATAATATTGTGCCTGATCATAGGATAAGACCATATAAAACCTCAAGGGCTGTGTCTACACTGGCATCCTTTTCTGTAAAAGGGATGCTAATGAGACATTTCGAAATTGCAAATTCCATGGGGGATTTAAATATCCCCCGCGGCATTTGCATGAACATGGCTGCCGCTTTTTTCCGGCTCGGGGTTTTGCCGGAGAAAAGCGCCAGTCCAGACGGGATCTTGCGGAAAATAAACCCTTTTCCGCAAGAGCCCTTATTCCTACTCTGAAATGGACCCATCCCACAACCATCCCAAGATGGCAGAGCCCCACACACTTGAGATTCCACTTTTTATGCAGCTAGGGACTACATTAGCTCCTTTGGCCACAACAACACTGGGAACTCATGTTCATGTGGTTATCCACCACAACTCTCAGATCTTATTGGAGGACTCTACTTGAATGAAGTCCCACAGAAAAATGTTGAAAGCCATAAACACATCATGTGTGAGTGAACACTTTTCACATCGTGGATCTATGGCTTATTACAACTCTCTATAATTCACTAACAACCCTCACGCTGCTGCTCACCCACACGTCCTTTCTTGCTCTTGACCAGATAGGTGTTAAACTTGAATGATCCTTTGAAATATCTCTTATCTGCTTATGCTAAACATCTGTTCCACTTGGTACCTAGCTGTGACACTCTAGCTTAGGCTACATCTAGACTAGCACCTTAGTCGGTATAACTTGTCATTCAGAGGTGTGAAAAAACACCCTTCTGAAGGTATGTATAGACTATATCCCTCTGTCGCCAGAGGGATGTAAATTAAACATATCGACTTTGCAAATGAAGCGGCGATTTAAATCTCCTGTGCTTCATTGAAAATAAATATGGCAACCTTGTTTTGCCGAGTCAGCAGTTTGTCTGCAAAAAGTGGCCATCTAGACAGAGATCAGTCTACAAAGAAATCCTTTGTTGGCCGATCCTGTAAACCTCATTTTACCAGGCATAAGGGATCTGGCGACAAAGGCTTTTGGCCAACAAACTGCTGACTCCGCAAAAGTTGGTGGCCATTTTTGTTCAAATGAAGCACGGGAGATTTAAATCCCTGCTTCATTTGCAATGTCAGTATGTCTAATTTACATCCCTCTGGCGACAGAGGAATCTAGTCTAGACATACCCTTAGTGACATAACTGACACTCATTGTAGCATGGATATGGACAGTGCTATGCTGGCAGGAGATGTTCTCCAGCTGTCACAGCTACTGCCTCTCAGTGGGGGGTGATTTAATTATGCAGTATCCTCTGAACTATAGTGGAGGTACAAAGTCACAATAGAGAATAAAATGCAAATAGACCTAAAGTTCAGAGGAGATTGGGGGAGTATACCCATTAGCAGTAATAACTTCTGAGCCAGTTATAAGCAGTTGTAGCTAAATCTTCTGGCTATTCTAAAGTGACTCCTCCTGCAGCACTAGAAAATACCAAATGCTAGCTTTTTAAAAAATGAAGGTTTCAGTGGCATGATCAGAAACTAACAAGCAGTTGTCCATCCAAAATGGAAATCTGCATGTGTGTGTATCCCAGATGAGCTAGGAGTTCATTTTTGGTCAGTTGGCTAAAATGTTATGAATCTGCTGGAACCCTATCACTTTAGTAGCTCCTTCTTATTTTGTATTTAACACAGACTAAGCAACAAGCCAGCAAAGTGGAACTGTAAACTCCCCTGTGGCACTTGACAGTGTCTCCCTTTAATTTGATCTGAAAGATGATGTCCTTGCAAAGTGTCTGTTGATAGTCACTTCTGAGGAGCAAAAGAAAGACAGAATAGCCAAGTATGATTGAAGACTGTCAAATAGTGCAACAAAGGGATTTGCTTCAGGTATACCTGAAGCAACCAAGTAAACATTAATTTAGCTACCAGAGAACTTGAAACTTGAGAGACAGGATAAGAGGCACATAACCCTTTTTATACTGCTTGTTTGCTATAACTGTGGTTTGATCTCGAGTGGTTTGGCAAGTAGGTCAACAAAAGCATTTGCAGTAATTGGCAAGGAGTTTCTAGAACACAGTGTCAGAAAACACAGTGTAACTCTTGAAAAGTAGTTGATCCTGAGGGGAAACATCAAGAGAGAATGTATTACAGTAATTTTGTACTGCTCAGTGAGCCAGTGGTAGATCAGTGGTTAGATCCGTGGTTTGTTTGACTGTGGTTGTATTACTTACTGAATTAACTTACTGCATTTTTACAATGAGTGACATTTAGAAACTTTGGTGAGTTGGAGACATGTAAAAAAATAAATTATAGGTGAATGTTACAATAGCTTGCGATAAAGAGAATTTGCCTTGGTTTTTGTATGCTAAATACACAATCAGAAATTATATAACCCCTCTATTTATTAGGTTGCCTAATACTTTCTATTATAAGGAATTTTTACCTTTGCAACCTTAATTCACCCCCTTTGTACATTATTCAGACTTTGCAGACTCCTTATCACAATCTGCTCTTTCCACTGCAAGGCACTTCCCTTGGGACTGGTTATTGTCCCTTCCACATTCCCATCTGGCTGCTTTCCTCCACTTGCCCTGAGTGCCAGTAGGGGACTATTGAGAGCACAAGGGACAGTCTTCTTCCTGAGTCAGGTTCCATAACATTTTGCACTACCTAAGAGCAGCCATTGCAGGAAAAGTTCTTCTCCTCTCACAGTGCTGAGATGGAATATAATCAGTGAAGATTAGGAGAGCTGACAGACTGGGAAAGGTGTGCGGGGGACTTCTCCTCACTCCTGTAAGGGGTGGAGTCTCGAGTGGAAGAAGCAGAACTGAGGGCAGCCAGACCTCAGTGCCACCCAGACTGAGGCATGCCTCTCCCCTCAGGTTTCCAGTTCTGCCCAGGGCATGCCACACAGTACACCAGCCACGATTTAAAGGGCCTTAGATTCTGGCCACCACTGCTACCACAGTAGTGGTATTGGCAGCCAGAAGTCCCAGACCCCTTTTAATTGCCAGACCATAGGAAATTTCACCTAATCAGTGGGCCTGGTGAAGATGGAATCTCTGGAAATTTTGGTGCCTAGAAGTTTTCTATTGAGATCGTACAATCTGAGTGGTACAATCTGATGGTTGCTAGGATTTTGCAACTGAATTCTATCTGAGGCACACATCAGACATGAAAATTTTCAGTCTAAAAAGTTTATGTTTGGCAAAGTTATAACAGGAAATAGGGTCTTGTTTTAGGGTGTGTTGAGAAACCTTTCGTAGATCAAGAATAGACCATCTGTGCAGCAATGAGCATGTTTTATATATGCAACCCACATATCTCCAGGGTATGGTGCTTTGTCCCCTCTAGTGGCACTGAGACCACTTAGGCTATGTCTAGAGTGTGGGGTTTTTGCAGGATACTTGAGGTATCCTTCAAAAAACCCCACTGCACCCAAGGAACGCATTTGCTCTTCTGCTTTTTTTCGTGGAAGAGCAGAGGCACTCTTTCGCTTGTTTCATGAGGCATAAGGGCTCTACCAAAAGAGGAGGCTTTTCCACCACCTGGCCCATCTAGACGGGCCTAAATGGTGGAAAACCATCTTTTGGGGGAAAAAAGGAAAAAGCTAGGGAAAATATGGAACGCATTTTGCATAGCTTTTTCCGCAAAAGCACCACAGTCTAGACCTAGCCTTAGAGATTCGTCTGCTACAATTTTAGCTAAGGAGCATGTGACTTTTAGCTCAGACAATAGAGTCTCATAAACTAAGCTACAAAACTCCTAGGTTTGATTCCACCTGCTGATGAACAGGGTCTGTCAGCATTACATATGTGCCACAATTAAATACAAATGTTCTACATGAATTCCTATTACTCAATAGGAAACAAAATGTTTTCCAGAAAGCCAAGGGTAACTTCAGAACTGAGAGATTTAGGAATAAAGTCTGTTCCCAGATCACGTCTATGCTAGGAAACTATTTCGAAATTACCAAATTTGACTTAAGAACTCCTGATTTAACAATATGAACTACTGTGTCTTCAGTATGGGGAAGCATTGAACTCAATCTGAGGCAGGCTCCGTTAATGTGGACATGCTAGCTCAGACTTAAAGTCCCAGGAAGCACACTGGGGGAAGCCTCCCGGAGGCCAATAAATTTAAATTAGCAGCACCAGAGCATCCACACTGATGTTATTTTGAAATTATTATTTTGTAATTAGCATTAGTCCTTGTGAAAAGCAGGGGTACAGAGGCTGAATTCCATAACCCATTATTACAAAATTACAGGCTTAGTAGTGTGAACACACTGCTTATAAATTCAAACCTGGGGGGAGGGGGTTATTTTGGAATAAGGTCCTAGTAGACCAGGTCTTACAGAGCTGTTAATCTGGGGGGTAACTCTTTGGCCCAGATTGTGATAACTTTGCCTACAAGAACAGGTTGGTCCTCCCTGGTCTGGCATCGTCGGGACCTGACCAGTCCTGAATGACAGAATTTGCTGGACTAGGGCAGATCTCCTGCCACCAGCTCTCGAGCTCATCACCTGCTGCTGGCAGGCTGCCCCAGCAGTCATCCTTGCCTCACTGTCCCCCGCAACCTGACTGGGCTGCTTGCCCAGTTACTGCTGGCTTCCGTCTCCTGCTGCGTGGCTTTTGTCCAAAGCAGCCAGGAGCAGCTGCAGGGGTTGGGCTCCAGTCCTGACTCCACGCAGCCCCAGCCTCAGCCCTGGCTCCTGCTCTGGCCCTGTGCAGTTGGGGGAAGCCACAGGTCTCTGGCCCCAGCCCAGTGTAGCCCCAGCCCCATGCAGCTGGGGAAAGACACGAGGCTTTGACCCTGTGCTCCTGGAGGTTGATGTGGGGACGCTGGCCCCACGCTACCCCAGGATTCCAGCCTCAGCCCTGCACTCCTTGGGGCTTCTGGAGGCTGCTTCAGGGCTGCATGTCCGGTCCCGCACTGCCCCCAGCCAGGCTGCCCACGCTGAAGCCCCGCCTGGCTGGCCCTCCTGCCCTTAGGCTCCAGGCTATCTGGTCCAGGAGCATCCATGATCCTACTGGACCATGGGAATGTTGCTGGACTAAAGAGTGCCAGATTTTGGAGGTACAACCTGTAGCACCCTGCTTAGAAGTAATCCCATTAACATCTTTGAAACTACTTATAGAGGAAAGAGTTGCTCAGATGTGAATAGAAGTATCTCACTCTGGCCTGACTGAAATGAATAGAGTCATCATCTATTTGCATTATTATAACTAACTGAAAGCCACATCTGGTATTTAATCATATTAAGATCATAATTGTGTAATGCTTGAAAATGTTTCACAGACAATTTATTTTATAAATAGGACTAAGCCACAATTTGATTTAAATTCTTATTCCAACTTTCTCAAGATTTAGGGATGTTTGGAGTATAAGTTTGGCTAATTCCTCATTCTTTTCCTTTTTTATTAGTTTACCAGAAAATAAGACAAAATTGCTAATTATAGCTTACAATAGAATCACTAAAAAAATTGTCCAAACTTACAGCTATATAATTGGTTGCACTGAGGATAGGCTGATATTTTTCCTCCACTGGTTGCTGCCTTCTTTATCTTCTTGTCTGTGCCAGACAGCTGCTACATATGGGCCTTACCTAGAATAGTTCCAGCCTGATTATATCAAATTGCATTTATGAAAATTTTCTCCCTACTTGCAATGCCGTGCATATGGGTATTCTACATTGAACACACTAGCTAGATGTTACTATTTGCCGATTTTCTTCACAAATCTGCTTTTGTTCTAAAATGGTGTTTAATATGAAAATAAATCACAAGGTGCAACTAGAAGGTAATTCTCTTGGCTATTATTTTATTGGGCTATTGACATTTCAGTACTTTGTTACTAATATATAGGGAAATAATGATTTCCAGAATACCAGGGCATGTGCAAATTCTTTTATTGTTAAAAGTTGTATTTTCAATTCAATGACTCACCATTTTTCTATGGTCCTTCTTATCTGCCCAGTTCCTGTGATATACATTTATAGTCAGACTTAAATTGTTGATTGCATAAGCAAACTGATAGATGGCTCATTCTTGATCTAGAAGAGGAGGAAATAATTCAAAGTGATTGAGAAAAAAATTGAATTGTTAGATGCAGAAAAAGAAAAGAGAGATTGTTCCTGCTCCTAAAATGATAGTTAAATGCCTAATTAGTGACAGGAAACTAAATAGCAGAATGGATTCATGATGCCCAATTGTTATCAGCATCAACTTTTTAAGGCATATTACAATAGTTTTATAATGAAATGTGCATGAGTGTACACAGAGAGAGAGAGAGAGAGAGAGAGAGAGAGAGAGAGAGTATAGAGACTGCAGATGAAATCCCAGCCCCCTTGAAGTCAAGAGCAATGTTCTTATAGACATCAAAGAATCCAGAATTTCACAGTACGGCTGTGTCTACACTGGACCACTTATTCCGGAAAAGCAGCCGCTTTTCCGGAATAACTTGCCAGCTGTCTACACTGGCTGCTTGCTTTTCTGGAAAAGCAATGATGATCTACTGTAAAATTGTCAGTGTTTTTCCGGAAAAATTATGTTGCTCCCGTTTGGGCAAAAGTCCTTTTCCAGAAAAACTGTTCCAGAAAAGGGCCAATGTAGACAGCACAGTAGTCTTTTCCTCAAAAAAGCCCCGATCGCGAAAATGACGATCGGGGCTTTTTTCCGGAAAAGAGCGTCTACATTGGCCACGGACGCTTTTCGGAAAAAGTGCTTTTCTGGAAAAGCATCCTGCCAATGTAGACACGCTTTTTCCAGAAATACTTATAACAGAAAACTGTTCCATTTTAAGCATTTCCGGAAAAGGGTGCCAGTGTAGACACAGCCTACATGTATTCTCAGACAAAAATAAAAGGAAGAGATAGGCCACATTCTGGCAGCTAGAGAAGAGAGTGAAGTCTAGTACCTCCATGGCTACATTTGCTGGAATGCTTCCAGTTCCACTTCCAGGCCAAACTGTTAGGCATAACTACAGGGTTGCAATGTATGGATGAGACAATGCTGTAGGGAGGAGGCTTACTGGGACCCGAGAAACCTTTTTGGAAAGGAGGAGCCTGCACAGGACAGATGGGTACCACCTAGACAAAAACAGAATGAGATAGCTGTCATGTATATTTAAAAAAGTCATACAGGAGTTTTTAAACTAAGCACTGGGGAACAGATGACATGTGCAGAGAAGCACACAATCCGAACAGAGAAATCCCTGTGGGAGGCTCTCTTAACAGACTTATCTATATCCTAGTAAAGATGAGAAGACAGCAATTGATTAAGTACAGCTGGGAACTGAAGTCAGACTGGGAATCGGTCAGACTACTAAACACATTGAGAAATTTTACAAGTGCTTGCATAATAATTCTAAAAGTCTAAATACTTCTTTTTTATGATTTGGGTTGGTAGAAATGATTACAGATTTCTGTCTAAGTTGGATAGCCAGATCATTTCCACAGCAGTGAGCTGGTAAATGTCTTCAGGCCCTTGGCAAAAGAATGAAGGGACACTCAGATAGGAGATGCTACATACTTTTAGTCTTGTGACCTCTGCTGCAAAGTGGTTTTTGTCTCATTTTCCATTTAAAGAGAGTTTGTCCACTTCTCCCATGCTATGTCCCGATGTGATTCAATCTATACCAGTCTTCTTGACATAAATAAAAAACCTGGTGCTTCCTCATCAACATCAGTGATGAGCTATTTGTTTTGAGTGGTCCAAATGCTGCATGTGACCTCGGCATCAAAGCTGGGTGTACGAATCTTGATGCTGTACTACAAAGGGTTACAGAATTTTAATCTCATTTTAGTAGTTTCTGTAGGTCATCGTGAAGTAGAATTCCTGTGTTTGCATTGACATTGTTAAGAAAACAAGATGTCTGAGTAGCTCTTTAAATCTGTGGAGACTGGATATGCAATAAGATTGGCAGGGCCACCAACATGGGGGGCAAAGAAGGCAGCTGCCCTAGGGCTTGTGAATTTAAAAGGGCCTGGGGCTCCAGGCAACCACCATAGCTACTACAGCAGAAGTAGCTGGACCCCTGGCAGTTTAAATCAATGTCATAGTGCCAGGTGGTGAATGCCATGCGCCAGCGGCAGAGGAGCCTACTGATGAATGTAATGGCAAAAAAGCTATTTACAATTGTGGAGGATGCCAGTTGACAGGTCACTAGCACCCGCATCTTTTCCTCTGTAAGGGGCCGTATTTTTCACTGGCTTTCCTGCTCCTAAAAACTGAAACTGCTCTCACAGCTGGGCCATGTGTGTGGATCAACTAATCCTCTCATCACACTGACAACCATTCTACTACAAGGTCCCATAGTGTTAGCTGCATCTACTTGGATCCCGGCTGGCTCCTGTTGCCAACTCCCAAATTATGTGGACCTGAAAATGATACAAGGTGAGTGCTATCCCATTTCCAATCCCCTATCATAAGTGTCTCCCTCCTCTCCTGAAATAGCTATAATGGAATGTCCTGCAGTCATCTGAATAGAATGTCTTAGATGGAGCCTGCAAAGCTGTAGAAACAACTTTAGACACAGTAACCCTGATTACTTGTGTCTAGCCTTGGCTAACTATGGCATCATGAAACACAGCCAGCTCACTGGCCTAGGTGAATGCTTCACCTTGAGCCACCATTGGAGCGGTGCTCATGCAGGTACGGCACTCACTGGCCACTGGGCCAGGAAGGGGTGCTGCAAGGAGAACATGGGATACTCCAGGGAAAATGGTCGGGGGGAGGTAGTGTAAGTGCCCTCCTCGGGAGGGTTCGGTCTGTCACAGCTGTGCTACAGACTGCCTGCAGGGACCAGAATTACAGTGGGGGTAGCTCCTGGGAGTGGGGCGAGGGGCAGTGGTGGGGAACGAACACTCCCAGCCACCTGGGCACCCCAGTGACCCTCAGTTTTGTGTGTTTATCTGCAGGTGGTGAAGGCCATCAACAGGGTGCTGCTCCACAGAGTCGTCTGCCTCACTGACCTGAACACGGTTATCCAGGCATTCGACGCCCTGGGTTTCCCCAACTGTGGGATGGCAATCGATGGGACGCACGTCCCCATCCGTGCACCACCAGGCCTTCCTCTTCATCAACAGGAAGGGGTACTTCTCCGTGCTCCTGCAGGCCATGTCTGACCACCAGGGCCAGTTCACGGACATCAATATGGGCTGGTCCGGCAATGCACATGACGCGCGGGTGTACCGCAACTCCTCCATGTGCCAGAGGCTGCACCCTGGGACTTTCTTCCCCAACCACCACGTCAGGGTCGGGGATGTGGACATTCCAGTGTACCTGCTGGGACATGCGGCCTACCCCCTACAGCCCTGGCTGATGAAGCCCTACACAGGACACCTCAGCCCCTCCCAGCAGGCCTTCAATGCCAGGCTCAGCAGGGCCCGCATCATAGCCGAGGGGGCCTTCGGCTGACTGAAATCACAATTTAGGTGCCGCCTCATCTGCCTCAACCTCTCCCAGCACAATATTCCGCACGTGGTGGCAGCATGCTGTGTGCTCCACAATTTATGTGAGAGGAAGGGGGACGCTTTCCTGCCAGCCTGGATGGCAGAGTCTGACCACCTGGCTGGCCAGTATGCACAGCCCCACATGGTTGCCAGCTGGGAGGCCCTTCAGGGGGCTGTCTGCATCCGCGAAGCCCTGAGGGAGAGCTTCCAGGTGGACAAAGACAGGCGTCCGCCTGGCGTGCCCCACTGGGGCCTTGTGCCTTACATTCCACCCCCACCTCCTTCCCCTTTCCTCTCCCTAACCCCCCTTCCTAATTACAATAAAAACACCTGTGTAGCCACAAAAAAATCTCTTCATTTAACATAACTGGGGTGGGGATAGAGGGGAATGAGGGTGGGAGAGGGAAGGGGGGAAACCTGGGAGAAGGGAGCTGGAAGGGGGAGGCGAGGGGAGAAAGGGGGAGGGGAAGCTCTGGGTTGGGGGTCTTGCCGGCCCTCCCGTCTTGCAACACTGCGGGTGCGAGGGCCTCGGCATTCCCTGGGGGGAGTGAGTATGGAGGATGGGGCAGGAGGGATCGGGGTGGGTGGAAGAAATGGGAGGGGGATCAGAGGTGGGAGGAGGAGTAATAGCTGTGGCAGCCACAGAGACTGGAGCAGCATGAGGCAGCAATCGGTCTGCCAGGGCCTGCAGGTGCTTGCGGAAGGCACGGCCCTGCTCCCGCAGCTCCCGCAAGTTCTCCTGCTGCAGCTGCAGGTCCTCTTGCACCGACTGCTCCTGACTGTGGACCTGCCATCCTTGCAACTGCAGCTGCTGACTCTGGAACTCCTCCAGGTTGCGGGTGTACCTGCTGGCTCAGGTGCTGCGCCCTGCACTCACAGCTGCTGTGGCTGCGGTGAAACAAGAGAAGTGGTCAGTTCTCCCTGGGGACATTGGGTGAAAACCAGCCCCTTTCTGCAAGACAAGGATGGTAGGTCTCCGCACCATCACGTCCTGCTGTCCCCAGGAGTGTGAGCTGGCCCAGGACCGCACCCCAGCCCTTGGGCTGCCTATAGTGTGGTGTGGGGAGAGGGGGGTAGATGTGCCCTGCCTCTGTGTAGAGGGGTGTCTGGAGGGAGAGCAGTGTGCAGTGTCTATCCCCAGGGTCAGGAGCCTGTCATGTGCCTTCACGTGTAGACGTGTGTGTGGAACAGGCCAGGGTCCTTACATAGCACCCAGCGGGGGTCACAAGTCCCGGCTGGCACAGCAGATGCACAGGTTGCCGCCTGCTCCATGGTCATCAAGGCTGACGCGCATGGTCCCTGGGCTCCCCCTCCCTTCCACTCCGCATAAGGGGACCGTGATGGCACTCACATGTGGAGGCTTCCCCGGCCTCTGATGAGGCTGCTGACGGGCTCTCCGGTTCATCTCGGGGGACCTGGGTGCAGGGCACACTCCCTGCAGTCTCCTGGCTACCATCCTCCTCCTCTTCCTCCTCTTCCCCTGTGTCAGAGGAAGGGCCTCTGCTCCAGGGTCGATGACAACCGGGGGGCACGGACCGTCTGACCTTCCAGGATGCGGTCCAGGGCCTCAAAGTGCGGATAGTCCTATGGGTCAGCCCCTGGTTGGGAGGCCCTGGAATAGGCCTGCTGCAGTTCATTAATTCTGCTGTGCACCTGCTCCTGGCTGCCCATATGGCCTCTGGTGGTCAAGCTGGCAGCCATGCGGCTGTAGACGGCCACATTCCTGCACCTAGTGTGGAGATCGTGGGCATTGGAGGCCTCCCCCCAAACCTCAATAAGTCCCACGATCTCCGCACTAGACCAGGAAGGTGCCCACCTTTTGCGGCCCCTGGCAGGCCCCTGAGAGCTTCAAGCCTGGTCCTGGGGAGCGGTGGAGGGCTGGGTGACAGTGGGTTGCTGGCTTACCCTGTGCCAGGTGCATGATCTGCTGGCTGTGTGCTGGCAGGCTGGCTACTGGCACAGGCACTGTGGCCAGAGTCTGCCACTTTAAGGGCTCCGGAGCTCAGGAGGGAGCAGACGAGTTTTCCTGGTTGTGCCCAGAGTGGCCACCAAGGCTTACTGGGAAGGGCTGGAGGCCCCCTAATGCTAAATAAGTGTCTACACAGCACTTATTTCGAATTAGCTATTTCGAATTAAGTGTTATTACTTGTAGAATGAAGTTTACCTAATTCAAAATAAGGGCTATTATTTCGAATTAACTTTGTAGTGTACACATACCCCAAGGAAGTATGCCTGAGAAATGAGAATATATCAAGGGATAAATATTTGACTCCTGTGAACCCCAGGATGATCAATAAGCAGGAGTGGAATTTGTATGAATTTGAGACTCAAAATGGTACCAAGAGAAAGCCGGCAGTAGAATCACAGTCCATGTTTGAGTTTTAGAAATTTCTTCTACATGTTTTTCCCATATAATGAAAATTTATATAGCAAAATTAAGACCTTGTTCCTAGGTCTTTCTAAATTGGTTTATTGGAATATTATTTAACTTTTCATGTTTTATGTTGTTGATCTTGTTCATGTTTTATATTATGCATTTGTGCAGTGCTGAATGATCAGTATCTGTTTGGAGCTTAAGTGTTGGGGAGAAGGAATAAGAAGTTCGATAACTCACTTTTGGAAAAAGGACAGAGTTATCTCCTGTTCTCACCACAGAGAAAAAGGCAAGACCTGATATTTGGCAGCAGTTTTGAACTGAAAGTTCTATTCTGGGGTATCCAGAGTCTCTGGGAAGATTCTCAATTGGTGTAAATAGTCCTAGCTCTATCTAGTGATTGCAATGGAGCACTGACAGTTTTCACTAGATAAGTATCTGCCTTGGTAAGTGTAGATTGGGTACAGAAAAAGAGGCAATAGAATCAGAACATGGGATGGAATAGGAGCACTGCAATGCTGAGCACTTTTAGATATGTCTACACTGAAAATTTTTTCCAGAAAAAGGGCCATTTTCCCAGAAAAAAGCAATTTTTCTAAAAAAACTACACTTACACATTGCTAGTGCATTCTTTTCACAGAAAGTCGAAAGAACGGAGGCTTTTTTCCAACAGTGGTAAACCTCTTTCTGCAAGGAAGAAGCCTTTTTCAGAAAAAGGTGTGTGTGGACGCAGAAGAGAGTGTTTTTTTGAAAGAAGAGGTCTCCAAGAAAAAGCACAGGTGCCTTGGTGGCCTCTCCATTAACAGTAATCACAACTTAAATGCTAGATAGCATCCAATCAATGTGGATGCTATCTTTCAAAAAAGCAGCTTGCTTTTTTGTTGTGCTTTTGCTATGTAGACACTCTCTTTCAAAAAAAAAAGTTTTTCCAGAAGATCTCTTCTGGAAAAGCTTCTTCCAACATAGACATAAGATGTAGCCTTTGAGAAAAAATCATAAGGAAACTAAAAAATAAGGGAAGTATTAGAAAGAAAGGCATGGATTCTGTTGAACTCAATTCTGTTGGTGACCATTTTGGGTTTCCTTTCATAGAACTTTGAATTGGTGGATTATATTTAATTTCATCTTCTTAGATAAAATATATTGTGCTGACATGCAGTCACAGAAGTTCCCTTGAGACTTTTCCCCAGTGTGCTGACCATGCCAATGACATCCACCTTCTTGCTCTCTGGGACTCTTCACTACCCTGACCTATCATTTGGCAGATATCCCAGGCAAGACACAGAGTTGAGTTAATCACCCCTTTGTAGAGCAGTGCAGACATTGAACCACTTCATCTCTGGGAGGACGCAGTCCAAGGGCACAGCACCCAGGAAATTAACTCCCAAATATTATCCAAACACCCCAAATAAATCCATGTTTTAGAGTGAGGACCCAGTTCTGCAACTGGATTGACATGGATATAGGGTTCCATTCACATAGATCCAGTTCGTGGAATAAGGCCCAATAAGACAAGACATACAAAACACGAAGGAGAAGAAAATAATTAAAGCTGGGAATTCTGTAATTTAGAAATATGTTTTATTCTAAATCAAAAGAATAAAAAGAATTTTGAAATTCCCTGCAAAACAAAAACAAAACCAACCAACCAACCAACCAAACAAAAACCAGGTTAATTAAAATGTTGCTTTTAAATAATATAATATTTTATTTAACAAAATGTCATTTTGAGACAAAAATCAAGACAGTGTGTTTTGACCTTATTAAAATTGGGGGCTCTTTTGTTTTGGTTTGGTTTTTTTGGTAAGAAATTTGTAAATTTTGCTCAACCCAATATGTTCCTTTAGAAAGTTTTGATTTATTTTTGGCAGGAAAATTTTTTCCCTTGAAAAATGTTCAACCAGATCTCTGTATAATCAAATATAGATAAGATTTATATGCTCTTGCAATGTTTTAATTTATTTTTTGATTATTATAAATAGATAAACCAAATGCCAAGTATCCCCACCTGCTCTTCAAAGCAGCTATAATTATTAATTACCATTTTCATATAGGCATCGCTTTGTTAAATTGAGAAAGATGCACACATATGGGGTTAGTGTATCAGTGATGGCACAATTGATAAGTAATTAACCTTAAATTAGAATGAGGTTTTTTAAAAGTTAATGAAGTAGCTGCTAGATTAATTAGGACTCAATGGGAACTTGTAGCATAGATTATATAAACATAATACATGACAAATGGCACAGCACATGGTCTTTTAATGCACTATTAAATTGCAATTGTCCTGGGTAAAAGAAATATACATAAAGACTATCAGGAGACCTTAAAGTAATATATCATTGTCTCGGACATAATAGTTACCTATCAAAACAAAGCTTCGTTCACAGCAACATTTCAAATTAAATAATAGTTTTCAATTGTCTGTGCATCTGTACTGTTTCAATAATCGGGTTACATAAAATAACCATGTACGGCAGAACATTTCATGAAGTGTTAAATATTGTTCATAAATATTGTTGGTAAAGTTGGTAAATATTTTAAAGTGATTTAACCATAAAAGACCAAGCAAGACTAATGAAAATTTCTGTATTTGCTAGTTTAAATGTTTACAATTACAATTTTGACAGCACAAAGTTGCATATTTTTACAGGAGGCACACAAGATCAATGGATAGGGATTTAGCTTCCATGTTGTTCCTGATTATATACTGGCTGTTCCAATAACTCATTGTATGGCCTTGTGCCAGACATTCAAACACTGCAGTGCCTCAGCTTCTCCATTTGTAACATGAAAAGAAAAACAAATCTCACTCTCATAAAAATTTGAAAAGCATTGGATAATCTTTGAACATTAATATTATTGTGCTGTTTTCTGGAAGAATAACAACAAAGAAGAAATTTAAAGACTTGAACAAAGATACAAATATACAAAAGAGAAGCAATCTACCACATTCTAGAATAGTGGTAGAGATGTAGCTGTGTTAGTCTGGGGTAGCTGAAGCAAAATGCAGGACAATGTAGCACTTTAAAGACTAACAAGATGGTTTATTAGATGATGAGCTTTCGTGGGCCAGACCCACTTCCTCAGATCAAGGAAGTGGGTCTGGCCCACGAAAGCTCATCATCTAATAAACCATCTTGTTAGTCTTTAAAGTGCTACATTGTCCTGCATTTTACCACATTCTAGTTATTAGTTAGAAAGATACCAGAATAACTTTTATGATATTGATGTAGTGCTCAAGGATTTTTGCAAGTTGAAGAATCCTAATAATTTAATGAGGGAAGTTTTCTTTCCAAGTCTTTTCCATATTCATTTTAATGTTCTGAGCATTCTAAATTGTACATCAATGGGGGCTGAATGTGCTTTGAAACTTGCATTTTGCAAATTATTCTCCTCCTTGTAATCTGTAATTTGATCATTTTTACTGCCTAGATGAGAAAATCCAAAATCATTTGTGTGTGCTAAATGTACTGGTGTGTGCATCTGTCTACAATATATCTAACCATGGGGGGTTGTTGGTATTCTAAGATGAAAATGATAAAAGTTGCATTTAAATATCTAGGTAAATGTTGAATACATTAAAATCAGTTTAGTCTATCTTTTCACTTTATACACACCTTTAAATTGCTGAAATACCATAATTTAAGAAGAGAAAAAGGAAATATTTTTCATGTAACACACAGTCAGACTCCAGAACCCTTTGCTTCAAGATATCAATGAAGCCAATAATTTAGCACGAGTTAAAAAAGATTAGTAATTTGTATGGATATTTAGACTTGTGTTGAGGGCAGCAATAGTGAGCTAAGAAAAATAGTGGTCTGATATAATGTGACAATCCTGAGTTCCTAAACTACCCCGGTGATCTCCAAAGCAGCATGCTTGGGGGATGGGGAGCCAGGGCAGGAGAGGGTAGGGTGCTGGTGGGAAGGGGTGGGGTTTGGGGACTGGTAATAGACAAGCCTCCTCCAGCCCACTGGGAGTCCCAGACCAGATTATGCAATCACTCCAGCTGGGACTGGCCTCATTGTTGTTCTAACTAGTTCACAACATAGTTCATAACATAATTCCTTGTTGCACAGAGTTCATAATAAAAATTTATCCTGACACCAATTTGATCATCAGTAAACTAATACATGGGCTATAGGACAGGGATCATGTGAGTATTACCTTTTGTGTTCCCTCCCACTAGGGCATCTGCTTTTGGCCACTGTTGGCAGACAGGATACTGGGCTAGATGGACCTTTGGTCTTATACAGTAGGGCTGTTCTTATGTTCTTATGAGAGGAAGGCACAGATTGCTGGAAGACCCAATAAGAGATGTAAAAAGGGAATGACTGCCATGGAACCAGAGCAACTTACTGTAACTTACTCAGCAGTCTTAAAAAATCAGGAGAGAGGCTGATTATGCCTGGAAAAAGTTAAGACTGAAATGAAGCTGTACATGGAGCTTATAAACTAGAGGATGAGTGAAAGAAAGCTCTGTTTTTAACAGTGCAAGGCACAAAAGCCCTAGATGTGTGTAATGCATTCCATGTGGATGGTGATTGGGAAGGAAAAGAAATCTTAGCAGATCTAATGAAAATGTTTGAGGATAAGTGTGTCACTAGAAGAAATAATTTTTTGGTATTTATTCAGGATGATTGAACGGGAGCAGGAAATGGAAGTTTTAAGAGGGAGTTTTCCAGAGAAGTGACTATGTGATCCTGGGGGTGAGTTTGTTGTCTCTGGGGGTATGTCTACACTACAATGTTAGTTCGAACTAACGGACGTTAGTTCGAACTAACATTCATAGCCGCTACACTAGTGCTCTGCTAGTTCGAATTTAAATCGAACTAACGGAGCGCTTAGTTCGAACTAGGAAAACCTCATTTTACAAGGATTAAGCCTAGTTCGAACTTACTAGTTCGAATTAAGGGGTGTGTAGCCCCTTAATTCGAACTAGTGGGAGGCTAGCCCTCCCCAGGTTTCCCTGGTGGCCACTCAGGCCAACACCAGGGAAACTCGTCTGCCCCCCTCCCGGCCCCGGACCCCTTAAAGGGGCACAGGCTGGCTACGGTGCCCGTGCCAGGTGCAACCCTGCCAGCACCCAGCCAGCAGACCCTGCACCTGGCATGGCACAGAGCCATCTACCTGATGTCCCCCAGCCCACCCCCTCGTCCCGGGACCAGGCTGGCGGCTCCCGGGAGCTTGCCCTGGACCGCAAGAGGCGGGCACCTTCCTGGGCTAGTGCAGACATCGTGGACCTTGTCCACGATCTCCACACTAGGCACAGGAAAGTGGCCGGCTAGGGCAGGAGAGCTGCCAGCCTGGCCACCCAGGAGCAGGTGTGCATGAAAATCAAGGGGGTCCACTGAGACCCCCGACCCTGAGCCCTGAGCTTACAATGGCCGTACTGGGTCATACCAAAGGTTCATCTAGCCCAGTAGCCTGTCTGCCGACAGCGGCCAACCCTAGGGACCCTGGAGGGGATGGACCGAAGACAGTGACAGTGACATTTGTCTCGTGCCATCCCTCTCCAGCCTTCCACAAACTTTGGGCAGGGACACCACTCCTACCCCCTGGCTAAGACTACTCCATGGACCCAACCTCCATGACTTGATCTCACTTCCCTTTAAACTCTGTTCTAGTTGTATCCTTCACAGCCTCCTGCAGCAAGGAGTTCCACAGGTTAACTATTTGCTTTGTCAACAACAACAACTTTCTCTTACTAGTTTCAAGCCTGCTACCCATTCCTTTCCTTTGGTGTCCTCTAGTCCTTCTTTATGGGAACTCAGGAAGAACTTTTCTGAATGCACCCTCTCCACCCAACCCCTGCTTTTAGAGACCTCTATCCTGTCCCCCCTCCGTCTCCTCTTTTCTAAGCTGAACAGTCCCAGTCTCTGTAGCCTCTCTTCATCTGGGACCTGTTCCCAACCCCTGATCATGTTAGTTGCCCTCCCCTCTCCCAGCCTTTCTCTTCCCCTCTCCCACCTCCTTTTCCCAGTCTCCCCCAGTTTTGTTCAATAAAGACAGAGTCAATGTTGGAAGAAACGTTATCTTTATTTTGTACATCAATAAGAAAGGGGGCTAGGGAAGGGTAAGTGGAAGGAGGTGAGGGAGGAATGGGGTATGAGCCCCCGATGGGGAGGACTGGGCTGGCTCTGTGGGCTTCTGGGGGTGGAAACTCTCCTGCAGCCCCCCGATTGCCCCCTCTCCCCAGATGGCAGCCTGCGGCAAGTGCAGCCGGTCTGATGGCCGAGTGCTGTGATGTTCCCAGTGTGGGCACTCCGGGCACTCCAAGCCAGGACTGCTTTGCAAGCGGGGCACCCCTGAGAACTGTCTGTCTGGGGTGGGGGTCGGGTCCCTTTAAGCGCAGCCCTCGGCTAGCCTGAGACAGCATGTCCACGCTCTAAGTCCTCCTCTGATGCCCTGCCGGCACTGCTTCCGGCCATCCTTAACCCCGGTTCAGGGTCCACTCATGTGGACATGCTAGTTCGAATTAGCAAAACGCTAATTCGAACTAGTTTTTAGTTCTAGACGCGTTAGTTCGAATTAGCTTAGTTCGAATTAACTAATTCGAACTAAGTTAGTTCGAATTAGCGCTGTAGTGTAGACATACCCTCGGTTTGTTGTATGCTGTGACAGGGCGCTTGCCTGCACTGGCCCTTTAAGAGCAAAAATCCAGCCCTAAATGAGAGCTAAGAGCAAAGTCCCACCTGAAGCAGTTTTTGCTAATGAGGGCCTAGCTGGGGGCTATATAAAGAAGGGCTCCAGAAGAGAGAGGGGAACTTACTGCTGCTCTGAATAGAGAGTAGGAGGGACCTGGCTGCCAGGGAAGCAGAGCAGAGCAGAGCAGAGCAGAGCAGAGCAAAGCAAAGCAAAGCAAAGCAAAGCAAAGAAGGTAGGGCTTGGGAAGCTCTGGCCAAGCAAGCTCCCAGGCTGCACAGCCTGACGCAAGGCCTAAGGCTACTAGGGCGGCAGCCATGGTAGGCAAAGGCAGCAGGCCCTCACCACTTTGCCAGTGATGAGTGGCCATTACGGACTGCAGTTTGCCCCTATGGCAGGGGCTAGATGAAGACTGGTTACTGAGGCAAGGTGGGTACAGGGGAACTGGGTGTTCCCTGGGAGGAGAACTGGGTGCCCCAGGGGAGGGGAGGACCCTGGAGTACAAAGTTGGATAAACACCTAGCCACAGAAGGGGGCTCAGAGACATTGGAGTGGGCACTGCCAGAAGGCAATGTCCTGAAGAGGACACCAGGGTCCAAGAATGACATGAGTGTGGACTAGAGAGGAAAGAGAGAACACAGGGACATACCAGCTAAAGGGAGGTGTCCAGCGAGTTGACAAGCTAATTCCCAGGGCAACCAGCTGGAAGTGCCATGGTGGTGAGTCTGCCCTGTGACATATGCCTGTTGATTGGGGTTTATAGAGTAGCCTATTAGGCAAGGCTGAGGGTTCCCTAATGAAGCTCTAGCTTGTCATCTTTTCATGTCAGCCCTCTAGGATGCCTTGACAAGGGAGCAGGGCTAAGCCAGGGAAAAAAGGAGGTTAAAAAGTCAGCTTGTAAATGACCTGAGGAGGTAGCAAACAGGAGGAGCAAATGGGGATTTTGAGAAGAAGTATGACATCCAAATATACCTAGTAAACATTCTCTAAACTTAGGCCAATAAACAACCCAAAAAAGCCCCACAAAGTACATATGGAAAATAAATAATAAAAACCTCAGCAAGACTAAAAAGAATGCAAGCAGAACTCAGAAGAGTGAAGGGTATCCAGTTTATTGCACGGAATGCGGCATGTATGATTACCTGCCTAAGGGTGTGTCTAGACTACTGAGTTTTGTCGACAAAAGTGGACTTTTGTCGACAAAACTATACCAGCGTCTACACTACCACTGAGTTCTGTCGACATAATGTCGACAGAACTCAGCAGTTTTGTTGACGCCGGTATACCTCATTTTACGAGGCATAACACCTTCTGTCGACAGAGTTCTGTCGACAGAAGGTGTTATTGCCTGTAGGGTTGCGTCTAGACTACAGGGTTCTGTCGACAAAGCAACTTGCTTTGTCGACAGAACTCAATGTGTCTGGACGCTCTTTGTCGACAGAAGTTTTGTCGACAGATACTGTCGACAAAACTTCTGTCAACAAAACCTGGTAGTCTAGACGTACCCTAATAGGCAAATGTTATGTTTGTGCACTCGGAGAAAGCAGCTTCAGAGACAGAAAAGTCTTTTGAGACCAGAGTGGCTGAACTGGAGAAGCTAAGGGAGATCAAGAGAGATAGTTATTAGAAAAAACTTTTCCGTTAAAAGCATTTCCGGAAAATCATGCCAGTCTAGACGTAGCCTAAAGGTGTGTCTATACTGCAGGGTTTTTTTCAGGAAAATGGCCATTTTTCCGAAAAAACTTCACTTACGTCCACGCTGCTATTTGCATTCTTTCAAAAGAAAATTGAAAGAATGCAGGGGGTTTTCCCACATTAGTAAACCTCATTCTACAAGGAAGAAGCCTTTTCCCAAAAGAACTCTTTCAGAAAAGATCACGTGTGGAAGCAGAAGAGGAAGTTTTTTTGAAAGAAGAGACCTTCAGGAAAAGCACAGGTGGACACTCCATCCAAACTAATCACAGCTTTATAGTACCTGTCTCTTGCCAGCTCTAAAATCTGCAGGCACCCTGGACTAGCCTTGTGGCAGGAAGCCGGCCTTGCAGCAGAATCCTCACCGTGTGCTAAAGGCCTGCTGACCCATGGCACAGCCGCAAGCCCCCCAAAATCTCCCTGGCCCACACAGGGAGCAGCACCAGGGCCTACCCAGGGGAACCAAATGTTGGGCACCCTTCTGGACCAGGCAGAAATCCTGTCCCTCCTGGAGCTGTGGGGGAAGGAGGAAACAATGCAGGAATGCAGACATCTATGGCCAGATGGCTGAGACTCTGGCCCAAATGGGACACCACCACCACAACTTGGTCCAAGTCAGGAGCAAGGTGAAGGAGCTACGCCAAGGCTATGCAGGGGCCAGGGAGCGCAGGTCTCACTTTGCGGCAGGACCACACGCCTGCCCTTATTACACTCAGCTGCACCAGATCCTGGGAGGCAGTGAAGCCCTTTCCCTTCCCGTACTTGTGGACTTGGGCATGGAGACACCAGTGCTCACCTGACTGGAGCTCTTGGAGGAGGAGGAGGAGGACAACGATAAGGAGGAACAACAGCTGCAGTAAGAGAAGGACAGTGGGAAGCTCATCACCCTCAGCCTGGAGTCAGTACCCCAGGCCCTGGTGATCTCCCAGGCATCATCTGACGCCAGGGAGGGATCATCAGGTGAGTGCTCTCATTTTGTCACACACACAGGGTGGGGGAGGCGGGCTCAGAGGGGATGGGGTGCAATTGTCACTCGGCATGCTCAACCTGGACAGTGTGCAGCTGTCCATGCACGTGCCAGCACACGCAGCGGCAGTGTACACCACATGGTCTCGGGAGCCAGCCCCAGAGCGCACACAGGCTACAGCTCTTAGGCTGAGAGGAGGCCCCACACATGTCTGACCCCTGGGAGGGATGTCCTCTCGCCGCCAGCCGCCACCGGTAGCAGGCTCGGCACAAGGGTGCACGCACGACCCCACACAGACCAAGGAGTGCCGCACATAGCACATGACCATGCCTGCACACGCGAGGCACCACCCGCTCCCACAGGCAGCGCTGCCTGGTTCAGGTGTGTGTGCGGGCCCCAAGGAGGGACAGGCTGCTCCAGACCCTTCTCGCACACATGGGATCCCACTGTCGCTGGACAATTCTCTGGCCTGCTTATCTGGGGGTGGGATGGGGTGGTGAAAGCAAGCGGGCAGCATGGTCCCCTGGGCACCTCGGGTCCTCTATGAGGAAAGGCCTGCTGTGCACGCCACACATGACCTTGCTCTTGGGACATCACTGTCCCCTGCTCCAACGACAGTTGCTCCCTGCTCACTGCAGAGGGTACAGCCTCAGGGACAATGTCTGCATGGATGACTCACCACCTCCCGCTTTTGTCTTCCACAGCCGGACCAGCCATCACTGAGGGGCGATCCACGCCATCACAGGCAGCCACCCAAGCCCAAGGGAGACGCAAGAACTGGAGGGTTCACGAGGACCTCATGAGAGAGTACAAAGCTGTCCTGTGTGACATGCAGCAAACCCTGGCCCAAAAGGTCTGCAATGACACTGAGTGGGGCAATCACATGTGGGACCAGCTCGTGCAGCAGGATGAAAACATGTGCGCCACCATCCACGAAGTGATGGCACATCCGGCTCCTGTCTCCACTGTAGCCCTCTCCCCTTCAGCTCCCCCACTCCTACTCTCTTCACTCCCTCTCCCCCCACTCCAGCTCTCCCTGCCATGCCTGACCCTGCTCCAGCCCTCCCCTCCTGCCTGCCCCCTTTATGTCCCAGACCCCACCCAACCCCGAGTTCGTTGAGGTCCTCGGACCTGAGGCAGCACTTGCAGCCGCACCATGCGCCACTCGCTGCCCTGATCCCCCCTCCTCACTTCCCTATCCAGGTTCTCAGCCCCCTTCTCCCCAGTTACTTTTTGTTAAAAAAAATACAAAGTTTTCGTTGTTCAACTCACAATTGTTGTTTTTATTGATTGTACAGGGAAGGGAGGTAGGGAGGGGTTGTGGTGGGAAAGGGTGGCAAGGCACAGGCCCCCATTGGGGAGGCCCTGGAGAGAGTTACTGAGTTCCTTCAGAGAAACTCTCCCTCGGGGCCTCCTGGATGCTCACCCCCACCAGATGGGCATGGGAGATGGCAGCTATCTGCGGCTGTTTAAAGGCCCTTCCCTCCCGGACAGCCTCTATGCCCCATCCCAGAAGGAAAGCCTCCCCTTTGCTCTCCACGGTGTTGTGGAAAACACAACATGCCAGAACCACCTCGGGGATGTTGCGCTCCCCCACATCAAGGTGAGTCAGGAGGCACCTGAACCCGATCTTGAGGCACCTGAAGGTGCATTTGACCTGGTGTGCCCGGTTGAGGTGGATGTTGAATTGTTCCCTGGTGGGGTCCAGATGGCCAGTGTAGGGCTTCATGAGCCATGGCATGAGTGGATAGGCAGCGTCCCCAATGCTGCACAGTAGCATCTGTATGTCTCCCAAGTGAAAGTCCTGCTGGGGGAAGAATGTGACAGCCTCCAGCTTGTGGTAGATGCAAGAGTTCCTAAATATGTGGGTATTGTGTGTCCGGCATGACCATCCAACAAAGATGTCCAGAAACCGTCTACGTTAGTTGACCAGGGCCTGCAGCACCATGGAAAAATAGCCCTTCCTGTTAATGTACTGGGTGGCTCTATGCTGTGGTGCACACATCGCAATGTGGGTCCCATTGATCACTCCTCCACAGTTTGGGAAGCCCAGGGCAGCAAGTCTGTCCATGAATGGGTCTAAGTTTCCCAGGCAGATGACCCTGCGCAGCAGGATGGAGTTGATGGCCCTCACAACCTTCAGAAGGAGACAAAGAAACACAAAAAAATAAAAAGAGAGGGATATCAGAATTGAAGGTTCCCGTCCCCCTTCTCCCCACCGCAAACACCTCAGGAGCCACCCATATGAGGCCGCCCACCCTGCAGCAATGCTGTGTGAGGGCAGGACAGCACAACTTCTCCCTCCCCCCCCCCCCCGGGATGAGCCTTTTCCCTCCATGCTCCACCCCCCACACCTCCGATACCCCTTTCTTGAGGGTCCCCCTTTTCCAGGACTCCCCGCACGCAGGAACTGCAGCCTGAGAGTTCCTTACCTCCATGAGGAGGACCCCAATGGTGGACTTCCCCACATCTAACTGGTGGCCCACCAACTAATAGCTCTCGGGGGTGGAGAGCTTCCATATGGCAATAGTGACCCAAATCTCCAGGGGGATGGCAGGCCACAGGGGGGTGTCACATCTCCAGAGGGCAGGGCGAACCAGGCACACAGATCCAAGAAAGTGGCTTCCTGCATGCAGAAGTTGTTGAGCCACTTCTGGTCATCCCACCGCTCCGTGACTAGCTGGTCCCACGAGTCAGAACTGGTGTCCAGCCTTCAGAATCATCTCTCAACTGTGGAGTGCAGGGGCAAGGGCATTTGCTCCCTCATTGAGGCAGAGGGATTCACAGATGAGCTCTGAGTTGAGCTGGGGCAGGATCATCAAGGCGGCTTGCTGAAACAACTGCAGAACCTGCAGCATGACAGTGTGGGGCCATTACATGCCTAGGGCAGCTCCCAGACCATAGCAAAAAATATATTAAAAAAAAATGCTGTGGCATCCAACAAGGCTGGGCAACCAGAGCAGCTCAGAGAGATAGGCAAACACACAGTAGAATCTGAGAAACGCCTGTCCAGGGGGATGCCTTTAAACATGCATCTCAGATAGCCTTAGGCAACAGCACCCGGAAGTAATGCCCTGGCTGAAGTAGTTCCGGGTGGCCTTTTATGTGAGAGAGTGACCAATGAATGTAGACGCTCTCTTTTGAAAAAGCAGATTGCTTTTCGATGCGCTTGTGCTGTGTGGATGTTCTCTTTAGAAGAAGTTTTTTCGGAAAAGATCTTCTGAAAAAGTGTCTTTCGAAAGAAGTTTGCAGTCTAGATGTACCCTAAGAGAGATTAATTTGAATGACTGAGTATTAAAGGAGGATATAAAATAGACATCACTGAATCTTGGTGAAACGATAATAATCAATGGGACATAGTTATACCAGGGAACAAAATACATAGGACTGACAGAGGTCATTCTGGTGGGCGAGCAGTACAACACGTGAAAGAAAACATAGTGCCAAATATAGTAACAATATTAAATGAAGAAAACAGAACCATGCAATTTCTAACCATTCCTATGGATAGAAATTCCATGTTTGAATCAGTGGATATATATTACCAACCACCTGATCACGCTGGTGATAGAGATTGTGAAATGCTCACAAAAACAGAAAATCCAATAACAACAGGGGATTTCAATTATTCCCATAGTGACTGGGAACATGTCACCTCAGAATGGGATCCAGAGATAAATTTGTAAACATCATTAATGACTGTTTCTTGGAACCCACAAAAGGTGAGGCAATTTTTGATTTAGTCCTAAACAGAGCACAGATCTGGTCCAAAAGGTGAATGGAGTTGAAATGTTCAGTAATAACAATCAGAATATAATTAAATTGAGCCTCCTTGGGGGTGGGAAATATACACTGCAGAATCACTTAGCTTCAAAAATGGGAACTACACACAAATGAGGAGACTAGTTAAATGACAATTTAAAAAAAAGCAGAAGGGTGAAACGCTTGTAAGCTGGATGGAAACTTTTTATAAATACCCTAATAGAGGTTCTATTTGTATAACCACACCACCCCCCAAAAGGAAATTGTAGGAGAACCAAATAAATGTCATTGTGTCTGAAAAGAGGTGCTTAGAGATCAGAAAGACATCTTTTAAAAATAGGAAGTTAAATCCCACTGAGGACAATAGGAAGGAACATAAAATCTGGCAATTCAAATGCAAAAGTATAATTAGGAAGGGCAAAAAAGAATTTGAAAGGTAACTGTGATTTTATTTAATTAATGTATTTTTTGAAGAATAACAGCATTTTTTTAAATACATCAGAAAGTGTGCACTTGAAAGAAGGAAGAAGGAAACCTGCTTAGCAATTGCTGCTGCCATTGGACCATTGACTGCTAAAGGAGTTCTCCACAAAGACAAGTCAGTTGCAGAGAAACTACATGATTTTTTTTTTTTTTGCATTGGTCTTCCCTGCACAGGAAGTGAGGGATGTTCCAACATCTTTCTTTTTAGGTGAGCAGTTTCAAAAACTGTTCCATAATGATAGATGAGGTGGGAGATATGACAGAGACTGATAAAATCATGCAAGGTGTACAGAAAGGGTATGTGTACACTACCCTCCTATTTCGAAATAGGAGGGTAATGTAGGCATACAGCAATTGCAAATGAAGCCCGGGATTTGAATTTCCCAGGCTTCATTTGCATAAGCCGGGAGCCGCCATTTTTAAATCCCGGCTGGTTCGAACCCCGTGCCGCGCGGCTACACGCGGCACAAACTAGGTAGTTCGAACTAGGCTTTCTAGTTCGAACTACCGTTACTCCTCGTGGAATGAGGAGTAACAGTAGTTCTACCTAGGAAGCCTAGTTCGAACTACCTAGTTTGTGCCGCGTGTAGCCGCGCGGCACGGGGTTCGAACCAGCCGGGATTTAAAAATGGCGGCGCCCGGCTTATGCAAATGAAGCCCGGGAAATTCAAATCCCGGGCTTCATTTGCAAGTGCGGTATGCCTACATTACCCCACTAGTTCGAACTAGCGGGGTAGTGTAGACATACCCAAAGTGAATAGGAATTGTTATCAACTCTTTTAAGTAATAAAAACATAAAGAAGCACTTCACGGACAACTTGTGGAAATCATTGCCAGAGGATTTTGTGAAGGCCAAAAGTATAACTATATTCAAAAAAGAATTAGATATATTGAATGAAAATTGGTTCACTCATGGCTATTAGTCAATAAAATCAGACACTCAACCCTCCATATCCTGGGTGTCTCTAAACTTCCAACTGCCAGAAGCTGGGATTGGATGACAAGAGGGTTTACTTGAAAATTGCCCTGTTCCATTAATTCCCTCTGAAGCATCTGGAACCAGCCAGTGTTGGAAGGCAGAATATGGAACAAAATGGACCATTAGTCTGACCCAGTCAGGTCATGGGAGAACGCAAGCACAGACCGAAAAAGAAATAACAGAAGTGTTAGTCACAGACTTAAAACTAAATACTCAGTTATAAACTTCTCTAAGGGTATGTCTACCCTACAAAGTTAGTTCGAACTAATGGACGTTAGTTCGAACTAACTTTCATAGGCGCTACACTAGCGCTCCGTTAGTTCGAATTTAATTCGAACTAACGGAGCGCTTAGTTCGAACTAGGTAATCCTCATTCCATGAGGATTAAGCCTAGTTCGAACTTACTAGTTCGAATTAAGGGCTGTGTAGACCCTTAATTCGAACTAGTGGGAGGCTAGCCCTCCCCAGGTTTCCCTGGTGGCCACTCTGGCCAACACCAGGGAAACTCTACTGCCCCCCTCCCGGCCCCGGCCCCCTTAAAGGGGCACGGGCTGGCTACGGTGCCCGTGCCAGGTGCAAGCCTGCCAGCACCCAGCCAGCAGACCCAGCACCTGGCACGGATCGAGCCACCCACCCGATGCCCCCCAGCCCTCCCCCTCTTCCCAGAACCAGGCTGGCGGCTCCCGGGAGCTTGCCCGGGACCGCAAGAGGCGGGCACCTGCCTGGGCTAGTGCGTACATCGTGGACCTCGTCCACGACCTCCGCACTAAGCACAGGAAAGTGGCCGTCTAGGGCAGGAGAGCTGCCAGCCTGGCCACCCAGGAGCAGGTGTGCATGAAAATCAAGGGGGTCCACTGAGACCCCGACCCTAAGCCCTGTGCTTACAATGGCTGTACTGGGTCAGACCAAAGGTCCATCTAGCCCAGTAGCCTGTCTGCTGACAGCAGCCAACCCTAGCGACCCTGAAGGGGATGGACCGAAGACAGTGACCAAGCCATTTGTCTCGTGCCATCCCTTTCCAGCCTTCCACAAACCTTGGGCAGGGACACCACTCCTACCCTCTGGCTAATGCCACTCCATGGACCCAACTTCCATGACTTGATCTCACTTCCCTTTAAACTCTGTTCTAGTTGTAGCCTTCACAGCCTCCTGCAGCAAGGAGTTCCACCGGCTGACTCTTTGCTTTGTGAAGAAGAACTTTCTGTTTCTAGTTTGAAGCCTGCTACCCATTCCTTTCCTTTGGTGTCCTCTATTCCTTCTTTATGGGAACTAATGAAAAACTTTTCTGAATGCACCCTCTCCACCCAACTCCTGCTTTTAAAGACCTCTATCCTGTCCCCCCTCCGTCTCCTCTTTTCTAAGCTGAAAAGTCCCAGTCTCTTTAGCCTCTCTTCATATGGGACCTGTTCCCAACCCCTGATCATTTTAGTTGCCCTCCCCTCTCCCACCCTCTCTCTTCCCCTCTCCCACCTCCTTTTCCCAGTCTCCCCCAGTTTTGTTCAATAAAGACAGATTCAATTTTTGAACACAATTTTCCTTTATTTTGTACATCAAGAAGAGGGGCTAGGGAAGGGTAAGTGGAAGGAGGTGAGGGAGGAATGGGGTACGTGCCCCTGATGGGGAGGACTGGGCTGGCTCTGCGGGCTTTTGGGGTGGAAGATCTCCTGCAGCCCCCCAATTGCCCCCTCTCCCCAGATGGCAGCCTGCGGCAAGTGCAGCCGGGCTGATGGCCGAGTGCTGTGATGTGCCCAGTGTGGGTACTCCGGGCAATCCAAGCCAGGACTGCTTTGCAAGCGGGGCACCCTGAGAACTGTCTGTCTGGGGTGGGGGTCGGGACCCTTTAAGCACAGCCCTCGGCTAGCCTGACACAACATCTCCACGCTCTAAGTCCTCCTCTGATGCCCTGCCGGCACCGCTTCCGGCCATCCTTAAGCCTGGTTCAGGGTCCACTTAATGTGGACATGCTAGTTCGAATTAGCAAAATGCTAATTCGAAATAGTTTTTTAGTCTGGATCCGTTAGTTCGAATTAGCTTAGTTAGAATTAAGTAATTCGAACTAAGTTAGTTCAAATTAACGTTGTAGTATAGACGTACCCTAAGTCTTTACCATTAAAGTCCAGATTGTTCCAGTACTTTTTTCTGGCTCAGGGTTTTGCCGGAGAAAAGCGCCAGTCTAGATGGGATCTTGTGGAAAATAAGCCCTTTTCCGGAAGGGAAAGTAGGAATAAGGGAAAGTAGGAATTCTTGAAAGTAGGAATAAGGGATCTTCCGTAAAAGGGCTTATTTTCCGCAAGATCCCGTCTAGACTGGCGCTTTTCTCCGGCAAAGCCCCGAGCCAGTAAAAAGCAGCAGCCATGTTCATGCAAATGCCGTGGGGGATTTAAATATCCCCACGGCATTTGCATGAACATGGCTGCCGCTTTTTTCTGGTTCGGGGTTTTGCCGGAGAAAAGCGCCATCTAGACGGGATCTTGCGGAAAATAAGCCCTTTTACGGAAGATGCCTTATTCCTACTTTCAATTAGGAATAAGGGATCTTGTGGAAAAGGGTTTATTTTCCGCAAGATCCCGTCTAGACTGGCGCTTTTCTCCGGCAAAACCCCGAGCTGGAAAAAAGCGGCAGCCATGTTCATGCAAATGCCGCGGAGAATATTTAAATCCCCCGCAGAATTTGCAATTCCGAAGTGTCTCATTAGCATCCCTTTTATGGAAAAGGGTGCCAGTGTAGACACAGCCATGAAGTGCAAAAATGGATTAGTCAACTGAAGATGAAGAATTGCTCTTACTCAGAGTAACTGAAGAGGCTGAAGATTCAAATGATTAGCTATTAAAATGTGCACAAATGGCAAGTATGTAATATACAAGAGAGACACCAATTCCAATGCTGAAAAGGTGTACACACACTTAAACAAAGCGGAAATGATAAAATAATAACTTGTGGTGGTAAACAGTGGGGGAGGTCTAGGTTGGATATTAGGAAAAGCTATTTTACTAAGAAGGTGCTGAATTACTGGAATGGATTACCAAGGGAGGTGGTGGAATCTCCTTCCCTAGATGTTTTTAAGTCTCGGCTTCACAAAGCCCTAGCTGGGTTGATTTAGTCGGGATTGGTCCTGCCGTGGGTAGGGGGCTGGACTTGATGACCTCCTGAGGTCTCTTCCAGCTCTATGATTCCATGATTCTATTCTTCTATGACAGAGAGGAGCAACCAGTCTAAGACCTGCACATATCATTAGTGCTTAGTGTCATTAAGAGGATTCTTGCCACAGAGAGTCAGAAAGATAACACAGAATCAGATGTGGAAGTATTAATAGGACCATATGAAGATATATTCACAAGTATTGCATGCTTCAAGTAACACACAAGATGCAGTAAAATGAAGATGCAGAAACCTTGGTACATGCTACAAATTAAATTCCATAAGTCTTAAGAAGGAGACTAAAAGAAGATCTGCAAAGCATGATAGCAAACAGTGTCATTCAAGTCTGGTCTATACTACATGGGAAGGTTGAAGTAAGATACACAACTCCAGCTATTTTACATTAAATTTCCAAGGCCATTCACACAGCGGGAGGCTGATGGGAGTATCTGCTTCCATGGGCTTCCCTTACTCCTTGTGAGCTTGATCTAGTGGGTCTATACTACACTTGATAAATTGAACCCCAGAAAATCAATTGCACCATTGTCAATCTTCCATGTTATGTAGATGTACCCTCAGAAAATATAACCAACAGATTGGGTTCATTGTGAGGGAGTGTAGAGGCTAAACAAGGCCTTTTTGCCCAACTAGCCCCTCCCCATTTTATCTGCAGCCAATGCCAGACCTGGAGGGAGAATAAAAGAGAGGAACCTGCTCAGTTGGGGGCTGATCAGCGAAGAGACTGGAGCTGGTTCTGTAATCTGCAGGACCTGAGCCAGAGCCATCTACTGGGTCAGCCATAGGAGCATGTAAGCCTCCAACCCTTCCCCCTGGTGCAAAGTGGGGAGAGCCAGAAGGAACACTCACTGAGGAAGGGGAAAATTGGACTCTTGGGGCCACACCCCAAACTGAAGAACCAGACTCTGATAAGAGGCCAGAATTCCTAGTCCTGGGGCCCCAGCAACAGGGGCCTACAACCCGGGCCACCAGCTAACACTGGGACCTAACCACTAGGCCACCCTGCTGCAGTAGACCCAGACACATTCACCTACTAATAACTGTAGAGAGAAAAGATGGAGGGAATATAACAGTGTATGAACTCTAAGGGTGTGTCTACCCAGCAAAGTTATTTCAGAATAACGGCTATTGTTCCAAAATAACTATTCGAGTGTCTATACAGCAATTCCGGTATTTTGAAATAATTTTGAAATAATGGATGGCTTATTCCAACTTATGTAAACTTCATTCTATGAAGAATAATGTCTATTCCAAAATAGTTATTTCAAAATAAGGCATGTGTAAATGCTCCACTTCTGCTATTTCGAAATAGCCCCTCACCAGGGACATTTAACGTTATTCCTCCTGGGGTTCTAAATCGAGATAGCATGTCTACATTAGGGAAGCCTGCCTCAGATTAATTTTGAGGTTTCTCTGCAGTGTAGATGGGCTATTTCGAAATAAGTTATTCCAAAATAACTGTGTAGTGCAGATGTACCCTAAGAAGCAAAATAAAAACATAAAAAAGAGAACACTTTCACTTATTCACAAAATTAACTACTGTCTGTGAAGGCAAGAGTCAAATTCTTCAGCAAATTAAATGGATCAGCAGGATTTTGACAAATCCCCTTGAAGACGGGGAGCTCTAAGAGCTTCACTTCCAATATACCATTTGGCAGACACTGCTTCCACTGCTTTTCTGAATATGTTTGGCTTCCAATGAATTAATTGTATTATGAGCCAGATGCTAGAGTGTCTACAAGGCATGAAGGTATACACTGATGACGTAATAATTTGATAATTATGGCCATAATATTTTTAGAACACTCTGTATTCATTACATCAGCCCAAAATGGAGGATGATGAGATTTATAAGCAAGACTGTGGAGGGCCTGCCTTGATGAGGTAGAACACAGGGATTGTGGCCATAAAGGACAATTTGGTAAGTTGCAGCCCTGCTACAGAAAGGCTGTAATTTAAGTATTGTTAAGTGGAAAGATTTAGACAGATCCTGGGTGTGAGGACACAGAGAAAAGTCCAGATTGAAGATGGTAACTGAATGATGGACCTGAGTGACAGGCAGAATAGTGGTGTTCTCCGCTGTGATCAAGAATGGAGGTAAGTGGGAGATCTTAAAGGCAAATATTGAGCACCTTCTTTTAGCCACATTAAACTGCATCTAATGACTAGGCATTCAAATAAAGCCAGAGAAACAGACCACGATTTTAGTTTTGTCAGAAGGAGACAGGTCTGGAGTAGGGAAATAGATCTATGAGTCCTCAGCCTAGAGATGGTAGTTGAATTTTTGTTTGTCCATTAGATAACACTGATGTATTCCCTATTCACAATAAACATGTCAAATATTTTTTAAATTGTTTACATTCAGGTAGTGTCTATGTAACCCTGGTTGCTGAGCAATGCAAGTGGTAACTAGACCACAGTAACAATTAAGATCAAGAGACCTCTACAGCATAGGCTGGGAGCCAGCTAGCTTTTAGCTCAGAGGGTAGAGGCTCCTATACTCTGCTTCAGAGGTCCCAGGTTTAAATCTGCCCCGTGGTTACACCTAGTCTTGGACCAATACCTCAGTGTGTTTGTATTGGTGAGGCCCACCTAAAAAATAGTTGAACCTTGCGATAACTGCATGTGTTTATTGTGTATGATTGACTATACACTGCCTACTAATCCCTCTCAGATAGAATGGATTCTAGCATTTTAAACTTAGCAGTTATCTGACTCAGAGTATTGATAATGAGAGGTTTTCGGTTCTAAGGCACCAGTTCAATATACAACCTAAATGAAGATGTGCTGAAGATATCAATCCCATTCTACACAGGTGTCCACATCACCACCATCCAAAATAGCACTTATAGTTACCCTGCTTGAAAAGATGAAATGATGAGGACTATAAAGAAGTAACTTTACTCTCTCTGTACTAATGATGGGCCCTCTGACCCATACTTGAGCCATGGTTGTAGAACAGTTTGAGAGCAATTGTGTATGCTCTACCTGTTTTGGAGATGGAGGTCTTAGGTATCTAGAGCTGCCAAGCCTGCTCATTTCATGATTGATCCTTATGTTTAACTCTAGGCTTTTACATATAACCTACTATCATGCTGTCCTTTTCTGTAGCCAGACAGGAACCCCCCTGTAACATCCATTTTTGCTTGCCTGGAGCATACAGGGAACACAGAGCAGAAGGCCCAGGCTGTGTGACCGTGAATGGCTGTAAACAGAGATATGCCAATTGCTGACCAAGAGGCTGCCAAGGAGTGCCCTTGACTTAACCCATATTGATACGAACACACAGCCGTCCGTGGGGGGAGGAATCTCTCGCCCAGTAAAAAAATGTCTAGTACTCACAATTTAGTTATCTCTCTTGCAAGTGTAAATTAAGTTGAAACTTGTTTGTAAGAACTGGCGCCACAAAACAGACCAGTACAATTCAGCATCTTAGATAAAAAAGAGGATACGGGCTCCCAGGGGTATAAAGATGGGTCGAGCAGCACATTTACTCTGAGTGTCAATCTACCATCTATCTGCTGGTCGGGTTAGGTGTTTGATCTCCCGAGGTTCCAAGGGGATGCCCACCTCGTATTCGTCTTTCCTAGGAATTGAGAGACCGGCCCTGGCTTAACACGCTGGAGTCGAGAGGCACAGGAAGGGGTAAAAATTGTACCTGGATGTGGTCCTTTGTCCTAAGTGTACACATAGACTTAGAGCTCTTTAAAGATTAAGCTGTCACTTGGTACCATTATTTCTATTTTCTATCTTTACTTTCTTTGTAACCATTTTTAAAATCTGTATTTGCTAACAGTCAAGAAAGAGAGCAATAGCCATTGTAACCATATGCTTTTATAAGTCTTTTTAATAAACCTGTAACTGTTTAAGATTTTAACCTGACTCCTTCAGTTGCTGTAACAGAACCAAACACAATTTAAAAGAACTTCAGCCGGTTATAAGGGACAGGTATAGGAAGAGCTTGGGCGTTTGGATCTGTGCCACTCCCAGGTGACAGGTCCATTGGGGCACCTCTCAGTTTTTCCCAGGCTGCCCGCTGCGAAGGAATCCTGTGTTCTAGCAGCTAAAATCTGAGGTGTAATAAGCTCTTCCTATAAAGGGGCGTCTGTTGGCCTGCTGGCTACCCTCTGTGACGGGACCCCGGTCCTAGCAGTAAAGACACGGACGTTAAACCTTTTCTCGGAAACACACACACACACACTGCCCTGACCGTCGGCTGACATTTTCCTCTACATAGTTTTCATACTCTGTACTGTTCTATTCCTTTTACAGGAGCATTTCAACATAATTTACCTTTTGTTTGCATGAAAAAGAGAGATGCTTCTTTCTTTACCAAGCTTTCACGTATGTAAGGTGAGACACATTCTTGTGAGGAACACTGTCATCAACGATATCAGGTACAGAAATAAAGGTAGCAAATGCCTGAAGATACTGTGCTCCAAAAAGAAAAAAATCTTTTGGCTGAGTAGCTATGCTGGTGAAACTGTCAGGAGGTAGCCAGAGGCCCTGGGATTAATTCCTTTTAAGTCATCTATACTTCTTTCTTATAGGTCTTATCTGAGTACTGCAGCTTGCTGACTCTGTAGAGTGCTATTGCCTATAAAAAACTGTCAGTTAAACACTTTAATTAATGTTTTGATTACTTACACAATATCAAATACTTTCCTTTAGACAATGCTGATTCTCTCACCTGTGTACGATCAAAAATCACAACAAATGTTCTATTTCTATTGATCAAAGATCACAACAAATGTTCTATTTCAAATTCAGACATCTGGAAAATGTTTATTTTCTTTTATTTGCAATCACGTTTATTAGGGGTTGTTTTAATTTAAAAACAAAGAAAATATTGATATTTTTTAGCTAATAGAGACAATTATCTGCACAAGTTTATATTTACAGGCAGGTAAGGACTCCTGTGTGTAATAGCCTACTTCCACTATCTTTATTCAGACCAAGGAATACCTTACTATGTGAGTAATCTGCCTGTTGAGTAGAGAATTACTTGGTGTAAGTAAGGGAGTAAATTCAGACCCTTTGAAAAATGCTTTGGGATTTTTCAGGATGAAAGCTGCTATATAAATGTAAATTATTATCATTCGGGGTCAGATTTGAATTCCCTTATTTATGTTGGGTACATCTCAATTCAGAAGTAACCCCACTGAAAGAAACCTGATCTCTGATATCTGTGGCAATCCTATTAATTTCAGTGGGACAATTAATTGGTCAAGGCACCAACCCAAATGAAGAAATAGGTTGTGTCCCTAAACATGTAAATAAAAAAGTTCAAAAATATATATTCTCAGTGCAGGTTCTACAGGAAGCCTTTACCTTAAATAATAGGATCCTTTGGAAGAAAAAAAAAACAGTCTTAGAAAAATTGTGGGTGCCTTTAAGGATGGAGATGGAGGAATGGGAGCTTTCTTATCACCACTAGAGTCAGAACATTCCTTATTGGTCAGTCCACAAAGATGGATCCTTTCCAGTCATAAGGATCCTGTAACTTTCTGTTACTCACCTCATTGTAATACTGCCTGAGTCACTCAGTAACATGAAGCTGTGACCAACAGTTTTCACAGTAACTTTCACGAGGTTTGTCTAATTCTCATATGAACTATACAACATTAAACACATTGGCTACGTCTACACTGGCCCCTTTTCCGGAAGGGGCATGTAAATTTCAGCAGTCGTCGTAGGGAAATCCGCGGGGGATTTAAATATCCCCCGCGGCATTTAAATAAAAATGTCCGCCGCTTTTTTCCGGCTTTTAAAAAAGCCGGAAAAGAGCGTCTAGACTGGCCCCGATCCTCCGGAAAAAGTGCCCTTTTCCGGAGGCTCTTATTCCTACTTCAAAGTACTTTGAAGTAGGAATAAGAGCCTCCGGAAAAGGGCACTTTTTCCGGAGGATCGGGGCCAGTCTAGACGCTCTTTTCCGGCTTTTTTAAAAGCCGGAAAAAAGCGGCGGACATTTTTATTTAAATGCCGCGGGGGATATTTAAATCCCCCGCGGATTTCCCTACGATGACTAGTGAAATTTACATGCCCCTTCCGGAAAAGGGGCCAGTGTAGACGTAGCCATTGTTCTTATGCTTTTATGTACATAGACCATTTTGATTTTTCTCCCCATCTTTTATGTGTTTTGAGCCATTCTAATAATTTTAATATTTTTTAAAAGTCATAATCCAGTGCAGATGTATTTTTAGTGTCATAATTATTAGTCATTTGTAATATAGGAATACCTAGCTATCATTGTCAAAACCCCATTATGCACTTTACCAACAAATAGTGTGAGACATTCCCTATGCCTCAGAAATAAGTTGTTCTAAATTGACAGGGCAGAGACGAGCAGTAGACCAATGCCATACAAGCAAAAAGTGAAAAGGTAAAAGGCTTGGTAGTTACTTTGTACTTATGTGTTAGTTTAATAATTGTCTCAAATTATTATCAAAACCATACCCACCCTTCTGAACATGTGCTATAGTAATATTACCATCATTGCACCACTGTTACCGACCCAACAGCTTCATCCTGCAAAACCCAGAGAACTAGCAGTTTCCTCAGGCAAAATGAAGAAACACCCACATCCTGCAAAAAGCAGAAAGAAAACCATTTCAAGAGGTTGACTCTCCAATGTTCCCACAGGAAGGACTTAAGGTGCAGACAGTTCTAAAGCCATACCCATCTCAGCTATGAAATAACACATTTTAAGGGCAATTGAACAGCCTGAGAAATCTCAGCATCATCAAATTGTTTAGAACAGGCGTTGTTGTAATAATGATACCCTGGGGAAATGCCATGCTCAATAGTCTTCAAACTCGTATTGTTTTCTGTCTGTATGTAGATGAGAATGGGAAAGGGATGGAGTGCCTGTGTGTTTTTTGCGTGAGTGTGCAATGTGTGTGTTTGTACATAGACATGCAGAGTTTTGCTGGACAGCTCTTGAAGAAAAATCCTTTCCTTGTGTCATCTTGTACTCTTTCTGTGGTTTAGTTGGTTTTGTCATTACAATATACCACTGTTCACATAGAGTCAGAATGTGTACACTAGAAAAATAATTGGAGGATATTTGACAGGTAAACAGAATGTGTGGAAAATGGAGTACTATCAAGGAGATGTGAGCAATTATTTAAAAAACCCCAATAGACAAATAGATTCCTGCTTTAAGGAGAGGTTATAAGGTGTTTTGATGACTTGTTGATAACCTACTTTACAGACCACTGAAATGGTCACTAGGCATGTGTACACTGCATGTGGGATAGAGTCTCCCAGTCCAGATTGACAGATTTTTGGTATAGGGAGACCATGCTAGCGCTCCAAAAATAGCTGTGTAAACAGTACTTTGAAGTTACAGTGGAGATGGCAACTTGATTCTCAAGCTCTTCCTTCCTCCCTCAAGCTCCAGGCCAAGGCACAGCACCTACATAGCTATGTTTAGAGTGCTAGCATGAGCCGTACTAGCATGAATCTGTGGACCTTGACTGGGAGACTCAATCCCACATGCAGTCTAGACCTAGCAAAATGTGTTCAAATCTGCTGCTACTGAAGTCAGTGAGAATATCCCATAGCAGACCACTGAAGCCTGTCAGAAGATTGACTACTGAGAGTAAGAGATTAGTTCCAAATTCTGAAAGAGAAAAATCCAGTTCAAATCACAACAAAAGTTCCTTCAAACTCTAAAGCCCCAAGATAACAAATTCCAACCATAAGCACCACCCATTTAGAATAATCATTTTGTTGTATTTGTTGAAAAATTCTGGAATAAAACAAGTAGAACTTCCCAAAATAGCTGTAGGCTGCTTCTTCATAGATTCATAATAGACAATTTATTGGATCAGCCCAGTAGGTGTTCCTCATCCTGCCTTCTTAGTAGAGTTCTTGATGGATCAACCACAAATTCCTCTAAAAGATATCCTGGAACACAAAATAATACTTCTGGATCCAGTCCTAATCCTGCTGATCATGCAGAAAATAATGTTTCATTTGTTAACAATCTTAATTTTATATACTATTAAAATAGTTACCCATAGTCAAATCATCCCCTTGACTTTCATACTTCTCCACTCTATGCTCTTTCCATTGTGGATTTCTGGAAGCAGAAATGCTGTCAGAGTTGATAATCTTGAAGTCATTCCAACCTCCTGGAACCTCATAGGGATCTTGAGACAGCTCATTTTCATAAACTTTTTCAGTCTAGTTCCCAAGTGGTAGTGGATTAGGTACGTATGAGTAGATTCAAGCTGATCATGTTTTCCAAACCTCAGGGTTTTCTGTGGTTTGCCCAGAAATATTACATCTGGGATTTGCAAAAGCACTCATACTGGTTGAACTTTTCAATTGAAGTTTTACAAATGATTTTATATTGGGAAAACATAGGCCAAATTGAGCTTCATTGAAAATCTGTCTATTTTTCCCTATTCTTTTCAAGACTTTTGCTATTGTTACATAGGAACACTGGACCGTTAATACTCCCCAAAATACACTTTAGCTGAATAATTAATAGACATGTAGTTATAGAAATTTAGAGCTTGCTGAAAAATGCAGAAACATTTTTGCAAACATTTCTTGAAATTTTTGTTAACATTTTTTAGATAATGTTGATTAGTCTATAAACTGGTTCAAGACCAGCAAAAATAAACAAACTAATAAATACATAATCATAAAAATGTGAAACTATTTTAAAATGTTTACCACATCTTTTTCTCACTATTTTGAATTTTTGAATACCAGCTTGCATTTGCAATTTATTCTTCTGGTGAGGAAAGGGCTACCTATAAAGTTAGAGGAAACAAACTTTCATTTAGTTTAGTGCCCATTTATTAACTGTGTGTAATACAAGATTTTAAAACAGCAACTTTTTTCATTATTCTGTATTGCATGAAGAGTCCAGAATGTAACTGACTTCTATTAATAAGAATTAGTATTTATAATTTAGCAGTTTTCACCATGTCATATTTATTTGGATGTACTTGAATATTTGTGAGTGTGTAATTTCTTATTTATGGGCTCATAATTGCACAAGAAGAAGTGTGGCTTTGTGTTAAGTCACTGAACTGGAATTCAAGAATCCTGGATTCAGTTCCTACTCTTCTTTCACAGACTTCCCGTATGACCATAGTCAAGCCATTTCACCTCTAAGTATCAGATTTCTTCCTAAATACACCACTGTTTCATAGCGGTGTACTTAAAATAAACTTAGTAAAGTGGGGTTATTAAAGGCTTTGGGGGCTATAAGAGAAGATAGAATTATATGTGTTCTTCTCTTTTGGTTCTATTTAGCCCCTCTCTACTTCTTTTTTCATTATTTATCTTGAAATGGTATGACTAAACATATTTCTTAGCTAATTTAAGTTACCATTAGGATAACTACAATACTAGGCATCTTGTATATTACAGAATGTCTTGGTTGGTGGTAAAGGAGACCATTTGGATCTATCTAGAATCAATCACATGCTGAAATTGTGAGTATTGCTAACTCAGAGGTTCTCAGATTTCATTGTACCATGACTCTCTTCTGTCAACAAAAGTTGCAACATGGCCCCATGAGAGAGGACAGAATCCTAAGCCTGGGGAGAGAGGGGGGCACAAGGCCAAAGACCAAATGCTTCAGCCCAAGACAGTGGGCCTGTAACCTAAGCCTACTGGCTAGGTAGTGGTAGAACTTGTGCTTTGGCTAAGCCCTCTATCAATGCAAGTCTAAACCAGCCCTGGTGATTCCATTAAAATGGGGTCCTGACCCACAGTCTGAGAAACACTGTGCTAGCTGATTTAGTGTCTTGTATCTCATTTTTTACCAGTTCTGTTTGGAGGTGGATAGTTGCATTTTGGAAGTTCAACAGTAACTAGCTTGCTGTTTTTTAGATACAAATCATTCATCATTGCCTACCCTATGTATGTACAGAGCGGCCATTACTATAATATCAGAATGCTTCACAATCTTTATGGGTTTTTATCATCACAGCACCTTTGTGAGATAGGGAAGTTCTATTATTATTCTCATTTAGTGGATCAAAAGCTGAGGCACAGAGAAATAAATGAAATGTGCAGTGTCAAACATCATGTTTATAGTCGAGCAGGAATGGAACTCAGATAATTTAAAATCAAGGACATTAATAGTCGAGAATAGTGCATGAACCACTGGACTCTCTTTCCTCTTTCCCTGGAGCATCCTTCCTCATGTGTTTACAGCGGATGAGTGGGGAAAATACAACAGAAGATAAGATAAGGGGAGCAGTAAAACAGAGGTGCACTCAACATGAGAACCTACAGGCCCTCTAGGTAGGATAGACACCGAGTTCTTCGTTCAGAATCCTGAGTTCCAGTCCAGGAGTGAGTCTTGGGTGCTTCTGGTCATGTTTGGCACTAGTCAGCTTTCAGCAACATATCTCACTGATGCCCTCTTCTGCTATTTTGCAAACCCTCACAGAGCAACAACCTTTCCACTTAGCTGGTTACAGTCAATCACCTTATGCCCAGCACAAGCACCAGTCCTCATGGTCTCATACTACTGGGGTCATTGGTGATATTCGGTCCAGCTCTGGGTTATCCTTCTTGGGTGACTCCTCCTAGTCATAATGCTCCTCTTGGGGGTCAGAGCAGATCAGCTGCTCTGACCTGGGGTGTCAGAGCAGATCAGCTGCTCTGTTCCTCTCAAGCTTTGAGCTGGTTCACTATGCAAGGGCCTCCTCACTGTAACCCTCTTCTCTGGAGCTACTGACACATATCTTGTTGCTCTTCCTCTCCCATACTCTTCTCAGACAACCAGCACTGAAACCATCAGCACTTCCTCTGCCACGGGACAAGGTTGTAAAGGGACTGTACTCTCTCTCTCTCTCTCTCTCTCTCTCTCTCTCTCTCTGGAGAAAGAGAAGGAGTATATTAAACAAAAATGCATTTATCATTTATGGAAACCCACATAAACATTATGTTGTATTAGATCATAAAAAAAACTATGCTAGACAGGCAGCAAGGTAATTAATAGTGTGTCTTTCCATTCTTGACTGTTCTAAAATGGCATTCATGGCAATGCATCCTAGTTGTGGGGACTTGCCCACACCATTGTATCTAAAACAGAGTGGGAATTATTGCGACTGTCCTAAACTGAAAGTGAAATTGTTCTAGTCTGCATGCAAGTTGCAGAATATGGGACACCAAATACTAAATCATCTAGCAACACTGAAAATTTCAGGCACATGATTTATGTCAGATTTCTATTGGGGATCAAAATCCATCAACCAGTGTAGCTATTATCATCAATCACGTGTCTAAAATGTTCTGAATTTTTGTGACTTACTGGTAAGCAACAGCCCTAGGAGCATCTAGAAGTAAAAAAGAATCAAGACGCTTGTGATTCCTTAAATGGTGATCCTGAAAATCTTTCTACTATTATAACAGCTGTGGAAACTAAAATGGGAAAGAATGAGAAGTCAAACTATGTGATTACTTTTTAAGTAAGGTTAAACCTAGGCCAGCATGGGCACAGAAGTAAAAACAAACAAAAAAACATGCAAGGAGCTTGTGGACTTAATCACCAGGCATAATATAGTCTTAATAATCAACTCTAATCCCAAGGACTATGTGTTGCTTGTATTGCATTTGGGTAAGCAGAAAGGGAGAGGGATGGCTAAGCACAGGTGGAAATAGATGCCACACTCTAAGAAAATGATGCCTTGGCTCTATTCTTTCTACATTCTGAGGCCTATTTTGTCTTGTTCTGGGAACTAGCTTGCTGCAGATTATACCCAGGTCTTGTGTAGGGATGTTAAGGACTAGTTGACTATCCGATAAGCATATGCTTATCGGCAGGGTTGCCGAGCAGTGGCAAAGCCTGCTCGCCAGCTGCACGGTTCTGCGCTCTGCGCCGGCTCTTCCAGAGTGTAATGTACTCGCCATGGGCAAGTAGATTACATTGTTTGTCGAGCCCTGCTTATTGGTTATTCTGTTGACTAGTCGACTAGTCTATCCTCCTCCCTGCCGTGACTATGAGATAGAGGCAGCAAATGAGAGGGAAGGCGTACTTAAAAGTGGCAGCAGTGCACAGCTGAGCCAGGAATCAGGCGGCAACCCCAAGGCAGCATTTCAAAGGGGCAGCCGCCACACGGCTGATCTGTGACTCAGCTGTGCGGTGCTGCCCCTTTAAAATGCTGAAGCATCATGGTGCCCAGGTTCAGCTGGGGACTCCCCAGGTAACCCCGAGTTCCAAGCAGCATTTCTCCAGAACCTGGGGCCAGCTGGGGGGCCCCCAGCTGACCCCGGGCAGAGATGGCATTTCAAAGGGGCAGACGCTGCACATCTGATCCTGGGCTGAGCTGAGGGTGCTGCTCCTTTGAAATGCCACCTCGGCATTTCAAAGGGGAAATGCCATGATGCCCTGGTCAGCTGGAGCATGGAGCCCGGGGTCAGCATGGTCTCTGAGTCCCCCGCTGACTCCAGGCTCCATGGCTTTGAAATACACGGGAGCCAGAGTTAAGGTTGCCTGGTGATGTGCTTCCAGAACATTGAGTTCAAATGCTCTCAAACCTCAGAAATCCAAAAAAAGAAAAATTTAGGTAATGAAAATCTTCACTTTTTAAAACAAGGAAATACAAAGTAAAGATCAATGCCGGGTTTGCACCTTAACTTTTCTGTTGGAGCTGGTCATAGACACTGGGAACAGTTGTGGAAACATAATAAGTCAATATGAAGAACAACTGAGAATGTGACATTGTATTATGCACTCACTATAGAGGAACACATGGGAAGTTCAGCACAGAGGATTCTGTTTGGGGTCCCTGACTACAGCTAGTTACAATAGGGACACCAATGACCTGACCATTTTTCCTAGACTGCATCTATACTGCACCATTATTTCAGAATAAGAGCCATTATTCCAAAATAACAATGTGAGCATCTACACAGCAATTCTGTTATTTTGAAATAATTTTGAAATAATGGATGGCTTATTCCAACTTCTATAAACCACATTCCACAAGGGATAATGCCCCTTCCGAAATAGCTATTTCGGATTAGGATGTGCGTGGATGCAGCACAGGGAGTTATTTTGAAATAAAAGGCCTCCAGGAAATCCCAAAGGTGCCCTGCTGGCCACTCCATCTACACTCCTCAAGACTCTATAGTTCCTCTTCCTCTGCAGCCCTTAAAGCTTCAGCCACAGGGGAAAGAGCTTGTGGCAGGGAGCTGGCCCCAACAGCCTCCAGCCACACCGCAGCTGCGATAGCAACTCAGTGGGCCAGCATGGCTGACACTCAAGGCCGCCAGGAGTCCTCCCCTGCTCCCAGGGCACACTCTGATGGCTTCTAGTAGCCTGCCAGGCACTGTAAGAGGCATGTGCCACCCTGGCCTCGGGCGGAAATCCTGGCCCTTACTGAGGTTTGGGGTGAGGAAGAAAAGTTCCAGAAAACTCTGCTCCAGATGGTGCAATGCCAACATCTATGGCCTCAAGGCTGATAGCCTGGCCACCAAGGGCCATATCCGAACCCAGAAGCAGGTCCGAATGAAAGTCAAAGAGCTCCGTCTGGGCTACACCAGGGTGAGGGAGCAGAGCCCCCTCCTGCTATTATTAGGGCCTGCACCAAATCCTGGGAGGTGGAACAGCCCTTTCCCACACACCCCCAGTGGTTGACTCAGATCTGGAGAAGCCCGTTGTTGCCTGCCTGAAGGTTAGAGCCAGTGAGAAGTAGGAAGAGGACCCCAACCCAGCCAGCACTGTCACTTTGGTGACTCTGGAGCTGGTACCCCACAGCCTGGATGTGTCCCAGGCATCCTCTGAGGCCAAGAAGGGAACATCAGGTGAGTGACTTTATTTTTCTCACACAGATGGCAGACAGAAAGGGACTGGGGGGGAGCTCCTCTCTTGGCCTGGGGAATAGCACTGTAGTCCATGCACATGCAGAGGTAGTCTGCACCACACAGCCCCAGGAGGCTACATCTAAGCACCCCTGTGCTCCTGCTCACAGGGTCTGGGGAGGCTGGCTGCACTTCATACACTCGGTGGAACAGCCAGGTGAGATACACAAGCCACCACTAGAAGCAGGCTGTGGCCAAACACACACACACACACACACACACACACACACACACACACACACACACACACACACACAGGAGTGCCACACATAGGCATGCCTGCACTCTCAAGGCAGCACACGTTCCTGGGGACAGTGTTGCCAGGTATAGGTGTGCCTGCTGCTCACACAGCCCTCCTCCACACACTCCTCCCTTCTCCCCTAGTGGACAGGGATACAGGTTCTCTCACCTTCAGATGCCATCACTGCTGGACACGGCGTGTATACGGCACCGAGGCAAGCCCAGCCAGCCTGAGTCCCCCCTACTGCCCATTGGATCCCAGTGTGGCCAGTAACTTCCCATGCTTGCTTGTTCCTGGGACTTGGGGGCGGTGTCAAGGTACCCTGTGTGGCATGAACGGGTAGGCCACATGCCCCATGATGCACAGTAGCACGTCCACATCCCCGACCCTGATGGTGTGCTCAGGGAAGAAAGCTCTGGCCTCCAGCTTCTGGAATAAGCTGGAGTTTCTGAAGACGCAGGCATTGTATGCCTTCCCTGACCATCCAATGTAGATATCTGTAAACTGCCCATGGTGGTCGACCAGAGCCTGCAGGACCATGGAAAAATATCCCTTCTGGTTTATGTAGAGAGAGATGCACAGTGGTCAGGGGCCTGAATGGGGATGTGGGTGCCATCAATAGCTATCCCGCAGTTGGGGGAAGCCCATGGCAGCAAAGCCAGTGACGATGAGGTACACATCATCGAGGTGGATGACCCTGCACAGCAGGATGGTGTTCATGGCTCTCACCACTTGCAGAAGGAGACAAACAAACAAACAAAACAGAGAATCACAGAGTGCCAGAGCCCTTGGGAGGTCACCGAGCCTCCTTTTCCTCCCTCCCCCCCACACACCAGGAACCATCCCTTTGTTGCCCACCCCCTGGCTTCCAGATAGCTATGGAAACCCACTTCTCCAGGGGGGTGGTGGGTCACACCTGGGTGTCCCATTGCATGAGGGAAGGGGCGAGCTAGGCACACAGCTCCAGAAAGGTCTCCTTCCTCATGTAGAAATTCTGGAGCCACTGCTGGTCATCCTACCACTCCATCAAAAGCCAGTCCCACCAGTCAGAACTGGTGTCGAGCTGCCAGAAGTAGTGGTGCACAGTGGGGTGCAACTGGAACAGCTGAGCTCCCAGACAGAGGTTGAGGGTCTCCTAAAGCAGATGGGAGCTGCATTCCTGCAGGGCTAGGACGGCAGCCTGTAGAAATTGCTGCAGAAACTGCAGCATGACAGCCAAGGGCCATTGCATGCCCATAGGCAGCTCTGGCTCTATAGCTGGGAGTGCTGTAGAGTCCAATAACAGGGGCAACCAAAGCATACAATGAAAATGCTTTGCTATCCCTCAGAGAGGTAGATAAGCAAGAGAAGAAGCTGAGAAATAGCTGTACGCAGGGGGCGGGGGTCCACGTCTCAGATAGCCTTAGACAGCAGCTCTAGGAAGTAACTGCTGACCCGATGTCCTGCCTGAACTGGTTCTGCGTGGCCTTAAATGCAAGTTAGCATCTAATCAGTGTAGACACTATTTCAAAATAAAGCTATTTTGATGTGCTTTTTGTGTGGACATGCGCTATTTCAAAATAAGCTATTCCGGAAAATACATTCCAGAATAGCTTATTCTTAAATAAGCATGCAGTGTAGATGTACCCTAAGACATACAATTAAACTCACTAAGACCAATGGGAATATTCATCTGAGTAAAGACTACTCATGTACATTACATTTTGTTTCTTTGAGACCCTAGAAAACGAGCACTTTGGCTTTAACAATATGTACCTCCGTGAGGTTGTTTCACATTCATGCACACAGTAAGTTATTTCAAATCTTATTTTATGATATGTAGGCATGTATGATTCATGTAACAGAGAGAGAGAGAGAGAGAGAGAGAGAATTGTATCTTTACATTACAGGGCCAAAGTTTGCCTTTCATTTTACAAAATGCTAAAGAAATAAAACAAATAATTAGACTTGCCCTAGGTTACATTTTCATTTAATTTCAAACTTATTTCTAATGAAAACAATGGCAACATATCAGTGGAAATCCATATAGACATAACACAGTCTTCTTTTTCTCTTTCAGCTGTTGTTTTAAAATCAATTATATGTGAGCCACAGAGGCCTGAAGGTAGCTACTGAGTCAACACTGTGTTATTGCTACTGGACCATCTTTACAACCCAAACATATTTTAACCACATGTCAATCACATTCTAACAGCAGAGTCTTTTATTAGTTTTCTCTAAATTATTACTTTCTTTGCCGTTTAAATGGAATAGAAAATTGAAATACTGTTTTACATTTTTATATTTCCCACCAGAAAATTTAAAACTAATCTAAAAGAAAACAACAAGCAATATATCAGCTTTGTCAATCAATATTGACATACTGTTCAGTTCCATCTGTATGGTAATATCTAGATTCATTTTAAAAATGTATTTTTCAAATTAAAGATCACCAAAACCACAATTTTCATTTAATTCCAGTGAATAAATATGTATAATTTCTAGCCACAGGAAGGTGGTCCTTATATTTTGGTAACATTTTGGATGAAAAAAAGGATAGCCATAATAAATATATGCTGCAGGCTTATATTTTTATACTCATAGACTAAAAACTGCATTTTCATAGATTTTTATTCTGAGTTGAAATTTAATACTACTATATAGATTCTGTGTTCAATCTTCAGGTGAGTTTCAGCAGTATATTCAGCAGCTAAATTCTTATTTTGAAAATTAATTTACAGTAAATATCCATGTCTAGACCACACAGGTCTGGGTGTTTCTTTAAATTAAAAAAAATCACGTTAAAAGTTACAATTGCTTCTTTCCTGCTAACTAGAAAGAAGAACTTCACAATCAGATAGTCAGCCTTCTTAGTTTTCCTGCCTCCAATGACTTTCTTAATAATGGTATGTCTATACCACAAACCAAAATCAATTTATATTAGGTTGATTTACAGCCACATCAGTTATTGCTACAGTGGTGCATATCCCCTCTACCCTCCTTGGATTGTTGGCATATAGGGGGCTGACAGACTTGCTGGGCTCTGGGCAAGGTGTGGAAGGGGCAGAGTCTCCCCCCCTCCCCCGCAAATACTGGCCTCCCCACCTTGCCCAGGGCCTGGCAAATCTGTTAGCCACCCTGGGTAGAAAGGATAGGGCTGAGGGTTAGCCTCCCTCAAGCAGCCATTCATTGCCACTCAGTGTGCACCACTGTGAGCTCCAACAGTGATTTAAAGGACTCTGGCTCTGGCTCCTGCAATTTGCTGGGCCCCATGGCAGCTGCTCTCTTTGCCCCCATCAGCCCCTGACCTAAGGGGCAGTTTGGGTTAATAGGAGCCCCATCTCTCAGCTCCACCAGCAGCTCCCAGCCATAAGCTTGGCTGCCCCTCAGGCTCCTGCCAGGCTCTCTCACTCCTGCTCTCTATCCCTCCCAGGAGTGGAAGAAAGCTGCTTGTAGCTACCTCTTATCTCCGTTCCTCATTGGAAGTAGGGGAAAGCCGCCCGAGTTTTCTCACCCTGGCTCCAAGCTGGGGGCAGAGTCCAGCCACACTACACAGACACTGTGTCAGTCTGACTGCAGAGTGATACGCCTTATGCTCTTGTGGACATCAAATCTTGTGGTATAGTGGAGCACTGATATGGGTAGGAAGAAGGCTATAGTGAAGACACTGACATTACTGGGATGACAGAAGCTGTCTTATATAGAACTAACTATATAGTACTATAGACCATCTCTAAGAAAGTTAATTTCATGTAGCATACATAAAAGAGAAGTATTAAAAGGGATCTATATCAAGCTGCTCAGACTTTTTAGCTAAATATCCGAGGGGTTTCTAATGGGACCCATCACTGAAATATTCAAGCACTGACCACACAAAATCAGAGTGTAGTGCAAAATGGACTTACCGGAATTTCTGAATCTTTTGCATTTCTGGTTTATGGAAAGCTCTGCTTGAGGTCAGATGTTCTGTGAGGGAGAAAAGGGGGAATGCATAGGGTGGAGAGGTTTTATAAAATGGGAATGTTTTGCAGGGCATCTAAAGGTAATCTTGCTCTAGATTTATCTAATCTCCTTCATACCACAGAGGATCTCAATTTAGAATGTTTTGTCCTCATCTTTCATATGCTTAGCTCAGAGATTTGTGTTGTGCATTGTCCGAGAGAACATTGTCCGAGAGAACACAATGGTTTTGTAATGAAGATATGGTCTTGAATGTAGTTGGAACTTAATCCATTAGTTGCCCTCTACATTCCTCATATTTAAAAGGTAAATCTAAAACAAAATCCTCACATATCACATATATTCTCAAATAATTAAAAGTAAAAAAAACCCTCTTTGGTTCTTAGTTATATCTGAGCTTCTAAAAAGCCTGACTATGTTTTAATTTTCATAGTGTCCGGTCCAATTTTGAAAATAGTTATAAGTACAGTATAGATAACCTTACTTATCTGAGTAGTTTTGTGGCCTGAAGCTAGATATTCTGAGGTGACAAATGAAGATTTGAACTCCACAGTTCTCATTAATGCTGTGGAAGCTGCATGATTAAATCATATTTACATTATGCAGAAAATATATCGCTCTGATTCTAGCCACAATAAGTACTATATATAACCTGAATAAAAGGCTGAATTGAATGTCACCAAAGTCATTCTTTCTGTTGATATGCGTGGGCATTAAGGCTCAAATTATTGTACGTTTTGGTGTTAGCTGCTGTTTACCTGTGCTTGTTTACTTCTGCTCTGCATTCAGTGATAGTGAACATACAGAATTTCCACAGTCCCCAATCAATGTGCACTCTATACTAGTAATCCCATGCCATGATTTCACCTTTCACAATCAAAACTAGAAAAATGTACTTTTATTTTTCTAACAAGCTTGATGTTGAAGTAAATTAAACCTCTGAGAATTCTCTAAACTTCCTCAGGAGTTGGGCCTTTGAGAGAAGTTTTGGTGTCAGAATCAGCAAGCCCCAAAAATTGATGAATGCAGTAAATGCTGCTAGTTTTCTAGCTAAAAGTTTACAGGAAGAAAAAAAGCAATTCCACTTTTCCCATACAAATAAAATGGGTTACATAATCCAGAGTATTCAATAAAGCTAGCCTTTATGACTAATGTCTCCTTTACATTAAATAAAAGGTTGATGAAAAAGTGTGTAAGTCTTCATTTAGAGTTTCTATTGTCTTTGTCTCTTTAGTTAGAAACATTTATTACTGCTGGTGGAAGGACAGAGGAGGGATTGTCATAGAATATAGTACTGTCAAACAGATAGTCAGAAAGCACAGAGCAGAACTCTGAACAACAAAAAGAAGATATTTTACAACTCAGTGCTTCTGAAAAGGTTTACACAGGGTTGAGGTGATTATAGAGGCATTAAATGAGCAAGAAACTGATGAACATGACCCAGATCATCAATAAGCAATCCAGATGTGCAGTGCAAGTGAATGAAGAGATTGATGAATCCTTTGAATCAGGTAGGAGAAGCAGTAGGAGTTTGACAGGTTATTTACTGGCTGCCATAACCTTTAATGTTACTCCATGAATCAGCTAGCACAGAATCACAGCAAGTATGCTCTGTCTTAGGGCACCTGGCTCCACTGCTCCTACAGCGCCCCCAGCAGCTTATCACCAGATTTGACACCACACTCTTTTTTTCCTCCACCATAGCTGTTCGTTAATGCAGCTAGCTACAAGAGAAGGTCTGTAACTCTAAAGTAAGACCAGAGAGGAAAAGGGAACACAGTAGTGTCTAGATAGGGATAAACATCACCACTGCAGAGACTACTTAAAAGAAATACAACCATTATGGATCCTCTGATGGGATGTGTGCCCCACACAGCCTCTGGAAGGGGTTAATATGGGCTTAGAAGGCCAATTAACACACTTGGCAAGACCTGTGAGAGATTGAAATCCAGGTTGAGTTGATAATGAAGTTGAAGTGGCTGCATGGTGCTGATAAAACCAGAAGTTTATAGGGGAGAGGATCTGTAAGGAGGTGCTTTCAGGAGGACAGAAAAAGATAGGAAGTTTGAGGAAATAGACTGTGGCTTCTAGATACAGGGTTCCCTGGCTGGAATCCAGATTAGAGGGCGGGGGTGAGGAAGGTGGGGATGAAAATCCTTGAGGTAAGCAGTATAAGGACCATAGAACCCAGAGACAGACAGAAGACTTGTCATAAGGTCATTGGACTCACTGTAACCCTGAAACACTGAAGGACCAAGTTGTGGGAAGAGAGAAAACTACAGTGATGGACAGGGCTCCAACATGGATATGGAGAAGAAGGGAACATTTGATCAGGGCCCAGAAGCTCTGGGGGGGACCTGGCCCAGGCTGGAGAGAAATTGACTATGGAGGCCTAATTCATGATTTTGAAATTAAAAGGCCAGAAAAATAAAGTTTTAAAGTTAATTCTCGTAATTATCAAATGTTAGTAGTCATGTTTGTCTTTTAGAATAAAATAGTTAAGACATAAATAAGATATAATACCTTTATTGTGATCAAAGGGTTACAAAATTGTCAGCAAACTTATAGGACTCTCAGGATTGGTGTTACGTTAAATAAAAATAGCAAAAGGGGCATTTTTTCAGAAAAGTAGATTACATAACAGTAATTCCAGATTTAAAACAAACTGTTTTCATGGATCAGGAGATAGTTTGCATGGATGAGGGATTGTTGTTTGTGTTCGGGAGAGGGCTGATTTACAGGTATAACCCATCTACCAGGTAGTGCCAGTAGCAGCCAGGGCTGGTTCAATATCTAGTGGTTCCTCTCCATCCATCCAACTCATAACCAGCTTGAGCCCCAACCCAGTAACCTGGGAAATTCACACACACTTCTGGGCACCTCTGAGAGGCAATGCTTCCTCTTTCGCAAGCTCAGAGTCTGAACATACAAAAAGAAAGCTTTTTAAAAATGGGAGTAAGTAATTTGGGAAAACACCATAGAGCTCATAACCAAAACTACAAGTAAATATCCCAGCTCAAGTAGGTTGGGCAATGTCCTTTTTCTCTCAGGTTCTCTAAGTCCAGCAATGTAAATGTCCCCTTCACACACCCAGCCCTTCTCAGCATCCCACCCACAGTTGCTGCCCTTGGTCAGGGAAAACCCAGAGTTCAGAGGTGCATCCACAGAGTTCACCTCCCATCCTGAGTAGGGGATGGATAGGAGGCATCTGATCACTCACCATCCACCTGCTAACTGCTCTCTGTCGCCGCTCTGCTGGCCGTTCTTACTCCTCCCCATCACCACCTCGCTGGCTGCTCATCATACTGCCCATCGCATCTTCTGCTGGCTTGTGGTAGATTTGGCTCTGGGCCAAAGCTTGTGATTTCAACTCTCAGTGATTTCAGCTTTTAGTCCAAAGCACAGTCCAGCCACAAGAGCTTCCAGCATCCACTGGAGTAAATTTAAATACTAAAGAGACTCCTTATGGAGCCTTTCTTTAGCTCTAGCTATTATTAAAACATTGGGGAAAAACAGGCGGAGTCCGTCTGTTTAGCTCACAGCTGGAGGACATGCAACCTGATGACTCAAGAGTTCTCCCTCCCAAGCTTAATCTCATAGTCATAGGGTTCTGGAAGTTGAGCCTCTGTCCATCCAAATGTATTTACACTGACAGGGTCTCTCCTTTTGAACTGAGTTGAACACTGTCTGACTTTTCTGCATTCTCACAATAACTGCAAGCACTGGTGATTATATCTCACAATTCCTGCATTTCATTCTAACACAATTTGTGACCCCACAACAGCCAAGTTGATTACAATGAGCAAAACACCATTGTAACAGCAGAATATCTAACACATCTAAGCAAAGCAGCAGGAGCAAACTGTAATTATTTGAACACACTCAGGATTCCTTTCCCATTCCAGCTGGTTTGATTCAGACCCTGCTTACACAGGTTTGTACTGTTAGTAGCAAGGGTCATCATGGGAAAACAAAGGCCATGCCATGCCTGGCTATAAGAAGGTGATCCAGCAGTGAGTGAACCCCTTTACAAGTCCAAAGTGCAGTTACTAAAGCCATGTCTGTACTACGAGATAAGATCAAATTTATTAAGGTTGAATTTATTAAGCCTCTCCAAGCACACCGTCATGCACTCCATCACAGCCATCAAGAACAAAAAGACATTGTCCTGTTGCTTAACTTGCAGTTCCCTGTATGTTCTCCTTTCCCGCCACTCCACTGTCCTTTCCTGCCACTCCACTCATACCTCCTTCAGTAGCATATTCCTCTACTCCGTTTGCTCCTTAAAAATATCTTCTCTTGTCCGCGGTGTCCCTCCTATGGGTTCACCACGCCTCAGTTCCTGGGAGAGTGTCATGAGGAAGAGAGGGGGTGCCAGAGGCTGAAGCCATGCTAACAGCAGAGGCAGCAGTTAATAGCTTCCCCTCCTTCAGCCAAGTTGCCATGCGAGATATCAGACTTCTCTGAATCACACAGAATGATAGGGCAGCTGATACCGACTGAATGTTGCCAGAAACCTGGGCCTTATGCTGCAATGCTTTGTGCTGCAGTGATGCCAGGTCACTTACTGCTGGCTTGGCATGGTTAGATGTCCTACTCTGGAGGCCAGAATAAGGCAGGCTTTCCCAGAAACCTTGTGAGAAGGATCAAAGAGTTTATGCTGCATGATGATGAGGTCCCAACAGTCAGAACTTGTCTCCCTCTGTCAGAAGCGGTGTTCTCTGGCATCCAGACAATTGAGGGTCATTTATAGCAGCAGAAGTGCCAGGACGTGGGTGATGAGGTCCTCCAGTTTGGGCTGGTCATTGTCCTGCTGGAGCAACATATGGGCAGTCTGGACAAATTGCACCATGAGGCATAGTGCAAAGCCCATGAGCCTGGCACTGATTTTCAGTAGCTCTGACTCCAAGTTATATGCACTATGGCATCTGCAAGGGCAAGCAGAGCACACTGCATCCCTTTTTGGTGTCCTGTGAAGGGGCAGGCAGTAGGAGGAGTATCATGTGAGACACGACAGTAAAAAGGAGCCCCTGAAAGCACACATCATAGCTTATTTAACCAAACAGACACAGAAAGTATCCGTCCTCCTGGTGCCCATCCCAGAGTACTTCTGGGGGCTCTAATCAATGTGGAAACACTATTTCAAAATAATTCTGAGCTATTTTGATGCTTCCCCATAGTGGGGACACGCTATTTCAATTTTGTAATTTCAGGAGTTATGATTTTGATTGTACTTATTTTGAAATTTCCTAGTGTAGACATGCTCTTACAGCAGAATCCTCAGGTGTTAGAACTTCTATTCTCCTTCTCTCCTAGTCTATCCTCCTTCTCTCTGGCTGCTATATTAGGGCATGGTCTACCTGTGTGCTGAAGTTCCAAAAGCGAAATATCAGTTCTTTAAAGACAATGGCAGCAGGTACAAGCTGGAGTAGCCTTCCAGATTCTCTAATTTCCTTATTTCAGGAAATCAGGTAAGAAGAGAGTAGCCCCAGAACCAGAAGGATGTCAAAATCATTTTAAATCTTCTTCCTCAATTGTGCTGCATGCTTTTAGGCCACAGTCAAGGCTCAGATAAAATTTCCACTACAAAAATAGATACTAGGATAAAGTAATGTTCTCTTCAATGAATGTATGGTTGTTCAGCTACTAATGTAATAGGCACCAGATAAATATACAAACAAATAATGTATCACCAGTAAGTGTGGTGAAAATTCTGCAGTAAGGGGACTTTTAAGAATGGGTAACATACATTGCAGCTCATATATTTTCCTAGATCTCAGTGTGACAGTTTAATTTAGGTTCCTGAGTTTTGTTATATAGGTACATTGGACCCGTTAGTCCATAATTTACTTAAAACACTCATTGCCTTCAATAGTTTGTCCTATATGAGGATTGCAGAAAAATCCCCAATGATTTAGAATTGCATACTGTCCATTTCTACAAGTTAGAGCTAGCAGAAATAATTAATTTGGGCATAAACAACTTGGCATGTTTGCCTCTTAACGTTTTGCAGACAAAATCTTTGTAAAATTGATAAAAAAAGACTTAGAGATGAGCATTTGAAAATGAACAATGGAAACAGCTTCACATTTTTAGGATTGATGACAGGCGATTTCTGTTCAATTACCTTGCAAGCTCTCTGAAACAAACTGTTTCTAGCAACAACAACAAAAAAAAGTAAGAAAAGATTTCATAATTCACCCGATAAAATATTGTGTTAGAATAAAGAGGTAAACACTGTGGCTACGTCTACACTGCCCTCTCTTGTGCAAAAAATATGCAAATGAGGCAAAGTGTGGCATATCGCTGTGCCTCATTTGCATAATTAATGAGGCTCCATTTTTGCCCAAGAGGCTTTTGCACAAAAAGGAGCTGCCTTCACAGATCCTTTTTGCGCAAAACCCTCCTCTTGCGCAAGAGCCGTTCTTCCACTTTTTTTTAGGAAGAATGCCCCTTGCACAAGAGGGGGTTTTTGCACAAAAGCCTTTTGGGGAAAAAAACGGAGCCTTGTTAATTATGCAAATGAGGCACAGTGATATTCCATGCTTTGCCTAATTTGCATATTTTTTGCACAAGAGAAGGCAGTGTAGACATAGCCTATAGGTATCCATAAAAAGAGTGACCTCCCATTTGATCTGTTATCACTGAACTCTGGAGAGACCCTCCAAAAAAATCTGATGATAAGATGCAAGAGAAAATGAGTTTTAATAATAGTTGATAAATATTATCAAGTCAAGTAAATAAAATATAAAATCCATTGAGTGTCAGGGGAAAGTGCAGCTGAGAAAAATATTCTAAAGATGAGAAAGAGAGTGCTTAAATCCTGAATATTTTGTTGTTCAGAAGGTAATGCATTTGGGGATCATTCTTGCAAGGTGCTGAGTGCCTTTATTTCCCAATGACTTCAGTGGTTGTTTAGGGTGCAGTGCTCCGTACCTCACAGTTTCAAGCCTGTAGGGAAGACCAAAAGGAACATGGAGAGTCTTAAAGGAGTTATTTCCCTTTTCAGATAGCTTGAGGTGCAGCCCAATTCTCAAGAGGAGCTACAGGAAAAGAGAAAAAGATCAAAGTATAGAATGATGCTTGAAAGTATTGACAAATGGATCGCTCCCTTGATCCATGCAAGCACCTGCTGCTGTTCTTGACAAGAGCAAAGGATTTGTTTATAATCTATTGAGTTACTTTGCAAGGGTAGAAGCTGGTTGAGCAGCAAAGTGACAGCTCTTTGTGGCAGAAAATTGGAATAAGTAGACTGATGTTTATAACCAAATAAATACGTGGGGAGCAGGAATGGGGAGAATTGACCCCTCCCACAGGAGAACAAAATGCTGAGATTTTTCCCCATAACACCTCCTGTAGATCAAATATTCAAGGAAGAAGGGGGTGAAGGATGGAGAGGGTTTGACAGACAACACTAAAATTGGAGGAGTGATAAGTAATGAAAAGGACAGGTGACTAATTCAGAGCCATTGGTATCACTTGGGAAAGTGGGCGCAGACCACCTGAGGTTTAAGGGTGGGAGGAAGGACTGGGGTAGGAACCACTGCTGCCCCAGGCTGGTGCCAGGATGTGGCCGGGGGTAGTGGTGGTGAGCTGAGCAGCTACTTGTCGTCACCCCCTAGCAAGTCTGGTCCATATGCCGAGGTACAACTGAAATACCACCATTAGGAATCTTGTCCTCTAATGTGTCCTACCTCACAAGCAAACAATATGTGCTTTAATATGGCTACAGCAAATAATTGGGGGCTTATTTATAGGATGGGGAATGGACAAAATTGTCATGGGAAGCAATCACTCTGATAAAGGCAATCATGATAAATACTCAGTTGAATCTGAGTGCCCAGTGTGATGCAGGTTCCGAAAGAGCCAATGTGATCCTCTTGGCATTCATGAAGCAACTGCAGAGAATGGATCACCACTTTTGAGCCTGAGAAACAAGAACTGATTTGTGAGATTGAATAGCAATGCAGGTTTGGAATAACAAACCACAGCTGAAGTTTTTTTGGAAGTAGAGACAGGAGACAAATCCAGGAAAAGGAGGGGGAGATGGATCAGGAGATAATGAAACTTCTCCCTAAGGGTATGTCTACACTACCCTCCTAGTTCGAACTAGGAGGGTAATGTATGCATACCGCACTTGCTAATGAAGCCCGGGATTTGAATTTCCCGGGCTTCATTAGCATAAGCGGGGAGCCGCCATTTTTAAATCCCCGCTGCTTCGAACCCCGTGTAGCGCGGCTACACGGGGCTCGAACTAGGTAGTTCGGACTAGGGTGCCTATTCCGAACTACCGGTACTCCTCGTTTCACGAGGAGTAACGGTAGTTCGGAATAGGACCCTAGTCCGAACTACCTAGTTCGAGCCCCGTGTAGCCGCGCTACACGGGGTTCGAAGCAGCGGGGATTTAAAAATGGCGGCTCCCCGCTTATGCTAATGAAGCCCGGGAAATTCAAATCCCGGGCTTCATTAGCAAGTGCGGTATGTATACATTACCCCGCTAGTTCGAACTAGCGGGGTAGTGTAGACATACCCTAAGGTACTCCGATGCTGCATGCAACTGTGGATCTCTAGGCTAGACTGCCATTGCAATAGGTGGAGAACTGCATCAAAGCACCTCCCTACACACTCCTTTTGTATTTCATATGAACTCTGGGCCCACATGGCTACCCCTAGCATTCCACACCATGACAAACTATGGACAGTCACAGCTTCATCTATGTTAACTTGTGGTTGGTGTACATATAGCTACACTGGACATAAGTTTTCCTTCCTCTTGTATGTTTATTAAGTTCCTTTTTTTTTTTAGTTACCGTGTATTTAATTTAACATTCTTTCAATATTTCATTTGGAAGTAGTATTTGTAAGTGAATTCAATTTTGTTTTGAAAGTTATTCACCTTCATTAGTTTAAAACACTTGGTGTATAATGCCTGCTGGCAATGAAAGTAGTGGTCTTGTACACTCACAACCCATAGGATTAGTGCCAAACAGGGTAGTTATCAGAAATGTACAGCAAGCATTCCAACATTGTTAGCTGCACTGTCAGTGATACAAGCACAGATGTGAAGCAAGCACCACGTAATTCCTTAGAGGATCCCAAAGTGCAGTGCCAGGCTGAGCACAATACGCCACAAAACATTACTGTGGCTTGCTGTTAAATTGCTCTTTCAGGGCCTCCCTAAGCCATATAGCTCCTCATTCAGTTTGTTTGATAGCTTCTGTGTGTCTAGCTGTTCAAACTCAGTAGGCAGCTGCTCCACCTCTACATTTGCAGCAAGTTTTCCTCCTTTGGTTCACAAATATTATTCAGGACATAACAGGAAGCTATAACCATTGAGATATAATTGCCACTGAGGTCCAATCTCAGTGGAAGATCTCAGTGCCCTTTCAATCCATTCAAGGAAAATTCAACTTTTTTCTCCATTTATGTTAAGGACAAAATAGGGGATGTTCATGATATCTATTGCTCTACTGCAATTCAGGAGCCATATAGTTTCAAAGCCATCCCCTATCTCCTGCACATTGTTGAGAATCAGTATCCTGCATAGCAGGAGACAATTCATGAGCCTGCGCAGTTGCAGGATAGTGGTCCCCACCGTGCATTTTCCTGCTCCAAAATGACTTTCCACTCCCTGGTATCAATCTGCTACTGCAAGTTTCCACCATGTGATTACCGATCACTTCTTCACTGTCAATGCAGCTCTCAATTTGGTCTCCCTGCATTAAATGGCAGAGGCAAGCATGGCACAAGATCCAGAAATATGGCCATTAGTTCACAACAATTCTCGTTAGGGTAACAAAGGCAGAGAGAGCACAGAAACTGCAGCACTCTTGGCACTGGCCAGGACTGTAAGTCACTAACCTATTTAAAGCAACGGTACCTATCAAATGTATTTTCAAATGGTGTGGGAAAGTGTCCGACCACAAAGGAGGAAAGAAGGCTGCCAGCTCTAGAAATGTGTGGGAGAGCACTGGTTGGAGGTTTCATTAAATTCTCTCAGGAGGATTCAAGGGACATCTCTGTGTACATAAATGTTCATGTTGCTGTGGTTGGCTTGGAGCTGCCCAGCATCTTCTCCCCATAGGCCTAGGACATCCAATATCTCCTGTGTACTCCAGGCCAGAACATATCTGGAGGAATGTAATTGTCATGATCAGCTAGTCAGTTGAGCACAACAGCTCAGGAAAAGGTATGCTCACCAAGCTGGATAACTAGGAAATGGTATTTAAAAAATGTGTGGTGGCTTTAAATGGGGAGAACTCTAAACGCCTGCTAGTCAGTGAAGTTCAAAACTATGATTTGAGCAGAATATGTTGAGCATAGTGTGATAGTTCCTGGAGGACTATTAGACTTGATACAGGAAGTGCAGTGTCTACACCTGTCCTGTGTCATTTTCCATAAATCAACCAAGGTTCAGTGAAGCTGATGTTGGTGTAATGGGGCAGTTTACACTGGTAGGAGACAAATTTAAGTGTGGACATTGAAAAAGTAGGTCAGAACAAGGCAGCTTATGTTTTTAGTCTACACCAGGGCAGGGAAACTGAATAGTGTGACAACCTTCTTGTAAAGCAAAAGCCATCACATAACAGATTTAAAAAAAACCCTCAGTTAAATGCACGGTTTCAGGATGATTGCCCCTATCTTTTCATTTGCACAGTATATATAAGTAGGGTAGGTTATAAAACAGAGAATGTACCCCGGAAAGAATTTTCCCATTCCATTCATTGTCAGTGTTCCTGCCTGAATATTATATTTAAGTTCCTTCTCTCTGTATACCTAGATAACCACCAAAGTGCAACATGTAGGCCAAGCTTTACATTCAAGCTATGTCTATACAGCAGCGTTATTTTGGAATAAGCTATACTGGAAGAGATATTCCGGAATAGCTTATTTTGAAATAGTGCATCTACACACAAAATGCATTTGGAAATAGCGCTTAGCTATTTTATAATAGAGGGTCCACACTGTTCGGATGCTGTATTGCATTTAAGGCCACCCAGAACCAGTTCAGTCAGGGCATCTGGTCAGTAGTTACTTCATGTGGTTGCTGGTTGAGGCTATCTGAGGCTTGTCCTTAAAAGGACCCCCCCTGGACAGCCATTTCTCAGGTTTTCCTGTTTGCTTGCCTACCTCCCTGAGGGTAATGATTGATCTAGGGAGGCTAATGAGGATGACCAGAATTGCAAATCAAGCCCGGGATTTAAATATCCCATGCTTGATTTGCATGTTCCCGGCCAGTCACCATTTTAGAAATTGACTAGCCCAAAGTAACTGCCCACGTTACTCTACACATGGCAGTGAAATGGGATTCCGGAATAAAGCCCTAAATCAAATTAGCTGTTATTCCTCGTGGAATGAGGTTTACCACCTAATTCAATTTAGGGGCTTTATTCTGGAATCCCGTTTCACTGCCGCGTGTAGATGCGGGCAGTTATTTCGGGCTAGTCAATTTCTAAAATGGCGACCGGCCAGGAACATGCAAATCAAGCATGAGATATTTAAATCCCAGGTTTGATTTGCAATTCCAGTTGCCCTCATTAGCCTCCCTAGATCGATCTAGGGGGCTAGTGTAGACGTACCCTAAGGGACAGCAAAGCATTTCCTCTTCTTGCTCTGTTTGCCCTGATTCAGGACACCACAGCACTCTCCACTATGGAGACAGAGCTGCCCCCAAGCAGCCTTCAGCTCTTGGAGTATTTGCTGCAAGTCATGCAGCACTTTCTGCAGGCTGCCTTTCAGGCTCTGCGGGAACCCAACCCCCAGGGTTTATGGGAGACACTCCTCAGGTATGTGGGGGAGCAGCTACAGGAGTTGGATGCCGCCTGCTGTGGTCCAGATGCCATACACCACCGCATCTGGCATCTGGACACCCATGCAGACTTGTGGGACCACATCATTCTGGAGCGCTGGGGAGACTGACAATAGCTCCAGAACTTCCAGATAAAGAAGGACACCTTCCTCAAGCTCTGTGAGTGGCTCGCCCCTGCCCTGAGGTGACTGGATATGCACAAGATGCCTGCCATCCCACTCCACAGACATGTCGCCATCATTCTCTGGAAACTCTCCACTTCAGATAGCTACTGATCTGTGGGGAAACAGTTCAGTGTGGGGAGATCGACCATCAGGGCCCTGCTCATGCAGGAATGGAATTCTCGGGCTATTGTCCCAGGATGGAGGTGGAAGGAGGGAATGGGCTTCCCTAGGGAAAAGGGGATGGAGGTGGAGCAAGCCCCCTCCTGGGGAGTGTTTGTTCAGTCCTGCCCTCATAAAGCCCTGCCTGGGGTGAGCATGATTGCAGAGGGTTGCTCCTGGTGAGTGGAGAGGGATTGTGGGGGAGGGGGAACTAGCACGTGCCCTGCCATCCCTGTGATTCTCGGTTTGTTTGTTTCCTTCTGCAGGTGGTCAGAGCCATCAACAGCATTCTGCAGCACAGAGTCATCCGCCTAGCCGATGTGGATACCATCATCGATGGTTTTGGTGCCCTGGTCTTCCCCAACTGCGGGGGTGGGGGAAGGAGCTATCGATGGGACACACATTCCTATTCGAGCCCCACACCACCGGGTATCAAGCTACATCAACTGCAAGGGATACTTTTTGGTGGTCCTCCAGGCTGTGACTGACCACCAGGGTGAGTTTACGGACATAAATGTTGGGTGATCAGGGAAGGACACAACACAACACAACTCGATCATCTGCCACAAGCTGCAAGCTGGGATTTCCTTCCCCAACTGCCACATCAGGGTCGGAGATATGGACATGTCCATATGCCTGATGGGGGATGCAGCCTATCCTGTGCAGCCGTAGCTCATGAAGCCGTACACCAGCCACCTCAACCCCTCGTGATAGGGATTTAATACCAGGCTTAGCAGGGCCCACTTGGTGGTTGACGGTGTCTTTGGCCAACTGAAGGTGTGTTTTAGATGCCTCCTCACCTGCCTGGACTTCAGGAAGCACAACATCCTGCATGTGGTGGCTGTGTGCTGTGTTCTGCACAATGAGTGTGAGTGGAAGGGGAAGATCTTCCTGCAATGGTGGGGGGCGTGGAGATGGGTCGCTTAGGCAGGACCTACAAGCAGCTGTGCATGGCTGCCATCTGCCAGGCCTATCAGGGAGCTGTGAATATCTTGGAGGCCCTGAGGGAGAGCTTCTTCCTGGGGGAGCAGTCACACTGACCCCTGGGCTGCCCCACTGGGGGCTTCAGCTTCATCTCTCAATGCCATCCCTCCACTTACCCCTCCCTCCCCTCTCCCCCTTTCCCGATGACAAAAAGTCACTTTTGTTTTAAATAACTGAACAGTCTGTATTTTGCATTATTGGAGGGGTCAAAGACACTGAGGAGAAAATGGGGAAAGAATCTTGAAGAGGGGAGGAGAGAGGGTGGAATAAGGTGGTGTGGAGAACCTGGGAGGAGAGAGGAGAGAGCTGGAAGAAGGAGGAAGGGGGAGGAGAGGCTCAGGGCAGAAGATGGGAGTGGCACCAGCCTCTGTGCGGGGGCCTCGGTGTCCCTGGGGGGGAAGAGAGGGAAAGAGGAAAAAGTGGGAGGGAGAGAGGAAGTGAGAGGAGGAGCGATAGCTGGAGAGCTAGCAGAGGCTGGAGCAGGAGGAGGCAGCGTGGTCTACACAAGGGTGTGCACATCATTGCACAGGAAGCAGACCTGTGCAAACAGATCCCGCCAGCTCTCCCACCGTAGCTGCAGGTTTTCCTCCACCCAGCGCTGTATGGTTTAGTGCAGGGCCTGGAGTGCCACCAAGTGCTGTCTCTGGTACTTGTCCATTGCATGTGTGCACCTGCGAAAGTCTCGGGTGCACGAGGATGTTCCGGGTGGTGTGAACCATCCTCCACTCACAGCTGGTCTGGCTGTGGAGAATAAAGACAAATGGTCAGTCATCCCAGAGGAAACAGTGCCTGAAGTCCAGACCCTGACTGCAAGCCGAGAGTGACAGTTCTCAGCATTGTTGCAGCTGAGTGTGTGTGTGTTAATGTCCCCTGTCTGCTTCTTGAGGTGACTTGTAGAGGGAGAAGTCCCACCCCAGGATCAGAAGCATGGCAGGACTTTACAGACACCCTCTAGCCCTTAGCTCACGGGTCCTCTGTGGCAGACTCCCGGGGCCGCGTGCCCAGGACCGGCACGGCACACGCTCCCACATGCATAGGTTACTGCATGATCCACAGCCAGCAAGGGCCAAGCATGGCACACCCAGTGGCCCTCCAGTGGCCATCTTCTCCACCCCTGTATGAAGGGAAAATGATGGCACTCATGTGATGTTCCTTCCCCAGCTTTGGACAACTCCTGGGAGATGTCCACAGGGAGGCCTCGGGGCTCCTCGGTCACCTATGCAGTCAGGTTGGCCTAATCCAGGTCCTGGGCCTCCTCCTCATCCTCTCCGTCATCCTGTGCCCCTCCCCCACCCCAACTACAATGATGGGTGTCTCCAGCCCAGAGTCTATCACTAGGGGTGGGGAAGGAACTGCCCCGCCCTCCAGGATGCCATTGAGCGCCTTGTAATATGGGCAGCCTATAAACTGTGCCCCAGCCCGGGAGCTGCCCTCGTTGGCCCTGGCATAAGCCTGGCAGAGCTCCTTGACCTTCATCCGCACCTGTTCTTGGGTGCAGATGTGGCCTTCGCTCCCCAGGCTGTCTGCCATCCCGCCATAGACGTTCATGTTCCTGCATCTGGTGCAGAGATCCTGGAGGTTTGTCTCATCCCCCAAAACCTCAATAAGGTCCAGGATCTCCACACCAGACCAGGAAGGTGAACATCTCTTGAAGCCCCTGTCAGATTCCTGGGAACTTTGTGATTATTCCTGGGGAGCAGTGGAGGGCTGGCTGGCACCATCAGAGTGGCTCATCTTGGGCCTCAATGGAGTCAGGGGCACCTGCAGGGTGGCTCAGGGCTGTCAGGCCTACTGAGAGCCAGAAACCCTGTCTGCAGAGTCTGAAGCTTTAAGGGCTCTGGGGTGGGGGGAATAGAGTTTTCCTATGTGTGGACAGAGTGGCCAGCAGAGCACCCTGGGAAGGGCTGGAAGCCCCCTATTTCAAAATAGTCCCCATTCCCTGTCTACACTGTGTCTATTCCGAAATAGCTGTTTCAGATTAGGCACTACTCCTCATAAAATGAGGTTCACAGAACTTGAAATAAGCCATCCTCTGTTTTGAAATTATTTCAAAATAGCAGTTTGGCTGTGTAGATGCTCGCAAAGTTATTCTGGAATAGCGGTCATTATTCCAAAATAACTTTGCTGCGCAGACATACCCTGAGAGTGCTCAGTACCGTGCAAAGTCAGGCTCATATATAATTTTTATCGGGGTGAAATACCTAATGCCATTTGAGTTTAAATGTACTAGGAATTTGTCTTCAAAAAGACAAATATATAGCTAACCACTGATGATGTACTTGTTTTCAAATGCATATAAAACATACACATATATAATTTATGTATATTTTATGCATAAGGCCATATTCTGCTCTCAATTATACTAATGAAAACATGGACTAACTCCATTCTCATCTGTGGTGCTTTGGACATACGCTGGTGTAGTGGAGAGCAAAATTTGGTTTAGAGTGCCTCTTATTTTTAAATGCTCATCCACACTTCAGTAAAAAAATTATTCTTCTTACTTAAGTCTAATATTAATAAGAAAGTTGCAGCCCAACTTTTTGTAGTGCTCACTTATTTGGAGAAAGACAGGGGTTACTCTTGGAGCAATATATTTATTTTCATGTTTGAAGCAGGTCCTCTTAACCAGTGCTGTCAAAACAAATGCATCAGGTCACACAGCAGGTGGTTTATCTCAGTGAAAAGCTGAGGCATTAAAATAGAGAAAGCTGTGGTTTTGGAGATAGACTAGTAATTAGGTATTGATTGCTTTATCTTACACATTGTGTACAATTCTAAACAAATGTAAGATCATTTTTGACTCCTTTCTTTTAAACCCAGAAATTTGTCAGCGCATTCATTTTAGAGATTACAAAATATGAAGTGCAGTTTTTACAGCTGATTCACTGATCTCACTTGGACTCAATCAATACCTCTTATAAAAATAGTCCATTCTAAGGGAATGTCAAAGAGATCAGCATCACCTCAGCTCATGTCTAGAATCAGGGATTTTACTTTAGATTATAAAGAAGCAGAGATATAGGCCAGACTGTGTTAGCACAGTGTAGGGGAGAAAAATCAGTTTCTTACCCTTATCCCAGACATGTATAGGAGTCGGCCACAGTAAAAACGGTTTGTATTCAGATACAAATGCTGAATTCTCATCCCAGCTGAGACTCATTGTATAGCATGTCAACTGTCTGCCTCACTTTCCCCATCTGTGGTTAACGCTTATGTATCTTCCTTAAAGCAACACTGTGATGTTTCTCATCACCTAAGTGTGTTGTAGTTAGTTTATACATTGCTTTGTACATGTAAAATGCTTTATAAGTGCTCTCTATATATAATCAGAGACTGTACACACAACCTCTATAAATATCGCTGAGCTGGGCCAGAGCATGGACAGCATATGCAGCATCTTGAGAAAGGAGGGCAGTGTTCCTCCTATGCTTGAGCTCCAGCTGAGTGAGTCAGATTGCTTCAGGGAACCATCACTGTAGCATGGCCTTACTTCACACACATGAGACCCAAGGAAGGATGTGGATTAATATAACCCATTCATCACCAATATCTGCTTTAATCTCCCTTTTTAAAAAGAGAAGTGTACTGAGTTTTATGTCAGAGTTGTGGACCATGACAAACAAGCCCCTTGAAACTCCTCAGCCATCTGCTTTTCTACCTGGTAGGCTGTCTCCTGATAGTCTGGATGTGCCTATTAGTCCAGCAATGAAGTGTAAGGCTATAAAAAGTAGTGGATATTGGACTATTTTCCACCTCCAGCCCCACCTACTCCCAGTTGGAGGCACAAACAAGTGTTTGCTAAATGCTGGAGCTAATGGAGCTGCTGAAATGTACACTAATGTATGTGCACTCTGAGGCAAATGGATTTCTTCAAGAATTACGTTCTGTGAGTCAGAGATTGAGCGAGATAATGAGAATGGGAGGGGGAGGAGAAGAAAAACTGCAGAAAATCATTTTGAAATACCCAAAAACATGAAACAAGCCAAGAAAGGAAGAAGTAATAAAGAGACAAGCAGAAACTCAGTTGCTTATAAATAATTTGAAGCTCAAAATAGAAATTTCAGTTACTCTTTCACACAAGGAAATAAGGGTTCAGTGCTGCATGTTGCTGGGTGTAGATGAAAGAATTGCAGAGTCTTAGGGTACCATGAAAACTTATGTGGGAAGGCAAGGTGGTCTAGTATCTATAGAGTGATCCTTGGATTCCATTCTGAGCTCTGGGAGGGTACTGGGAGCTGCTTGGGTGAATGACATAAGAACATAAGAACATAAGAACGGCCGTACTGGGTCAGACCAAAGGTCCATCTAGCTCAGTATCCTGTCTACCGACAGTGGCCAGCACCAGGTACCCCAGAGAGGGTGGACCGAAGACAATGATCAAGCGATTTGTCTCCTGCCATCCCTCTCCAGCCTCTGACAAACAGAGGCCAAGGACACCATTTTATCCCCTGGCTAATAGCCTTTTATGGACCTAACCTCCATGAATTTATCCAGCTTCTCTTTAAACTCTATTATAGTCCTAGCCTTCACCGCCTCCTCTGGCAAGGAGTTCCACAGGTTGACAACACGCTGTGTGAAGAAGAACTTCCTTTTATTAGTTTTAAACCTGCTACCCATTAATTTCATTTGGTGTCCTCTAGTTCTTCTATTATGGGAACTAATAAATAACTTTTCTTTATCAGCCCTTTCCACACCACTCATGATTTTATATACCTCTATCATATCCCCCCTCAGTCTCCTCTTTTCTAAACTGAAAAGTTCCAGTCTCTTTAGCCTCTCCTCATATGGGACCCCTAATCATTTTAGTTGCCCTTTTCTGAACCCTTTCCAAGGCCAAAATATCTTTTTTGAGGTGAGGAGATCACATCTGTACACAGTATTCAAGATGTGGGCATACCATAGTTTTATACAGGGGCAGTAAGATGTTCTGGGTCTTATTTTCTATCCCTTTCCTAATAATTCCTAGCATCCTATTTGCCTTTTTGACCGCCGCTGCACACTGTGTGGAAGTTTTCAGAGAACTGTCCACGATAACTCCAAGATCTCTTTCCTGATTTGTCGTAGCCAAATTAGCCCCCATCATACTGTACGTATAGTTGGGGTTATTTTTCCCAATGTGCATTACTTTACACTTATCCACATTAAATTTCATTTGCCATTTTGTTGCCCAATCACTCAGTTTGGTGAGATCTTCTTGGAGTCTGCAGATGTACAAAATACTATTAAAGGTTGAACCTTTCTAGTCCAGCACCCTTGGGGCCTGATCAGTGCTGAACCAGAGAATTTGCTGAACCACAAGAGGTCAATATTGTCTAGCAACATTACCAATACTTCCACTGCTTACTTGGTTATTATAAGACATATGGGTAAATTAGAGCTAAATAACAGTACAGAACACTGAGAGCCAGGACTAGTGGCTGTAAACAAAGTTTATGGGAACTTGGCCACACCTATGATAAGTGGTCATTGCAACCATGCCAGACACAGATGTTGCCGGACTAAAGAGAATCAACTTGTATTTCAAAAAGGATTTGACATGTATGTGAATAAAAATATAATTTAAAAAATCCAAGAATTTTTAAAGAGATCCTTGTGTTTTAGATAGCATGACAACTATTGGGCTGTATGGAAAAAAAATTTCTTGGGGCAGATGTCCTAGAACTCTGTAGTGCAGTTTTTTCAACTTTCTTCTGGAGCATTTGGTACTACTCTAAGCCATTGTCAACAGCAGGCTATAGACTAGATGGAGCAATATTCTAATCAGTAATATCATTCATATGCCTCTACATTGAAATACTCCTTACAATATTTTATATTTGCCTAACATATGTTGCCATGAGAAGAAGTGGGGTAAAGGCAGGAAAATTTTCACCTACAATAAAAATGCAGCCATTTTTGTATGGAACATAATAGCTTCTAACAGTGAACAGCAAAAACCATCATAGTTACAGAACTCTTGACAAAAAGTGGTGAACAATGACTTTGACTGTTCAAGTTTGTATTAATGGGTCTGTACATAACTCCATAGATCAATTTAGGAAGAACAATATTTATCACATTGCCCACAAAATCAAACAGCTTAGCTCTTGATGAGGCTGAATATTGTTTCCATTCCTGAAACTGTGTTTCCCCAGTGCACACCTGCTTGGTGCAATTCTTCTCAAATCTGTGGACTCCCACCATTTATCACATGGCATCATCCAATGTGATCGATTGCCAGTTGCTCCAGGGTAGAGTCAGAAATGTTCCTACTGCATAGATTATGTTTCAGTGTGTCTTTGAAGCATTACAGATCCTCTCCATGCTTCTGATTGCTAGAGATCAATTCAGAATATAGGATTTATTTTGATAACTAGGTCTCAGGCATATAAGTCCATGAATTACATAACCATTCCATTTCGTTCGGGCACAGATCAAATATATCTTGATGCCAACTGAGACAGCTTTTGCCAGGACTTCTGTCCTGGAAACCCTCTCCTACCATTTGATGCCCAGCAACCATCATCAGTGTCACAAATGGAAATTACCAAACTTTTTAATGTGCTGTTAACAACACATCTGTATTTCACAGCAACAGAGTGATGATGTGAAAAAAACAGTATTCTGGACTTTCTTTTTCTCTGTAGACAGATTCCATACAGCTTCCAGATTTGGTGATGTCAGCAACTTTATGGGTGCTGGCTTTCTTCATTTGCACATCCGCGTTGTGAATGAGTGTCAGTTCGTTGCTCAACATTCTGCTGTGATAAGTAAATCAATGTAACAAAGATTAAAGATTTAGAGAGTAAGGTATTACAAGAATTTTCTAATGTTTAATGTTCTTAAAAGGAACAGATTGAAAACACTGCAAGATCTTCCCTAATTCAAAAAATTTAAATTGTTTGATGGCTTGGAACATGGAACTTTCCAAGCTTATTGATGAGTCTTGGTAAGCTTGTTGAGGAAGTAGTTGGTGCATTATCTCAGTGTCTGGCTGAGAGTGAGGCCAAAGTAGTTGCAGTTAAGCTGTTTGTAAGATCTTGTGGTGCTGCTTCTGATAAAGGCACAAGCATCGGCATAACATAGTTCCTGGATCAATGCATCAATCACATTGGTTTATAAGGGAACAGTCCAAGAGCTTAGCAGGGCAGAAGTGTATAAAGGCACTGTCTGAAGAGTTCTGAAGGGTTTCTCTAACTATATCAAAGAATAGATCCATGGTTCACCCCATTTGTGATGGGAAATGGGGCTGTTATTTCACTATCAGTGCTAACTCTTCCAGATGTATTTTTATAAAATTCCTGAACAATATTGATACATTTTTTTCTGAACATCCAAATTTATCAAGAAGTTTTGTGATGGGGTGGGCATACCCCGCTTTAGAACAGGAGGGGTGAAAACCCTGTGGGCAAAGTAAGTCCCACCCCTTCGACCTGACTGGGCATGCTCCAAATGCTGGGGCCAGAGAGCAGCACAGTCTGGGCTGGTCAGCCAAGGGGAAGGATCTCTACACAGAGCTCCAATGCTGCTACAGCCCACATCCCAGACAGAGGGAGCTGAAGTACCAGGAGCCTGCCACTACTCAGCCCCTATGGAGACCCAGGGAGAAACCACTGCTGGGTAACCGGGAGACCCAGCTGCTATGTGGTTTGACGCCCCCGCGGACCCAATAGGATGTGAACTGGGGTGGGGGTGCAGGAGCCGCCTCTCTCACCCAGGTATTCTCAGCATGTTTTGGCCGGATTCCCTGACTAAAGGGAGCAGTAGGCAACCCCTGGGTCGGGACCCGGTGGAGCAGGGGGGGCCCGGGTCCTCCTAGCAGGGGCTAACCCCAGTCGTACTGACTCTGGCTATTAGGCCCTACTGCCCTGAAGCCAGGAGGACTTATTGACTTGGGCCAGTAGTCCATTTTCCTTGGTGAATAGGACTACTTATGGACTTAGAGTTTCTCAGGGAGCAAGTGAGTTATGGACTAGCACACCAGCTGTCGGTCCAGCGACCAATCAAGAGGTGACCACGGGAATAGCCATATTCCAGTGACAGGGTGGGCATACGCCACCACAAGTTTCCAGAAGGTAGTGCAGTTGACCATGTTGAATGCTTTGGTTATATTGAGAAGCATGATATAAAAAAGTTAGGTGATGTTCATGAAAGTCACATTTTCACTCAGAATTTTGCCAGTAATTTGGGACAAGAATCAGTTCATGAAGGTGTATGAAAGAATCGTGATAGTTACACAGAGTAAATTACAACAGTTGCTCTTTGAGCCTTTATGCTTTAGTAATGGTGTAAATGAGATTTCCTTCCATGTTTTAAAAATTTCAGCTAGAACGACATTGGGACCAGGAAATGTGCTATTTTTTGTTACTTAAACTATATCCAAAACCCTGGCTCATGGAGGGGAGATTCAACAAGGGAATTAGATGTGTGGGCAACTTGTCAGAAACAGGCTATGTCTAAACTACGGGGTTTTTCCAGGATACCTCCAGCATCCCAGAAAAATTCTGCAGCATCTAGGGACCATCTTACACTTTTTTTTTTTTTTTTTTTTTTTGCAGAAGAGCAGACGTGCTCTTTTGGAAACCCTGTCTTTCTCCTTCCATGAGGAAAGAAGGGCTCTTCCAAAAGAGGAGGCTTTTCCGAAATTTGGCCCAGTGTAGACAGGCCAAATCTCAGAAAAGTCTCTTCCAAAAAAACTATCGGAAAAAGGTAGGCAAACTGCAGAGCGCATTTTGTGTACTTTTTTTGATAGATCATTGTAGTCTAGACATAGCCACAGGAGATAATCCAGTAGTACACTAATGTTGATTCCACCACTGGGAAATAGCAATACAATCTCTGAAAACAGATTGACGATCAGTACTTATTGCCAGTGCCAACACAGCTTTGACCACATCATAGAAGCCCCTGGTGTCATGTTTACCAACTTGCATTTTCAAAACTATATGAACAAAAATTAGATTGACCAGAAATAAATACTATTTGGATTTCCAGTGACCTACATTTTATTTCTTTTTTTTTTAATTTACGCCAAACAACTCAATTGGAACTGGAACAATATATTTTCTTTGTTTGTTTTTAGCTATGTAAATATTTTATTCCTTTATTTGAGAAAATTGAAGGAAATTTCTAAACAAAATGTCATTTCAAAGAATAAGTTTTGATATTTTCTAATTTGTTTCTCATACATAACAATTTGATGAACTAAACACAAAGGCATAGATTTGTTTTGGTTGAAAAGTATTTGTAGGAAATATTTAAAATGCACAGTGGGAAGCTCTTTACAACCTCTTCCTTTCCCTTCCACCCCCCACCCCCAACACAAACATTTCTCAATTTTAGGATTCCCTCTAAAGACTATGGCCTCACCTTCACTAAGAAAAAAAGGTTTGTTCATACCTCGTTAGCTAACAGGCATTCAGATGCTGCAGTAATGAGTTGAATAAGAACATATATAGAATAGAACATGAGCTGAAATCCTTGAAAAGAGCAAACTATAGTTTTACCATGCATTAGCAGGTAAAGGTGCCACCTATCCTCCAAACTTAATTATTTTACCACTCTATAACCCACTTCCTTGTCTTTTGAAGTGCCATTCCCCATCTGAAGGGAAGGTGGGAAGGGAGAGATTGAAGAAGAATGTGTAAGATCTGTACTTGGATTGGTTAGTGTAGGATGGGGACAGAGGAGACAGCTGGAGGAGGGAGGCAGGAAAATATTTCATTATATCTGCACTGGAGATTTTATTGTTCTGGCAGCAAAACAGAAACCCGGAAGAAAGTCAGGGAAGGGAAGACTTCAGAGAATCCAAACATTTAAAGGGGCATGATATCACATTCCTCCTCTCTGGTTTAAAAAAGAATCCAGCATGTGCGCGCGTGCACACACACAAACACACACAGACAAATTATTGGTTACATGGCTAAGAAAGAAAACCCACTATGTAACCTACAAATTTGTGAGTGGACTACCACAGACTCTTAAATTGCAAGGGATAGAAACTCACTAACCAAATTATTCATGTCCAGAATGCGGTGACAATCTGTGGTAAGGAGTCAAATGTATCTGATATAAATTATTGGTTTTTTTTTCACCAAGTGATGAGGAGTTACAATAGAAGGATGTTCAATCAGAGGAACAGAAAGTCCTACTGCAATATTTTTGGACTCCAAAACTTGTCAAGGCTGCAACTGGTCCATTTATCATTGCTTAAAATGCTTTCAGATCAGTTGTCCATGAATGAAACAAATCCTATTTTCCAGACACCCATTTCACTCTGCAAAGTAAAATGTTTACCATGCAGATAGGTGATTTCCGAATTCTTAAGATAATGGAGAGAGTGTCACTTTATTTGCACATAGTTCTTCTCATGATTGGTGAGTCACAGTAATAGTGACACATCAAAGTATTTAAGAAATTCAGCTGATGATAACAGTTTCTTTGCTTTCTTAAATGCACTATCACATTCTTTTCCTTATTTCCATTTTTACTTCACTTGTAATGGTTCATATAAAAGTGCCAATACTGTCACTAGATTAGGCAAAAATTTACCATGTAGTTAAGCAGTCCTAAGAATAACTCAATTGTGACTTTTTCTGGCAGTAGCATTTCTCTTTCTCTGGTGATTTCCTTAAGCCCCTGGCATCAATTACATGTTCAACATATTCAGCTGAAGGCTTGAAAAACTCACGTTTGTCTTGATGAATTCTTTCAAGTGTTGCAAGATGGTGTCCAAATTTTGAAGATGATCCTCTTGATCCTTTCCAGTAAGAAGGATTTCATTCAAATAACATTCAATTCTGTTCAGTCCTATGACTCTCTGGAACAGGTTAGGTGTCGATATGACACTGAAATGACGCTATTTACAGCAAAATAAGCTTGTTTACATACTGAAGGTTGGATGTTTATGAGATGTCGGTGTTCATGTGAAGGTATGCAATGAGCAAATCCAGTTTACTGAAACACTGTCCTGAACTAAGAGTAGCAAACAAATCTTTGATATGAAGTAGTCTGGTCTGCACATAAAACTGGATTTAATGACACTTTGAAATCTCCATATATTTGAACAGAGTCATCCTTCCTGGTCATGCTTATGATGGATGAAGCCTAATCTATGTGCAAAACCAAGGAAAAGACTCCAGCATTCCCTAAACAGTCAGAATCGGTTTCTGCTAGTGACTTTGGAGCACAAGGTATAACTCTGGGCTTGCAATAATATGGCTGGCTGACAGACTAAACAGTGAGCACGTTGCTTATCTGTCCACATTCTTTTTCAAAAACTTCATCTTGACAGTCCACTATTTATTAAAGGTCTCAAGGCAGTTTTTCAAAGGAACATTAATAAGAGCCCAAAAGCAAGCTATTCCGCTACATAGGAAGGATAGAAAGTATGGGATAAAAACCTTCTTGGCTTAACCAGAAGATCTTGCATGATCTAAAAATCGAAATGGAGTAATATAAAAAGTGGAAACTAGGAAAAATTACAAAGGATGAATATAAGCAAACAAAACACGTATGCAAGGGCAAGATTAGAAAGGCAAAGGCAAAAAATGAGCTCAAACTAGCTACAAACATAAAGAAAAACAAGAAAAATGTCTATAAATATATAAGAAGCAAGAAGAAGACTAAGGACAGGGAAGGCCCATTGCTCAGTGAGGAGGGAGAAACAGTAACATGAAACTTGGAAATGGCACAGGTGCTTAATGATTTCTTTGTTTCAGACTTCACCAAGAAGTCTGATGATGAAGGAATGTCTAACATAGTGAAATGCTAGTGGGAATGGGGTAGATTTAGAAGATAACATAAAAAAGAACAACTTAAAAATTACTTAGAAAAGTTAAATGTCTGTAAGTCACAAGGGCCTGTTGAAATGCATCCTAGAATACTCAAGTTGCTGATAGAGGAGGTATCCGAGCCTTTAGCTATCATCTCTGAAAAATCATGGAAGACAGGAGAGATTCCAGAAGACTGAAAAAGGGCAACTATAGTGCCCATCTATAAAAAGTGAAATAAGAACAACCCAGGAAACTATAGACCAGTCAGTTTAACTTCTGTGCCAAGGAAGATAATGGAGCAAGTAATTAAGGAATCCATCTGCAAACACTGGGAAGATAATAAGGTGATAGCTAGCATGGATTTGTAAAGTACAAATCATATCAAACCAGTCTGATAGGATTCTTTGGTAGGATAATGAGTCTTGTGGATAAGGGAGAACCTGTGGACGTAGTATACCTAGACTTTAGCAAGGTCTTGCATAATCTTCTGATCAATAAACTAGGCAAATTTAACTTAGATGGAGCTACTAAAAGATGGGTGCATAATTGGCTAGATAACTGTATTCAGAGAGTAGTTATTAGTGGTTCAGAATCATCCTGGAAGGGTATAACAAGTGGGGTTCTGCAGGGGTCTGTTTTGGGACCAGTTCTGTTCAATATCTTCATCAACGATTTAGATATTGGCATAGAGAGTAGGCTAATTCAATTTGCAGATTATACGAAGCTGGGAGGGGTTGCAAGTGCTTTGGAGAATTGGGTCATTATTCAAAATGATCTGGACAAACTGGAGAAATGATTTGAGGTAAACAGGATGAAGTTTAATAAGAACAAATGCTAAGTACTCCACTTAGGAAGGAACAATTCATGTCATGCATACAGAAAGAGAAGTGACTGTCTAGGAAGGAGTACTGCAGAAAGGGATCTAGGGGTCATAGTGGATCACAAGCTAAATATCTCTCTGGAGATGCTTAAGAGTAGGCTAGAGACATGTTTATCAGGGATGGTCTAGACAGTATTTGGTCCTGCCACGAAGGCAGGGGACTGGACTCAATGACTCTCAAGGTCCCTTCCAGTTCTAGTATTCTATGATTCTATGATTCTATGAGTCAACAAAGTGACGCTGTTGCAAGAAAAGCAAAAAAAAGCAAACATGATTCTGGGATGCATTAACAGGAGTGTTGTGAGCAAGACACAAGAAGTCATTTTTCCATTCTACTATGCACTGATTAGGCCTCCTTTAGAGTATTGTGTCCAGTTCTGAGCACCACATTTCAAGAAAAATGTGGAAAAAATTGGAGAGGGTCCAGAGAAGAGCAATAAGAATGATTTAAGGTCTAGAGAACATGACCTATGAAGAAAGACTGAAAGAATTGGGCTCCTTTAGTTTGGAAAGGAGAAGACTGGAAGGGACATGATAACAGTTTTCAGGTTTCTAAAAGGGTGTCACAAGGAGGAGGGAGAAAAATTGTTCTCCTTGACCTCTGAGGATAGGCAAGAAGCAATGGGCTTAAATTGCAGCAAGGGAAGTTTAGGTTGTACATTAGGAAAAACTTCCTAACTATCAGGATCTGGAATAAATTGCCTAGGGAGGTTGTGGACTCTCCAACTCTGGAGATATTTAAGAGCAGATCGGATAAACATCTACCAGTATCTGGGATTGTCTAGACAGTACTGGGTCCTGCTGTGAGGGCAGGGGACCGGACTCAATGATTTCTCGAAGTCCTTTCCAGTTTTAGTGTTTTATGATTCTATGATTCTATGGTGTTTTCATGATTTTCTTGATTTGGTCCAATTTAGCTTGAGCTTATCAAGCCAAGTTCTGCCTAATAATGGTGAATACTTACTTTCAATCTCATACAAAGAGAAAAAAAAGGCTGATAGTTCATCTTTTATAACTTTCTTCTGGAGTGTTGCTTTAGAAACATTTTTCTCCAGTATAAATCTTCAAAACTGAAGGTTTCTTGCAGAGAAATTTGCAATAAAATGTGATGAGAGGTAGATGTAGAAATCAGTGCAACAGCAGTTTAAGTATCAAGCTCCATTCCTGTAGAGCTCCCTTAATGAAGGGTGTGATCCACATGTGATCTCTGGTCTTAGCTTGTACTGTTGTAGGTCTTGGTCAGTGTCACTAAAGCTTGTCTTTTTCCAAATTATGAATTCCCATATTCAACTCTTTCTTGGGTTCAGTCTTCTAATGTATCTTCTTGGTTGGACTGTTACTCTTTGTTGCTTGTTGTTGAACCGTGCAATGGGTAACAACAATGTGGTCCTTTCTTCTAGCACTTTCTGTAAATAACCTGGCATGCCCTCCCCCCCCCCAGTCCTTTTCAGTATTAATAGTTTGTGTGCAATAGCCTTATGTTCCCATAGTCCTCTCTCTCTCATCAATTCAGAGGTGAACTCTTGGGCTCACATTCAATTCTAGAGAATCCTTCTCAGAAGTTTCCATGGCAATAGGCATTTCAAACAACCTTCTTGAATGTTAAGCACTGATACAGCCAGTAACTTTTCCCAGATCTGGTCATTGTGTAATCCAGAGACAAACTGGTCACCCAGGAAATCATTTAATGTTTGTCTGAACTAATAGAGGTCTGACGAGTTCCTTAGAAGATCAACAAACTGTCCTATCAACTCTGCATTTCCTTCATTTCACTGATGGAACCAATATTTTTGGCTATCATCAATGGAGTAGAAGAAAAATATTCCTACATTGCTGCAGTAGACATTGCATCTACCTTTATAATTATGCACATATACATATGCACAAATACACATGGATCTGCTATGCATACTTTTATAGATGAGCTTGAACTATAAACTTTAAATCTGAATTCAGATCCAATCTTTCACAGCTTCTGGGTGTGTTAGGCTCTGGTGTTACACACATTGAAGGCTCAGTTTGTAGTGTAACACAGGAGGAGTGTAAAGGTGTCTTTTGTACTTTCTCAGTCTCAGGCCATCTAGGCACTGATTTGGTCGCCTGGTGCATGTCAAAGTTTTTTACATGTTTACTGATGGTCAGTTTACAGAAGGATCTTTTTTGGTGGTTATGAATAGATGGTACACTAGGCTATCTTGGCCACATCTCATGCACAGGCTGCAGGAAGGCAGGTGGCATAAAATCTTCTACCAAACCTCTACACCTCTATAGACCCTAATACGCTGTGGTGATACTCTTATGGTTGGGTTTAGGGCCAGTGTAGCTGTGTTACGGTGCCAAACTATCCCAGTATAACTGAGGATTGAAACTCATTTTTAATTATTTGGGTAAAACTAGTCACATGATCAAAATTCTGTTAGTGCCCTCATTTTCGTAATAGTGCAAAAAATCAATATCTAATGTCTGGACATGGGCATCTGTCAAAATGAAGATCGATTTGGCAACCAGATTTTTTGAAAATCACATGAGTGGAAAGCCTGATGTCTGTCAATGTGTTCTTTTAAGAAGTACAACTGGCTTTCTCTCTAATGCTGAAAAGAAGCAGAAAACTGCCCCAATATCTCCTACAAGCCAGGGGTGATATCCATCATCTCCTAGTTTGAAGGCATTCCTTTTATGTGCCAGAGTCCTGGCATACTTTAGGGATTGCATGACTAGGAAAATTCTGTACTTAAAACTGTGTGAGTGAAATTCATCCATGTTCTGTGAAAGGTCCACAGTGCAATAGAACTTATGAGGACAGCTGGAAATGCATCATGTTCATTAACACTTTACATGGGAAATTATTGAAACACTTCATTTCTACGTTATTGTTTCAGCTTTTTTGAAACAGATAGAGTAGAAATAGTTGAAAACAATAAGGCTGAAATGAATCATTTCAATGAGTTTGAAACAAACTATTTTGGAATATTTCATTGTGTGATAAATGTTGCAAATTTTTTATTGTCTCCGTTTGAGACAAAACCAAATATTGTGAACCCAGATTTTCAAGGGGGGATGAAAATGCTGGTTGTAGGCCAGATCTAAAAAATTCCTCTTGGAAATGAACTACAGGTTGATACTCCCTTGTCCGGCACCCTCAGGACCTGAGCCATCTTGAATGAGGGAATTTGCTGGATCGGGGAAGTCCCTGCCACCAGCCTCCCTGGACACACCCCCTCCCTGCAGCTGGCTCAGCTCTGGCCCTGCTGCTACTGGGCTCCAGCCTGTAGGGCTTGGATTTGGGCTCCTGACTGCTGGGGCATCACAGAAATGGAGCTCTCCAGTCACCATGGCCCCAGCTTCTCCCCTGCCTGACCAGGAATCCCTGGAGATGGGGCTTGCTGGTCCCATTGCTTCCCCACTCGGCCAGGGCTCAACAGGGTTCACATTCCTGGTAACTGGAGTCTCTGATCTAGCAACATCTATGGTTCTGCTGGTCCACAGATGTTGCTGGATCAGAGTCCCAGATTTCAGAGGTTCAAACTGTACTGCCCAACTAGTTTTACCCAAAGGCTACAGGATATGCTACTTTCATTATTCTATGAGCTAATTCATATTTGTAAATATATAAAAAAAGAGAATAAACCAATTGTTGATTAATCACAGAGGATTTTTCATAGCTCTTTGTAAATTAAAGAAGGCAATTGGTAGCATGCAATAATTTGCCCTAGAACGTTTTCTGAGTTTTGTGTACTGAAATGTTAACATAAAAAAAATATAGTTTGCATATTATAAACATAAAATATATAAATAGCCCCCTTTTAGCAACGTTTAGCTAAAGGTAACCAAAATATTTTGGGTGTAAGGGGGTCCTGATGGATTTATAGAAGGCTTCCAAATTATGACAAATTAAGGCCTTCAGGTTCATAGAAGTTGGATCAGGGCTTCAGATGGACTCAAATTTTTACACTCATATGGTATTTCAAAGTCTTTTAATGGAGCCTTTACATTCTACTTGAATTATTCTGGAATGGGGAACTTTATAACAGGGAACAGAAACTGTAAATTCAGCCCTGTAGCTTCACAGAGTTTTAAGATGGAATACACTAGGCCAGAGAGCTTTTTATTAAAGGAGTACTGTATTTTTTAGTATTTTTCAGTTCGGGAATGTTTTACATGACCGTATATGTGCTTTACAGAATGCTTGGGGCTTTGCAACATCTCTTTTTTTTAGTTTGTGTAACTAAAACGAAATCTTTAATCTGTGGCATCTCAGGAGAGCTGGGTTTACCTACTTAAGGTCAGACAGATAACTCAGTATGAGCTGGGGTGGTGGGGAGAGATTTGTGATTTTTTCCTCTTCTTTCTATAATCTTTCTGCTGCAGAAGCTCTTTTTGATTCAGTAATGACATTTGCTGGTAATCCCACAGGAGTAATACATTTGCCCGAGGACTTGTCTGAAACAGTGATGATCTTCCTTGCTGTCAATGACCTATAGATGACATTTTGTACCTAATTAATTGGATGTCTTTTTTGAAGGAAATGATACATCATGCATAATTAGAAGAGGCATCAAAGTTGCAGTCATTGGTTCATTAATCTAATGAAGCTAGCCTATTGCTCTTAAAGACCATTTGTATTGTTCATAATGTTTGTGTTATTTCATGTGAAGTTAATGCTAACTGCTACATGTACCACTAATTCTCCAGATAGGTTTATTTTCTCTTTTTTTTTCTGGTATAACACTGTAGCTGCCATCTCTGACCCTGCCAATCACTGGAGATATTAAGGATGTAGGATGCAGCTTGAAAATCAGGTAGACACTAGCATTGATTTTTTGTTAACTAGAAAACAATAGTGGCAGAATCTCAGATAATTACAAAGCTCATAGTCCATACAAACAAAGTGTTGTGACATTAGAATGAAATGGAAAGCTGTTTGCTGCAGTTTATTGATCTTTTTAACAGAAAAAGGGATGATGGTCACAGTGCACTGAACAATGTATATTTGTATGTAAAGGATTACTCATCTGCAGAGGGGTATTGTGCATACTGGTTTTGCTGCTTCTTTTCCCTATGATGCATTTCTTCTTAGAATTTTATTGAGATTGTCTCAAATACCGCATAGAAAGATAGATAGAATAAGCATGAGCGATTGTGAGTAACTCACACAATAGAACCTTAGGGTATGTCTACACTACAGCGTTATTTCAAAATATCTAATTCCGAAATAGCTAATTTGAAATACCTTATTTTGAAATAACGCGTCTACACATAAAATGTGTTTCAAATAGCATTTTTCTATTTCAAAATAGTGCATTCACACTGAGTGGAAGTTGAATCGCATTGAAGGCTGGTTGGAACCAGTTCCAGAAGGGCATCAGGTCAGAAGTTACCTTGTGACCAGGGCGGCCAGCAGGGCACCCTGGGAAGGGCTGGAGGCCCCCTATTTCAAAATAAGCATCTACACAGTGCTTATTTCTGAATAGAAATTTCGAAATTGGCACTATTCCTTGTGGAATGAGGTTTACCAATTTCGAAATAAGCCCTCCGCTATTTCTAATTAATTTTGAAATAATGGAATGGCTGTGTAGATACTAGGAAAGTTATTTCAAAATAATTGCTGTTATTTCGAAATAACTTTGCTGTGTAGACATACCCTTAGACTCTTAATCTCAGACTTGGGTGTTTGTACCCCATAATGCTTTCCTAGCAAACACCTCAGATGAGATGGCTGAGTGGTTAAGGCAACAGACAGCAAAAATGTTTTGGAATTGAAGCTGGACAAAGTCATTCTGGAAATGTGGTTCAATTCTTCATAATAAAAGTAATTAACCATCAGAACATTTTACTATGGTCATAGTGGATTCTCCATCACTGGCATTTTTATATTCAAGTTGGACTTTTGTTTTCTAACATATGTGCTCCAAAAATTAATGTGGGGAATTTCTATGGACTGTGTTATACAGGAAGTCATAGTAGATTATCACAATGGTTCTTCCCGGCCTTAGAATTTATGAATCTATTTCAATTAGAGTAAGAGACAATTTACAGAGTATCTGATCAAAAATCTCTAGTCAAACAGAAAAACATACCTATTCATTAAAAAATGAACAATATTCCCAGAATTTAAAGCTAATTTTAAATATCTTAGATTATTCCACAATGTTTCTATTCCTTGTTATGTTTAAAGTACACATGCAAGATGGAGCTCAGGAGTGGCAAAAGGGCCTCCGCAGCCTGGATCTGACCTGTCAAGCAGGTGGATCCGGCCCACAGAGTCCCTGCTGCTCCCCCGCCCCCAGGCCTTAATTGGCCTGGGGGCAGGGAGCGCACGAAGCCTCCTTCTGCCCTGTCAGGAGCATATGGCTCTTTGAAGTGCCGCATGCTGCTTGCGGGGGTGGGGGCGAGCGGAGAAGGCATCATGCGCTCCCCCCATCCCCAGGCCAATCAGGGGTGTGAAGCTGCGTCCCTTCCCATTTATGCCTCACCCCAGGGCTACTTCAAAAATTTGTAAAGTGGCCCCCAGGCAAAAATTATTGCCCACCCTGATGTTCTGGTATCTTCAATACCCATTTCTACCCTGGACGCTTATGTGTACTGTGTAAAAAGGAAGAATTTTCTTGCCAAAATCTTATATGAAAACATCAAATTGCCAACAACTGGACTTTACCTCCTTGTGTTTTTCTCCAACAATTTTCCATAGCTCTTTTCCTTTAGAAGAATAATCATAATAAATTATAATCACAACAATCCCTTTACAATAGGGGGTAGGCAATTATTTCCTTTTTAAAGATGTGGAAACTGAGGCGTAGAGGAAGTGAATTGACTTTCCCTGGTGTCATTATGAACCACTCTTTAATTACATGATCACATACTATTTTTTCTACAGGATCCCTGCTTCATTCCGTGAAGACGTTGGATAGTGATCACTCAATGAGCCATGTGACAAAGTGGAAATTTTCTTCCTTTCTTTTTTGAATCCTAATTGTGTCATAGTTTCTCTCTGTAATTTGCACTGCTACCCAGGTGAGAAAAAGCAGATTAAGTGTGTAACTGGGGGGTAATACAGGATGTGAGCTATGGGTGTCTCCTTGCTTTCTGGGTCTATAGGATCTTAAAAGATCTGATTGAAACTGATTAACAGAGGGCTCAGAGATACATGGGAAGCCACAACAATTGAATGCCTGGGACTCAACAGGGGAAAGTTCTGATGGATGGGTTTGTGAACTCAGTATGACCCTGCCTGAAGACAAAGTACTGGGAAGAGACCAGCACAGGAGATAAAGAATGGACTTCTGGGAGAAGAAGCTAAATTCTCAACTGGGACTGAATTGAAGGAACTAGGGAGGGTAACATAGAGAGAGAGAGAAGGAATTCATTGTGGTTTGGCCAGATGGACTGTATTTTCATCTTCCTTTCTTTTTTGCTGACCTAGGTGCTTCCAATGCTTTGTTCTAGTTAATTAATAAATCCAATTCTTTTTTGAAAACACTGCTTGTTGTCTCTGCAAATACTTGCTAGGGTGCATTAATTTCTGAAGAGCATACAACCCCTCACCCAGAAGTATCAGAGGGGTAGCCGTGTTAGTCTGAATCTGCAAAAGCGGTGAGGAGTCCTGTGGCACCTTATAGACTAACTGAAGTGTTGGAGCATACTTCGGTTAGTCTATAAGGTGCCACAGGACTCCTCGCCGCTCACCCAGAAGTATGTCTCAGTCTGGATCTCGGGGAAGAGCTCACAATGTGAAGCAAAAATGTTGAAGTCCAGAGGCTCAGTCTTAGATATGGTGTGACTGCATGGCCTACTCTGAAGGAAGATGAGTTCCATTGAGACTGTCTAAAAGCTGGGCTTAGCACCAATCCTATGTATCCAAGACAAACGATCATTCAATACTTTTCCCCCCTTATTGTTCAATATCAAATTTCATGGCTTAGTTAGTATATAGTATTCAAAGTTTGCTGTAAAAACACAATAATTAATCTCAGGGCTTCTTGGCCTTAGTATCAATGAACTTTTCTATGGCACTCATCATAGAGTCTCTGCTTTAGACATTAATGGATTTATTTTAGCAACACCCAAGGGAAGTGAGAAGGTACTATTAGCCTCATTCTACATGTGGGGAAATGAGGGACAGCTTAAGGACAAAACTATCCATTAACTGGATGTCCATTTTCAGATGCCCAGGACTGATATTTCAATATACTTAGCATTATATAGCATTTTATCATTGGTTCAATGTATAGCCCCCCACAGCTACAATTGGCCAGAACTTCCTCATATCAGATTCCAAGAGTCTCAAGTCTGACACTCAGAAAAGGAGGAACACCTCCTCCCACCACCCAACCTCCTGCTTCATCCCAGAGCCCTCTCCCTCACTCCAAACCTGTCAGCCTGAGCCTGGAACCCCCTTCTGCATCCCAAATACCTCATCCCTGCCCCACCCTAGATCCCGCATCTCCATCTGGACTCCTCAGTCCTCTCCTACCCCTCCCTCAACCTGGTGAAAGTGAATATGTGAGTGAAGATGGGGAGTGTGAACAACATATGGAGGGGGGTGGAGTCAGTGCTCCATGCCACTGAGTGGAGTATCAGTTCCCTGCTCTTTCTGGATATTTAGCTTTCTGCCACCAATCCCTTCACACTGGAGAATTGCGTAATCCAGAGGCCAGCATGGCTGATGAGTTGCAGAGATGAACGGAGATGCTCTTTCTGGGAGGACACTAGTGATCAACTGAGTCTGTCCATCCTCTGGTAGTGGTTCAACTCTCTTAGCGCCACTGTAGGATGGGGAATGAGACAGACTCAATATACCTCCAGAAGAAGATGGTTGGGTCTCTGCAGGTATTCTGAGCCTCCCTTTGGGGGAAGCCTGACAAGATTGGTCTGTATCTGCAGCCAGGAGTACATCTTCTACCTCTCAACACTAAGTATGCCAAATTCTTTAAAATTTCTTCATTGGTAAGGTTTTTCAAAGCTTTTGTCATTTTTATTTCTGTTGAATGAAATCTCTCTCAGTTTTTCTTAGAGTGACTTAAAGTGTGGCACCCAATACAGGTCACAGCTGAAGTCTCATCTGTGCTGACTAGAGAGGGACATTGACCTTTCATGTTATGTATGACACTCCTGTTAATATATCTCAGTATTAGCTTTCCTTGCAACTGCCTCACTTTTTTAAATGGAGTTTGTATGTGTATATGGTTCCTTTCTTTCTTTCTTTCTTTCTTTCTTTCTTTCTTTCTTTCTTTCTTTCTTTCTTTCTTTCTTTCTTTCTTTCTTTCTTTCTTTCTTTCTTTCTTTCTTTCTTAAAGAAAACAAAGTGGAAAAAAACCCGCAACCTTTAGGATATCATGTTATAATGCCACCCACGTGGTTCATCAATGGGGCCGGTACCTTAGATTAACCACAGAGACCTCTGCCACTTGAACATTGGAGTAGCTGAGGGTATGTCTACACTACAGCGCTAATTCGAACGAACTTATTTCGAATTAGTTAATTCGAACTAAGCTAATTCGAACTAACGCATCTAGAACTAAAAACTAGTTCGAATTAGCGTTTTGCTAATTCAAACTAGCGCGTCCACACTGATTGGACGCAGGGGGGCATTTAAGGGCAGCTGAAACCGGTTCTAGCAGGGCATCAGGTCAGTAGTTGCTTTGTGTGGCTGCTGTCTGAGGCTCGAGCTTAAAGGGACCCCCCCCGGACAGCCGGTTCTCAGCTTTTCCTGCTTGCTTGCCAACCTCGCCGAGGGACAGCAAAGCGTTGGTCTCTGTGCCCGTCTGTGTCGGTGCTTCCCTTCGGGGGGACCGCCGCAGGTGGCAACATGGAGCCACAGCTCGCCCTGCACCTTCTGGTGCACTTTCTGGACTTGCTGCTGCAAGCCTGCCAGCAATGGCTCGAGGCTGCCTGGCACCACCTGGTGAACGTCAGCCCCCTGCCTCTCCGCCTGGCCGCCCTAGGGACCGTGGAGGAGCCGCGGCGGTGCCCCGACACCGGCGTGCCCCGCCGCATCTGGCGTCTGGACACCAGCACCGACTGGTGGCACCGCATCATCCTGGAGCACTGGGAGGACCGACAGTGGACCCAGAACTTCAGGATGAGAAGGGACACCTTCCTGGAGCTCTGCGAGTGGCTCGCCCCTGCCCTGCGGAGAAGGGACACTCGCATGAGGCCCGCCATCCCCCTCCAGAAGCGGGTGGCCATCGCCCTCTGGAAGCTCTCCACGCCGGACATCTACCGATCCGTCGGGAACCAGTTCGGCGTGGGGAGATCCACCGTCGGAGCGGTGCTCATGCAGGTACAGCACTCGTCGGCCACCGAGCTGGGGGGGAAGGGGGCTGCGAGGAGGGGATGGGCCGCCCCAGGGACAAAGGGGGGGCGGGAGGAGGCGAAAGCGCCCCGTACCGAAGGGGTCAGGCTGTCCCGGCCGTACTACACGCCGCCAGGGGGGTTGCTTCCGGGAGTGGGGCGCGGGGCACTGCCAGGATACGAACGCTCCCAGCCACTCGGGCGCCCCACTGATTGGTGCTTTGCTGTGTCTCTCTCCGCAGGTGGTCAAGGCCATCAACTGGGTGCTGCTCTGCAGGGAGGTCCGCCTCGCCGACCCGGACGCCGTCATCCGGGGCTTCAGCGCCCTCGGCTTCCCCACCTGCGGTGGGGTCATCGACGGGACGCACATCCCCATCCGTGCCCCGGAACACCAGGCGTCCCCTTACGTGAACCGCAAGGGGTACTTCTCCGTGATCCTGCAGGCCATGTGTGACCACCGGGGACAGTTCACGGACATTAATGTGGGCTGGTCTGGCAAAGCACACGACTCCCGGGTGTACCGCAACTCCTCCGTGTGCCAGCGGCTTCAGGCCGGACCTTCTTCCCCGACCGCCACATCAGAGTCGGGGACGCGGACATGCCCATGTGCCTGGTGGGGGATGCCGCCTACCCACTGCAGCCGTGGCTGATGAAGCCCTACACGGGGCACCTCAATCCCTCCCGCCAGGCCTTCAATGCCAGGCTGACCAGGGCCCGCATCGTGGTGGAGGGGGCCTTCGGGCGAATGAAAGCCCGCTTTCGATGCTTCCTCACCCGTCTGGACCTGGCCGAGCACAACATCCCTCCCGTGGTGGCAGCATGTTGTGTGCTCCACAATTTGTGTGAGCGGAAGGGGGAGGCTTTCCTGCCAGCCTGGATGGCTGAGGCTGACCGCATGGCTGGACACTACGGTCAGCCCCGCACCGCCACCATCCAGGAAGCCCAGCGGGGGGCCGTCCCAACCTGGAAAGCCCTGCGGGAGAGCTTCCTGGTGGAGGAGGAGGAGGACTGACCTCTCCCTGCATGCCCCACTGCGGCCTTCTTCCACCCTACCCCCCTTCCCCTTTCCCCTCCCTACCTACTGTAAAATAAAGACACCTGTTTTTGAAACCAAAATGTCTGTTTATTTCACATAAGTGGGTGGTGGAAGGGAGGAATGAGGGTGAGAGAGGGGAGGGGGAAACCTGGGACGAGGGAGCTGGAAGGGGAGGGAAGGGAGGAAGGGAAAGGAAAGCTCAGGGGTGGGAGTCCGGCTGCCTCTCCCGTCTCGCCACACTGCGGGTCCGGGGGCGTCGGTGGGAAATAGTTGTGGGGGGGGGGCAGGAGGGACAGGGGGTGTGGAGGAAGCAGGAGCAGAAGCAGGAGCGGGAGCAGGAGGAGCAGGGGGAGGAGGAAATGGGAAGCGGTCCTCCAGACTCCTCCGGCGCAGCCTCAGGTCCTCCTCGACCCAGTGGTCCTGGGTGCGGATGTGGTGGTCCATGAACCGGAGGTGCCGCCTTTGGTACTCCTCCTCGTTCCTGGCTCTCCTGCTTGCCCGGGCACGGGCAGCTGCTGCAGGTGGTGTGGTACACCCTGCAGGCCCAGGTGCTGCAGCTGTGGTGCAACAAGACCAGCGGTCAATTACCCCAGGGGCCCAGGTGTGTGAAACCCAGCTCCCCTCTGCAAGGCCAGAGCCCCTGCAGGATCCCCAGCTGCTGCTCCGTGGTGGGCAAGGCCCAGGCGCACAGTCCCGGGGCTCCCTCTTGCCCCAGCCCCCCGTACACATAAGGGGAACACGATGGTACTCACAGGTGGACACCTCCCTGGCCTCGGACGACACAGGTGAGCGGCTCTGTGGGGTGCCTCAGGGGTCCCGGGTCCTGGGCAGGCTGACGGCAGGCTCCTGGCTCTTAGAGCCCTCCTCCTCCTCCTCCTCTGTCTCCAGGAGCGGACCCTCTGCCCCGGGGTCAATCACGTCCCGGGGGGCAGGGACGGCACGAGCCCCCAGGAGGCGATCCAGGGCGTGGAAGTGGGGGCAGGCCTCCGGGTCAGCCCCTGGCTGGCAGTCCTGGGAGTAGGACTGCCGCAGGTCTTTGACCTTGCAGCAGACCTGCTCCTGGCTGCGCTGGTGGCCCCTGGCGGCCAGGCTGGCAGCCATGCGGCCGTAGACGGCCGCGTTCCTGTGGCTAGTGTGGAGATCGTGGAAATTGGAGGCTTCCCCCCAAACCTCGATGAGGTCCACGATCTCCGCACTTGACCAAGAGGGCGCCCGCCTTTTGCGCCCCCGGGCAGGCTCCTGGGAGCCGCCAGGCTGGTCCTGGGGAGCAGTGGAGGGCTGGGAGTCCTCGGGTGGCTGGCTCATCGTGTGGCAGGTGCAGGGTCTGCTGGCATGGGTGCTTGCAGCCTTGCAACTGGCACAAACTGTGTAGCCAGCCTGTGGCCCTTTAAGGGCTCCGGGGCCGGGAGGGGGGCATAGAGTTTCCCTGGTTTTGGCAAGAGTGGCCACCAGGGAAACCTGGGAAGCCTTAGCATCCCACTAGTTCGAATTAAGGGTCTACACAGCCCTTAATTCGAACTAGCTAGTTCGAACTAGGCTTAATCCTCGTAAAATGAGGTTTACCTAGTTCGAACTAAGCGCTCCGTTAGTTCGAATTAAGTTCGAACTAACGGAGCGCTAGTGTAGCGCCTATGAAAGTTAGTTTGAACTAACGTCCGTTAGTTCGAACTAACTTTGTAGTGTAGACATACCCTGATAGAGGATAACAAGATAGTACTGCTTTATGGACCAGCTGCAGGTGAGACACTTTCCCAATAGGTTTTACCGGGTTTCTGCTAACAGCAGAAGGATGGTGAGACTTGGGGACCTTGAATTCCATTCCAGCCTTTGAAGAGGCTTGCTCTTTTCCTCTTGCTCTTTTCCTCTTGCTCTTTTCCCCCATGTGTAAGTTCTTCTGCCTCATCCCCGTCCCAGTCCAATTCCTCTCTGTTCCTCATCTATGGCTTCTCATCCTATTCCCATTCTTCTCACCTAGCTGAACTATGTTTCTGTTCCTCAACCTTCTTATCTCAATTCCATGCCCCTTACCCAGCAAATCTTATTCTCACTCTTCTAGACTCCTAGTCCCAGTCTCTTTGCCCCACCCATTCTTGCTCTCACCCTCTCCCTGTTCTTAGCCATTTGTCTCTCTCCACAACCTGGTCCTCAGGCACCCCCTTCTACCTTTGCTTGTATTCCTCATCCTTATTGGCTACTAGTCGCAACCCACATCTCTGGGCTTCTCATTCAATCTGTGCCCCCACAGGTTCTGTGCCCAGCAAGTCTGTCTCCTCCCATGGCTCCTTATGTCCCCAGTCTTTCTCCTGTCCTCCTTTTCCTCCTGGCCTGATATTTCAGAAGTTCTGAGCACGCAGCAGTACCCACTATTTCACACTGGTCATAAGGGAGAGGACAAAAATCTAAGCTATCTTTTTTCAGGGGTATTTGAAACAATCATTAAGTGGAGCTCTCCCAGATATTTTGTTGACTACTTATTTTGATGTAGTTGTCGTATAAATAGGCATATAAATTGCATATGTAGTTACCTGCTGGCACTATCTGTTTCCCTGAGGCTGTACTAACTTATATATGAACTGACTTTTCCCAAAGCCTCTCTCTTCAGCTGAGTTTCGACCCCTTTGGAGCATCTAATCTCTTGTGCATGTAAATAAATTATGACTCCTTAATGGACTGGTGCAAACAAGTGTAGTTTACAGAGGAGCAGTGTTGAAAACTCCGGTTCTCGTGCCTAACATGTACATTTGGCAAGAATCCTGTTGAAATAGGCCAAGGTATTTTTGGAATGAATAAATCTTTGTAATTTCATTCTGATTGTATTTATGCTGTAAACTCATGAAATGCACTTTCACCAGTGTCTACAGTGACATCTCCTGGAGAAAAGAAACATAATCACCCACAGTAATTGCTAGTGAACTCTGACAACCATGTTGTTGCAGACTGCACTACTCCTGCAATTTTGATCTCGGCTTTCACAGGACAATGGGAGATTTAAGCAGCAGTTTTGTTTCCTTTCCAAATCCCTACATGATCAACATACTGATTTTTTTCTCATAGTAGTACTAGCTGAGTTGACTGGTAATACAATAACAGACACAAACACTGCATTCGTTCATCTCTTCTTTTTTTTTTCACCCCACGTGTAGATGTTCCATATGAGCTATACAGCCTGATCTATCTCTCAGGCCTTTTGGCAACTAAACAGAGAGAGCGTACACACTGCAATGCAACTTTTGTTGTGAAGAATGCCCAGTTTTGGTGACAAAATCTTCCACCCATTTAAGAGACTTTTTCCTTCCCTTTATTATTGACAAAAATCCAGTGTAGAAACCACGATGCATTTTTTCACTCTTATTGGCTTCCAAAAGGTATTCCACGATCCCCAAGCTGCTGCTCTGGTAAGGAGCTTGAACTTCACTGCCCTGCAGCCAGGTAAACAATAATATGTCCCTCCCCCTTTGCAAGCTCTAGGAATTTAAAATTCCATATCTGCTTTCTGGCTCAGAGTGGAGAGGTCTCATGGTACTCTTCCCAGGTGACCATGGTTAGCTATGGCTCCCAATGCACTCACGCTTGGACCACAGCAGAATTGTTGGATCTGATCAGTATATAGGGAGAGGAGTCTGTGCAGTCCCATGACCTGTAGGAACTGGGACTTGCATGGGCACATTTCTCAAGGATTATGTAAAAAAGGTTATGATCAGGACATGTGGCAATGCAGAGCTAAGATAAAGGAGCTGGGACAGGTGACCATCAGGTGAGGGAGGTAAAAGCATCACTCCAGTGCTGCCTAAGACCTGCCATTTCTAAAAGGAACTAGATTAGAGCCTCAGTGGTGACCCCAATTCCACCTGTGGATACTTTGGATGTCATGCAGCAGCAAAAAGAGCACCTTGCCTGAATATGAAATCATTGATAAAGAGACTGAGCTAGATGAGAGTGCAGAGCTCCCCTGAGGTCACATGGTGGGGCAAGCAGTGAGGAGCTACTGATCAATTCCAGAGATGCATAGACAGTCTCAGCAGCTGGTTTCCACAGAGCAGAGAACAGAGACTAGATTCAAGGTTAGTGGTCGTGGCTTGTGGAGTGCAGTGCTCGTGTATGGAATAGAAAAGTGGGAAGCTGGCCGTGTTTCTGTGCGCTAGATATTGCTCTCTCTAGAGCTAACTAGCATTGGCAAGTAGGGTGTTGATGGACACTGAGATGTCAATGTAATACTCCAGAGAGATATTCTGGAAAGTTTCCTGGAGGTACTTGTTAATCCTGTGCCACGGGTTCCATGTTCTTGGGTCTAATGCCACACCCCCGCCCCACCCCAAACCCAACCCTCACCATCCTTTAGATGCTTGCAGAGGTATGTGCCTCTCAAGGGTCAGCGAAAAAGTGATTGCTATGTTGCAAAAGGAGCTTGTCAGTGAAATGTTTCAATGATGAGCTGGAATTTAACAATCCCTCTTTTGTGCATTGTCTTCAGCAGCTGAGACCTTGAGAGTTCACCACACATACTGCAGACAAAAGTCTCTGGCAGAAAAGGAGATCAAGACACAGCAAAGAAGGGAAGTGCTCTACCACTTTTCCACAGAGAAAAGGGAATAAAAAGAAATGCTGGGAAGTTGAAAGTTGGGACAGAAAAGGGAATCAAGTGTTTACTAGGGATGTAACTGGGGGGATGATAAAAGTCATGGAGGAGCAGAAAGAGAAGCTCCAGTCTTTAATCAAGCTGTGGAGTGAGAAAAGATTCGAGATTGACCTCTACTGCAGCATATGCAAAATTCTTTGTCAAGCAACCCCTCCTCTATACCCACGCATTCTTTTTCACTTTGCAGGACTCCTCAGTTTTCCTTTTATTACATTCCCTTACACAACTTTGATAGCTGAAACTACACCCAGGTGTGAGGTGTTAGCCTTTCCAAACCCCTTTTTTATCAGCAAACATGTTTGTTTTGGAGTGTTCCACTGTGCTTTCTCATGCTCAATGAAGGCAAAATTTTATAAGAGTACAACATTTTCATTTTCCCATGCCAAATTTGCATAGCAATCACTCTGGTTCCAGATACAGATATTATTATTTTTAATAATTTTCTTGCATGTGTATGGGTCCCCAAAATTTTAAATGGGCTAAAGCAGGGAAGCAACTACAGAACTGATATATGTTAGTGTCCCCCTCCCATTATCAAATTGCTTCCTCAGGGTATGTCTAGACAGCAAAGTTATTTCGAAATAACAGCCGTTATTTTGAAATAATTTTACTAGCGTCTACACAGCGAAACTACTATTTCAAAATTAATTTGAAATAGTGGCATGCTTATTTTGAATTTGGTAAACTTCATTTCACGAGGAATAATGCCAAATTCAAAATAGCTATTTTGAAATAAGTTCTGTGTAGACACTTAGGGTATGTCTACACTAGCCCCCTAGTTTGATCTAGGGAGGCTAATGAGGGTGACTGAAATTGCAAATGAAGCATGGGATTTAAATATCCCGTGCTTCATTAGCATGTTCCTGGCTGGTTGCCCTTTTAGAAATTGACTAGCCCGAAATAACTGTCCGCATCTACACGCGGCAGTGAAACAGGTTTCCGAATTAAAGCTCTAAATCGAATTAGTTGGTACACCTCATTGCAGGAGAAATAACAGCTAATTTGATTTAGGGCTTTAATTCGGAATCCCATTTCACTGCCGCATATAGATGCGGGCAGTTATTTCAGGCTAGTCAATTTCTAAAATGGCAACCAGCCAGGAACATGCTAATGAAATGCAGGATATTTAAATCCCACACTTCATTTGCAATTTCGGTCTCCCTCATTAGCATCCCTAGATTGAACTAGGGCGCTAGGTTAGACATACCCTTATATCAAAATAGGGGGCCTTCAGCCTTCCTGGGGTGCCCTGGTGGACACTCCAACCTCAACCAAGAACACTCCTCTCCCTCCCCACTTCCCAGAGCCCTTAAAGGGGTTTATTCTGGCCACAGTGCTTGTGCCAGCTCCAAGCCTGCCAGCCCAGAGCCAGCAGTCACTGCCCCGACCCAGTGGCCCCAAAACATAAGCCAGCAAGCCACTGGCAGCCAGCCTTCCACCGCTCCCCAGGAGCAGTCTGCCACCTCCCATGAGCCTGCCAGGGACTGGAGAAGGTGGGCACCTTCCTGGTCCAGGGAGGAGATCATGGACATTATTCAGGTTTGGGAGGGGGGGTGCCCCCAACGTCCATGATCTCTGCACTAGATGGAGGAACTCAGTTGTCTATGGCAGGTTAGCTGGCAGCCTGGCCATCAAAGGCCACATGCAAACCCAGGAGCAGGTTTGCATGAAAATCAAGTTGTTCCAGGAGGAAAAGAGGAAGACACAATCAGTCATAAAAAACTGCACTATGTAGCACTTAAAATACTAACAGGATGGTTTATTAGGGGATGAGCTTTCATGGCCCAGACCCACTTCCTCAGATCAGAGTAACACGGCTACATTTCTATCACAATCAGTCATGTGTGCAACAGCTGTCCAAAAGGGCATGCCCTCTCCTTGAGACAGGGGAATCAGACATTCTGAAGGTAACACCGTGTGTCACCTGGGCATCAGCCTGAGCATTACAGGTTTCCCTTGTGCATCACCCACTGTGCACCCACCTACCCACCCCCCCTCCCCCGGGTGTTACACAACCTCACTGCACTCACCTGCTGCTTCATCTCCAGCGTCAGATGACACCTGGGAGGCCTCTGGGGTCTGTGTGACTGGCTCCAGGGTGAGGGTCGCCGTCTCCTCACTGTCCTCCTCTGGCACCATGTCCCCGTCTCCAGACTGCTCTGGGTCCTGCTCTGGCACATCCACCACAGGGTCTGCCAAGCCTGACTGCACGAGATTCCGTGGTGTGCATGCTTCACCACCACCCAGGATCTGGTCCAGCTCAGTGTAATAGGGACAGGAGTGGGGGGCTGCCCCAGAATGGGAGCTCTCCTCCCTGGCCTTCACATATCCTTGGTGCAGCTCCTTAACTTTGGAGCACACCTGGTCCTGGGTGCGGGGATAGTGTCTGCATTTCACCGCCTGGTTTTTAGGGCTTGTAAGGCCTCCTCCTCTCCCCAGAGCTCGAGAAGGGTCTTGAGCTCTGGCCCAGACCATGACAGTGCCCAGCGTTTGGAGCCCCTGGTTGGGTCCCCAGAAGGCTCACTAGAAGGGCCAGGAGGGTCTTGGGGCTGGGACATGCTGCACTTAAATAGCCATGTGCTCTGGCTGCTTTGCTGCCACAAGTGGCTGTGAGGGTGCCTGTCCCTTTAAGAAAGGACAGGAACCAGAGACAGAAACCAGAGACATGCAAGGCATGCCCCAGATTGTCCACCAGGGTTTCTTCCTGGAGGCCATTATTTTCGGAAAAATGGCCTCCCCTCATCCACACTCACTTATTTTCGATGGATCTCCGTCGAAAAAGGTGTTCTTCCTCGTGCAATGAGGTTTACCAACGTCGAAAGAAAAGCCGTGTTCTTTCGATTTAATTTCAAAAGAACACGGCTGCAGTCTAGATGCAGGTGAAGTTTGTTCGAAAAAAGCCTACTTTTTTCGAAAAACCCCCTGAGTCTGGACACAGCCCTGGAGATATGCACTCTGATTTAATGTTCTGAAATACCATGAATATGTCTTTTCTTCCAATATTTTTAGGTCCACGATATTCGGAAAGCTCTGGATAAAAGGCCTGCTTGTGAATGATTATCTGAACTGTATAGATCCTCTTAACTTTTGATGATTGAATCATCTTTTATAGAGGATCCTTTTTCACAGATAAGTTCAAACAATATTGATGGTTCTTCATGAAGGGCACCTATGGAGTAGTGATGTAGTAATCCTCTAATCCCGTGGTCCCCAACACGGTGCCATGGCGCCCGCGGGGGCACTTGCATGCGCCCGCCAGGTGCTCGGGGCTGGCCTGGTGTGGCGCTTGCGGGGAGCGTCGGCCCCGGGCACGCGGCGCTTGGGGGGGGGAGTGCCGGGCCCGGGCGCGCGGCGCTTGCAGGGGGGAGGAGGAACCGCCGGCCCCGGCCCCGGGCGCGCGGCGCTTGCAGGGGGGAGGAGGAACCGCCGGCCCCGGCCCCGGGCGCGCGGCGCTTGCAGGGGGGAGGGGGAAGCGCCAGCCCCGGGCGTGCGGCGCTTGCGGGGTGCTTGCGGGGGGGGGCCCAGCCCCCTGGGCGCGTGGCTATGGGGGGGGTCCCGGCCCCCCAGGCGCGTGGCTATGGGGGGCCCCGGCCCCGGGCAAGCGGCTATGGGGGGGCCACCCCTGGGCACGCAAGTGTCTCCGCCCCCTGGCGCCCGGCGGGCGAACGGCCACGCTCCCTGGTGCCCGACAACCTCAAAAGGTTGGGGACCACTGCTCTAATCAGAAGCAGTATCTTCTTCTTTGCAACTGCCTTTGCATATACAATCTAAGCAATTACATTTTCAAATAATTTCTCAAAGCCGTTTGGATCTTGTACTTATTGTGTTTTTTGCCATACTCAACTTCTTTTCAGAAGATACACTTGTTGCTTGGAAACTTAGATCTTTGAGACTAAACAGGAAGAAGCATATCAGTTTGACATTTTTCTCCCCTACACTATTCACGTGGGTTACTTGAAATAACTACAAGTAGCTCATCTAGACAGCAGCACATCTTTGCACATCTGATTGCTCATTATGTTTCAGGGTTGGTTCAGAAGAAATATGTGAAAGATTTCTCCAAGGTGTTAAGGTTTCCAATTTGGAAATCTGGAGTGACAGGGCTTCTGCTGTGATCCATTGTAAGAGCTGAGTAGGAAATATAGCCTGCCGCAAAACATCCTGTTATGCTACTTGTTCTAAAGGATTGTTTCCCTGCTGTGACAGCAGTTGTACCTTACATGCATGGATGAACTTTCAGAATGACCGTATAATTATGTGTGCCTAGAGATAAGGTGGCTATCATCCAATATGTACTTTACATATATGTTTCAAGGTCTGTGAATAGATCAAATATTGTGCGTATTTGTGGAGGAAATGGAGATACTTTAAAAAATTAATTGGTCTCCATCTAATTGTCAAACCCATTATAAGAAGTATAACAACAGACAGCTGAATGGAAGAGGAAATTTAAATTCAGGCCATCTCTGGTGTTAGTAAAAACAAACATCAAAATATATATTTTCACAAGTTAGGATTAAATTAGTAAATTGACAGACTACATTTTTATTCCAGATAAGGCTTTAATTCATCCATTTCCAATCCTTTCAGTGTATTATGATTAGGAAACATGTTGCTTACTGATATGTTAAATAATTTTATATCTAGTGTGCAAGGATAATAATAATACAGATCTACTACAGTTTTTTCCCAACCTGTTTTCCAAAGATCCCTATTTTCTGAAAGAGAGTCATGGACCTAGTGTCTTTAGATTATATTAAAATCACTCTGACTATAACCAAACTTAGACAATAAATCTTGGATAATCATGATAGTCAACATACTAATAATAGCATTTCCTTGGGTCCACATAGTTTAAGGTGAGACTCCAAAAATTGCTACACATTCATATGAGGATTAACAAGGAACAAGTCATTAGAAATCGTTAACTAACAGTTTGAGCCCAAAGCAGTGAAAGGCACTCTGGAAAACAGACAAGCCAGGACTGATGACATACAGAGCAGTGTAAGAGAGCAGTTGAAAAACTGCCAAAACAGTACAAGGGAGTGACGTGTACATAAATGATAGTCTCCACTAACTCAATACACAGTGAATTTATTACACTTTCAAAGCTCAATGTAGACTACACTTTAACTGTAGAGTTAGTATGCTTTCAGAGTTTGTGTCATGTATGTGCAGGACTTTTCAGTGTACACAAACTTAGGTTAGCTTGCAGTATAGACAAGCCCTACAATATTTTTATAAGAGTGAACAAAATAAACTTTATTATCTTTCCATAATATCTAACTTTGGGATTTGTAATCTGCTCATTAGTTTTACATGATTAACTATCAATACTAAATAATATGGAAAAAGTAACTTCATAGGTCAAATAGAGGGGAAACTGATCACATTTGTTGGACTAAGACTGAAGAGGGATGTTGCATATTGATGTTTTGCCTGAGGCAACAGATTGTTTTCAGTGTCCTGTGGCAGGAATGGCTGGTGCAGATGTACTCTATACTGGTTTTATGTTAGCCAGGAATTACCTTACATCAAGGAATCTCCAGTTCTTCCAGTACAGAAGCTTTCCAGTTGCTTTGAACTGCTGTGACAGATGACCGGGGTCACTGAGAAAAGTTCATGAAAGTAATAACTGGTTAAAGTCATAAAAGAAAAATATCTGGATTGCACATTTGATGGAGACCTGTGATCTCATTAGACTAGAAATGTAGTATAACTTGATAAAATCACTGGAAGTGGATAAAAATAACCAAAATATTACATTTTCCAACATTTATCTGAAAAGTTATAATATATTTTATGCAATGTGCCATATGCCCATAAGATCTCAAACCTGTCTGATCTGAGTATTTTTCATCATCATAATGAGAATTTGGTCATATGCCTCCAAATTTACATTCTTTGTTTGTGATATTCAGGTGTTTATCTTATTTTCATTCTTGTATATATCAAATAATTATACTGAAAACAATTTTGCAATGAATTATTCTAAAAGTTTGCTATCATAGGTAAGTATTAAGAAATATGACACTTTCAACTGATTTGTGCAGGTTCTAATAAACTGTTGCTAGCAACACATATATTAGGCTTGTATATATCACATTATATGAATGTCTGCAGTTATCACAGATGAACTGGCCTATGTTTTTCTCAGAGTTTTGTTCACTCGTGCTAAACTATATCCCTCAATACCCTCAACTGTATAACTCACTATTTGTCATAAGCATATAGGAAAGCTGTCAAAATCAAGATGCCTACATTTTCAGACTTAGTAGAAACTCTGACGGTACCTGGAATGCTAGTATCCAAAACAAAGAAAAGGACAATAAAGATACAGACCAACAAATTAAGGAAATAACACAAACTGATGGGCTGTACTTCAGGGATCTGTACAAAGTTTTGTAACTTGTAAAATGATATTCCTAGCTGAAATGTGTAACTTTGGGAGCATACCTTCTGAGTAAAGTGAATTTAACAATGCTGTACAAGACAGCATTCTGGAAAGTAGTATCATATTGAGCCTTCCTGTGCTATATTATTATTATTGAATTTTAATGATAAATGTGACTGATATTGGTTATTGGTCTCCTGAATAAATGTTATAATGAATCAAAATATGGCCAAGCAACTGACTATACAATTTAGTGATATCATGGCTTCCTCATAAATGTTGTTTAGTTACTACTTGAAACACTAAGGTTCCCAGACCTTGCTCAGAGGCCTATCACAGAGATATCTGAAGGAGTCAGGCAAGTTTATGTTCACACCCTTCACAGTTAGGACTACATGTACTGACACAATTACTTTGCATTGGTAACTGTGACGATGAGAAAAAATTACAGATCAATATTTCTTATGAGGTATGAAACATGGTATCAGGTTTCCCATAACCCATGTCTACACCCTTGCTTACAGAGATAAACAACCAGATACGATTTTTCCCTAAACCTTTGTGGTTAATGCCCACAATTACTTTGAGGAAAGCTAATAAGAGCAGTGTTTCATTTAACTGTACAATCCCTCATTTTTCTAAAATTGCAGCTGTATAGCTATATTATTACTGATGAGAACTCACACATTTTTAAATTTCCCTAATCTTAATCTGCAAACCTGCTGCAAATGAGGGACTCTTCCTTGGAGATTTAAAAACTCAATGGTTTCTTAATGCCACATTCTGATTAGGAAAAGAAGAATGGTTCTGCAATTAGGTAATTAGTCTAGAATAAAAAAAAACCCTTAAATTTAATGACCCCTTTTGTGTGATGTGGTGTAGCATGTCTTCATGGACCCCTATTAGAGACCCTTGCTGTAGCCATGTTAGTCTCAGGATAAAAGACAGTCAAGGTAGTGAGGGTAATATGTTTTATTGACACAACTTCTGTTGGTGGAAGTGGCAAACTTCTGGCCAATACAGAGTTCTCCCTGTGGACTGGGGAAAGGAGCAGAGAGTGTGAGCGAAATGTAAGTTGGGATAGATTATTAAGCAGAAAGGGTACTAGATGTTGGAGGCTACTCCTTGAAATAAAGTGGGCTTGCTCACTTCGAGTCTGTATGTGTCACAATCTGTCCCCCAATTGCCTGCTTTATCTCTCTCCGATTTTTAGATATTTATGTGCTTATAATGGAATTTTTAAAAGCATCTAGGCATCTAGATTAAAATCAATAGAAGTTAGGTGTCCAAGTGCTTTTGAAAATGCCACTAGAATCTACCACCCAATGGGAGATATTTGCACAAAATATCACTCTGTTCAGCACTGCAAAGAATAATCCTTAGGTGACCTGCTGCCCAGTAGGGAATTGTCAGCTGCAAGTTACTCACCAAAGCTCCCCACACAAAGTACGGGAGAGTAAGGTATCTAAGAAATTTTCAGAAGCTGGCAAGCTGTGCAGGGAACCACTTCAAGAAAGGGAAAATTGTTCAGCTCCCTTGAATCTCCCCTCCTCTGCTTTGCAGAATAGGGAATATGGGAGGGAGGAGGAAAAGAGTTTTTGTATTGGTGCATGTGTGTCTTAGTTTGTATGTGTGTCTGTGTGTGTGTGATAGAGAGAGAGAGATGGCTGCTGTAGAAATACTAGAAATAGTGCACCGCCTCTTAAGATAGGCACTCGTTTCAGTCACTCACCATATACCATTATGTGTGTCCTTCTCCTCAACCCCCCTTCTACAGAGATAAGGGGCAAGGGCTGGGGGACACCCAGACTTCAGCACTCCCCTCTTGTCCCTTGCACAGCTAGTAAGAGGGTCCTCAAAGCATTTTTGCTGCAAGGTGGTGTGAGGGACAGCTGAACACATGATCGCTGGCAAGCTCTGCTAGTCAGCTAATGGGCCAGACAGAAGTGCTGGGGAGGCTGGATCTGGCCTGTGGGCCATATTTTGCAGGGGAGGTTTAGATTGGACATTAGGAAAAAATTCCTAAGTGTCAGGGTGGTCAAATATTGGAATAAATTGCCAAGGGAGGTGGTGGAATCTCCCTCTCTGGAGATATTTAAGAACAGGTTAGATAGACATCTGTCAGGGATGGTGTAGACGGAGCTTGGTCCTGCCTTGAGGGCGGGGGGCTGGACTCGATGACCTCTCGAGGTCCCTTCCAGCCCTATGATTCTATGATTCTATGATTTTGACCATCCCTGAATTCCAGGTTCCTCCACAAGGCTGCTATGCCTACACAACACCTATTCATGAATCAATTATTCAATTTCCTGCAGTGTAGACAGCACAAAAAGCCGAGTTAAGCTACTTTGACTTCAGCAACACAATTAAGATAGCTAAAGTTGTGTAGCTTAATTTGACTTTGTCCCATAGTGTAGACCTATGCTAGGAGACTATATAACCATTAGCAAATAATCCAATGTAATTAAACCATGGTCTTCTGATAATAGGTAAGAACAATTAGGTAGATAAAATAGCATAAAAACTAGCATGGTACAAAAAAGTCAATGAATACAGAATTTAATATTATACTAGAAGATGCAGTGAATTGAATAATTCCCTAATTGGGAATTGAGAAAATATAGCAAAATACCATTAACAGTACAAGATTCAACACAATTTCTTTGGTTTCTTGGTAAATTGCCTTCAAGACTATTTTCCATTAATTTATTACAACAGCAATTGTGAGTGAATTTCATTGTTTTTTTTTCCATTGGGGGAAAAGTCACATTCACATATAATTTATCCATACTTATCCCATTTTGGGCTTTTTCCTGCTTTTTATATTTTTAGAACAATTTCCATTTTGTTCATGCATATACGAGAAACAATTTTTTATAATAAATCAGATGTGTTTGATTTCCTCAACATGCTATGATTAGAAATACTCTTACCTGACCGTACAATTATTTGTACTTTCAATAGGGGTTTCCAAATAAAGAAAAAGCATGAAAATACATTTTTTTAAATGCCAACTTTTGTGAAATGTATTCACAAGAAATAATTCAACCTATTATATATCATTTTAACAATTCAGTGTGATTGAACTAAGAAATGCTTAGTTTGGGGCCATGTTCCAATTGTCTGTAAAGTCATGAATGTAACTCACAAAAAGGCAAATTTGTTAGCAATGGGTAGCCTACTAGAAAATAACAAAATGGCTTTGCACCGTGGTACTCTATAGAGCAAGACAATTTATTATTTTAAATTTTCAGTCCTGATAGAAACTTCTCCAAAGTAATATTCAGTATCTTTTTTTGATAGATTGGATTTGTACTTGTTGTCATATGCACCTAACAGTTTGATAAGTGAGGTCCCAAAGGCCTGGAAAAATGTACCATAGTTGCCTATATTTAAAAAGAGGGGGAAAAAGAGGACACAAAATAATGAACCGGTGAGTCTAATGTCAATACCTGAAATGATACTGGTACAAATGATAAAAGAATCAGTTTGTAAGGAACTAGAAGATAATGGGGTAATTGGGAATAGCCATCATTTATTTATAAAACAAACAAACAAACAAACAAAACCCCCATCCTTAAGCTAAATAAACCTGTCTCTCTTCTTTGATAAGAGTACTTATTTAGTAGGGTATGGGGAAAGCAATGATATATCTTCACTTTTTAATAAATGTAAATGTTTGAGCAAGTCATTGTGACAGAATATATCCCTATGTCCATACCTTACACATCTACTGCAATAATCTTTGTACAAAGTATGCCTTGTGCGGTATCATTTAAAATCTAATATTTTGCTGGGTCATTATTGTCCTGATAAAATGTACATGAAATTAAGAGAATCCACTGTGTGGTGATTTTAACACATGTTCCAAGAGGAGGTTGCCAAACAGGTCTGTCTCAAAGGAATGTGTGCTCTGCTTAATTTGCATTTAAGCAGTAAACAGAGTCATCAAGCCAGAAGGGAAACAAAGGATGGTCAACAAAGTGAGTAAAAAACAGCAGGGTACATCTTTCCCTATAGAATCTTTGTCTCCTAGAACTCACTTGGAATTTTTTCTAAAGAGCAGGACTGACACTATAAAAAGGAGGGACAAATACCCAAGACTCCTGCCAACTACCCTGTCCTGATTATTGCATTCACAGCACCTGAGCAGTTTGGTCAGAAAGGCCACTGAAAATATATAGTGAGAATCTCTGCTTGAATATGATATAGTTTGTTAAGTTAGGCACCAGCAGTGTTTTAACTTTATTTTTCTGTAATTATCTCTGAATTTTAAGCTTTATTACTCATACACATTTAAAATCTCTCTCTTTGAAAGTCATAAACTTGTTTTACCGTTTTATCTAATCTAGTGTGTTTATATTAAAGTATCTGGGAAACTATTGTCCAGGAGAGGGATGGTCAGTACAGGGAATATGTTTGTTGGCATCACCCTGATATATAAGCAAAGCTGATATAACCAAACTATGAAGATGGCTGGCAGTAGCACACTCACTCATAACTCAAAGTGATTTACACAGTGGAGATTCAAAAGCTTCAGAGGAGTAGCCAAGCTAACAGGAAAAAATTTAAAAACAACAAATAATGTAGTAGCACCTTAAAGACGAACAAAACATGTAGATGGCATCATGAGCTTTCATGGGCACAACCCACTACTTCTGAAGTAGGTTCATCTGAAGAAGTCGGTTGCACCCACAAAAGCACATGATACCAGCTCTATGCTGGAGGTTGTTTGTGAGCATTCCAGACAGAAGGCTACAGCAGCAATGCACTGTAAAGGGCACCCCACATTAGAGGGCATAAGTGACACTGCTACTATTAAAGGGTATGGCTACACAGCAAAGTTATTTCAAAATAACAGCCATTATTTCGAAATAACTTTACTAGCGTTGACACAGCCAAACCGCTATTTCAAAATTAATTCAAAATAGTGGAGGGCTTATTTCAAATTTGGTAAATCTCATTCCATGAGGAATAACACCAAATTCAAAAAAGCTATTTCAAAATAAGTGCTGTTTAGACACTTATATCGAAATAGAGGGCCTCCAGACTTCCCAAGGTGCCCTGGTGGCCATTCCAGCCTCAACCAAGAACATTCCTCTCCCTGCCCCCTCCCCAGTGCCCTTAAAGGGGTTGACTCTGGCCACAGTGCCAGCTCCAAGCCTGCCTGCCCAGAGCCAGCAGTCACTTCCCCTAACCCAGTGACCCCAAAACATGAGTCAGCAAGCCACTGGCAGCCAAGAAAGATGTAGAGAAATTGGAGAAGGTCCAGAGAAGAGCAATAAGAATGGTTTAGAGAACATGACCTATGAAGGAAGACTGAAAGTTTTGGCTTATTTAGTTTAGAAAAGAGAGGACCGAGAGGGACATGATAGCGGTTTTCAAGTATCTAAAAGGTTGTTACAAAGAGGAGGAAGAAAAATTGTTCTCCTTGGCCTCTGCTGATAGAACAAGAAGCAATGGTCTTAAACTGCAGCAAGGGAGGTTTAGGTCAGACATTAGAAAAAACTTCCTAATTGTCAGGATGGTTAAACACTGGAATAAATTGTCTACAGAGGTATTTAAGAGCAGGTTGGATAGACATCTATCAGGGGCAATCTAGATTTGGTTGGTCTTGAAATGAGGGAAATAGCCGGGGACTGGACTAAAAAAGAAAAAAAAAAGGTTTCTCAAAGAGGTCAGTCCTGGTCTGTTACTAGTCAATATTTTCATCAATGACTTGGATAATGGATAGATCCTGGATCCTAGTTGATATACATAGAGAGCACAGTGAGGCTAGTGTCAGGGGCATAATACTCTGTGAAGAACTTTTCCCTGTGTGCTGGATTAGAGCAGCATGGAGGCTGCTTTAATTTATACCAGCAGCAAAATTCACTGTAGCCAAGAATTACCTAGGAAGAGGGGATTAATTCACAACTATGTTCACAATGTGATTCCATAGTAAAATAGTAAAATAGAAAAGCCTTAAGAATAGGTGAGGCACCTCTGGCATACCAACTCCATGCAGTTTGTCAGGGTTAGCCACTGGTAAACCACCGGACAGTTTGAGTGTCCACAAGCACAGAGCCCCACATCTGCCACTGGCTGCTGTTCATCATTCCCGGACAATGGGAGCAGCAGGAAGCATTGAGGGCTGGGCCACCACTTTCCATGGCTCTCATTGGTGGGAACGGAGAACCGCTGATGCTGGGAGCTGTGAGAAGTCATTCCTATGAAATATCAGGTAATCATAGCATCTGGCGGCTCGCCAGTGGCTAGCCCTGAAAAATTCCATGCAGCCAGCGTGCAAGACATTCCCACCCCTTTCTCATATTTTTCAAGGGCTTCTCTCCTGCAGTGTAACCAAATAGTGTTTGCATTCCTCTTCCTGCTCCCATGATCTTTTTTGCCACATCCACAGAGGGTAACACCACCACACTTGAAAACTATTGCCTAGGAAAACCCAGCTTTTTTCCTTTTCTCTGACCATGCTGCCATTTCCCAGAAATGTTGACAACAAGGATGGGGAAGGATTTGAGAGTGTCAGCTCACTACTAATGAAGGATCACCTCCACACAAGGTTAATCACCCCAAGATGTTTATCTCAACTTCAGGGCTTTTCATCAGAGCTCTCAAAGTATTTGCTTTAAAGGATTATTAATCGCATTTTCTAGATAGGGGAAAATGAGCCACTGAGCATGGAAGTGAGTTTCTCAGGGCCATCCAGCGGGGAAGTGGCGGAATCAGGAATAGAAACCAAGTCACTCAGAGCCCAGTCTATAACATTACCCCTCTGCTATGACAATACATATCAGGTATATCTAGACTACAGGGATTTTTCAAAAAAAGTGGCCTTTTTTCGAAAAATCTTTACCTGCGTCTAGACTGCTGCTGCATTCTGTTGGCAGTAATTCGAAAGAACACAGCAGTTTTTTTGACCGTGGAAAACCTCATTTTACGAGGAAGAACGCCTTTTTTCGAAAGTGCTCTTTCACAAAAAGGCGCTATGTAACGCAAACTGTACTTTTTCAAAAGAGAGCATCCAGACTGCGTGGGTGCTCTCTTTCAAAAAAGCGACTTGCTTTTTCAAAAGTACTGGTTGTAGTTTAGACACTCTTTTTCAAAAGAATCTTGCAATCTATATGTAGCCATTGTGGGGAGCTTCTGCTTTGAAGCAATACAAAAATTGCCTTTAAAAAGGCTTTTATGAGTCAGACTGCACAATGGGCCAGATTCTGAAAAGTGCTGAGCAGGTGCTATGAATTTTCAATTGCTGCTGACTACCGTGGGGAATAAGGATGCTCAGCACTAGGGAGTGGGGGTTGTGAGTGGGGTGCTGGGCAGATGCAGTGCAGCTGTGGCCAAAGAGGCACTGAGCAGAGGCGGTGGTGTGCATTTGTAACATGGCACAGGGCATAGTGAATCTGAGGGGGCTCTGTCCATAGAGAATTTGGGGCCTTCTACTGTTGGGCAGGAGGGATGTATAGTGTGGCCTGGTAGGCCATTGTGAATCTCATAATTTCCAGTTTGTAAATAATAACCTCACACTGGGTTGGGCAGAGCTGGGCTGCCCCTGACATTCCATGTCCCTGGCTGGCCCCTCATTCTGTGGACTGACAACTCCCTCCCACTATGTTCCATTGCCCCCTTAGGCCCTCTCAAATATGTTTAGTGCTGGACCCTCAAAAGGTTAATTTGGCCCTGAATTGTTCAGCATAGCTCTCAAGATTTGGGCCCAGAAAAGAAAACTGAAATAAAAAATGCACATAACACACCAGTGAGCATGTGAAAAGATGCTGTGGGCTTATTCCTTCCCTTATATTGAAACCAACAGTTCTCCAAAGACACAGTTTAAGTGCTTCCTCTTTTAACTACAGAGACACAAAATTTGGGCCCTCAGGCTGCCTCTTTTCACATGTCAAAGATACTATCAGTGTGCCTGCCTACCAATGTACTGAAAAGAGCTGCTGCTGACACCCTTTCTTTGAAGCAAAGTGAAATTTTAAACTTCCATTTTGTCATTGAAAATCCCTGCTCAAGCTCTACCATTTTTTCTGATAATCTCCTGTGAGGCACCACGGAGACTGACTCTGTAGCTTATTGCTTATCACATTATCCTGGAGATTCAGATTCTAGTCTCTGTGCCGAGGTTTATCTCAGAATTTTATACCAAATGGAAGTTTCAACAGGAGAAAACCTTAACCCAGTGTACCTTATAGCCCAGTTGTTGGGCACTCACCTGAGGGATGGGAAGACAAGTCCCAGACCCTATTCATAGAGCCCTGCAAATCTGCAGATATCCACCTTATATCTACTGGTTTCCATCTCTGGATACAAATTTTGTATTCTGAACCCTGCACATTTGCAGATATTCGCTTTATATCCGTGTGTATCCGCGTCTGGGGATGAGGATGTGGATATCTGCAAATCATTTTACCAGATGCAGATCCGGATGCCAATTTTGTATCCACGCAGGGCTCTACCTATATTACGTCAGGTAACATTTGAAATGGAGCTTTCCGTGTCTTGCATGAGTACTCTAACATGGATTGCTGGTCTCATAAGGGTAGTCATGTTAGTCTGTAACTGAAAAATGCATGGACACTCTAATTTTTTCCCTATTTTTTCCTTCTCTTTCCCTCCCCATCTCCTCTCTTTCTCTACTATTTACTTGTACCCTGGACCTCTTACTCCATTCATCTGACAAAGTGGGTTGTGGCCACACAAACTCATAATATCATCAATATTTTTTGTTAGTCTCTAAGATGCTGCAGAACTATTTGGTGTTTTTTTTTATTGATTACTGGGTATATCTCCAACACCTTCTCCTCCTTTGGCTTCTGTATGAATTAAGTGCTCATCAGTTCAGCAGTGTCAGGACCTAGTGGCTCAGTGAATGCCTGTCCACCAACAGAATGGTGGGAAACTTAAAGGGGTTAAGGTCCAATGGACTTTAATTAACTCCTGGATTTTGCTGCAGCTGAGTGGGGATCTTTCGAATACCAATACCATTTACATGTTGGGCTCGTTGCCTAATTGTCATGTTAGGTACCTGAGTCCCCCTTGCAAATCTAGCCTTATGATGCCATTTTACTCACTAGGAGCTCAGGCTCCGCTAATCCCGATGAAAGACTTAACATAATAATGATTGCTATAATTTAAGGATCTCCTGCAAACTGGATGAAATACTAGCATGTTTTTCATATAAACCGACAAGTCCATAGTTATTCTCTACTCTGCTTTTTGCAACACTGTGTGCCAAACACTATATACTCCTTGCATGCAGTGCCAGATTTATACCTTATATACCCCTAAGCATAGCATCTTCAGCACACTCCTCCCTACCTGTAGCTGACCTTCATGTTTCACACAGTTTTAGGCACCCCTAGAATGCTACTGTGCCTAATGGGAAATTCAGCCTTGCTTGCACATTTTATTGAAATCTTTTAATACCTCAAGTGAGCAATAGAAGTAAGTAGAACCCATTGCAAAACAAATAAGAGAAATTGTTTACAGCAACGATACAGCATACCTTTCAAAAGAGAACATTTCTGAAGAAAGATTATAAATAGAGCAGTAGACACTGGAAAGCAGAGTTCTCAGCCTGAAACTCAGTGTCACAAAGTTATATGATCGGTACAATATGAATAGGTATTCAAATTTGCTCAAACCCTTTTTAATTCTATGGAAACAAAGTTAATGATTCAGTCATTTACTTATAATAGAAAATATTGTATTGAATCATCTAGTAATCTTAGTGTTCACCTTACCATATGAAAGGTTTTAAAATATGAGCAATATAATTTGTGCTCAAAGTTGACAGTAAACGACGTACAAGCAGCAATCTTCTATCCCACAACTTGTTGATTTAAAAATGAAAATAATAGCCTCATTAACTCAGTCTTGGGAGGCATGAAATCTGTATTAAAGAGCTGTGCACTCTGTGCTAGTTATCAAGAATCTAAGCCACCAGGAATTACCATTCTGCCTAATTTACAATCATTGTGTCAAAAGAAGAAATGAAAGATTGGATATGACAGAGGTGAATGAAGCCATCCTTCTTTTAATTATATTTAACCCACCACAACAATCATCCTCACCATGTGTTTCTATGGATCTTTGTTTTCCTTATCCAACAGCACCACCCTGTGGGAGTGAGGAACTTTTATTTTTTAGCTTATTCAAACTTTTTTAATGATAAGGAGAGAACTAAGATTATTTATATTCAGGCTCATTAAATGCTTCAAAACTGCCTAAAACAAATCAGTTTAAGATCTGTGGTGTTCTATCAAGAAGACTTTGGAGGCATTTTATACTTGTAGGATAAAAATCCAAAGCCTGGTATTGTGAATGGATTTTACTTTCTGACAATTTAATTTGAAAATCTGTAAGTCTGTTGCCTCAGTATTTGTCTCACAGTTTTATTCCTGTTTTTTTTCCTTGCAAAATGAAATTGTCTACAAACAATACATCTCTTCCAACCTCAGAGTCAGAAGAGCTTTATCCGAACTGCTATGGAAGGAAGGAAAAAAAGAATCCTGACTCCTTTAGGATTCCCATCCTTGGGGTTGAGAGTGGGGGTGCCAGAAAGGCAAGGAAGACATTGCCTGCACTGATGGGAGGTCTGGTGGGACTCATCTTTATAAAGTCCATACACATCTCAGAGAAGTTAAATAAACTCTGTCCCTCCAGCCTGAGCACTCTCATGACAAGATTAACAGCTACCATTCTCTGACCCTGAGATTAGAGAAGGAGAAGGTTGGGGGATGTGGGGGAAATCTGTTGTACACTTATGCTAGCTGCATGGGTGGTGACTGGAAAGCAGTTTTCCCCTCATCAACAGATTAGTCATGAGAAGGTGCATTGTTTTACCTTCCTCACAACAGCTCCAGGATCTGTGGGTAGGTCAGGAGGTTACAATGCAGCCGGTGGCAGGTGTCCAGTGCAAATACTTGTTCTGTCGTGTAGTTAAGTTCCCTGATAACCTAGAACTAGAAATGGATGTAGGGGAAGGCAACCTCTAAGGGTATGTCTACACCAGCCCCCTAGTTCAAACGAGGGAGGCTAATGTAGGCATTCGAAGTTGCAAATGAAGCCCGGGATTTAAATATCCCGGGCTTTATTTGCATCTTCCCGTCCGGGCACCATTTTTAAATCCCCCTAGTCCGAACTAACTGCCTGCAGCTACACGCGGCAGTCAAATGTTAACTCGAACTAAGTCCTTAGTTTGAGTTAACTGTTACACCTCATGGAATGATCACATGCTCCAGCCCCCTAATCATTTTTGTTGCCCTCTGCTGGACCCTCTCCATCGCATCCACATTCTTTCTGTATTGGGAAGCCAAGAATTGGATGCAATACTTCAGACAGTCATGACACTGGAGCCAGTCCCCCTCCTCCCAATAAGTCTCCCAATCCAGCACCAACCCCGAGAAGGGCACTTGCGGTGATTTCTAGGTCCAAGCGGGTTAAGGGAATGGGGGTGTGACTAGCACACTCTGTGACTACCCAGTGCAGGGGGCATGGATCAGCTTGTTCACATGTCTGCAGATGGAGTGGGAATCTTGCCTGCACAGCTCCATGAAACTCTCACATAAGAGCTCTTTATTCCATCTCTCAAGGTTTTTGTGGAGGCCAGCCTTATGCCAGCCGCCAGAGAATACACATTCCCACACCAAGCTACCAGTAAATGGTTTGGCATCATTGTACCACAAAACATTGGATCATCCCAGGTTTATGGCCACATTCAGTCAGCATCTGCTCCCAATCACTTTGTGTTTTGGAGAAGACTGATATCTCAGATGACAACCTGTGGGGAGTAGAACGTGAACCTGATAGCACTCTCCCCAGGAGTCTGCATGTGATGGACACAAATCACTCCCTGCTCTGGGCAGGAAAAGAATCAGTGTCTCTGGGAGACTACGCAAAATGCAGGACAATGTAGCACTTTAAAGACTAACAAGATAGTTTATTAGATGATGAGCTTTCATGGGCCAGACCCACTTCCTCAGATCATGTGCTCGACCCAGACTGTGCTGGACACGGTGGGAAGCAACACACTCCTGTCCCTCTTTTCCCCACCTCCAGGCTTCTGCCCTGGCTGAATACTGAAATCCTCATAAAAGATGCTATCATACTGCATGTGACCTCTCAATAAGCAATGACTAATAAATATTACTAGGTATTGTGCCTTACTAATAACTGAGGGTACGTCTAGACTACATCCCTTTTTCAGAAAAAGGATGTAAATTAGATGTATCGAAATTGCTAATAAAGCAGGGATTTAAATATCTCGTACTTCTTTAGCATAAAAATGGCAGCCGCTTTTTCGGCACAGAGCTTTGTCGGAGAAAAGCGGCAGTCTAGAGGCTGATCTTTTGAAAAATAAAGCATTTTTGAAAGATCCTGTAAACCTCATTTCACGAGGGATAAGGGATCTTTCAAAAAAGGCTTTATTTTTTGAAAGATCAGCCTCTAGACTGCCGCTTTTCTCTGACAAAGCTCCTTGTTGAAAAAAAAGGCAGCCATTTTTATGCTAGTGAAGTGCGGGATATTTAAATCCCTGCTTCATTAGCAATTTCGATACATCTAATTTACATCCCTTTTCTGAAAAAGGGATGAAGTCTAGACGTACCCTGAGAGTCATAGAAGAGTTTGGTGAAGTTCCAGAGCTCCGATAAAAGTTGCTCCAATTAAAAAAAAATATCTCACTCTTTCTGCTCCCAATATGTGAGAGACTACATTGCTACAAGAACACTGCAAACTCTGATTTCAGACATCAATTTATATAGTTCATGAAGGAGGACAGAATAGAATCAAACTGAGCTGCAGTCTTGCCTTAATTCAACAAAGTATATAAGCACACACGTATGCTTAAAAATTAAATTCCTTTAAAATCAACAGAATTTAACTACCTGCCTTGAGTTAAGCAAATGCTAAGTACTTTACTAATTAGAAATAGGCTGATGATTAAGAGCCTCATTCTCTCTATTTTCTTATTATATATTATCCCCAGAGTTTCAACTGCTTTCTACTCCATCCCTTGACCACCCTCTCTAGGTCCCTGTGCCTAAGCATTATGATGGAACCTTTGGTTGCATAGTCACACAAACTGGATAATAGGACTTAACTAGGAGTTTAAGGTCTCAGCCCTCTTCTCTGTATAATAGTAAGTAACATCTTCCTCATGGAGTGTGCTGAGTCTTTCATTAACTCATATCTGTAAAGCATTTTGAAATTCTCTTGGAAGATGCTGGTCAGTGGCTACTTACAAATATAAATCTGCAGCAATGAGGATTGGCACCTGATTGATTCACAAGTAAAAGTTGTAATACATAGTCCCAATAGCTCTGCCATAAATTATCAAAGGGTTTAATGTTTTATGCACTGTGGTAATGAGAACCAACTCCTCTCCTGCTTCCAGTAAGAGTAGAAATTATGTCAGGAATGAGCCAAAGAACATTGCCTTGCTGGCTTTTCAAAGTGTAAGAGGTGATGATTTCTTTGCTCTTTGTGTCCTAGGCATTTGAATAGTAACTCTCTTTCTTTCTCTCTGTCTCTCTCTCTCTTTTTTTCTCCTGCTTCACCTGTCAAAAAGATTGCCATTACCCAGTGTACCTTTAATTTGTTTTTCCTTTTTCTGAATGGCTCTGCACAGGGGAACTCTATTAAGGAAATGAGTGAATGCCCTTTAAGACTGAAGTCTGATAGGATCCCTCTCCAGAGTATAAAATACCAGTTTTTGTTGTTTGGTTACTGTTAACAAATAGATCTTTTTAACACTGCATGGCTCAGGTCAGTACATTTTGTGTCAAGAACTCTGGGGAACTTGACAGCTCTGCCATATCCAGTCTTATTTAACATTTTCATTAGCAATCTTGAGAGGGAATAAACAGCCTGCTCATGTAATTTGCAGATGGTATTCATGTGGGAGACTTTGCAAACTCTAGCAACATAAGATAAAGGGATCTACAAAGTTTGGAAATATGAACAGACACAACAGAATGAGATTCAGCATGGGAAAATGTAAGCTTGTACAGCTGAAAAAAATCACTGACTAGGAGTACCCTACAGATACTAGACTCAACATGAGGGAGAAAGCAGGAAAGACAAAAAGAGATCTAGAGGTAACACTTTATCTTATAATGCCATATGGTAGAAAAAAAGCACAATGCAATTTTGGTTTCTGTGCAATAGAAGTGTCAAGTCTCAGATCAGAGAAGGGGCAGTATTTTTTCCCTTATGCCACTCTTCCTGGATTGTATTTTGTTTGGGGCGCCTCAATACCAGAGAAAGGCTGATTAACAGTGGAAATGAGTAACTAAATTTTATTCTGATCCATGAAATTCCTTAGTAAAAGGCCAGATTATGAAATCCATAGCATATTGGTGTGTAGTTGCTCACACAAACGGTTCTATTGCTTTCCAGTCCAAGCTACCATTTGTTGTGGTGAATGTAGGATGAAACCCATTTTTCTGGGGATTAAGAAAAGAACTTTTAGTAAAGATTAAAAGAGTTAAATGACAGATATAGTTTGATACATAGTGTGAGATTTTCATCCCTGCTCCAGCTCTCATACCCAATTGTCTAAGTGGCATGAAGAAGTTCTAACAGTCTCCGTTCCACAATGGAACAATTAATCTGGTGCAGGAAACAAGGAAGATAGCCACAAGCTATCTTTGAGGATACACTAGCAAGCCCTGGCTAAAGGTGAGAAGGTGTGCTGGGCACAGGGCTGTAGTTTATAGCACTGCTGAGATGCTGGTAGTGCTATTGCCCAGAGGGTAGCCTAGAAGGCTGCCACAACTTAAACAATTCCCCAGGGCTTTCCAAATTACACCAAAGTCTACTGCAGTCTCCGAAACAGCCCAGAATCAGAGAGCCCTCTGGTGATTTAAAGCCATTTTAGCCCTTTCTCCTCTTGGGCTGCAAGATCTATGCTATGCTTCTTAAAGGCACAACACTGAATCTTAAGAACAACCATACTGGGTCAGACCAAAGATCCGTCTAGCCCAGGATCCTATCTTTCAACAGTGGCCAATGCCAAGTGCCTCAGAGGGAAAGAACAGAACAGGTCATCAAGTGATCCATCCCCTGTCATCAACTCCCAGTTTTTGAAAAACAGGCTAGGAACATCTTACCCTCCATAGATACTCACATGCCTTCCTTGAGTCTTTATGGGTAGTGTACCTGTATTTAAGTATTTTAAAGAATCACTGACAATGGAGAGGAATTATTTACAATGCTATGCAGGAGTATCTAAGAGTAAAGGAATGAAATGAAAAGGAAAAACTTATAGGCTGTATATTCCTGACACTGAGACCTACTAAACTGTGAAATATTGTCTATAGGTAAGTGGTAGAAGCTACATACAAGGGGCATTTAAAAGAGGATTAGCTACAAGAGCTGAATAATATATTTTTATTTAACCTTTTTTTAAATTGAAAAATAGCTTTCTGATCGAGAAATTGTTTGGAGAAGAATTTTATTTTGGTTGCAATGTTCCAGTTTTTTATCCCAAAACTACCCTAAAAATGCTAAACAAAAATATTGATTTTCAAGAAAAAAAACACTAAAACCATTTTATGTTCATGGAAAATCACTAAAATTGATTTGTTTTTACTTTTCAATAAACAAATAATTTTGTGACTTTTTAAAATAAAATTGTACTTTTTTCTGCAAAACGTAATCTAATTTTTCAGTTAGCTCTACTTGATACGGTACCATGCAAAGCAAATTAACTGCTTGTTTAAGACTTAGTGGAGGAAAGATTTTATATTGACATAATATTTTAACTGGAATGTGTAACAAAAATATACCAATATTAATATTGTTGTGAGATCCTTGTGAATAAAATTAAACAATGAATCAGAATCACAAAAGGCCTGTATTGTCTGTCATTCTTAAGGACAGAGCTACTATCTGCTTTCACTAATTTAGCTTTCTTGTATAATTATGGTAGCATTCAAAAATGTGGCAGTGGGAAATTATAAACATTCAAATGAAGCTTTTCATAAAAGGAAAACTACAGCTGAAGATTTCTTTTGTACTACAAACTGTTGTTTTGTGCACAGAATACTGAATATGGCACTCAACGACTGCTCAATTTCTAGGTAGGGAAGTGTTTTTCTTTTTCTCTTTGCAGCTTAACTGCAATTAATGAGTATAATTTTATCTATTATCTAGCAGCTGTTTAATTTTCTTGCCATATGGAAATATATAAGAACAAATTATATTACTCAATGTCACTTTTCCCCCTCAATATAGGCAATGTGTAAGTTAATATTTTCTTGCAAGCTTTACCTTGATAACAAATATTGTAGTTGCATACTGTAGGGAAAGAATCTGCAAGATATAAATTGAAAAACATATGATTAATGTATTTCAAAGGTGTTGGAAGGAGCAAAAATACAGTGCCAAATACACAAAAGGGGTCTGTGAAGTTCCTTTTTGTAAAATGTACTTTTTGCTATTTGTAACAGGTTGGAAACATTTTCCGTGACTGGATTTGCTTTTTTATTTCTGTAATATGTGACTTTAGTTCATCTGTGCCTCACCTCTACCACCACTGTTGTAAATGGAGGCGGAAATACACACAAACAAACCAAGGTGTTACACCAAAACATGTCTGGACAAGATGCCAGTAGCAAAGTTGTGGCCCACAGAGTCAGTCTCTTATTGTTTTACTGGGTAAGTATTAAAGGAATAATATTTTCTTACGAGAATATTCACTATTTAGAGAAGCTTATGAGAATACAACACTTTCAATGTGTGTCAGAATTTTGGCTTAAAATCTTTAACACTGATTTCTTTTGTGTGTTCAAACTGTTTTATCATAAACTGGGGAAGATTAAATAATACTGCTAATAATACTAATCTCATACAGATACATGCAAACAGAAATACTTCTGAAGACTGAGAAGACAAACATATGGACTGCAGATAAACAGTACAAAAGAGAAGAGAAACAAACATTATTAATACAATAATTAATTATAAGTATTAAACATAATTATTATAATTCTGTTGTGTCATGGAAGTACAGCATGGTAACAAGCAATGATTGTAATAGGGTTCAGTCCGAGGATTCCCTTTAAACACCAAGTACGTTTGGGGTCACAGCAGAACAAAACTCTGGATAAACTACATTGGTTTCCCTTTGAGCCACCACTGCACAGTCACTGAATTTTACCTGGATTGCAACTTGAAACACAAAGCAGCCCAGGTTTTCTAAAAATGAGCCAGGCTCATCTAGATTCTCTCAAGCTTCATCCAGGCTCAACAAACATCTCTGTGAATTTGGCTCTCATGTCAGGTTTGTCATTAAATCCTAAACAGGGATGTTTGGTAAGCAGTGAAGACACAAATCAATTGGTACGGAGGTACAGCACTTTTGGGAATCACATAAACAGCCAGGTCAGTGGGAAACAATTAGGGCCTCACATAGGACATGTTCTGAGGCTTTATATATAGTATATAAAATTAACAAAGTCAAACCCATATTAGCATTATGTCACTCACTGGTTATTGGATACCCATCCTTACAACAGATAGGCAAGTTTTGAAAGAAAAACTGTCCAAGGGAAAGAAATATATTTATATTATATAAAATTAACAAAGTCAAACTGATATTAGAATCATGTCACTCACTAGTTATGGGATACCCTCCTTACAACAAGGGGCAAGTTTTGAAAGAAAAACTGTCTGAGGGAAAGAAATATATTAAACACAACTTTAAGGCAACTACAATGTATTTAATTGATTCAACTAATTTCTGTTATTTGTATTTCCCTGGTGAAAAGAGGAATGGAAAGAAAAGGTAAAAATCATTGGGATGGGCATTTTTCCATCCAATCATAACAATTGAAATGTAGGGGAAGGTAAAGCCAAACAACTTTTGTTCTTCTCTACTTCATTCACTGCTAGATACTATGGGGGCATGTCTACACTATAGGATAAAGTCAAATTAAGATACGCAACTTCAGCTATATTAATTGTGTAGCTGAAGTTGAAATACCTCAACTCAACTTTTGGAGCTGTCCACACTGCAGGAAGTAGAAGGGAGAACACTCTTCCTTTGACTTCCCTTACTCCTCATAGAAGCAGGCAGGGTCAGATGACTGTTTTGCGGGGCCCCGGGCAGCAAAACTCCACGGGGCCCCCCCTTTGCCACGGCGCATGCGCCGTGATGCCATGCGCATGAACGGTGGCGCCACGGCGCATGTGCGGGGCTTTTTTAAGCGCGGGGCCCGGGGCGGCCGCCCCGTTCACCCTGCCCTATATCCGCCCCTGGAAGCAGGACTACCAGCATCGACACAAGTGCCCGTCTCAGTTCTAATTAGCTGTCTTGATTAGACCCGCTAATTCAAACCCTGGAAGATTGAGAGCAACAGCTTCGATCTTCTGTAGTATAGACATACCCTAGCAGTTTAAAAATGGATGTATGCCATTGAGTTAAGCAAAGAACTCTTAGGGTATGTCTACACTACCCCGCTAGTTCGAACTAGCGGGGTAATGTATGCATACCGCACTTGCTAATGAAGCCCGGGATTTGAATTTCCCGGGCTTCATTAGCATAAGCGGGGAGCCGCCATTTTTAAATCCCCGCTGCTTCGAACCCCGTGTAGCGCGGCTACACGGGGCTCGAACTAGGTAGTTCGGACTAGGGTCCTATTCCGAACTACCGTTACTCCTCGTGAAACGAGGTGTACCGGTAGTTCGGAATAGGCACCCTAGTCCGAACTACCTAGTTCGAGCCCCGTGTAGCCGCGCTACACGGGGTTCGAAGCAGCGGGGATTTAAAAATGGCGGCTCCCCGCTTATGCTAATGAAGCCCGGGAAATTCAAATCCCGGGCTTCATTAGCAAGTGCGGTATGCATACATTACCCTCCTAGTTCGAACTAGGAGGGTAGTGTAGACATACCCTGAGTCTTTTTGGACTTACAGCCCAATTAATTGGTATACTCCAGCTGTATTGAGACACAATTACATTGCAAAGCAGCAGTAAGCTCAGTGCTATCTGTTGCCAGGTTCACATCCTTGGAGAAAAAGGGGTATATTGGTGAATCTGTATCTTGATCTTTAGTTCCTGAATTGGTTTTGAGGGACAGAGATAAAATAACAATCTCTTAGTCTAGAGGTTTTCATTTTTCTGTTAACAGTGTGCCTTTCTCTGTAAATAGCTCCTCTGAAAGGGACCAAATTAAGAGTAAGGTACTACTCGTTGTGCATTGCTATGCAAATTAGCAAAAAAAAACCCAGTAGCTGTCTAGATATTCTATTCAGTGAAGAGATCCTAGGGAACACTATGAAAGAAGATAAAAACAAAAATATGTTTGTTTCTGTAAAGTTTTAATGTTTTTTAATTGTAGTATAAGCAGCGTCTGAATGAATGCTTCCCTGACAGTTTAGGCATAGAGACTTGGGTGTGTTTTGTAAATATAGTTTGCTCCTTCTTTGTTTACATATCAAAGTGATCAACTTTGACTGGGTTTGGGTATAAATCATCTTTGTATTAAATATAGGGATAGTGAACTATGGTTGCCAATGGTGTAAATAATGTGGGAAAAGAAAGGCTAAAAGCAAGGTTAAGTATGTTTACACAAATACCCATAAATTGGCTGAGATTAATAAAATACCACAGATGCACTGAGTAAAGTAGGTGACACACAGAATTATGACTGGAATGGACTTTGAGAGGTCATCTACTCCAATCCTCTGCACTCATGACCTTTCCTGACATTTGTTGTCAAAAATTCAAGTGGCCAGCAGATGATTTTGCGGAAAAACTTGCCAGTCTAGACACAGCCTAGATATTCAAAACACATCAGAAGGCTATTTTTAGATTAAACTGATTATTTTTCATTTCACAGTAAGTTAGGGTATGTCTACACTACCCTCCTATTTCAAAATAGGAGGGTAATGTAGGCATACCGCAATTGCAAATGAAGCCCGGGATTTGAATTTCCCGGGCTTCATTTGCATAAGCGGGGCGCCACCATTTTTAAATCCCCGCTCGTTCGAACCCCGTGCCGCGCGGCTACACGCGGCACGAACTAGGCACGTTACTCCTTGTGGAATGGGGTTCGAACCAGCCGGGATTTAAAAATGGTGGCGCCCTGCTTATGCAAATGAAGCCTGGGAAATTCAAATCCCGGGCTTCATTTGTAATTGTGGTATGCCTACATTACCTCGCTAGTTCGAACTAGCGGGGTAGTGTAGACATACCCTTAGGTTTTAGCAAGGTGCCTATGGTAGTACATTGTTATCACAGCTTGCTGTAAAAGGCAGTCTTTGGTATAGTCCTGGATTCATAACCTCTTCATAAAGTTAAATACTATTTGCCAATAATAACAAAGAGAATATGACATGAACAGCTGGGAAATTAAGTTTTAGGGAATCAGTGGATGGCTTTTGATATATATTGCTGCTACTTTAACCTTTCACAAAACAAGTTTTCATTTTCAGGATAAGTTGAGACTGGCCTTGGGGTACACAGATGGTTCTATAAACCATATGGTACCAAAACCTTTTTACTGTACATAGTTGACATGGAAACAGCTAGTCATCAAAGAATTAGAAGTATTGTGGCAAATCATCTGTTCCTAATGTTCCACTTAGAACATTTTGTTTACATCTGAGAAGCATGTTTAACAAAAATTAGATAACAATTTACAGTATCTCATTAGACTAATTTGTCCACATAACTAAACCAAATTAAAGTCCTTGGGCTGTTTTTGTATTGGGCTGAATAGAAGTAACTGACAAGATATTCGTGAATAAATAAGCAGTCATCAACTTCTGGGTGTCATTTTTCCTGGTGTTCATTTTCATTTTCATTGTGTGTAATTATACTATTTAAAACTATTGAGGCTGAAGTTTAAGATTACTTCAAATTTTTAAAAATTTACTAAAAAGTGAAGAATTTTTTTAAAAGTGGTGTTTATGAAGGGACTTAACTCTATCAGCTCATTATTCAGGTCCCTAAATGTGGATTTAAGAATTTTGTTCCAGGAATACATTCTTGATAAGTTTGGGTCCTAAATTCTTATTTGTCATATAAATAACTGGCTTTAGTTCCAAAAATGCTTATGTCACTGTAAATTCAACAGGAGTTTCTGATTTCTAGCACTTTGAACCTGCAACCTTTTATTAAGAAGGTTGCCATATTGGGAAGGTATGGAAAATACCATTTGATACTCTAATTAAATACTGTATCCTAATGTGTTTGTATGAAAGGGCTGAGCTAAGGTTTCATAATAAGTCTTAATTCTTATATTTTCTATATTTTTGAGTGTTTGATTTTTACAGTCTTAACTTTCATTAACATTGTGTGTGTGTGTGTGTGTGTGTGACAAAAGTAGCAGAGTAACAAAACTTCTGTGATCTAATCTGGCAGTGTTTCACTCCATGCTAATGGTGTGTGTGTGTGTGTTTCAGCAAGGAAATGTGTAGCAAACTGAAGCATTTTCCTTTATCTTTCTGGAGTGCTCTGCAATTATCAAATACTTCTCCCTGTGCCCCAATCAAAACAATACACATTTGGCTGCCTCTAGACTGGCAAGTTTTTCCGCAAAAGCAGCTTTTGCGGAAAAACTTGCCAGCTATCTACACTGGCCGCTTGAATTTCTGCAAGAACACTGACGATCTCATGTAAGATTGTCAGTGTTCTTGTGGAAATGCTATGCTGCTCCCGTTTGGGCAAAAGCCCTCTTGCGCAAATGCTTTTGCAGTATTGTTTTGTGCAAAAAAGCCTCGATCGTGAAAATGGCGATCGGGACTTTCTTGCACAAAACTGTGTCTAGATTGGCACGGACGCTTTTCCGCAAAAAGTGGCTTTGTGGAAAAGCGTCCGTGCCAATCTAGACACTCTTTTCCGCAAATGCTTTTAACGGAAAAACTTTTCCGTTAAAAGCATTTGCAGAAAATCATGCCAGTCTAGAAGTAGCAATTTGTGTTCATTTTCCATATTATCAGCTGCTCTCACTTTCCCTTAAAGGTAAAATTGACTTCAGTGTTGACAGGATTTCAGACAAGGGTCCCTTAATATTCTCCACAATTTTGACAGTGGATTTTCTTATTGCCATGACATTGAATTTATGTCCTCCTTGCTCAAACAGTAGAAGTTTCTTTTGATGTAATGAAGGCTGTGTTGAAATTGCAAGTAAGGCCACCAAACAATTTTACAAAATCATGATTAATCACACAATTTAATAACCAAACATGATTAACTGGGCTTTAAACAATAATAGAATACCTTGTATTTAAATATTTTTGGTGATTTCTACTTTTTTTAATATATTGATTTCAGCTACAAAACAGAGTATAGTATATAGCGGTCACTTTATATTTGTTTTTATGGCTAATATTTGCACTATAGAAAATAAAAGAAATAGTATTTTTCAATTAACCTAATATAAGTACTATAGTACGATCTCTTTATTATGAAGCTGAAATTACAATTTTAGAATTATGTACAAAAAGTAACTGCGCTCAAAATTAAACAATGTAAAACTTTAGTACCTAAGGATGTGTCTAGACTACAGAGTTTTGACGACAAAAGTGGACTTTTGTCGACAAAACTACACCTGCGTCTATACTACCGCTGAGTTCTGTCGACATAATGTTGACAGAACTCAGCAGTTTTGTCGACGCTGGTAAACCTCATTTTACGAGGCATAACGCCTTTTGTCGACAGAGTTCTGTCGACAGAAGCTGTTATTGCATCTAGGGTTGTGTCTAGACTACAGGGTTTTGTCGACAAAGCAGCTTGCTTTGTTGACAGAACTGAATGTAGTCTAGATGCTCTTTGTCGACAGAAGCTTTGTCGACAAAACCCTGTAGTCTAGACACACAACCCTGTAGTCTTGTTCAGCCAGTCACTCAAACAAACAAATTTGTTTACATCTCCAGGAGATAATGCTGACTGCTTCTTGTTTACAATATCATCTGAAAGTGAAAACAGGGACTGCTGTAGCCTGCTTCTAAGATATTTACAGGCTAGATGTGCTAAACATTAATATGTCCCTTCATGCTTCAAACAAGAACCTTTATCCTGCTGATAATGGGTTCTGCTCAATAATGATCCAAAGCAATGTTGACCAATGTATGTGTATTTTCATCATGTGAGTTAGATGCCACCAGCAAAAGGTTGATTTTTTTAGTGGATTGATTCTTAGTTTCCACATCAGAGTAGTGTTCTTTTAAGACCTCTGAAAACATGGTACCTTCCACATGCATCCTAGATTTTGGAAGGCACTGTAGTGATCTTTAAAAAATCTCAAATTGGTACCTTTTTTGCATTTTGTCAAATCTACAGTGAAAGTGTTCTTAAAACAAAAACTTGTGCTGAATCCTCATCTAAGACTGCAATAATATGAACTATATGGAAGAATGAAGATAAAACAGAGAGCATACATACAATTCTTCTCCAAGGAGTACACTCACAAATTTGGAGTTGTATGGGGTATGCTGCGTTCATCCATCTTTCCTTCCTTCCCACCTCACTTGAATGAATTTGAGCCTTCTGATCCATGATGTATAGCACATCCTGAATCTCTGCCTGTGCACAGACTCCACTATACATAGTACACCACAGCCTTGGCTGTGTATTGCACATCCCTCCCTTTATTCTCTAATAGCCAAGTTTGGCACAAAAATGCTTTCTCCATACTTTGAGTGGAATATGACAGAGAATCTTTCTCTAGAAAAAAATCCATGTGATTTACTTTGGTCTTATTTATCACAGAAAAGTTTGGAGTGGCATTTAAAAACAGGTATTGTTATAGCCAGGGCTTGACAAATAGTGTAATCTACTCCTCCGTGGCAAGTAGATCACACCCCAGAAGAGCTGGCATGCAGCGATCTGTGCATGCGCAGAACAATCTGCACATGCGCAGAGCTCAGAACCGCGCAGCTGGTGAGCCCTGGTTATAGCTTTCCCACTTGACAGCCTTATTTGGTGTTCTTAGTCAGAATATAAAGTTAATTTAACCAAAATTAAATGCACTGTTCTATTTATAATAGGAATTTTAATTAACATCAAAGATAAATGATAGAACAGCTCTGGAGCTGAACAACAACTAACTACTGGAAAAACTGAATGGAAGCACCTGATTTTACATATTCGTTTACAGAATAACATTATTTTTAAAGCTTCAGGGAGTAGCCAAGTTAGTCTGTACAGAAAAAACAACAAATGGACTGGTAGCACTTTGTAGATTATCAAAACATGTAGATGGTATCATAAGCATTCGTGGGCACAGCCCATTTCTGAAGAACTGGGCTGTGCCCACGAAAGCTCATGACACCATGTACAATTTTTGTTAATCTATAAAGTGCTACCAGATCATTTATTATTTTTAAAGACAGTTCAGGTTGCTGCAATTCAGATAAATAGCCATGATAAAAGGTTTAAAATTAGACTCCCTTGGAGAAGCTATATTGTCATTAGTCATTGTTTTTAATATGTATTCTGTCATCTACTAACATTTTCTGGTTATTTTCTGACAGATCTCTAGTAGATATAAATTGGCCTAGTTCCTTTGGCTTAAGACACACACTGAGGCTATGTCTAGACTGCAGGATTCTTTTGGAAGAAGTTCTTCCGGAAGAGATCTTCTGAAAAAACTTCTTCCGAAAGAGAGCATCCACACTGCAAAAGCACATCCAAAAAGCAATCTGCTTTTTCAAAAGATAGCGTCCACACTGAATGGACGAATTACCATGGACGGAGCTGTGATTTAAGCTGTGATTATTATGGACGGAGTGGCTACCAGGGCACCTGTGCTTTTTTCTCTTTCCTCTTCTTTTGAAAGAACTCCCTCTTCTCCATCCACATACGCCTTTTTCCAAAAGAGCTCTTTCGGAAAAAGGCTTCTTCCTCATTGAATGAGGATTACCAACGTTGGAAAAACTCCTCTGTTCTTTTCGCTTTTCTTTTGAAAGAACGCAATTGCAGTATGGACGTCTTAAGTTTTTCGGAAAAAAACAGCAATTTTTCTGAAAAAATTCTGTAGTGTGGACATACCGTCAGAAACTATGTAGACACAGCACTTAGATAAGAAGTTACCTAATTATATATAACATCAGAAGTCTCTATGCTTTATAAAATACTTTTCCTTTAATTCAATTTAAATAAACTATTTGTGATGCAGGAAAGTAGGCAAAGCAGTTGCAGATGGAAATATGACTTTATTTTAGGGCTTCATTAGTAATAAGGAATCATTTCCTCAAAATAAAGAAAGATACCAAATTCATAGATTTCAAAACCATAACAGAATAACAAATATATATTCTTCTGAGCTCCTCATTCTTGGGTACAAGTTGGTATTAAGTTTAATACATTAGACCTTTCATTCAAACAAGCCAAATGCTATTCTTCTGTGGTTTTGGAATCCTTAGCACAGATGCTCTACATTCAGAATTGAGACAACAAATAAATCCTACTTATGGAAGCTGTGCCTTATCTTATAAATATGTGCTCCCATCATCCTTCACCTTAAATGAACACAATATTAAGGAAAGAGTTCAGCATAAGTGAAATGCGTACTGAGAAATGGTAATAATATATATACAGGCATACTCAAGAATGAAATAAAATAAAATAAAACATTTGAGAGAACATTTGTGAGGATTACCCCTTAAAGGAAAGTTTATTCAAACAGCAAAGAAAGCATCATGGAGTCTGGAAATGAAGATAATTCTTCCTTTCCCTGTGCATATTGAAATGCAGATTTGCCTTCTTTGTCTCCTGCCATTTCCCCCTCTTGATGTCTCAAGTACCCTATTTAGTACCTATATACAAATTTGAGTAAACACAAGTTGCCAACTTTCTGATTGTACATCTTTGCCACACGCTCGTTCCACCCTTCCTGAAAGCCCTGCCCACACTCACTCCATCCTCTGTCCCTCCGTCAATTGCTCTCCCACGGCATGTTTTTTCACCAGGCTGGGGCAGAGGGCTGAGGTACTGGAGGGAGTTAGGGTTCTAGCTAGGGGTATGGGTATGATGATGACCACAGAAATGAGGAGTTCAGGAAGCAAAAGGGTGCTCTGTGGGGAGTGAGGGCTCTGCCTGGGGGTGAGGGATCTGGTGTGGGGCCAGTGATGAGGGGTTTGTGGTGCAGGATGAGGCTGTGGGCTGGAGCCAAGGTGTTCAAGGTGCAGGAGGAGTGCAGGCTCCAGGAAGTAATTTGGGTACAGAAGGGGGCTCAGGGCTGGGATCGAGTTTGTGTGTGTGTCGGGGGGGGGGGGGGGGGATGGCTCCAGCTGGGGATGACAACACTGAGAAAGACTGGGGGCAAAAGGTTTGGGGTGAAATAAGAGGCTTGGAATGTATGAGAGGTCATAGAAGGATAAGGGATCTTTCAGAAAAGGCTTTATTTTCCGCAAGATCAGCATCTAGACTGGCGCTTTTTTCCGACAAAGCTCCGTGCGGAAAAAAGCGGCAGCCATTTTTATACTAATGAAGCGGGGGAGATTTAAATCCCAGCTTCATTAGCAATTGCGATACGTCTAATTTACATCCCTTTTACGAAAAAGGGATGTAGTCTAGACATAGCCATAATGTTGCTGCATACATGTCATCATATTATTGACTAGCAAGTTGTTGGTTTTCAAATGATAGCTCAAAAGGCATATTTTGTACAATTATCACAATAATGTGTATGGTATGGATACAGGTGTACTTTCAGTGACATTATTTACTGAGACAAAGAAAGAAACTACTTTTCCACAGGAATGACTGCTCTAACACTGCTCATCTAAAGAAATCCCATGATATGCATCTTCTTCCTTCCCTCTACCAAAAGAAATCTCTGAAGACCTCCATTCTCACAAATTACTAGACATTGTCATAAACACTTTCATTTTCCACTCTTAAAATAATTGACTTTAATGCTTCTGGAGACCTATTCTGCTACTGTAGATCAAATTACATTGGATCCTTATAACTGCATCTTGGGTTCATTAATCCAGCCCATGAGGTTAATTCCTGTAATTCTGACCTACTCTTATTTCAATCTATTCTAAGTACTGTAAAATACAGGGTTCCATCAAAATAATCTTCTCTTAGACATTTTCTACACATCTTTCCTTCATTTCCAAGTATGTAATCAATTTTATTGAGAATAATATAATTTAATTTGATTCTACCTCTTTCATTTCAAGCAATAGTTTGACTAAATGTTATGAATCAGCTATTATATTACCAGCATTATTAAATGACAGAGTACTTTTATAACACTGTCAATAACAAGGTGGTTTGGGAAGTTCGCAAGAGATACTTTTACTTCCTGCCCTCACAGACATTTGCTGCTTAGCCAACTAATCACACTACCCCACTGCATTTTTAAAAACATTATGCAAACAACATAAATGATATTAAATTACGCTGAAAATGTATTTCACTATAAAAATAGTTTTTAATTAATAAAAAATAAAACCTTTCTCTAAAATATTGAACCACATTCACCTCTTTAATATGCACCACTTCTTGCAGGCTTACAGAATATTTCTATTTGCAATCCTGCCATCTTCTTGTGGTGAAAAACTTTACGTTAATTTGCAATAAATTATATATAATTTGCATATCACATAAAGAGCCAGATTCTATATTTAGATTAGAGATTCCTTTCCATTGATACAACACAAAACTCGATTGAGCCCACACTCAGTGACCTGGAAAATTCACACACCACCTCTAGGTGCAGCTGGGGCTATGTCCAGACTGCAGGCTTCTTTCAGAAGAAGCTTTTCCAGAAGAGCTCTTCTGAAAAAAACTTCTTCTGAAAGTGTCTCCACATTGCCAAAACGCATCAAAAAAGTAGTCTGCTTTTTCAAAAGATAGCATCCACACTAAATGGACACTATCTCAAATTTAAACTGTGATTTCTATGGACAGAGTGGCCACCAGAGCACCTGAGCTGTTTCCTCTTTCTTCTTCTTCCAAAAGAACTCCCTCTATCCCTTCCACACATGCCTTTCTCTGAAAGAGCTCTTTCAGAAAAAGGCTTCTTCCTCATAGAAAGAGGTTTACCAATGTCAGAAAAAGCCCTCTGTTCTTTCGATTTTCTTTCGAAAGAACATGATTACAACATGGACGTAATTGAACTCTTTTTGGAAAAATGGCTGTTCTTTCAAAAAAAACCCCTCTGTAGTGTAGACATACTCTGGGAGGCAATACTCCCCCACGCACAAGCACATAGTCTGAATGTAGAAAAAAATTAATAAAATGAGGGAAGTAACTCAGCATTAATTTGGGAAAACACCTTAAACAGGGTACATAAACATAAACGGTGAGTAAAAGACCCACTGTAGGTTGTGCAGTGTCCTTTTCCTCCCAGAAAAAAGCTTAAAAAACGAGTGGTCCTGTAACACCTTACAGACTAACAAAAACGTATAGGGTATGCTTACACAACAGGGCTAAATTTGGAACAATCTATGCAACTTCAGCTATGTAAATTGCATAGCTGAAGTCAAAAAAGCTTAGTTCGGCTTTTGGCACTGTATACACAGTAGGAAGTCAAAGAAAGAACACTCTTCCTTTGACTTCCCTTACTCCTTGTGAAATGAGGGTTACAGGAGTTGGAGTAATAAGTCCTCCATCTTGACAATATTTTGAAATAAAGGCTGGTAGTGCAGACACACACTATTTTATTTCGGAATAACATCAGTTATTCAGAAATAATGCTGCTATGTACATGTACCTATAGATAGTATCGTAAGTGGGGTACAGCCCACTTCTTCCAGTGACAAATATGGAGCAAGTGGCACAGAGTCAAATAGAAAGCAGAAAAAGAGGAGAGAGAGAGGAAAAAAAACCAATTAATTAAAGTGTTCCTGCTAAAGAAGGTTAATTGAGTGAGCTGTAAATGCCCAATACTTAGGTTTTGATGTCATTTCGGTCTTGAATATTATGGACCATCAAAGAGATGTCTTTGTTCCGTCCCTGGCTAAATGTGTCAAATTTGCATATGAAGGCCAGTTTGACATGCAAAATAGAGAGTGAATTAGACAAATTGGAGGATTGGGCCAAAAGAAATCTGAAGAGGTTCAACAAGAACAAGTGCAGAATCCTACACTCGAGAAGGAAGATTTCGAAGCATTGCTACGGGCTGACTGGTGATGCAGCAATTTGGCAGAAAAGGACCAGGTGGAATCTTCATCCCTAGAGGGTCTTTAAATCCCAGCTTGACAAAGCCCTGACTGGAATGATTTAGTTGGGGTAGGTCCTGCTTTTAATAGAGGTTGGACATGATGATGCCTGAGGTTTCTTCCAACCCTCTGATTCTATGACTATCAACAGAATTGTAAATAGGGATTATAGGGCTACACTGGGTTCAAAATTTCTGGAATCTATTTCCAGCTTTACTCATGAATTACAATGAGCAAGTTATTAAAATCTTTCTGTGTCTCAGACTATCCATTAGTAAAGTGGGTGAAATAAAGATCAACTCAAAGGGGTACAAGAAGACTTAATGAGCTGATATTTGTAACGATTTTTGAAATATTTGGAGGACAAGTGCTATACAACTGCAAAGTATTTCTATTATACTGTGATGAGGTAGGTTCTCCCTCCTACATACAACTAAAACAATGATTCCTGATGTTTTGATATTGATTAACAACTTCCATCAAAATCATAATTCACATCCATTTCCTCGTGAGTATTTTGAATTGTATGAAATTGTGCTGTAAAGAAGAGTGGTTTAACTTGTCTAGCTAATAGTTAAACTGACTATTTAACTTCCATAAACAGTGGGAAGCATGAAACAGTATTTCCAGCTTCAAATAAAGCTCCATCAAAATCCTTTAATTTTGTTTTTGGAGTACATGTTTTACATTTTCTAGAGTGGTAGAACTATATATTTATTTCATAGTATGAGCAAAGGTATCAAAGCCTGTACCTAAGAAAGTATTCAGCATTGTATTAAATTCTTAGTATACTGTTATTGCAAGAAATCTTGATATTAGAAAAATAATTCTATGCAAAATTATCTACAATGAAAAGTCTGCAGTGATTATACATCAAAATCTATGTTCCTTAATACTGAATAAAATGACAGTCACTCAATAAAATAGTATTACACTAACATTAATATACAGCATTGTGGCAAACAGACACATCAGTCATGGTAATCAATAACAGTCCAAGATTAACATGCAGTCAGTGATTAGAAGTTGTAGTCCTCTTTAGGATGTCCTTTATAAAGCTTTACTTGATGAAAAGACAATTACCAGATAAACTGTGAACTACATCTTTAATTTCCATCAAGTGGAGTATGGCTATGTTTATATGAACCTCTCCAATGTTCCATTTAAATGGTTGATGTCAGTATTTTCACAGTAGAAAAAAGTTTAATTATGATTGAACTGATTTTCTCTTCCCAAGCTAATCTTAATTGTTTGACTTTCTAAGGGATTTTCAAAGGTGAAAGGAATGTTCATACTTAAGAAGAAAAATCATTTATTTTATAAAGTTATGTTCCCAATCCAGATTTTCCTCAGTAAAACATGTTCAGTACAAATCCTTTTCAATTTTACTCATTTTCAGCAAATGGCCACCACTAGCATAGCTTTAGCCCCAATTTGGCCAGGAACTGAAACATGTAGGTAATTTTCAACACAGGAGTAGTCCCTCTGAGAGCAAAGGGTCTATTTGAGTGCTTATAGTTTCATTCACATTTAAGTGCACCACTGGAATTGTATTTCCAGTTATCATAGGTTTATCAAGCTTTTACATTCTAGTGCCCAGTGTTTTAAAAAGCCAAAATTTATGTTTACAAAGAAGGTAATTATAAACACCAACAAGACCTCACTAGTGCCCACTAATATTTTGTGGATGCAAAAATGAAAGTGAAAAAAGAAAGTTTGAGTTAAGTTATTCTGCAAAAGTACCAGGCTCACAATACCTCCTCAATTTTTCCTCCCTTTTCGTCTCCATCCACACTTCTAGTTTAGAGATGCTGAGGTGTTGAAATCTGTCTACAAACTGGAGAAGTTCCCCATTCATGGCATTATGAGCGTATTCTTAAATGGGTTCTTGTATACAATTCTGAACTCTAAGAAATAAAATAGTGGTATGTTGCAACCTTCTAGCAAGACTATTTCTGTCTTTTTATTTTGTTTCTCTGTGTGTGTATGCCATGAATGTAACAAGAAAGATATGACTGAGAGATTATATCCTTTCCTCACTTGATTCACCTCTCTTATTGGCCCTCTAATATCTGTGCCCTTAAAAAAAGAAGACTGGAAAGAAGCTTTGCAAATTCAAACCTGCAGAATCTTCTCGAGTCCCTCTTCCTTACCTTTGTGTCTATTAATGAGAGAGGACGACCTGGCCTTTGATTGTTTGTTTTTTAAAAGAATATTAACACAATCATTGTCAGTCTGCATTTAGAGAAAATATTTATTTTGTAAAGAGGTAAGGCCATTTGATGCCAAGCTTTCAATATTTTAACAAACGGAATAGTATACATTCCTTTTACTATTAATACTTAACATTTATATTTTAAGACCAGCTAGATACCAGCTAGGTTTCAATCCCATTTGTGCTAGGTGCTTCATAGACATCTTTAACCCAATGTATAACAAGAGGTATATTATTAGAAGGAATCCTCTCTGGATCACAGCATAGTTAGATACACTTCTCTTTTTACCTCATATGTGATTTGCTTACAGCTTTAAGGAAACCTATTACACAAATGTTTATGAAAGAGCCAGGCAGTGCCTGCTTTAGTGAAAATGGTACCTTGGATGAACATGTGGTAACCTTTGCCCCTGCTGCCTCTCTGGATTCTTCCCTACCTCCTCTTTGCTCCTGACTCCCTCTGCTTTACCAGGCTGCTGAGCCTCACCATGTTGGACCAGGCTGCTTAGACCATGCTGTTTCTCCCCACCATGGCCCTGTACTTCCTTTGGCTTTGAATTCCAGCATCATCTCACTCCTTGTCTCTAGACCATGGCACCATCCTTACCATAACACTCTGGGTTTCTGCTCACATTATTCATCTGTAAGGCCAACCTTGGGTGAGGCACATTGTACACTGGTTTCCTAGCAATAATCTGCCTCGTGATATGCCTTGTCTGATTATAATTTTAAAAATAATGGCTTATTTTAAATATATTTGATGATCAAAAGCCGCTGACACAAAAGTTGCCCAACATGCTAATAATTTTTTTCTGCACTCAGTGAACAGTCAACCTTTGGAACTCCTTGCCAGAGGATGTGGTGAAGGCTAGGACTTTAACAGGGTTCAAAAAAGAGCTAGATAGATTCATGGAGGTTAGGTCCACCAATGGCTATTAGCCAGGTCGGTATTAGGAACGGTGACCCTAGCCTCTGTTTTTCTGGAAATGGGTGACAGGGGAGAGATGATGTGAAGATTACCTGTTGTGTTCTTCCCCTCTGATGTATCTGGTATTGGCCACTGTCAGCAGACAGAATACTAGATGGGCCATTGGTCTGACCCACTATGGCTGTTCTTATGTTCTAAAAAGTAATTTGGTGCAAAATAGGTGGGGAGAAGTGGGGAGGAATAGAATGCAGAGAATTTTGGGGAAAGAGCTCAGCTCCATAATTTAGGACTATAAATCACATAGCTGTGATATTCTCTCAGAAACTACTTAACGATCACTTACTAAAATAGTTGAACCAAGAATACAGGCCTTACAGCTGCAGTATCTCAAAAAAATATCACAACAAAAGGATGTTTCACTTTTGTTCAATACCTTACATCCAGTATACATTTTTCTGGTTCTTTTTGTATGGCAGCCTTATATCATTCACTGAGAAGAGAAATTAAAACTGTTTTATTTTTATATATTAATAATATAGAACAATCAATCATAAATTCATTTAATGCCTCAAATAAAGCAAATTCCTCAGTGGCAATAGATAGCCATAGAACAAGAAATATATATTTATTTATGTATTTATAATGCAATAGCACATAGGATTCCTTTCCTAATAGTCCCTACCCCAAATATTTGAATTGTAATATATACACATGCATCTTTAATTATGCTTGATGCTACAGTGCTTTGCACTTTTATTTTCAATTACAGAGGCTGAAACCAGTTGCTGAGAGCCAGATCTTTGTAGTTCTCCCTGATCATAAAAGACACTTGAAGTAGGAATTGAAAATGTCATTAACTGCAGTTCATCCTTGATACTTTCATCTCTCTGGAGCTTATTTAAACTTCAAAGTCTTGACCCATTCAAATGACTTAAATGGTACTCTGAACTTGAACAAGATACATGACAACCAATAAAATTGCTCATAATGTGAGCTTTCTTTGCTGTGATATTTTCTAGATGGCAGCAATAAAGGAAACTTGAAATATCTGAAAGGAAGAAGTAATAGTTAGATTAATTATGTAAAATATTGTAGTGGACTTTAAATATGAAACACTCTGAGGACATTTTCATTTCAGCCTAGTAAGAAGTTACTTTGTTGACCATTTCTGATGTAGGGAATTGTTCCATACAGTTATATACTGAAATCGCAATCTGTCCCCAAGTGTCAAACCTGCAAATACCACTGACAAGGAAAATAGTGACAAGGCTGATCATGTCTGTATAGAGGGATTTTGGCGTATCTCTTCATATAAGGAAACAGAACATACTAGTCTCTCTAATCAAGAAACTCTTTCATTTAGATTTGTTGTGGGATTAAACCTACTAACTGCCCTTCCTTTGTTTTAAAGTTTGTTTTATAATTGTTGTAAAATAGTTTAGTGTTTACTTTATTTTGACAGTACTGATTAATTTGGCAATTCAAAGACATACAGACATAGGCCTGTAAGGGCACGTCTACACAGCAGGGCTAACGTCGAATTAAGCTATGCAACTTCAGCTATGTCAATTGTGTAGCTTAAGTCAAAATAGCTTAATTTGGCTTTTGGTGATGTCTACACAGCAGGAAGTTACAGGAGTTGGAGTAAGAGGCCCGTTATTTCAAAGTTATTTTGAAATAACGGGCTCGCTGTGTAGACACACTCTAAGTTATTTTGGAATAATGTCAGTTATTCCAAAATAACGCTTCTGTATAGACATACTCTAAGAGAGCTAACTTAGCCAAATAAATCAAGGCCTAATGTCTTAATAAAATGAGCCAAATAACTAACCAATAAGTAACTCTAGAGTCATTCAATCAAGTGTTGCAGTAAATAGCTTTACTAAATGCTGATGACTACGGAATAAGAAAGTACAAAATACCAGTTACCTATATTTTGAGCAATTACTAAAAAATAGGGGGTAAATAAAACATTGAACTGTAGTAATACTATAGTAACTGATTGCTATGAATGCTATTAAGCAAATAAGCCTACAAGAATTAGAAACTCCAATATTAGTATTATGCAAAAATGCAGATAAGAGAGTTGCATCCACAAAGAATATGCACAGTCTGTATGTACAGTGGGAATCACTGTATCAGCTGTGTGCTGTGCGGATATGCTAGGATACGGAGGACAGAAGGTCACCTGCTGAACATCTCATCTATTTCACATGGGTGTATATAAAACCAGCTATTCAGGGTTAGACCAATAGTCATCTAACACAGCACTTTGTCTTCCAACAGTGGCCAGGGGCAGAGAGTTCAGAGGGAATAAATACAACAGGGCAATTTATTGAATAATGCTTCCCCTGTTGACCAGTACCAGCTTCTGGCAATGACAAGTAATGCAAATACTGTACATTCTGGATCTTGTGTCTCCTCCTGCCTCCCTCTCCCCATCCCCCATGTTATACTGCAACCTAGTATACTACTTTGTGAGTGTGGTTGTGTTTGTTATGAGAATATCAATACAGAAAAAAATAATTTAAACTTTTTCTCAAGTGCTCATCAGGTCTCTTACTCTGAAGTCAAATCTCTTCAAACGACCGCAGTCTAAATTGCCACTCCATAATTAGAATCATAGGGTTGGACGAGACCTCAGGAGGTCACTAAGTCCAACCCCCTTCCCAAAGCAGGGTCAACCCCAACTAAATCATCCCAGCCAGAGCTTTGTCAAGCCGGGACTTAGAAACCTCTAGGGATGGAGATTCTACCACCTCCCTAGGTAGCCCATTCTCTCTACCACTATCATTTAGGTTAGAGTGATAATATCAGTGTTAACAATGCCTATAATTTTATCATGAGTCTTGTGATATTTGGTGTTTTTCTTAAATATCCATCTCCTAGAGTTACATGAATCTCATCTTTCAGATTTTAAAACAAACTATTTATGTGTCTTTTGAGCTATGGGGAAAAGTTTGAAAACATGACCCAAATGTTATTTTTCATTAAATTTTTTTTTAATCTCATGATTTTTGGAGGACAGACTTATGAATTTAAAAAATGGGGTTAGTCATACTTTATCATAGAACCCTGCCCCTACCATTATATAGCTTCTCAGACTATACGAACCTACTGCCTCAGGGTGTGATTTCCCTGTTCATGTACACATATTTGTATTAGCTTGATGAGATGACATAGCACAAATACTAATAGCGCTAGCACAGGGAGTGGCAGCAGAGATACCACTAAGCCTGTCAAGTACAAACTCACCGGAAAATGGGGAGGTATAATTAAACTGATAATAATCCTGATACTGTAGCTGACCTAAAGGCCAAATCTTCTCAAACCACTGCTGTTTAAATTAGCCACTCCATAATTAATCTCTAATGCTATAGCACCAAGCTGTGCCTCTGTTAGGCTATGTCTACACTAGCCCTCTACTTCGAACAAGGGAGGCTAATGTAGGTATTCGAAGTTGCAAATGAAGCCCAGGATGTAAATATCCCGGGCTTTATTTGCATCTTCCCGTCCGGGCGCCATTTTTAAATCCCCTTAGTCCGAACTAGCTGCTCGCAGCTACACGTGGCAGTCAAACGTTAACTCGAACTAAGGACTTAGTTCGAGTTAAGGTTTAACTGCCACATGTAGCCGCGGGCAGTTAGTTCGGACTAGGGGGATTTAAAAATGGCGCCTGGACAGGAAGATGCAAATAAAGTCCGGGATATTTAAATCCTGGGCTTCATTTGCAACTTCGAATGCCTACATTAGCCTCCCTAGTCTGAACTAGGGGGCTAGTGTAGACATACCCTTATTGCTACCCCTGCTTTCATGGTTACCAGTACTACCTGTTCTGATTATCTGAATGAATCATCCCCTGACAGATAGCTGTGAGGTGAAGAGACTTCAGGAGCAAACTGTATTTACATAAATAAACCCATTCTGCTTAGATGTTCATAGAGTGGTATTGGTCAAAGTAATCAGCTTGGTCTGATGTGGGTTACAAATCACTTTGGTACTGAGTGCTGGGAGAGTAAAATGTTGTAATCCTTGTCCTTATTGTATGGTGAAGGGAAGCAGAACAGTGCCTAACTGGTTCCAAACGAGTGGGTCCCCTCAGCTGACAGAACCCTTTGAATGTGAGAAGGGTAGGGATAGGTGTCCCTGCCTGAGGTATAGACTCCCCCTAAGTATCTCCAGACTTATCTGACTTGTTTCTCCCAACCGTTCAAAGAAAGAGCTGAACAGGCTTAATTGGGAGCCTCTTTGTTATTTTAAATGCCCAGTCAGAGGCGAAATCAGTTGCAATAGAACTGTGGCTCTGTCCAAATTGCTAAGAACTAAAAATCACTAGAACTGAAATCGCTTCAGATGGGGCAGTGTTTCTGCCCAATCTGCAAAGAAAATTACCAAGAGACAGATTTGCAGAGGTCACAGCAGAGAGACCGGTGGCAGCAGAAGGTCACTGACTGTCAGTGGGCAAATAAGTGGCTGATGAGGCAGCAAACAGAATGAGTGGGTGGTGAGGCAGTGAGGAACCCTAGCTTGTAGGCTGACTAGCAAAGAGGAACCACAGAGATGCCCCTCTGAATGCTGGGTTCTCTCTGATCAAGCACAACCACTGTGAGTGGGGTGTGGTGAGGAAGTAGAGGAGGCTTCCTCAGGTTACTGGGTGGGGGGGCTCAAGCCCATTCTGTGTTGTATCGATGGAAAGGAACTTCTAGATCAGGGGTTTCCAACCTGGGTTGCATGTACCCCCAGGGGGTATGAGAAGCTTGTCAAAGGGGTATGGGGAATATTTGGTAAATAACTAGATTATCCTAATTGAAATATTCCAAAAGTAGTAGTGTTAGTGAAAAAATGTTGTGGATTCTAGATTCTAGAATTTATTTCCTTTCATATTAAATAGGGAGTATGGGAAGGTTTACTAAAGGTCAAAGAGGTACGGGGACTGAAAAAGGTTGGGAACCCTTGCTCTAGATATTGAATCCAGTCCTTGTTGCTGCTGGCTTCACCTAGCAGAAGAGTTACATTTATGCTAGGTTGATCAGAGCTGGTGTATGTGTACCTGAGAATGGGACTCATACTCCTAACTCATAGTATAGACCGAGCCTCTGTACTGGTTGGAAAAAGTAAGAAGCTTCCCCCTTTTTTCATGGCCCGCATAAGGGCTGCTCAGAATAGTAACCCTTATATTGGAGGTTTGCAGAGGTTTTTCTAAGTTGCTCCCTCCCTGGAGCAGCTCACTGAAAAAAGTACAATGAGAGATATAGAGTAGATGGTAACTACTAGACACTCTTCCACAAAATGTCATTTCACTTTCTACTAGCCAGCAGAACTAGCTAATCATGTTATCTATATCAAGAGGTTGATAAAAAAATCTGATTAAAGATTAAAACAGATCTTTGCAGTCCTTAAAAATCTGACAAAATCATTAACACACAATTTCCTCTATATTGCAGAACTGGAAAGTTGCATCAGATTTCTCAAAGATGTAAGCAGGGGCCGAACTACTACTTGCTATCAGCAAGCTAAAAGGAGAGAGTTGCCCTGGGGGTGGTATGCTCACTCAAATTGTTTAGCTCTTCAAGATAATTAATGGTTAACTATTCATATGTAAATACAGCTCATGCCTGGATGGGGAAGGAAACCAACGTATGGTTATGTAAATGCAATTCAGCCAAGGCTGATGGAGGATCAGTTGTTAGAATGGAATGTGATGTACTGTAACTAATTTGGGTTGTTATGGGGTCACAACTCATGCTACCCCTAAATGTGGGAACTGTAAAATATGACACCAGTGCTTGCAGGAGAGACACCATCATTGTGAGAGGTCTAAGATCAACAAGACTCCCCCTTCCAGAGTTGAGTGTACTGAGTTGGGGGGAAAGGGTCGGACTGAAGTGTCAGAGTCCACACGGACAGAGCTGTAAATGGGGTGTTTGAAGTGGATACGGAGAAAAGTTTGAGTAAATGAATGGAATCCTTACATTCATTGTTGGACTGGTGAGCCTGAGAGGCAAAAGACATTGCTCAATCTATTTAAGCTGGGATGGTTACTCATGGGGGGTTAGGAACTATGTGGTATTTTTCTGAGCTAATGCCATGTAACTTCTCTCCCTTGTTCATTAAAAGTTTCTTTTTTACACTCAACCAAGAACACTCCACACCTTTCCCTCCTCCCCTTCTCCCTGGAGCTCTTAAAGGGGTAGAGTCTGGCCACAGTGCCTGTGCCAGCTCCAAGCCTGCCAGCCCAGAGCCAGAAGTCACTGCCCCTGACCCAGTGATCCCAAAACATGAGCCAGCAAGTTACTGGCAGCCAGCCCTCCACCGCTCAACAGGAGCAGTCTGCCAGCTCCCAGAAACCTGCCAGGGCTCAGAGAAGGCGGGTGCCTTCCTGGTCCAGCGTGGAGATAATGGACCTTATTCACATTGGAGGGGGGGTGCCCCCACCATCCATGATCTCTGCACTAGACAGAGGAATGCAGCCGTCTATAGCAGGATAGCTGCCAGCCTGGCTACAAAAAGCCACATGCGAACCCAGGAGCAGGTTTGCATGAAAATCAAGTTGGTCCGGCGAGACCTCCAACCCTGAGCCCTGAGCTTATGCTTCCCCTTCTTCCACTTGCTACCTCCTTCCAGCTCCCTCCTCCCAGTTTTTCCCCTCCCCTCTCCCATCCTCTCTTCTCCCTTCTCCTGCCTCCTTTCCCCAGTCTTAACAGAGTTTCATTCCCCTTCCCCCAGTTTTGTTAAATAAAGAGATTTTGTGTTCATGAAAATACATGTATTTTATTTGACATCAGGAAGGTGGGCTAAGGAGGGGTAAGTGGAAGGACGTGAGGGAGGAATGAGGACCAGGGAGGCTCTTAGTGCTCCTCAGGGTGGAAGCTCTTCCACAGGGCCTCCTGGATACTGAGAGGCCCCCGATGGACCCACAGATGGCAGGCTGCAGAAAGTGCAGCCAGGCTCACAACAACATGTCCATGAGAAGCACCGGAGTGCCCAGGGGTAGCTCTAGCTCCATGTTGCAGAGTGCTGTGGTGTCCCGAGTGAGGAAAACCAGAGCACGCAGAGACAAAATGCTTTGCTGTGCCTCATCAAGGTAGAGAAGCAAGCAGGGAAACCTGAGAACTGGCTGTCCCCGGGGGAGGGAGGGTGGGTCCTTTAGGTACTGACCTCAGATAGCCTCAGGCAGAATCCCCACACAGTAAGTCCTGACCTGGTGCCCTGCTGGAACTGGTTCTGGCCAGCCTTAAATGCGATTCAGAATCCACTCAGTGTGGATGCACTATTTTGAAATAGCAAAACGCTATTTCGAAATGCATTTTTTGTGTGAACGTGTTATTTTGAAATAAGCTCTGTTCTTGCGAGTGGGGAAGCATTGCCTCTTTGAGGCTCCCAGGGATGTATGTATTTCCTAGGCTTCTGGGTGGGGACTCAAGCCAGTTCTGTGTGAGATGGATGAAAAGGGACCCCTAGATATTGAACTCGGCCCTGGCTGCTGCTGGCACTTACTGGCAGAAGGGTTACAAAGCCATTGATACAGTAATTTAAAATTATGTTCAGGTTTTTTTTTTCTTCCTCTAATGACTTACTCTTTGGCTTAAATAGGAGCAAATTCAACCCCTGTTATTTCATCCCATCACAACAGGTCAAATTTTGGTATTCTTACTCCCATCAAAAAGTGTCTTGCACTGTGAATAGCTCTGTTGGATTCAATAAGAATTTTGTTTTAGGTGTCAGGAAAAATAAGATAATGCTCGAGGAGGCAGAAGAATTTCAATAACATTTATCATCTGCCAGATTCTTCTGTTTTTCTCTGTACCCCAGCAATAAAATCAACAGAAATGCTCCAGGAGTAAGTATAACTCAGTGTGAGTAAAACTCATTTAAGCTAGCCTTACATTTGACAGGATTATCCCTTCAATGGCAGTGCTGCTGCAGTCTTCAATATGGACTTGGTTTATTTTTGTAGTGCCCAGGCAAAGATCTGAGTCCATTTTCTCAGCAAACTATATTTCAGTTACTTTTCAACTAATTCATTAGATCAAAAGTGCAGTCACAGAACTCCAGCCCTCCTTTGCAAACAACAATGATGAGATCAGAGCAGCAAATAATAGTTTTAGATGCTGCCTTCTTTATGAATATCACTATTTAATAAAACCATTTCCGCCACTGAAATATTTAGATGCTGTAGTCTTGGGAATCTGGCATGAATTTTACAGTTTTATTTTCTAATACTGTACTCTGCTGACATCTTCTGGAATATTACACTTTGGCAACTTTAAAACAGACTTATTTTCCTGATAATGATAGCTCCTTGTATTTGCGAACACTATTCACCATGCTGCTGTTTACAATAGAAGGAAATATTGTGGTGCTGCTATGCATACTGTACAAACTAACTTGAAGCCTTCCACTGTATTTCACATGTTCACTTTCTAATCTTTATTGATTGTACCGTATCAGAGCTACAGATCACAAGGATGAATGATGAGCAAGAACTGGTGGTAGGGAAAACAGTTTCAGGGCAGTCATATATTGGAAGCATTGCTGACTGTTGCAATAGTTGTTGTTTTTTTTCTATTCATAAAGGCCTATCTCCTGAGGTCGACTGATTATGTGAAAAATTCACCTTCATTTAAAAAAAATATATAAATTCGTGGCCCTTATGAATGCAGAAAAAAACCTTGAAAATGTGACTGCAATGTACCCTAGAGTTCATATTTTGGTTAAATGTTCCTAAAGATGGTAAAACTTACTGTAAACAATTAAGTAAATCAAAAGCATAATGCCTGCCAAAGAGCTAGTGAGGTTATTAGGGGTGTCTTCACCCATAGCTCTAGAAAACCCTGGTCTACAATTTTTTAGAAGTCATCTGCTTCAGAGATAAAATGTGCTTAATTCAAATATGACAATTAAAACAACCGATTGGCTACTGTTTCCAAGATATTTAAATTTTTACAATTTACATCTATGTATATTGTGTAGATAGTAGAGTTTTAATCATAAATTGTAAACCTAGGTCTTTTCATGTGTTTATGGTTGCTTTACATGATAAGATTTCACCTGTCCTGTTTATGTAACACTTTAAAAATCAGCAAAAGGGTTATATAAATAAAATGTATTATGAAACAAAAGGCAAAAAACTATTATGTACATAGTTTAGTCCTATTCCGTGTCTACTTGGCGCTTCTTTGCTTGTCTCTTATATTCATTAAACGGAGCATCTCTTGTCACTGTCCAGCAATAGTCTGCAAGCATTGATGGGCTCCATTTGCCCTGATAGCGTTTCTCCATTGTTGCAATGTCCTGGTGAAATCGCTCGCTGTGCTCGTCACTCACGGCTCCGCAGTTCGGTGGAAAAAAATCTAGATGAGAGTGCAAAAAATGTATCTTTAGTGACATGTTGCAACCAAGGCTTTTGTATGCCTTGACGAGGTTTTCCACCAACAACCTGTAGTTGTCTGCCTTCTTGTTTCCGAGAAAATTTATTGCCACTAACTGGAAGGCTTTCCATGCCGTCTTTTCCTTGCCACGCAGTGCATGGTCAAATGCATCATCTCGAATAAGTTCACAAATCTGAGAACCAACAAAGACACCTTTCTTTATCTTAGCTTCACTTAACCTTGGAAATTTTCCACGGAGGTACTTGAAAGCTGCTTGTGTTTTGTCCATGGTCTTGACAAAGTTCTTCATTAGACCCAGCTTGATGTGTAAGAGTGGTAACAAAATCTTCCTTGGTTCAACAAGTGGTGGATGCTGAACACTTTTCCTCCCAGGCTCCAATGACTGTCGGAGTGGCCAATCTATCTTGATGTAGTGGGAATCTCTTGCACGACTATCCCATTTGCAGAGAAAACAGCAGTACTTTGTGTATCCAGTCTGCAGACCAAGCAAGAGAGCAACAACCTTCAAATCTCCACAAAGCTGCCACTGATGTTGGTCATAGTTTATGCACCTCAAAAGTTGTTTCATGTTGTCATAAGTTTCCTTCATATGGACTGCATTACCAACTGTAATTGATGGCAAAACATTGCCATTATGCAGCAAAACAGCTTTAAGACTCGTCTTCGATGAATCAATGAACAGTTTCCACTCATCTGGATCGTGAACGATGTTGAGGGCTGCCATCACACTGTCAATGTTGTTGCAGACTATAAGATCACCTTCCATGAAGAAGAATGGGACAAGATCCTTTTGACGGTCACGGAACATGGAAACCCTAACATCACCTGCCAGGAGATTCCACTGCTGTAGTCTGGTGCCCAACAGCTCTGCCTTACTCTTGGGTAGTTCCAAATCCCTGACGAGGTCATTCAGTTCACCTTGTGTTATGAAGTGTGGTTCAGAGGAGGAGCATGGGAGAAAATGTGGGTCCTGTGACATTGATGGTTCAGGACCAGAAGTTTCATCCTCTTCCTCTTCCTCATCTGACTCAAGTGAGAATGATTCTGGTGCATCAGGAACCGGCAGTCCTTCTCTGTGGGGTACTGGCCGTATAGCTGATGGAATGTTTGGATAATGCACAGTCCACTTTTTCTTCTTTGACACACCTTTCCCAACTGGAGGCACCACGCAGGAGTAACAATTGCTGGTATGATATGTTGGCTCTCTCCAAATCATTGGCACTGCAAAAGGCATAAATTTCCTTTTCCTGTTCAACCACTGGCGAAGATTTGTTGCACAAGTGTTGCAGCATATTTGTGGGGCCCACCTCTTGTCCCGATCTCCAATTTTGCAGCCAAAATAAAGGTGATAGGCTTTCTTAACCATAGTGGTTATACTGCGCTTTTGTGATGCAAAAGTCACTTCACCACAAACATAGCAGAAGTTATCTGCATTGTTCACACAAGTACGAGGCATTTCTGCTCACTTTGGCTAAACAGAAATGTGTCCCTCTGCAAAATCAAATACTGACAAATAAGAGAGCACGACACTGTATGATTTCTAGAGCTGATATAGAGCAATTTGTTCAGCAGAGTGATGTAAGCTTCGTTATGATTGCATCATCCATGACTTCTAGGAATAACATGATGCAATTCATATAATGTATGACGCAATACCAGCTTCAGATTGCATCATTCATTGTTTTGCCTAAAAAGCAAGTACTGTCCAAACCCAGTCATAGATTTATTCATAGATCCAGTCAGAGATGTATTTTAGTCATTTCTGGTTTAAATTGAGATCCCTTCCCTTTATAACTCACTTATCCTCCGCCATTCGCAAGCCAAGGGTCGTATATACTGACCTGTTACCTGTTCGCCCTGAACCCTAACCCAAATTTGGGTGGGGTGCCGATCCGTGTCTATAATCCCCACGGGGTCTCTCTGCTTTACAGATATATATATCAGTACATTTAGACTCGCTCGCTCAGGCCGGGAAGGGGGCTCGGGCCCTCCCTCACTCCAAGCCCCGGCCCAGGGCCCATACTTATCCCTTACCAATGGAGGGGGCTGAGGCCCCTAAACCCTCCATTCACGGGGACCGCAGCCCTGCCCTGGGCCACTTCTCCCCTGGTCAGAGTCTCTTTCCCCAGCGTGGGGATAAGCTTACCGCCCATCGCCTCCGTGAGCGGGTGGGAGGACATCCCGACTCCCTAGCGTCCTCCTCCCCCGCCTCCTGTCCCCGGCCCTTTTGAAAGGGCCGCAGTTCAGCGTCCCCAGTTGGCCCCACCTCCGCGCATGTCGCCCCACCCTCCCGGGATCCCTGGCTGATGTCACGAGTGATGTCATCCAGGCGCACCTGTCCGGGCCGCAGATCCTCAGCCGCGGCAGCATTGGCCGGGGTCGGCTCGGTCCCGGGTTTTCTTGTGGCCTTTTGGCCACCGCCCAGTGCCTCCTCGGGCAGCTCTACACCCGGCCCGGCGCCCGTTGCAGCGTGGGGCAGCGCGGTGGAGCCACCTGCCCCATCACATGACCCAATAGCATATATTGAAAACTAGAGCCATTCAACAATTTTAAGCATCACTTTCGTTCTCAGTGACCCAGAATTAGTAAAGTTTGACTATATATATTTCAGAAGCATTTTGGCTGTAGAGCAGTGTAACCTATGCAACTTGAGCTATGCAAATTGCATAACTTATTTTGAGTCAGTTTAGAAATATCTTATTTTGAAATTTGGCGCTGTCTACACAGCACTTATTTCAAAATAAATTGCTATTCCAAAACATTGTTTACTCTTTGTGGAATGAGGTTTACAAGGACAGTGAGCCCATTATATTTCGAAATAACAAGTGCACTTAATAGATGTGATGTAGCTATTTTGGGATTCCTCTGGTATCCTGAAATAGCTCTGCAGTACAGACGTAGCCTAGATGACCAGGTATTAAAGAGCACTCAAGGAAGACATGATCATTGCAGAGAAGCTAAATGAATCCTCTGTACAGCTTTTTACATTAGAGGATGTGAGGGAGGTACCCACATCAGAGTGCTATCCTTTTTGGGTAAAAATCTAGAGAAGAGTCCCAAATTGATATGCTAACTGAAAATATTTTAGAATAGATTGATAAACTAAGGGTCTGCAATAGTCAAATTGGTAGAAGCCACTGAAAATTATCAGACACATAGATAAATACAGATTTTTAGGAAGTATCAACTTGGGTTTTGAAAGACTTTTGCCTCGTTAATTTTTGATGAGTAAATAAACATGTGGATCAATATGATCCTGCCAATATAGTGTGCTTGGATTTTCATGAAGCAAGGTCTTCACTAAAAGATCTTAAGGGAACTAAGTAACCAAGGGATAAGAGAGAAGATCTTATGATGACAGTAATTATTTGAAAGATAGGAAACAAAGGGTAGTAATACATCATGGCTGGGTCTAGACTACATCCCTTTTCCGTAAAAGGGATGCAAATTAGACATATCTCAATTGCAAATGAAGCAGGGATTTAAATCCCCCCCCCTTCATTAGCATAAAAATGGCTGCTGCTTTTTTCTGGCTCGGAGCTTTGCCGGAAAAAAGCACCAGTCTAGATGCGGATCTTTCGGAAAATAAAGCCTTTTCCAAAAGATCCCTTATCCCTCTTAAATTGAGGGATAAGGGATCTTTCAGAAAAGGCTTTATTTTCTGAAAGATCCACGTCTAGATTGGCACTTTTTTCCGGCAAAGATTCGAGCCGGAAAAAAGCGGCAGCCATTTTTATGCTAATGAAGCGGGGGGATTTAAATCCTCGCTTCATTTGCAATTGCAATATGTCTAATTTGCATCCCTTTTACGGAAAAGGGATGCAGTCTAGACACAGCCTATCAGTTTTCACAATGGAAAAATGTAAACAGTGGGTTCCCCCTGTGATCTGTACTGGGACCAGTGTTCAACATATACATTAATACTGTGGAAAAGGGGGGAGGGAAGAATATTGAAGTGGCAAAGTTTTGAGATATTACAACGTTTTTCAAAATAGTTACATCTAAAGCAAAGTGTAAAGTATAACAGAGTGATCTCACAAAACTGGGTGACTTGGCAACAAAATGTCAGATGAAATTCAATGTTGATAAGTATAAAATAATTGGAAAAAGTATAAAGTCATGCACATTGGAAAAGATATTCACAATTGTACATATATAGTGATGATTTCTAAATTAGCTACTCTCACCCAACAAAGAGCTCTTAGAGTCACCAGAACAGTTTTATGAAAACTTACATTCAGTATGCAGCTGCGGTCAAAAAGACCAACAATATGTTAGCAACAGAACAGACAATAAGACAGAAAATATCAAAATGTTGCTATATAAATCCAAGGCATTCCACTTTTTTAAAACTGTGTCCAGTTCTGGTCACCTCTATCTTAAAAAGATGACAATGTAATTGGAAAATATTCTGAGAGGGGCAACAGATTTGATGAAGGGTACAAATGGAAAAGATAGCAAAGATGATCAAGGTATGTAAAGGCTTCAGTATGAGGCAATAGTAAAAGGAATAGATCTAGTCAGTTTAGAAAAAAAAAGATGACTAAATGGGGATATGATAGACATCTATACAATCATAAATGGTCTGAACGAAGTGAAGAGAGAATTATTGTCTACTCTTTCATACAATAAAAAAACCTTCTCCACACAAAGAAAATACTAGGTATGGGTATGTCTACACTACCCCGCTAGTTCGAACTAGCGGAGTAATGTAGGCATACCGCACTTGCAAATGAAGCCCGGGATTTGAATTTCCGGGCTTCATTTGCATAAGCCGGCCGGCGCCATTTTTAAATGCCGGCTTGTTCGAACCCCGTGCTGCGCGGCTACACGCGGCACGGGCTAGATAGTTCGAACTAGCAAGCCATTCCTGAACGAGGCGTACAGATAGTGCGGAATGGCTTGCTAGTTCGAACTATCTAGCCCGTGCCGCGTGTAGCCGCGCGGCACGGGGTTCGAACAAGCCGGCATTTAAAAATGGCGCCGGCCGGCTTATGCAAATGAAGCCTGGGAAATTCAAATCCCGGGCTTCATTTGCAAGTGCGGTATGCCTACATTACCCCACTAGTTCAAACTAGGGTGGTAGTGTAGACATACCCTATCAGTTTTAATGAAATATTTTTTCACATAATGCATAACTAATCTGTGGACCTCATTGCCACAGGAAGTTGTGTAAATGGGTTAAAAAAAAGAACTGAACAGGTTCATGGGGGATAGCTCCATCAATAGCCCCGTTCTGTACATTCCTCCCAAGGCTCTGATATGGGCCTCTGTTGGGGTATGTCTGCACTAGCCCCCTAGTTCAAACTAGGGTGGCTGATGTAGGCATTTGAACTTGCAAATGAAGCCCAGGATTTAAATATGCCGGGCTTAATTTGCATATTCCCAGGTGGGCGCCATTTTTAAATCCCCTTAGTTCGAACTCACTGCCTGTGGCTACATACGACAGTCAGAAGTTAATCTAAACTAAGTCCTTAGTTCGGATTAACTGTTACACCTCATTGCAGGAGGAGTAACAGTTAATCCGAACTAAGGATTTAGTTCGGATTAACTTCTGAGTGCCACATGTAGCCGCGGGCAGTGAATTCTTACTAAGGGGATTTAAAAATGATGCCCGCCCAGGACCATGCAAATGAAGCTTGGGATATTTAAATCCCTGGTTTCATTTGCAAGTTTGAATGCCTTCATTAGCCACCCTAATTCGAACTAGGGGGGTAGTGTAGACATACCCTTGGAGACAGAATATTGGGTAAGGTGTATTGGATTTATGGCAGCTTTGACATGCTTATAAATCTCATGATTTTATGCCATTTTCACAATGTGGAGGGAGAGGGAGGATTGAATTCAAGATATCTGAAGGCTTGAGTTTGGGAACACTGCTCTGGTGAGGGATTACAGCAGGGGAGGGGAACCTCCGGCAGTCAGGTTGCATGCATTTCATTAGGATTAGCCGCTGGTGGACTGCCAGATGGTTTGTTTACATGAGCATCTGCATTCACAGAACCCCTCAGTTCCCAATGGCCATGGTTCACAGTTCCCATCCAATGGTTACAGCAGGGAGAACTGGCATAGCCTGTACCTCTTCCCACAGCCCCCACTGGTTGGCAACAGAAAACCAGAGCAATTAGGAGCTGCAGATCTCTGTGCCATTGGATGATCAAGTAAACAAACTGTCTGGCAGCCTGCCAATGGCTAACCCTGATGAACAGCATGTGGTTAGCACATTGGAGACTCCCCAAACCTAAATTATGGATTGCTGGTTGTAAACTTTTTGTGTTCTTTCTGGTTGTGAGATGAAAACAGCTCAACAAGTAATACTGGTATCACAGGATGTTTACCAAAGCTCAGTTTCTTAAAACTCTGCCTACTTGTTAATTAGCAATGTGTGTTATAAACATTGGCAAAATTTTCATAGGTTACGTATTCCATCCCCTTGTCAGTTTAGGATTATTATATCTTGTACAGTTTCTAGAGCTTTTCTCACTCTGCTATAGATGAGACTTTCTTTGAATATCTGAGTATTTCTGAGTTGCCCAGAAATTTTCCAGAATTGGCCATATGAGAGCTTCATAGAAAAAGATTATCCTTATTTTCATCCTAGCCAACAGAGATGTAGAGATTGAATAAAGTTTTGATAATTTATTTCAGTTTATTCCTCTGAATGAGATGTCAGACTTAATCTCATGTAATAGTTATTCAATTCGTTTTTGAAGTGTGTGACTAGACTTATTAGAGCTGGTTGAAACAAATTTTCAGTTGAAAAGTGCTGATTTGACAAAATCAGAACATTTTGTGGGAACATACAGCTTCTCTGAAATTGTTGATGAAAATTATCACTTTTTAATTTTTTAAGTAATAATGTATTTATATTACTTCTTGACCTAATGGATTGTGAGGAGCATAACATCCTTACATAGATATCATGTCACATTCAGGCACCTGCAAGTATCCTCATTACAGCCAATTTATATCCGCAAGAATGAATGCTTCCCACTGGTAAGTAGTTATTCACAGGTGTAGTCTGATATTTACTGTGCATAACTGTTCATCAGTGAAAATATGGGGTTCTGTAGCCAGACAGACCCCCCCTGTCACATCAATCTTGCTTGCCCTCTGAGATGTCTGTATACAAGGCAGAGAAGGAACAACAAGGAAAATCAGCATAGCCATTAAGCTTTGATCTGCTTTGATGCGAGATCAGGATATGCGAGTTTTCTCTGACTCTGAGTAAGCTGAAAACATGGATATGAGGAGAGAACGAGTAAGGCAATAAGCTGAGCTCGAGGCTGTAAGAAGTGCCCGGCTGACACCCATGTTGATACGAACACACACAGCCGTCCCTGGGAGAGGAATACCCACTGAGAAAAGAATGCCCAGAACTTCCAATTTAATCCTCTCAACTCTCTCTTACAAGTGTAAATTAGGTTCACAACTCCCTTGTAAGAACTGGTGTCACAAAAGACAGACCAGCACCATTTGGCATCACAGATAAGAAAGAGAAATACGTGACCCAATGGGTATAAAGATAGGTACAGCAGCGCACTCACTTTTGAGTGTCAATCTACCCTCTACCTGCTGGTCGGGTTAGGTGTTTTGACCTCCCGAGGTTCCACGGGGATGCCTACCTCGTATTTTCGTCTTTCCGAGGAATTGAGGGACCGACCCTGGCCTGACACACTGGGACCGAGCGACACAGAAGGGGGTAAAAATTGTACTCGTATGTGTCCTTTTGTTTTAGTGCATGCATAGAATAGAGCTCTTTAAAGATTAAGCTGTCATTTGGTACCATTATTTTCTATTTTCTATCTTTATTTTCTTTGTAACCATTTTTTTAAAGATCTATCTATCTATCTATCTATCTATCTATCTATCTATCTATCTATCTATCTATCTATCTATACGTATATATATTTGCCAGCAGTTAAGAAATAGAACAATAGCCATTTTAACCATATGATTTATAAGCTTCCTCAATAAACCTGTAACTGTTTAAGCTTTAACCTGACTCCTTCAGTTGCTGTAACAGGACCAGGCACAATTTAAAAGAACTTCAGCCGGTCATAAGGCACACAATATAGGAAGAGCCTGGGCATTTGGATTTGTGTCACTCCCAGCTGACAGATCCACTGGGGCACCTTTCAGTCTTTCCCTAAGGCTGCCCGCTGCGAAGGAATCATGAATTCTAGCAGCTGAAATCTAAGGTGTTAAATCTCCCTGTAAACTTATTGGGCACCCGTCAACCTCCTCCAGGTTGCCCGCTGCAAGGGACCCCGGTCCCAGCAGTTGAAGTCTCGGGTGTATAGCACATACACACTGCCCTGACCGTCGGCTGACAGGTTCACATGTCTGACCTTGAATTATACTGATGAAAATCACTGAACTGCTCTCATGTTAATGAGAAGTCAAGAAATGGCAAATAATAGGACAGATAGGGGAAAATGAATAGAAAGTAAAGCCTCCACTTGGACGAAACTGCAGGGCAAAGTGTGTGTATGAGCAGGGGAGGGTGGAAGCCCATAATCAATGCATGTGGGAAATGGGGGTGATTCAGGAAACCAAACAAGCAATAGCAAAACACTTCAGAATGTTCTTAAAAGTGTAAAATTAAAAGCCATGAAACTAAATGTATTTAACACAGCAAGAATGTAGTTTCAAGCAGAGTGGGGACATTACATACATAAATCCCTAAAATTGTCAATAGAAATTGAGTGCCCGTACTTCTATATTTCTTAATCCATTTTAAGATCATTTCCACTTTTCAGAGACGTTGCAATTTATACAATGAGATATTCTGGAAGGGATTTGTCTTTTGCTGTTATCATGATTGTGTGTTTTGTAAACATGTTTTATTGCTTTCCTCTTCCAGGGTGAAGAATTGCTATCCACTAAAGAACACTTTTGACAGGATTTAGTGACAAAACCACCACAAAGAAGCTCTTTGCCTAAGGTTTCAGCAGACAGATGAGAAGTCCTGAGGGAAGATGGCACTTAAATATAAAACCACTTCTCTCGTGATATTGTTGTGTCTCTTGGAATTGTAATGTGTCTGTGTGCTCCAGCAATTTTAAAAATCATACTGTATTGGAGCTTGGTCATGCAGTGTGCTGAAGGAAGCTAAAAGGAAGATTGAATGCCGAAGTGCTTCATCCTCTTAGCACCCGTTGCAGACAGACTGCCACAGAACTGGCCTGGAGGTATCAAACTGGAATAATCACAAGTGGAACCAACAGAACTAGAGATGTAGTTATCCTGTCTCAAACAGGATGCTAGCAGCAAGGGGCTTGGGGGAGAAGGAGGTGGATAGAGAGTCCATGGCTTCTGAAGCTGCTTTTGAGAGGAAGACAGCAGGAGTTAAAAATTACCAACAGTTCCCCTCCCCCAGTCTTGCATAAGAAGATGAAGATCCCCCTCTATCTCAGCCACTCTTCATGCAGAAGGATGAGAGAGAACTCATGAAGGGTTGCCAGACAGGAATGTAAGGTATGTTTAGGGAAGAGGTGTGTATGGGGAGAGGTAAGAGTCAGTGAGAGACAGGAATAAAAGAGATAAGAATGGATCATAGGGAGCCTGGGTGTAGAGAGACACAAAATCAGGAAAACAAAGGAAGTTTCTCCTAGTGTCCAATCTAAACCTCCCTTGCTGGAATTTAAGCCCATTGCTTCTGGTACTATCATCAGAGGCGAGGAGAACAATTTTTCTTCCTCGTCTTTGTAACAGTAGATTCTTGAAAACAGCTATCATGTCCCCTCTCAATCGTCTATTTTCTAAACTAAACAAGTTCAGTTATTTCAGTCTTCCCTTATAGGTCATATTTTCTAGACTTTTAATCATTTTTGTTTCTCTTCTCTGGACTGTTTCCAATTTCTCCACATCTTTCTTGAAATGTGGTACCCAGACCTGGACACAGTACTCCAACTGAGGTCTAATCAGCATAGAGTAGAGTGGAAGAATGACTTCTCGTGTCTTGCTAACAACACTCCTGTTAATGCATCCCAGAATCATTTGCTTTTTTTGCAACAGTGTCACACTGTTATTTAGCTTGTTGTCCAACTATGATCCCCAGATACCATTCTGCACTACTCCTTCCTAAACAATTACTTCCCATTCTGTATGTGTGAAACGGATTGTTCCTTCCTAAGTGGAGTACTTTGCATTTGTTCTTATTAAACTTCATACTGTTTACATCAGACCATTTCTCCAGTCTGTCCAGATTATTTTGAATTTTGACCCTATCCTTTAAAGCACTTGCAACCCTTCCCAGCTTCATATCATCTGCATACTATCTATGCCAATATCTAAATTGTTGATGCAGATATCGAACAAAACCAGTCCCAAAACAGTCCCCTTCAAAATTCCACTTATTATTCCCTTCCAGTATGATTGTGAACCTTTAATAACTCCTCTCTGAGTATGCTTATCCAAACAGTTATGCACCCAACTTTACAGTAGCCTCATTTGTTTATATTTCCTGAGTTTATAGATGAGAAGGTCACATGAGACTGTATCAAATGATTTACTAAAGTCTAAGTATACCAGGGCCACAGCTTTTCTCTTATCCACAAGACTTGTTATCTTATCAATAAAAGCTGTCAGACTGGTTTGACATGATTTGTTCTTTACAAAGCCAGGCTGGCTGTTACCTATCACTTTATTATCTTCCAGATGTTTGCAGATGAATTCCTTAATTACTTGCTCCACTATCTTCTCAGGCACAGAAGTTAAACAAGCTGGTTTGTAGTTTCCTGGGTTGTTTTTATTTCCCTATTTATAGATGGACACTATATTTGCCCTTTTCAAATCTTCTGGTATCTCTCCAGACTTCCATGACTTTTACAAGGATGATAGCTAACGGCTCAGATACCTCCTCCATCCACTCTTTGAGCTTTCTAGGATGAATTTCATAAGGCCCTGGTGACCTGCAGACACCTAACTTTTCTAAGTAATTTTTAACTTGTTCTTTTCTTTCATTTTAACTTTTAAACTACTCCATTTCCACTATCACTCACTATGTTAGGTATCCTGTCACTATCTACCTTTTTGATGAAAACTGAAACAAAGAAGTCATTAAGGATCTCTGCCATTTCCAAGTTTCCTGTAACTATTTCTCCCCTCTCACTTAGCAGTGGGCATACCCTATCCTTGGTCTTCCTCTTGTTTTGAATATATGTATAGAATGTCTTCTTGTTTCCCATTATGTCTCTAGCTAGATTGAGTTTGTTTTGTGCCTTTGCCTTTCTAATCTTGCCACTGCATACTTGCATTATTTGCTTACATTCATCCTTTATAATTTGATCTATTTTCCACTTTATACGATTCCTTTTTTATTTGTAGGTCATGTAAGATCTCCTGGTTAAGCCAAGGTAGTCTCTTGCCATATTTTCTGTCTTTCTTATGCTCTGGAATATTTTGTTTTTGCACCCTTAATAATGTCTTTGAAAAACTGCCACCTCTCTTCAATAGTTTTTCCTCTTAGTTTTGCTTCCCATGGGACCTTACCTACCAGCTGTCTGAGATTACTAAAATCTACTGTCCTGAAATCCATTGTTTCTATTTTGCTGTTCTCCCTTCTACCATTCCTTAGAATAATGAACTTTATGATTTCATGATCACTTTCACTCAAGCTACCTTCCACTTTCAAATTTGTAACCAGTTCTTCCCTATTTGTTAAAATCAAATCTAGAACAGCTTCCCCCCAGTAGCTTTTTCAGTCTTCTAAAATAAAAACAATTTTCTTCAACTATGCAGACATATACTGGGAAACTAACACAGTAGGGCACATATTATCCAATAAGTTGTTGGACTGCACTGAAGTCCCCCATCACCACCAAATCCTGTGCTTTGGATAATTTTTTTTAGTTTAAAAAAAGCCTCATCCACCTCTTCTTCCGGGGTAGAAGGTCTTCAGTAGACCCCTAGCATAACATCACCCTTGTTTTTATACCTCTTTTAACCTAACCCAGAGACTCTCAACAAGTGCCATTTTTAAGTTATATTAGTGTTTTCTGCAGTCTCTTTCCTCCCACAACATGTCAAGTTCAGTTTTCTTTATCTACTTTAGCAAAGCTTTTGATATGGTCTCCCAAAAAATTTTTGCCAGCAAGTTAAGGATGTATGGATTCAATAAATGGACTGAAAGGTGGCTGGAAAGCTGACTAGATAGTTGGGCTCAATAGGTAGTGATCAATTGCTCGATGTCTGGCTGGTGGTTAGTTTTAAGCAGAGTGTCCCAAGGATCAGTTCTAGGGACAGAGTTGTTCAACATCTTTATTAATGACCTGGATGAGGGGATGGATTGCACCCTCAGCAAGTTTACAGATGACACTAACCTAAGGGGAGAGGTAGATATGTTGGAGGATAGGGATAGGGTTCAGAGTGATCTAAACAAATTAGAGGATTGGGCCAAAAGAAATCTGATGAAGTTCAACAAGGACAAATGCAGAGTCCTACACTTGGCATGGAAGAATCCCAACTGGGGGCTAACTATCTAAGTAGCAGTTCAGTAGAAAAGGACCTGGGGATTACAATGGATGAGAAACTGGATATGAATCAACAGTGTGCCTTTGTAGCCAAGAAGGCTAATGGCGTATTGTGATGAATTAGGAGGAGTATTTACAACAGAATTAAAGAAGTTATTATTCCCCTTTATTTGGCATTGTTGAGGTCACATCTGGGCTACATCTACACTGGCATGATTTTCCGGAAATACTTTTAACGGAAAAGTTTTCCGTTAAAAGCATTTTCGGAAAAGCACGTCTAGATTGACAGGATGCTTTTCCGCAAAAGCAATTTTGCGGAAAAACGTCCATGGCCAATCTAGACATGCTTTTCTGCAAAAAAGCCCCGATCGCCATTTTTGCGATCGGGGCTTTTTTGCAGAAAACAAATCTCTGCTGTCTACACTGGCCCTTTTGCGCAAAAGTCTTTTGGAAAAAGACTTTTGCCCAACGGGAGCAACATAGTATTTCTGGAAAAGCATTGACGATCTTACATGAGATCGTCAATGCTTTTCCAGAAATTCAAGCGGCCAGTGTAGACAGCTGGCAAGTTTTTCCATAAAATCATCTGATTTTGCGGAAAAACTTGCCAGTCTAGACACAGCCCTGGAGTATTGCATCCAGTTCTGGGCCCTCAGTATAGAAAGGAAGTGGCAGCATTAGAGAGGGTCCAGTGGAGGGCAACCAAAATGATTAGGGGGCTGGAGCACATGAGCTACGAGGAGAGGCTGAGGGATTTGGGCTTATTTAGTCTGCAGAAGAGAAGAATGAAGGGGGGGATTTGATAGCAGCCTTCACCTTTCTGAAGGGAGGTTCCAAAGAGGATGTAGAGAGGCTGTTCTCAGTAGTTATGTATGGCAGAACAGGGAGCAATGATCTCAGGTTACAGTGGGAGAGGTCTAGGTTGGATATTAGGAAAAACTATTTCATTAGAATTACTGGAATGGGTTACCTAAGGAGATAGTGGAATCTCCATCCCTAGAGGTTTTTAAGTCCTGGCTTGACAAAGCCCTGGCTGGGATGATTTAGTTAGGGTTGGTCCTCCTTTGGGCAGTGGGCTGGACTCAATGACCTCCTGAGGTCTCGTCCAGCCCTATGATTCTTCTTAGTTATTCCAGTCCACATCATCACAGCTGGCTTCTTCAATGATTATTTATTGTTCCCTTATCACTCATCTTGTCAGAGGATTGCTGGCTGAGCTTAGGGTGTATCTACACAGCACCGTACACTCAAAATAAGATGTGCAATTTGCATATTTCAAATCTATTTTAAGATAGCTTATTTTTAAATTTGGTGCATCTATACAGTGCCAAATTTCAAAATAACACATTATTTCGAGACATCTCTTAATCCTCGTAAAACAAAGGTTACCAGGATGCTGAAACAGTGCACCTGTTATTTCAAAATATTTCAAAACAACAGGTGGCTTGTTAAGACACAGTATCCCAAAAAAGCCATGTAGTGCAGACGTACCCTTACTGTTCACCACATAATCCAAGTTGAAGAGTCAAGTTCTTTGTTAACAAATCAGTATGGGGGTGGTGTAAGATGGGGAGGAAATGCATGGGAGCACTTACACCACTATATGGAGTCATTATCAATATGTCAGCTGTCCAGTTCTTCATAAAACATAGCAATATTAGAATGCAAAGGATCTCAATAGGTCATCTAGTCTAGTGCTTAGCATTCACCATTGATGAGATATCACAAGAAGTTTGAGACTACTCAATATTTTTAGAAATCCAATAATTAGTGAGTCTGGATTACTTAATAACGGGTAACATCAGCCTGCCAGACTTGTTAATATATTTTTCTATTCTTTCTTCTTTGTAAACCAGCATTTAATTCCTTTGCAGCAATGGTTTTGGAACAGCTCCTTACTAATCATTCTTTTTTTTTTGTTTGTTTAATATCCACTGATCATGTTCTGCCTATAAATTAAGTAATCAGATAACTTCTTGTTGGCAGGTATCTGTAACAGAGAGAGATGAGTGACTGGATGCTTACCATCTTCTCTGGAAAGATATATAAGAATGTTGCAGTACATATTTTCTCCTTGGGAAAAGCAAAGAAACATGCTCATCTTTATATCAGAACAACAATTTGTGATCTTGCCTCTTGTCTGATTTCTGTATACTACTTTAATATCTTACATGTGGAAATCTCACTTTTAAATGTGGTTTACACACAAGGCGTCCCAGACTTTTACCCACTTCTGAGGTTGGATAGCTAAAGCAGCATCAAAAGTTGCACAAAATTTGATTAATATTGCTTGTGTAGAAATACATTCCCAGGACTCATTTTCAGGAAGGTGACCTAATAAATGTGAGGGGAATATAAGTAATTGAAAAATAATGGGAAAATTCCCCAGCTGCAGCAGCCTATTTACATACTAATTAATAGGGAAAATATTGAAGAACTCATTGCAATTTGTTTACATTTATAAACCTAATTTTCTACTTTCTCCACTCCAAGGGACTGCTGATTGAAAGTGCTCTTCTGTTCTTTTGAAAGGTAATATGGGTGTTAATCTAATAGAGATGTGGATAGACATTTTTAACGATGAATTTTAGCTGAGGAAACTGCTGATAGTGTATTTAAATGTTTAGTGTTTTTCTGTGCTAAATATAGGTGGTGGATTGAGAGGTCTGTCTTGCACATTGAGTAATCATTTTACCTAGGCAAAATGCTTGGGTGAGGGGAACTGGCATATAGGAAAAGATGCCTTTTACATCCATTTCACTTTCTCTTTCCTCTGAATGATGGAGGTGCCAAAGGATCACTCAAGAAAGATAAGGTCATTATGAAGAAATGTAATTTATCCTTTGCATCAGTTTTCACTGCAAATTGACACACCTGAGCTATTATTTTAGCTGGCAAATCTGAAGGAACTGTCCCAGATGGAGGTGTCATTAGAGGAGGTTTTGGAACATATACATTAAATTGTGATAAGTCATCGGAGCCAGAAGTTATTTATCCATGAGTTCTGAAGCACTGAAATATGAAATTGCAAAACTACTAACTTGTAATCTATCATTTAAATCAACTTCTGTATCAGATGACTGACAAATAGCTAATGTGATGCCTATTTTTGGAAAAGCTTTCAGAAGTGATCCCAGCAATTAGCTCCAGTCTATACTAGCACTTTATTCTGAAATAACCCCCCAAATTCAAATTTATAAACAGTGCATCCACCCTTCCAACCATGTAATTTCAAAATAACGGGCCATGCAATTTGAACTCTGTGCTCCTGCTTTTCACAAGGAGTAATTCTGAAATAATGTTAATGTAGCTGCTCCGGTGCCACTAATTCAAACTTATTGGCTTCTGGAAGGCCTTCCGCAGCTCCCCAGAGTACTTCCTGGGGCTCTAAGTTCATCCACATTAACAGAGCCTGCCATGAACTAATTTGATGATTTCTCATAGTGAGGACACACTAGTTTGAATTTATTAAAGTGGGAGTTCTTAAGTTGACTACCTTAAGTAATTTTGAAATAGTTTCCTAGTATAGACATGGCCCTACAGATTAGTAAGCCTAAATTCATTACCAGACAAATTGTTTGATACTTTAGTAAAGGACAGAATTATCAGATACATAAATTGACACTATTTGTTGGGGAAGGGTCCACGTGGATTTTGCAAAGGGAAAGCATGCCTCACCAATTCAGAATTTTCTGAGGTTGTCAACAAACAAGTGACTAAAGGAAATTACATATTGTCTCTGTATAAATCCACTGACTGAAAATATAGAAGCATTAGCCCTGAAGTGATAATACTCCTGAGAAACATATTGATTTTTGGAGGTGGAGGGGTTTCTAGGGAGGCCTAAAAGGGGAACGCTCTCTCTAACAGAACAGAGAAAAGATGGGATAAAGAAAATTAGAACACACAAGGCCTGATATTGTGACTTTATGTTCTTCTTGATCTTACAATTAAGATCATGGAAGTCTAGAGAGATACCAGAAAACTAGAAAAGGGCAACATCTTTGAAAAGCCAGGGAAGACAGGAAAGATTCCAAGAGACTGGAAAAGGGAAAACATAGTGCCCATCTATAAAAAGGAAAATAAGAACAACCCAGGAAACTACAGACCAGTCAAAAGTTTCAAAGAGGTAGCTGTATTGGTCTGTACCTGACATTTAAAAAAAAAAAAAGTACTAACAAAAAATGGAGATGGTATCATGAGCTTTTATGGGCACAACTCACAGATGGATAAGTTTAACTTCTGTGCCAAGGAAGATAATGGAGCAAGTAATTAAGGAATTCATCTGCAAACATTTGAAAGATAATAAGGCGATAAGTAACAGCCAGCATGGATTTGTAAAAAACAAATTATGTCAAACCAGTCTGATAGCTTTATTTGATAGGATAATAAGTCTTGTGCATAAGGGAGAACCAGTGGATATGATATACCTAGCTTTAGTAAAGTATTTGATATGGTCTTGCATGACGTTCTTATCAATAAACTAGGGAAATACAACCTAGATGGGGCAACTGTAAGGTGGTCTTTTGGAAAAAAGGTATGTGTGGATAGGTAAGAGGGAGTTCTTTCAGAGGAAGAGGAAAGAGGAAAATGCACAGGTGCCCTGGTGGCCACTCTGTCCATAGTAATCACAGCTTAAATGTGAGATAGCATCCATTCAATGTGAACATTATCTTATGTAAAAGCAGATTGCTTTTTCGATGAGTTTTAGCAGTATGAATGCTCTCTTTCAGAAGAAGTTTTTTCAGACGATCTCTTTCGGAAAAGCATCTTCCAAAAGAAGCCTGCAGACTAGACATATCCTAAGTTTCAATATTGTGATGCTGTTGCAAAAAAAGCAAACATGATTCTGGGATGCATTAACAGGAGTGTTGTGAGCAAGACAGAAAAAGTCACTTCCGCTCTACTCTGCACTGATTAGACCTCAGTTCTGAGCACTTCATTTCAAAAAAGATGGGGAGAAACTGGAAAAGGTACAGGGAAGAGCAACAAAAATGATTAAAGACCCCAAAAACGTGTCCAATGAAGGCATACTAGAAGAACTGGGTTTGTTTACTTTATAAAAGAGAAGATATGATAGCTGTTTTCAAGTATCTAAAAGGTGTAACAAGGAGGAGGGAGAAAAATTGTTCTGCTTAGCCTCTGATGATAGGACAAGAAGTAATGGGCTTAAATTGCAACAAGGCTGGACATTAGAAAAACCTTCCTGTCAGGGTGGTTAAACACTGGAATAAATTACCTAGTGAGGTTGTGGAATCCCCATCAGTGGAGATATTTAAGAGCCGGTTTGTTAGACATCTATCAGGGATGATCTAGATGATGCTTGGTCCTGCCATTAGGTCAGGGAACTGGACTTGATGACCTCTCTAGTTCCCTTCCAGTTCTAGTGTTCTATTATTCTTTGATTCTATATGTCCGAGTTCTGCAGCGTGGACGGCATTTGCAGCCTCCTGTACTCTTCCATTTGTGGGAGGAATCTGAATAGATGTAGGAGGCTGAGCTAATGGATCCTGGTGAAGGATCAGCCTATATCAATGGTTTTCAAACTTTGGATCACCAGTACTGGGTCATGGAATGTCAGGCACTTGATCTCATTACTGCAGGGTGATCAGGTGAGTAGTGAAGGTGTGAAGGGACACTGTCTGCTTATCATGGCACCACAGACTGTGCTGTGTCCCAGAAATGGCTGGCAACAGGATCAGCTCCTAGTGGGAGAAGATTCTGTTCACTACCCTTGCCCTGAGTACTAGCTCCGCACTCCCATTGGCTGGGAACCTGTGTAGCCTTGTCATTTTGTAGGCTGCTTCTAGCATGCAGCATGGTCTGTGGTGCCAGGAGTGGCAGGAAGTCTGCCTTAGCACCCCCGCTGTACCCCTGACCAGGAGCCGCTCAAGGTAAGCACCTTCTGCACCAGCCCTGAGCTCCCCTTAAGCTGGAGCGCCTTCCTACTCCCCACAGCTCTCATCCTGAGCATCTCACAAAGCTCACACTCTAATCAAAGTATTTTGGGTCTTGGGCATTAACAATTTTCTTCAACTGGGTAATGAGAAAAAAGTTTGAAAACCACTAGCCTATTTAGTCCTTCATTAAACAATCACACATATATGGACACATTTCAGTTGGTATAAATTTATTGTAGACTTCTCCCTGGTGAGGATCAAACTATTTTTTTAATGTAGTGCAATATAGGGTTTTTTCAGTAACCTAGTCACATTCTCTTATGAAGTCAGTGGAATCTGTGTTTCATTCACTGCACATCCTTTACCTGATTCTAATTTATTATAACTAGGGCTTTATTTTTGGGCTTTATTTGCCCAATGCTGACAGCAAGGAATTTATACAGCTTGTTACAGGAATTCTTCATTGCAATCCTATGATTGTTGCTTTAAACCATGGTATCTTTTGGATTGGTGGGTAAAGGGGAAAGCACAGGGGACACAAAGAATGTCATCTTCAATTGAAAATTAATAGGAGTTGGACACCTAATTTCTCTTTGTGTTATTGAAATTCTCCCCCACGTGAATCTCCACTCTCATTTTGGCCTTACAATGACTGGATGTGGCTTGAATTTCCCCTCTCTCTCTTTATCCTTTGGCAAGCTTCAATTTTTTTTATTTGTATTTATTTATTTATTTTGCCATCTACCAGAGAAATAAGGACCAAATGTAATGAAGGCCTAAGAGTAAATGATGCATTCCCACTCACCACTTAACTTGAATAATTGGCTGCTGCTGCTTATTTTGCACATTCCGAATGAAACCTTACATTCAAAAATGTTAAATGAGGTTGAACAAAAGACAGCTAAGCTTTTCTTATCATTAGGTGGCAAGTAACCTACACAATATTAACCATCTGAAGCTAACTTTTCCTCTCAACATAGAATCAGTACTAAGATGTAATTATAATTAGAGTTGTGGATCCACAGTTCCAGTGCAATAAAATTCTCCCAGCTGACTGAAATTTTAATTGCACAATAATTGCAAGTGGAAGGTCTTTTATACAGAGCAACTGTGGTACCAGATCTTCCTGAAATAATAGCTGACAGCATGAAAGATTTCTGAGTAGTTCTACAAGAACAGTGCTGAAGTGAGGCTGAAAGTTCTTTTGCAAAGAAACCTGATAGATTCTTCCCCTTTCTGTAGAGACACCTGGCTTGCAGAGTATGAAAAAATATTAATAAACAAATGCACAAATGTGTGATAATAATCATCTCCTCATATTCCAAACCAGTCACATTAGGCTGCTAAAACAGATACAGAGTCAACCACCTGGCAGATATGGATGCCATCATCAAGGGCTTCCCCAACTGTGGGGAGGCTATCGACAGGACACACATCCCTATCTGTGCCCCAGACCACCAGGCATCAATGTACATTAACTGGAAGGGATACTTTTCAGTGGGGCTGCAGGCTGCGTCTGGCCACCAGGGCTGGTTTGCGGACAAAAATGTTGAGTGGTCGGGGAAAGCACACGACACATGTTTGTTCTGAACTCTAGTATCTGCCAGATGCTGCATGCCTGGACTTTTTTTCCCAACCACCACATTAGGGTTGGGGAATGGACATGCTCATCTGCCATGTGGGGTATGCAGCTTATCCCCTGCAGCCATGGCTCATGAAACCCCACACCAGCCACCTCAACCCCTCATGACAGGCATTTAATGCCTGGTTGAGCAAGGCCCGCATGGTGGTCGATGGTGCCTTCGGCCACCTGAAGGCATGTTTTAGATGCCTACTCACCTGCCTGGATCTCAGGGAGCATAACAGCTCACATGTGATGTCTGTGTGCTGTGTTTTGCACAATGTGTGCGAGAGGATGGGGGAAGGCCTTCCTGCCAGGGTGGGTGGTGAAGGTGGACCACTTAGGCAGAGCCTATGAGAGCCACACATGGCTGCCATCTGGAAGGCCCAACATGAGGCTGTATACATCCAGGAGGCCCTGAGGGAGAGCTTCTCTCCTGGGGTATGTCTACACTACCCTGCTAGTTCGAACTAGCGGGGTAATGTAGGCATACCGCACTTGCAAATGAAGCCCGGGATTTGAATTTCCTGGGCTTCATTTGCATAAGCCAGCCGGCGCCATTTTTAAATGCCGGCTCATTCGAACCCCGTGCCGCGCGGCTACACGCGGCATGGGCTAGATAGTTCGAACTAGCAAGCCATTCTGCACTATCTGTATGCCTCGTGGAATGGAATGGCTTGCTAGTTCGAACTATCTAGCCCATGCCACGTGTAGCCACGCAGCACGGGGTTCGAACGAGCCGGCATTTAAAAATGGCGCCGGCCGGCTTATGCAAATGAAGCCCAGGAAATTCAAATCCCGGGCTTCATTTGCAAGTGCGGTATGCCTACATTACCCCGCTAGTTCGAACTAGCAGGGTAGTGTAGACATACCCCTGGAGAGCAGTGACATTGTTCTGTGGGCTGCCCCACTGGGGGCTTCTGCTTCACCCCTCACTGCCATCCCTAAACTTTCCCCTCCCTTCCCCCCTTGCTCTCTTTCTCAATGACAAAATAAAGACACTTTTGTTTTGAATAATTAAACAGTCTATATTTTCCATAACTGGGGGAGGGGTCAATGAAACTGGGGAGAGAGGGGGGGAAAAGGGGAGGTGAAAACCTTGGGGGAGTGAGGAGTGAGGGGGAGGAAGGGGAAAGAGAGGCTCAGGGCTTGGGCTGGGAGTGGCGCCAGCCTGTGTAGATCCCACCATCGTGAATGTGGGGGCCTCAGCATCCCCAGAGAGATGGGGAGGGTGTGGCGGGAGAAGTGGGATGGGGAGAAGGAGTGGGAGGAGGAGTGGTAGCAGGAGAGGGAGCAGAGGCTGGAGTGGAAGGAGGCAGCACTGCTCTGCACCAGGGTGTGTACATCATTGCACAGAAAGTGGCCCTGCACAAGCAGCTCCAGTCAGTTCTCCTGCCATAGCTGTGGACGGTACTGTGCAGGGCTCGCAGTGCCACCAGGAGCTGTTGGTGGTAGTCATCCATTGAGAAACCACCAACAGCACCATTGAGGCTTGTGGAAGCCTCGGGTACAGGAGGGTGTGGACCGCCCTCCACTCGCAGCTGGTCTAGCTGTGGAGAATAAAGACAGATGGTCAGTCATCCCAGGGAACACAGTGCCTGAAGCTCAGCCCCTGTCTTCACGCCAAGAGCAACAGTTCTCGGCACTGTCACAGCCAATGTTCTTGGAGTGGGGTCATGTGCACTATGGCCAGTGGCCCCTGAGGTCCCCGGGAGTGGGGGCCACCACAAGACTGTGAACATGCGCATGTACCATGTGTGAGACTGCTGAGTATGTGTGAGCACAGGGGAAGGGAGTTCTCTGCCTCCTTCTAGTTGTGGCTTGTGGTGGTAGGCTGTCCAACCCCGGGGCCAGGTGGGTCAGCAGCATGACAGGTCTCTACAGACACCCTGTGGCCAATAGTCCAAGGGTTCTCTGTCACAGCCTGCTGAGGCCATGTGCCCAGGAGCGGCAAAGCACATGCTCCCATGTGCACAGGTTGCTGCATCATCCGTGGCCAGCAAGGGCCAAGCGTGGAGTGCCCAGCTCCCTCTCCCACCTCCTACATGATGGGAAAGTGATGGCACTCACACGATGTTCCATCCCCAGCCTTTGATTCCCAGGCTGTCTGCCATAAGGCCATAGATTTCCACATTCCTGCATCTGGTACGGAGATCATGGAGGTTTGTCTCATCCCCCCAAACGTCAATAAGATCCAGGATCTCTGCACCAGACCAGGAAAGCACATGTCTCTTGCATCCCCTGGCAGGCTCCTGGGAGCTGGCTGAATGGTCCCAGGGAGCAGTGGAGGGCTGGCTGGCACCATCTGCCTGGCTCATCTTGGGCCAAAATGCAGTCAGCAGCAGCTGCAGGGCGGCTCAGGGCTGTCAGGTCTTCTGTGAGCCACAAACCCTGCCTGTAGAGTTTACAGCTTTAAGGGCTCCAGGGGAGCACTGGGGAGAGAGGGAGGAGAAGATAGAGTTTTCCTGTGTGTGGCTAGAGTGGCCAGCAGGAAACCTTGGAAAGGGCTGGAGGCCCCCTATTTCAAAATAGCCCCTATTTGCTGTTTACACAGTGCCTATTCCGAAATAGCTATTTCAGAATAGGTGCTATTCCTCATAGAATGAGGTTTACAGAACTTGAAATAAGCTATTTGTGAATAGCAGTTTGGCTGTGTAGATGCTTGCAAAGTTATTTCGGAATTGCAGTTATTATTTTGAAATAACTTTGCTGTATAGACATACCCTAGGAATGCTTCCTTCTGGCAGCTCTGGGAATTAGCTCTTGCTGGCATTACCCTCCTCTTGAGATGTCTCTTTCCATCACCCTTTTCACACTGTGGCCGTTCTCACGCCTGGAGGGGCAGTTTTCTGTTTGTGGCTTGGCCTGAAACCAGGTCACTAAGCTCCTTCCCTTCCAATCAATGTCCTTCCAGACCAGTGGTCTGGCTGTCATCTTCAATGCCCTGTGACAATTCCCAGTGGCTGTCAGGGGAACCCAAGCCCTCCCTCTACCTGGATTCTAGCCTAGAGACTCTATGACAAACAGACAAGGTATCTCTGACTGCTCTTTCTCTGCCAAAGGGGGAGAACGGATTTGAAGAGGGGAATCTCTCTTGTCTCAGCTGAGTGCTCTAACTACTGGACTGTGAGACATTCTGATGTGGGGATCCCTCACTCTCTTGTTGAAGATGCTGCACTCTCCATGGCTGTGTCTACACTGGGCCACTTATTCCAGAAAATCAGCCGCTTTTCCGGAATAAGCTGCGAGCTGTCTACACTGGCCCTTGAATTTCCGGAAAAGCAATGATGCTCTACTGTACAAAATCAGCCACTATTCTGGAAAAACTATTCTGCTCCCACTCGGGCATAAGTCCTTATTCTGGAACACTGTTCCGGAAAAGGGCCAGTGTAGACAGCCCAGTAGACTTTTCCGGAAAAAAGCCCCGATCGTGAAAAAGGCGATTGGGGCTCTTTTCTGGAAAAGCACGTCTACATTGGCCACAGACGCTTTTCCGGAAAAAGGGCTTTTCCGGAAAAGCAGCCTGCCAATGTAGATGCTCCTTTTCCGGAAAAACTGAAAACGGAATAGTATTCCGTTTTAAGCATTTCCGGAAATTCATGCCAGTGTAGACACAGCCCATAAGTCATAAAAATGTGAGTGGAGCAGAGGACTGGACTTGGGATTTCTTAGTTGAGCACCCTGACCAGTAAGCTTCAGAGTCATTCACCCTCTCTGGCTGAATGATTATTTAATTATTCTTCCACAATGGACCAGCTTCAACAGAAAAGACTGAGGGAGCCACACATCAAACTGTCCTATAATGTTAGAGCATTGATCTGAGACTTGGAAGGCCTCCTCTTCAAACCCAGCAGAGGGAGAGGGAAATTAAACCTGGGTTTCCCACAGCCCTTGTGAGTAATGTAATCAGTGGGCTCAAATTTATAAGCAATACTATTGTCTTCCCCGCTAGCCAGATTATGAATGGAGCCTGACCCCATAGGCATCCTCTGAGCATACCTCCCAGATTGAACCCCACACATTACTTAGGCAGGCAACTGCCCTCCCCTCGTGTGTGAATCACTCTGAAACTGATAGGAGATAGACATCTGGCTAACTAGAGGGAGGTAGCAGTGCACATGCCTATAGATGGAAACATTGGTATCCATAGAACTATTGCCCTTAAAATGTAGGTGCCCAATTTATATAGTCATCTACAGGGCTTCACAGGAGTATTGTGCATCACAGTGGAGTCAAAACTAGGATTTAGGCTCCAAGTATCCAGTATAGGAACCTTTATCTATATATCTTTATGGATCTGGACCTTAGTACTTTCTGAAAATCAAGTTCCTTTAGGGTAAATCAAGTTGGGCACTCCAAAAAACTTAGCATTCAAAATCACCATTCCTCTGTGGTCTATGTATTTTAATTCCTTCAAAGCTGATGGATGAACAATTCATTACAGGTTAAGGCTGTTACTAAGGTGACTGGATGAGTATTACTTCCATGTTGTCAACTCTTTGTCTATGAACTTTACAGTCATGTGACTATGTAAGAATCTTAACTTTTATTTAAAAAGTTTCTAGACCTCATATTTGCAGGGGGAAAAAGCTTGGAAATCTGACCTTTTAATATAATATACTTTAAAATAGATCAGAGAATCATTACCATATTCTATCTCATATGTAATGATTTAGTATACTATCACCCTTTCGTATTACTGTATAAATCATTACTTTTTCTAATGAGATTTGCAAATGTGTGGAACAGTGACCATTTTGAATGAGCTATCTGCAACCTACAGTAGTCATGCATCTCTGATCATTTCCCACAGCTGTCTTTATTTCCCCAATGGAAGAATGTCAATATCTCTGTTGCTAAATAATTAAAACTTTGTAATATTGTTATACTTTATTAAAAGTGAAAGTAGAAACATGACTTGATAATTCTGCTGATTTTTTCCAAGCAAATATATGTTTTGTAATTGATGTGCTTTGATAATGACTTGACTTGATCTTTAGCTGATCACAGCTGAGAATAATTTATTTTCCTAATTGAACAGACTTTATTCCTGATAAAACGGCATTAGTAAATTATACTGAGTACTTGAAATGTTGCCTTTGAATGTTGTAAAGGACCTAAGTCTAATTAGATGAACTTAAAGTCTGAATTGATTTGCTTACTATGTCATTCAGAATAAATACTTTTCCCCGTAGCATCCATTTTCTAAACTGAATGCTTTTACTTGACTGAATGCCAAATTCTATTGGAAGCAGTAGTTTGCATTCTTGATATTTTTTTCTATTTTACTTTTATAATATCTACTCAACTTCATTTGAATTCTAGCTTTTATTTTCATGACAGCTTTTGATACAGCAAACAATTTAGTTAGAATGGAAGGAAGAAGTACTAAGGTCCAGATTCTCAAAAGTATTTAAGCTCTAACTTCTATGGGTGTCAATGGATGTTTGAGAATCTGGATCTAAGTATTCAGGACCCATATGAAAAAAACCCCAAGAATATTGTCAGCTTTTCCCAGTCTGAGTAAGCCTATAGAAATTTCCTTTACATGATTATGCCAGAGATAAGTTTCTGATTCTCCTATTAATAGCATTGGAAATGAAACAAGGTAATTTCTAGGTTATAGCCAGGTACCAGGTAAACTTCATAACCTTATTAATAGCTGTGGTTGCAGTGTTGCTAATATAAAACTGCTTTACACTCAAAAGCTTTGAGGAGTAAATTTTTATAAGGATTTGGTAATAGTATCTTTTTTTTGCAGGCACAAGTGTAGACAATCAATTAATCAGAAGTGCAAGGTCTCTGGTTTCTGCTTGTGACTGAATTTGGAAAATTTGGCTGCAATGCCACAAGGAATGATATAAAATGTTCTCAAATAGGTCCTGATTCAAAAACTGCTTAAGTATATGCTTAAGTTTAAGCTTGTGTGAATAGTTTTATTGTAGTTTTATTGTAGTTCTTGCTCCCATTAAATATTGGAGAAAGTTTAATTCCCTATTTGTTGACCTATTTAGACATATTTATCCTGTGCCCATTATTTTGGTGTCTGAGATGCTGCTGTCTGAGGCCTGAAAAGATAGTGAAACATTTGTACCAAAATTTCATAGTGTTATTTTGTTTTTATTTGTGAAATCCTTTTGTGTATCACGGTGTTTGTAACTAGAAAAGCTGCTTAATACCAAGAAGAGGGAGACAGAAAACAAGCACAGTGATTGCAATTAAAAAGTTGACATTTTCCCACAGCTACCACACAGTGAAGTCTGAGCTCCTGGAGTTTATCACAAATTAAACAGATTTATGTCTTTAGTTACATGATTCATTGTCCTTTTTTCTCTGGCAGATATTACAGTATATACACCGTGATAGTGTTACAAAAGTTCAGCTTGGGCAGCTAGGTCACTATCTGTCATCTCTGTGATTTACGTGGTTTTTCCATTCAGCCATCCAGATTGAGAAACTGTTGAAAAAGAACAGTAACAAGGACTGAATAATTAACGTGCAAGGAATGCCTCCTGCAGGGTGTGGAACACTTTCCATTCCCACCGACTTCAAAAGTTTTGGATGCTTAGCACTTATGGTGTTCCCTGTAGCTGTATGCTTGTGCAGCTTTTCAGGAGAGATACAAATGCTGCCCTGATTATTAGCAGAGCATCCACAACTAGATTTTTGGTTTCTACTTGAGGTGCACAATTGCACATGCTTTGATGCACATAAAATTATTCTGCAAGTGGATGAAAAAAATTCACATATAGATGGAAAAGATTAGGGGGCACATTGCTCAGCACCTTTCTGAATAGGCTCTAAAAGAGAAGTGGAGAGCAGAGATGAGAGAAGAGCTAGGCTAGGATACTGCAGAGGCCCTGAGTCATTACATCTGGGGGAACATAGGCTTTGTCTACCTACACTTAAAAGCTTAAAGTGCATCCGCCTCCAGGAGGGGAGGAGCTGTAGCCTCTTTCTCATTGGCATTTTACAACACTGTAACGTGCTGCGCTCAAGAGGGTGTTTTTTCACACCCCTGATCTAGAAAGTTACAGTGCTGTAAAGTGTAGCCTTGGCCACAGATTAAACCAGAGAACAGATATACTCTCATAGGATGATTGGGAGTCTTGGGCAATATAAAGCCATGGAACAGAGATTTTGATCAAATGTCAATTCAGAACTGATTTCTGTAAAGCAGCAAAGCCTAAAGAAGAGTTTCCAGATTTCCAGCATTAGAAAAGGAAAACAATTAATGAGAGCTAGAAGGGAAGTAGACTGATTGGGCAAAAATGAGAGCATGTTAAATTACATTTCAACCTGAAAAGATGATATAGTAAAATTAAAATAAGAAAGAGGGATAACATCAGAGGTAAAGCGTACTCTCTTCGGAACTGCATGAAGATGTGGGCATGGACATCTGTAGTCATGTGAAATTAATATGAATAGCTCCTTTAACTGTTTGGAAATAGAGTATGTGCAAATAGGGGCTGATTTGGATCATAAAGAAAAAAAAAAGGAGGCAAGATTCCATCCACATCTCCTCAGATAAGAGCCAGGAAGGAAAACATCATCCATTGTTGAAAGTGGGGATTTTTGCCTTTATTCCCAATTCATTTGGGACTGAATATACCCACGGGCTATGTCTACATTAGCATGATTTTGCACAAATGCAGCTGCTTTTGCGCAAAAACATGCTGCCTGTCTACACTGGCGGGGAGTTCTTGCGCAATAACACTGATGTTCTAATGTGTGAAATCTGCTTCTTGCACAAGAACTATGATGCTCCCACTCAGGAATAAGCCTTCTTGCGCAACTGTTCTTGTACAAGAGGCCAGTGTAGACAGGCAACATGAATTTCTTGCGCAAGAAACCCCTATGGCTAAAATGGCCATCGGAGCTTTCTTGCGCAAGAGAGCACCTACACTGGCACGGATGCTTTTGTGCAAAAGCACATCTCTTGTGTAAAAGCACATGCCAGTGTAGATGCTCTCTTGCGCAAATACTTTAACGCAAAAACTCATGCGTTAAAAATATTTGCGCAAAATCTTGCCAATGTAGACGTAGCCAAGGAGTTTGATACTGAGAAAATCACTGTGATTCTTTAAGCCTGAGTTAGTCACCTAAGCTCCTATACAAAGGGGAAAGATAGGTGCCTTAGGTTACGATTTGCAAAAGATAAAATGCTAGGCAGTGAGGTGGACAGCAAACTAGCCAATGGAAGATGCTCATCAGAGGTTAGTGGGCTAAGCCGAACTCCTATCATGGAGATGGTCGCCTTCTTGCTGTACCTATTCCTGGTAGAGATCCACACTGGGGAATCTACTTTGGTGTTAAATACCTATTCCACTTTTGCAAGATACATGTTGAGGGGCAGGCAGAGAGGAACATACCTCAACCTCTAGCCCATTTGTCAGGGAATTTATCTGGGAAACCCTGATTCATGTCCCTTCTCCACCTGAGGGAGAGAAGAGATGTAAATTAGTATCTGTGTCCTCTCAGGTGAGTGGTTTGACCATTGGATTATGGGATATTCAGAAGTGCTTCCTCAATCTCTTGCTGAAGTTATTGCATTTTGGTAGATAATTAGAGAATCATTGGATCCAAGGACCTGGATTCTGGGTCTCTGACCTCCCAGGTCAGTGCTCTAACCATTCTCCATCTTGTGCTCACTAGCTCTGGTTCACGGACATGTAAAGTGAGAAAGTATGGGCCAGCACAAGCATAAGATTAACTACAGTTGTACCTCCAAAACCAGCACTCTCTGGTCCAGCAACATCCCTTGTCCAGCAAGACTAGAGATGCTCCTAGACCAGAGAGCCCAGGAGCCTAAGGGAAGGAGGGACAGCCAGGCCAGGGCAACAGGGCTTGCATCCTGGCTGGGGGCAGTGTGGGACCAGGGCCGGACACCTGCGGCAGCCTCCAGGAACCCTCAGCAGTGCAGGGCCAGGATGGAGTTCCCAGGCAGCATGGGTCAACATGGAGCCTTTGTTTCTTGGTGCCCCGTAGGACGCAAGGCCAGAGCAACATGACAGCTCCTGGGAGCATGGGGCTGGAGTTGAGCCCTTCAGTAGCAGCAGCACATTAGAGCATGGGGCCAGGCTGGAGCACCACAGTATCCCAGTAAAGCACAGGGCCAGAGCCCCACAGCAGCTCTCTAGCACACCGGGCCAGGGAAAAAGTCCCGCAGTAGCCCTCTGGAGCACAGCGCCAGGACCAGAGCCCCACGGCTGCCCCCAGATGAGTGGGGCTGGATTCCCAAGGCAGCAGCCAGAGCCTGTGCTACCCAGAGAACCAGCAGCATCTGGGCAAGTAGTCTTGCCAGGCTGGGGAGGGAGGGAAGAGAAGCGAGACAGAGTGCTTGCTGAGGCAGCCTGCCAGTGGCAGGCGATGGGCCTTGGGGCTGGTGGCAAAAGACCATCCCTGGTCCTGCAAATTCTGTCATTCAGGACCTGTCAGGTCCTGACAGTGCTGGATCCAGGAGGTCCAACTTTTATGAGATCTGGTAATTAAAGCACTCCCCAGAGAGAGGAAAAACTCAGGATCCTGCTCCACTGCCTCTATTAATTCAGCATCCAGCAGCAACAACTGAAAATACTTGAAGGAGCCCCACACCAGAATATTATCAGAATTGAATGAACAGAGACATCAGCAGGCTCACACACTACCTTCCACATCCTAAAGACTTAACCAACTAAACAGAGAATGGAGGTGCTAATTGTTCTTATAAGCCTCTTGTAATTTGAACAATCTGCTCACTGTCTTTCTTCTCCTTTTTTTCCCTCCTTCCCCCTCTTCCTTATTTATTCTTTGATCTGGACATTTATTACTCCAGTCATCTGAAGAAATGGGTTGTGCCCATGAAAGCTCATGATACCATCTTCATGTTTTATTAGTCTTTAAGGTGCTACTAGACTAGTTGTTGTTTTACCAGAATATTAGTTCAGGCACCACTGAGTTCATCATGTTTTGTGCTTTACACTGGATATTTCTGCTTCATGCCTGTAGGTCTCCCGAGAATTGCATGTCCTCATCTTAAATCTCATGAGTTATTTTATAGTGAAGATAAAATAAACAAATTGGTAACCACTGCAGGCTTCTCCCCCATGACCTTAAACTAACATCAAATATATATCAACAGCATGTGCAGGGTTAATGTTCTTCTCCTCAAGGAATACATCAAGAAAGACATAGCTACATAACTGAGCTACTTAGAGGACATACCCTACAGCAATGCCTAGAGCAGCTTTTTCTTAAGGGAAGTGGGTCCTTGCATTTATCAGAATTCATAGATCAAAAGAATGCAAATAGAAGCGGAACGTGAGGGAATACACTTTTCTTCAAAAGACTGTGTAAGGTGCATTGATGGAAAGTAAATCAAACAGGATGTTCTGCAATACTTACAAATGTCCTCTTTGCATAATCAGAGATTAGAAAAGCACAGCAACTCTTTCTACTTTGGTGTAAAGTACTTTAAGTTTACAATGATTTTAGCAAAATAAACAGAACTCTTACTCTGCCATTTTGTGACAGAGAAAAAAGATGGTTTTTTGTCCTCCTTTCACTTTGTCACAAAAAGAAAAAAAAACTTCTGAGAGTTCCCACTATAAAACTTTTCCCAAAGTTGTTCTTATCCTGACATCCACCTGTTACACTTAACTTGCTGCTTCAGTTACATTTTCAGTTCACAAGGATATGGGCTATTGGTAAGAGACCTGTGGGCTACGTCTAGACTGGCATGATTTTCCGGAAATGCTTTTAACGGAAAAGTTTTCAGTTAAAAGCATTTTCGGAAAAGAGCGTCTACATTGGCAGGATGCTTTTCTGCAAAAGCACTTTTTGGGGAAAAGCATCCGTGCCAATCTAGACGCGCTTTTCCACAAAAAAGCCCTGATCGCCATTTTCGTGATCGGGGCTTTTTTGCGGAAAACAAATCTCTGCTGTCTACACTGGCCCTTTTGCGCAAAAGTTTTTTGGAAAAAGACTTTTGCCCGAATGGGAGCAGCATAATATTTCTGGAAAAGCACTGACAATCTTACATGAGATCGTCAGTGCTTTTGCAGAAATTCAAGCGGCCAGTGTAGACAGTGGCAAGTTTTTCCACAAAAGCAGATGATTTTGCGGAAAAACTTGCCAGTCTAGACACAGCCGTGCTGTGCTGTTCTTTTGCCTGAATGGCATGTTATACATATGAACACCTTCTAGAATTAAGCATACAAGGTGATTTATGTTGCCAAATGTTCCTCATTATTTTATCTCTTTTTGAATTACTTTTGCAGTACAGTTCTAATAATTAAATAACTTACAGTATCTTGAGTTTTGCCAGCATTTTATAATATCCAGGCATAAAAATATTAGCCAACAGTTTGAGTAGATGCTCAATATTTGAAGTCTGTTGTGGTTTTTATATTCCTTACATTCTAGCCTCATCTCAGCCAATACCCAGATATTCCTTTATACAAAAAGAATGTATATTATTGAAAACAAAATTAACTTAAGCTAGGGAAAAAGGAATAGAAGTAATAAAATAAGAAATAAAATACTTATTTAAAAATGAGCATAGTAGGATGGAGTCAACAGCAGGAGCTAGGAGGACGTAGGACCACCTTACTCCAACAGGTCCCCAGCCCCGGGTTCTAACTGTGGTTGGGATCCTGTCAAAACATGCTGACAGTGATTTCAGAAACACTGTTAGGACTAATGTCTGGTTTCCCTGAGCTACTGCCAACCCTACTTGTTTTTACGCCTTTTTTTGCTCATGGGCCCTTAACCTCCTCAGGGTACTTGACAGCCAGAGACCCAGCATCTTCTCAGCATTTTCCTCAATAGGAAGGGGCTAGGGCAGCTCAGTCCTTGGTTCACCAATAACAAGGAAGAGGCATCTGACTCCTTCCCTGGCTCTTCCTCAGTGTAGCTGGAGACCTCAACTCTTATACTTCTTGCTCTGCTTCTCCACCTCCCACACAAGGGGTGCCAACCATCAGGGGCTAGGGAGTGGTTCCTCTCTACTGGTGTCAGAGGAAGGCCACTGCACCTCCCTAAAATATAAGAGACAACTAAGCAACAACCACAACCAAAGGGTATTGTGATTTTTCTTCTAAATGTGAAAACCAAAAAGCCCTTCTCTTGTATGCTATTATTTTATTGTAAAAGGGATACCTCTTAGAATATATTGGGCAAACTAATAGAATTTGGCAGTCACTATAGATTCTGAACATCTTGATGGTGCCTGATGGCAATGTTCAGACACTCTGTGCAGGGAATCAGCCAGTAAAATCAGCCTCTTGACAGTCAGCAGTGCAAAGCAGTCGAAGATCACATCCTCTCAGCTGTTATTGCTATTGCTGAGTGAGGAGGTGGGGATAGTTTGATGTGAATCACATATCAGACATATAGTGAAGTAGTGTAGCTTAGCACTGCCTTTCACATAATAAAAAGATACAACCTCTTTAGCACTGTGAGCAGCGAAGAAGGGGAGAGAGAGATTGATTTTAGGGCAGATGTTCCCATGAAAGGTTAATAAATCAGGAGTGAAAGTTTTCATTCATTATGCAACCCTTGCAGCTGTAACAGATACACTTAACTCAGCTTCACAACCCATTACTGCCAGCGTCTCTCTGAAAAAGAGAAGAATGGAATAATAAAAGGAAGTTCTGACATTAAAATGCTACAAATAATTTAAAAGTTAGCTACTTATTTCAGGACTGGTGTTCCTACTGTCCTACCTTTTTGTTTTATTCACCTAACAGAACCTCAAGAACTGTTAATATTTTCCCAACTGGCGAGCCTAGATAAATACCATCTCCTTACTTGTTCCAGTATGGAGGGTCTACAACTACACCTTACTTTCAAAATATTCCCCTCTGTGACTCACATGTCCTCCTAGCTAGATCTGGCAGCAAGCTGAAAAGAACCACTTCCCACAAATCTCAGAAAGTCCGCATAATATAGATTTACAGTGTTGGACTGCAGAAGATGTGCAATATTTAGGGCTGTATTTCCTTAGGGGAAATAATCTATGGATTTAACAGCACCCTGAAGAGATACGTTAGATTTTTAAGGCCACATTTTTAAAACTGGTCTAAATATAATCTAATTTGTTCCAATAAATTGTATTTATGCATCCACACTGGTTGCAAAGTAAGCATTTGTGTAAGAATAATGAAGCATTGTGACATTTGTTAGTTCTCATTGTTTAATTTACTGCTGTGTGTACTACTGAATATTGCATCTGTATAATATTTTTTGGGGGGGAGCCTTTATTTAAGCCCCAAGGAGCCACAAGTTTAAAACAGAAAATAGGTTAAGATGGGTGAGTTTTAAAATTGCATGTTGAAAGCTTTTAGAAACTTCATAATATATAGCTATACACAATTGAGGAATATAAAGGTTTCAGAAGAAAAGACAATTTATTCCTGTACAGAAACATAAGATGAAATCTTGCCATCAGTTAAGTCAATGCAAAAAAAACCCCAAATAAACAAATATAAAAACAACATAAAAACAAATTCTTGAATTCAAATTCTAGAATTTCATCCATAGTATTTGCTGCTTTTAAAATTTTTTTAGGCTGAAGCAACATAACAGACCACAAGATGGAGCCAGAGACCCTTGATACAGGCTGTTTGTTAATTAGTCTGTTTTTCCTGAGAACTAATTTTCAAAGAGGCATGTGAGAATAAACTACAAACCCAGCCTCTTAAGCAAATGGCTAAAGTGATTAGAAGTAGAACTTAGGTATTACTGACTATGATTTAATTATAAGGGAATTCATACAGTTTCATCAAAGAAAAATTAAATGCACTTTTAGTTCTTTTTTTAAAAAAAAAAGCACATCCTCGAATAACATTTTTGTTCTCTAAAGTCCATAGACATTCAATCAAAAGGTAAATTCTCGGTATTCAGTGGTGTCTCTTTAAAAGACGAGCATTGCTATCACTATGGTTTCCACCACTGTGCTCCATAGATGCTCCTCTAGTCTCCTACTGCTTTCTAACTTTAGCTCTCTCCTGCATATGCAATAAACCTGAAATATATTCTAATTGCTCAGACTTAGGTTCCTTGTTGCCATGAAAATTGTTTACAGGACCAAGAACAAAGGTAAGGAAAGGAAAGCTCCTTTCCTTCCGATATGAAATGATGACTCTTTAATCCCCTGATTTGGGGTTGATGGGGATTAGTGCAGCAGCATGGGAAAACATACTTTGTTGTTTGCAACACATGGATTCAACAGTATAGAACAAATTAATCTGTCCCCCATACTGCTGTGGAATCTTAAAAAACAACTTTTTATCACTTTACATTCCAAGGATGAAATGACTGAAAACATTTCAAGGTGGTTATCCAATTCGTCTAAAATTTAGTTGTAGCATTATGAGAAGTATATTATTTATGCAAAGGACTTTAGAAATTCATATCCTGATCCAATTTTATCAATGGAAATTTGGCCACCGACTTCAATAGAAGCACGATTGGACCATAAGTAAAGATGCTGGAAATTACAGTGATGACATATTTTGTGCCATACTGTTTGTTAGTTTTGTAACAAGTGCTGGAATGGTACTGTGAGAGATTCTTCTACTCAGAATAACAATCTTAGCTACTTAGTTGCAATACTAATCATGATTAATATTATTAGGAAGAAAAACTCATTAATTAATATGAATGGTCTATCTTTAAAAAAAGAAATTGTGTTTTTTAAAAGTTATTTGTGTGTTTGATTATACAGAGATACTCAGACTTTTGTGGACACATTGAAAAACAGACTTATATGCTTAAAGAAAGAAAATGTATGGCTACATTACAACGGTATTTCAAAATAAGCTATTTCGGAATAATAACTCATAAAATAACTATTTAGAAATAGTATGTCCACACTACCGGGAAGCTTCAAAATTAGTCTGAGGCAGGTTCCTCTAATGTGGACACACTACCTCAATTTAGAGCTTCAAGAAGCACTTTGAATGGCCCTGGGGAGAAGCTATTTCAAAACAGCAGCAGTGGAGAGTCCACACTCACCCTATTTAAAAACTAACCAATTAGCCCATCAGAAGACGGGATTTTCAGGTCTCTTCCCCACCTTGGTCTTCTCTCCTGAGCCTCCAGTCTCTTGCGCCATCTCTCTCTCTCTCTTTCTCTCTCCTCCGACTGCCTCCCCCTCTCTGTCTCAGCTCTCTCCCACCTTTTGCCTTTCTCTCTGTCTCTTTCTTTCTCCTCTCCCCCTCCTGCCTCTCACTCTACCTTTTTCTTCTCCTCCTCTTTCTGCCTCTCCCTCCCCTCCATTTCTCCCCACCCCCCTACACCTTCCTCTTCCGCCGTGGCACTCAGCTGAGTGCTGCCTGGTCAGCCAGGCCGCTGTAAGGGAGGGGGGCAGGGCAGTGATGTACACAGCCAGGAGGCGTGGCCATGTACGTCACCGCCCCTCCTTCCCCTCCTGCTGCGGGAGAGCCCAAATGGCCCCTTGCACTGCTGGCTCCCCCACAGCAGTCCAGCTGAGGGGCACAGCACTCAGCTGAGTGCCACAGCGGGAGAGGAAAGGGGGGCGGGGATGTACACGTCCCTGCCCCCCGGCCGTGTATATCACCGCTCTGCCCCCTTCCCCTCCCTCTGTGGTGACTCAGCTGAGTGTTGCATGCTCAGCTGGGCTGCCACAGGAGAGGAGAGGTGGGTAGGATTGTCAGGTGTCCAGCATTGTACCGGCATTTGCGCACTCTATGTGCAATGTCCAGTATTTTCTGATTTTTCTGGCTGCGCACTGGACAGAAGCCTGGCGTGGGTGGAGGGAGGGGCTGGGAGTCCCAGCTGGGATGCAGGGCTGCGATTGCCGCCAGGAGCCCTCAGTCAGTTGAGTATGAGGAGGAGGGGAAGCCTCCTCCTCGCTCGTGCATCATCAGGACCATACACGGGATAGGCAGCAAGTGCCCAGGTCAGTCCCGCTCCCCGCCAACCAATTTACTCACCCCCACCCATCCCAGCTGGCCGGTTCTCCCCCACTTCCCTTCCTGATCTTCCCCGGCCAGCCCCCCTGCACCCCCCCAGCCCTGCTTCCCATTGGCCCCCCCATCTGCCCCGGCCAGCCCCATTGCATCCCTCTCCCCAGCCAGTACCTCTCCCTTCCTGGCCGGTCTCCCTTTCCCCCCAATGCAGCGGGCTGCCACAGGGGAGGAGAAGGGGGTGGGGCACTGACGTACACGGCCAGGGGGCGTGGCCGTGTACGTCAGTGTTACAGACTCACAGACACTGGGCTACTATATATATGATAGCTTATCAAAACAGATTTTATTCCTCATGAAATGAGGGTTTATTATTCCAGAATAAGAAGCCAGTTATTTTGAAATAATTTTGAAATAACAGGCTTGCTGTGCTGATGCTCACCTTGTTATTTCAAAATTATGTGAGTTATTTTGAAATAACGCTATAGTGTAGAAGTGCCCAAAGTGGAACAGACAGACAGCATGCCCAGGGCAATTAATATCAGGGAACAGAATAGAGAATTCTTCCTTTCTATCACTGTCATTATATACTTTCTCAGTGATGAATGAGTTTGTCTATCTTATCTCTGAGCTGCTTAGGAAAATCATGTATAAGTGACAAACATCTTAGAACCAATTACAAACATTTTTTGCTGCTTGCTGTTCCATTTTGCTGTTCCAAAAATATTTCTATTTCCCTATCATCATCTCTAGTCTTAAAAAAAGTTTTCTGTTAGCTAGAATATTGCTATATGCAAATAAAAATGATAGCTCAATATAGAAATGTAAAAGCAACAATGTAAATGAAGGAAGGAATTGGAAATTTGCATGTCACCCACTGTTCTTTTTTTTAATGTATCTGTGTAAAACTGAACTCCTTGACTGATACAGCTTAAGAACTGGGCAATAGTTCTAAGCATAAAAATGAGAACACGCTGAAATATAACCAGCTTAAATAACCTGAACTGGAACACTCAGATTCCAAGCCTGAAAAATGTAAAATGTGTTCAGGACTGGTTTTTGTTAAGGGGAGTAACAACATGAAAGCAGAATATTTTGACATGCATACATAAAAATGCTGCAACAAATAGTGGGAGAGAAAATAAATGTCTTATCAGCCACATTCAAAGTCAGACTGCTGAGGTATTTTGGAAGGAAGCAAACAGTCAAGTACTGCCAAATACAGTAGATTAAAGCAAGTGAAGTGTTATAACCCATTTACATATATATGTAACATCCTACCTGCTCTACAACTTTTATCTTGTTGTAACAGGGTAAACGGACACCTTGGCTATGTCTACACTCGTGCTTCTTGTGCAAGAAATATGCAAATGAGGCTAAGCGTGGAATATCGCCGAGCCTCATTTGCATACCTAATAAGCCACCATTTTTGCAGAAGAGGCTCTTGTGCCAGAAGGACCTGTCTACACTGACCCTTCTTGCACAACAAAAACCCTCTTGCACAATGACATTATTCGTGAAAATAATCAGCATAGCAGCACTGCCTCATTTGCATATTTCTTGCACAAGAAGCCACGAGTGTAGACATAGCCTTTGATGGTCTAATAGGTTTAATGTTGATGGTGGCTTAAAATCTGTCATAATGAAAGAGAGAGAGAGATCTTTCGGAAAAAACAAAAACAAAACCCAGCTTGAAGTAACAAGAAGCAGCAGCAGACAATTGTCACTGAGGTACAGTCTGAGAAAGAGCTTTGAGTAGGCTTACAACAGTGGTCCCCAACCTTTCTACACCCAAGATCCCTTTTTAAATCTCTAAACAAGTGAAGATCTACCACCCCATCCTTCCCCCAAGACCCCACCCCTTCCTTGAAGCCCCACCCTCTCTATTCTCCTCCTCTCCATCACTTGCTATCCTCAGCCCTTATACACTCTACACTGCCATTTTTTTCCCAATTCTTCTGTAGGAACAGGTTTTTCCAACATTTGGCCTGTCGAGACTGGAACAATTGTCAGAAAACCCCTTCTTTTGGAAGCCCCCTTATTCCTCAAGTTTGCTCTTCCACTAAAAAAACAGAAGAACAAATGCATTCCTGGATACAGAAGAGCTTTTCTGGGATATCTCTGGAATACTGAAAAAATTCCTGCAGTCTAACCGCACCCTCACTGGGTTGAGACAGGATGTGTGGTCTCATAAGAACATAAGAACATGAGAACGGCCGTATTTGGTGAGACCAAAGGTCCTTCTAGCCCAGTATCCTGTCTACCGACAGTGGCCAGCACCAGGTGCCCCAGAGAGGGCGGACCGAAGACAATGATCGAGCGATTTATCTCCTGCCATCTCTCTCTAGCCTCTGAAAAACAGAGGCCAAGGATACCATTTTATCCCCTGGCTAATAGCCTTTTATGGACCTAACCGCCATGAAATTATCTAGCTTCTCTTTAATCTCTATTATAGTCCTAGCCTTCACAGCCTCCTCTGGCAAGGAGTTCCACAGGTTGACTACACGCTGTGTGAAGAACAACTTTCTTTTATTCGTTTTAAACCTGCTACCTATTAATTTCATTTATGTCCTCTAGTACTTCTATTTAGAGAACTAATAAATAACTTTTCTTTATCGGCCCTCTCCACATCACTCATGATTTTATATACCTTTATCATATCCCCCCTCAGTCTCCTCTTTTCTAAACTGAAAAGTCCAAGTCGCTTTAACCTCTCCTCATATGGGACCCGTTCCAAACCCCTAATCATTTTAGTTGCCCTTTTCTGAACCCTTTCCAAGGCCAAAATATCTTTTTTGAGGTGAGAAGACCACATCTCTACACAATATTCAAGATGTGGGCGTACCATAGTTTTATACAGGGGCAGTAAGATATTCTGTGTCTTATTTTCTATCCCTTTCCTAATAATTCCTAGCAACCTATTTGCCTTTTTGACCGCCGCTGCATACTGCGTGGAAGTTTTCAGAGAACTGTCTACAATAACTCCAAGATCCCTTTCCCGATTTGTCGTAGCCAAATTAGCCCCCATCATACTGTACATATAGTTGGGGTTATTTTTCCCAATGTGCATTACTTTACACTTATCCACATTAAATTTCATTTGCCATTTTGCTGCCCAATCACTGAGTTTGGTGAGATCTTCTTGGAGTCCCTCACAGTCTGCTTCTGTCTTGACTATCCTAAACAGTTTGGAATCATCTGCAAACTTTACTACCTCATTGCTTACCCCTTTCTCCAGATCATTCATGAATAAGTTGAAAAGGATTGGTCCCAGGACTGACCCTTGGGGTACACCACTAGTTACCCCTCTCCAATCTGAAAATTTATCTTTTATTCCTACCCTTTATTTCCTGTCTTTTAACCAGTTCGCAATCCAAGAAAGGACATTCGCTCTCATCCCATGGCCATGTACTTTACACAAGAGCCTTTGGTGAGGGACCTTGTCAAAGGCTTTCTGAAAATCCAAGTATACTATATCTACTGGATCCCCCTTATCCGCATGCTTGTTAACCCCTTCAAAGAACTCTAATAGATTAGTAAAACAGGATTTCCCTTTACAGAAACCATGTTGACTTTTGCCCAACAAATTATGTTCTTCTACATGCTTCACAATTTTATTCTTTACTATTGTTTCGACTAATTTGCCCGGTACTGAAGTTAGATTTACCGGTCTGTAATTGCCAGGATCGCCTCTAGAGCCCTTTTTAAATATTGGTGTCACGTTGGCTACCTTCCAGTCATTAAGTACGGAAGCCCATTTAAAGGATAGGTTACAAACCACAGATAATAGTATAGCAATTTCCCATTTGAGTTCTTTTAGAACCCTTGGATGAATGCCATCCAGTCCCAGAGATTTGTTAACATTAAGTTTTTCTATTTGTTCCAAAACCTCCTCTAATGACACTTCAATCCTGGATAGTTCCTCAGATTCAACACTCACAAAGGACGGTGCAGATTCGAGAATCTCCCCAACATCCTCAGCCGTGAAGACTGAAGCAAAGAAATCATTTTGTTTCTCTGCAATGCCTTTATCGTCCTTGATTGCTCCTTTTATAGCTCGATCATCTAGGGGACCCACAGGTTTTTTAGCAGGCTTCCTGCTTCTAATGTACTTAAAAAACATTTTGTTATTTCTTTTTGAGTTTTTGGCTAGCTGTTCCTCAAAATCTTTTTTTGCTTTTCTTATTACATTTTTACACTTGATTTGACAGTGTTTATGTTCCTTTCTATTTATCTCACTAGGATTGGACTTCCAATTCTTAAAAGATACCTTTTTGTCCCTCACTGTTTCTTTTACATGGCGGTTAAGCCACGGTGACACTGCTTTAGGTCTCTTGCTATGTTTTTTAATTTGGGGTATACATTTAAGTGGGCCTCTATTATGGTGTCTTTAAAAAGTTTCCATGCAGCTTTCAGGGATTTGGCTCTAGTCACTGTGCCTTTTAATTTCTGTTCAACTAACCTCCTCATGTTTGCGTAATTCCCCTTTTTGAAATTAAATGCCAGGGTGCTGGACTGCTGAGGTGTTCTTCCCACCACAGGAATGTTGAATGTTATTATATTATAGTCACTATTCCCAAGTGGTCCTGTAACGGTTATTTCCTGGACCTGCTCCTGCACTCCACTCAGGACTAAATCGAGAATTGCCTTTCCCCTTGTGGGTTCCTGCACCAGCTGCTCCAAGAAGCAGTCATTTAAGCCATTGAGAAATTTTATCTCCGCTTCTCTTCCTGAGGTGACATGTATCCAGTCAATATGGGAGTAATTAAAATCCCCCATTATTATAGAGTTCTCTATTTTGGTAGCCTCTCTAATCTCCCTCAGCATTTCAATGTCAGTATCGTTGTCCTGGTCAGGTGGTCAGTAATATATCCCTACTGCTAATTTCTTATTATTGGAGCATGGAATTACTATCCATAGCGATTCTATGGAACGTATTGATTCATTTAATATTTTTATTTGATTCTACATTATCTTTCACATACAGTGCCACTCCGCCACCCACCCGGCCTGCTCTATCCTTTCTATATATTTTATATCCCGGTATGATTGTGTCCCACAGATTTTCCTCATTCCACCAGGTTTCAGTGATGCCTATTATGTCAATCTCCTCATTTAATACGAGGTACTCCAGTTCACCCATCTTATTAGTCAGACTCCTAGCATTTGTGTACAAACACTTTAAAAATTTGCCACTGCTTATTTGTCTGCCCTTCCCTGATGCACTGGATTCCTTAAAATGCGGTTGTTTGTCTGCTCTGGCCCATGGTTTGTCCTCTCCCCTCCTCTCTTTCTGACTACAGCTTAGAGAATCTCTATCAATGGATTCTCCTCTAAGAGAAGTCTCCCTCCGATTTACGTGCATCTCCGCACCAATCGGCTTTCCCCCATCTCTTAGTTTAAAAACTGCTCTACGGCCTTTTTAATGTTTAGTGCCAGCAGTCTGGTTCCACCCTGGTTTAGGTGGAGCCCATCCTTCCTGTATAGGCTCCCCATCTCCCAGAAGTGTCCCCAGTTCCTAATAAATCTAAACCCCTCTTCCCTACACCATCGTCTCATCCACGCATTGAGACTCTGAAGCTCTGCCTGCCTACCTGGCCCTGCATGTGGAACTGGAAGCATTTCCGAGAATGCCACCATAGAGGTCCTGGATTTCAGTCTCTTTCCTAGAAGCCTAAATTTAGCCTCCAGGACATCTCTCCTACCTTTCCCTACGTCATTGGTACCTACATGTACCACGACCACCAGCTCCTCCCCAGCACTACACATAAGTCTATCTAGATGCCTCGAGAGATCCGCAACCTTCGCACCAGGCAGGCAAGTGACCATACGGTTCTCCCGGTCATCACAAACCCAACTATCTATGTTTCTAATGATCGAATCACCCACTACTAACACCTTCCTAACTGGCACTCCCTTCCCCTCAGAGGTATCCTCAGTGCAAGAGGATACCGCAACATCCTCTGGGAGGAGGGTCCCAACTACGGGATTATTTCTCTCTGCTCCCATTGAATACTCTGTTCCCTTGACACTTTCATCCTCCTTAAGAGCACTGGGGCTCTCAGACTGGAGGTGGGACAGTACTACAGTGTCCTGGAAAGTCTCATCAACATAGCTCTCTGCCTCCCTTAGCTCCTCCAGTTCAGCCACCCTGGTCTCCAAAGCTCGAACTCGGTCTCAGAGGGTCAGGAGCTCCTTGCAATGAGTGCACACATACGCCACCCACCCACAGGGCAGGTAATCATACATATTACACTCGACGCAATAAACAGGATAGCCCCCACTGTACTGCTGGGCTTCTGTCTCCATTTTTCTAATGAATAAGTTTAAGTGTAAACTGGGATTCTCTTTAATCCTCCAGCTAACAGGAGAGTTTGGACAGGGAGTTCTCCAGGTAAAAGAGGAGTAAAAATGAGACCCTTGTGGTAAGTGGCTGTCTGAAGTGTGTGTTTGTGTGTGGGGGAGTTATTTGCTGTGTGCTGAGCTTGTGTTTGTCTGTTTGGTTTGTTTGTTTGATTGTTTGTTTGTTTGTTTGTTTGTTTGAAGGAGCTTCTAAAAGGTTTGAAACCTAGAAGCCTCTGTTAATTGGCTGAGCCTCAGTCAGGGGGAGGGGCTACCAGAGCTATATAAGCCGGTGACTCAGCGACCAGGGAGCTTGCAAACAGGAACAGCTAACAGGAGAGTTTGGAGAGGGAGTTTAGAGGGATTTGGGTGTGGGAAGGGGTGAGAGGTGCAAGATCTAGGAGGAAATTTGGATGCAGGAGGAGGTGGAGAAGGGGACCCTGTATGGGGGTGGGAACTCCAGTCTGGGGAATGTTGGGGTCAAATGAAGAGTTGGAGTACTAAGCAAGCCACTGGATTGTGGATGTGAGAGTGCAGGAATTTGGGTTGGGGTATGTGAGGGGCTCAAGAAAGGGGGGTCCATCTGATAGGCTCAGATCTAGAGTCTGGGGGGTGCAGGAGCATTATAATTCTGCAGCCGGATGGGGGCTTGGCCCCAATTGGGGGTTTGCTGGCCAGGTTTCATTTCTAAATAAAAGACTATGTCAAACACAAAAAGTTTCTGATTTGTCTTTATTTATGAGAAGGGCAGGGAACCTGTTTTGAGTCAGGGGTCACTGGCTCACAGAAAAGTCAGTTGGGGCCACACAAGGGAGATGCAAAAAAAAAACCCTCCTCCAACCCCCCCCCCAAGCCTCACTAATGTGGCCCCAACTGTGCTGGTGGGGGCAGGGGACATGGTACTGGGGAAAGGTGCTAGTGGGTGCTGGGACAGGGTGGCTGTGGGGGCAGGGGACAGGATTCTGGGGTGAGGGCAGGGTGCTGGTGGGGGAGAGAGGAAAAGGGTGCAGGGAGGCAGGGAGTAGGGTTCTGCAGTAGGGGACAGGGTGTCAGTGGGAGCCCAGAGTCCCGTACAACCGCCACCTCTCAGGACTCCTTCTCCCCACCCCAGTGAAGCAGGGAAGCCTCAGCACATGCCTCCTCCTCTGGAGCCAACTCCTCCCTCCCACGTAGCAGGAAAGCACTGGCACACTCCTCCTCTGGGGCTGACTCCCCTCTCCTGCAGAGAAGGGTGCACTTGGGCTGAACACCATGGCGAGCTTGCTGGGCAGCTGCTCCTCTTTGCTCCAGCCCAGCTGGAGTGTGGCACAGCCTCCCCAGGCTGAGCGTGGTGCAGCTAGGCTGGAGCAAAGAGGAGCGGCTGCCTGGACAGTTGGCCATGGTGCTCAGCCACGGTGCACCATGCTCCACGTAGGCAGGAGCAGAGAGAAGGCCGCCCAATTAGCTGGAGCACGGCACGGCCTTCTCCGGTTGAACACCACAGCCAGCTGGCTCGGGTGTTTCAGCCGTCCCAACCCAGCAGCTCCCACCACGCCGCCGTACCTACTCACCTGTGTTGCTGCTCCATGAGTAGCTGCTCCGCAAATCAATTTAAAATTAATGCACAGGCATGCACTTCAGAGGGAGCAGAAAATTGACTCATAGAGCCCCTGCGATCTACCGGTAGATCTACCGGTTGGTGACCATGGGCTTACAGTAAGGTGAAAGTAAGCTGGAAATGTAAAACAAGGACTGACCCAATCTTTGGTCATCCCTTAGGTCCAAACAGCTGTGGTCACTGGCTAATTATTTCAATGGGAACATTCCATCTTTTAGTTGCTGCTCTAGTTGACATTGAACGTGGGAGATCCTTTCAAAATTTCACCAAAAACACCATCCACACATTATTTCTGAGCCCCATCCAGAACAGGATATACACAATGTTTTGTGAGAGATCCTAAACTCCCTGGCTGTGTCTAGACTGGCCAGTTTTTCTGGAAAATCAGCCACTTTTCTGGAAAAACTTGCCAGCTGTCTACACTGGCCGCTTGAATTTCCACAAAAGCACTGATGATCTCATGTAAGAAATACTATGCTGCTTCCATTTGGGCAAAAGCCAGTGTAAACAGCTCAGATTTGCTTTCCACAAAAAAGCCCAAATGGTGAAAATGGCGATCGGGGCTTTTTTTCGGAAAAGCGCGTCTAGATTGGCACGGACGCTTTTCCGCAAAAAGTGCTTTTGCAGAAAAGCGTCCGTGCCAATCTAGATGCTCTGTTCCGAAAATGCTTTTCACGGAAAACTTTTCCATTAAAAGCATTTCCGAAAATCATGCCAGTCTAGACGTAGCCCCTTTGTCTGTAGCCCAAGTTTACAGGACAAAAAGATTAAACTAAATAGGTGCAGCTTGACTCCTGCACTTTGGAAGGCAGGACATGAGTGCCAGAAGCTCCCTAGAAATGGGAGGAGGGTCTCCAGCCCAGCTGGAGTGGGGCACAGCCTCACTGCATGGTACCATGGTCCACTACCCTGCTGTCCTCTGAAGCCTCCCCAATCAGCCTCCTACCTCTAAGACTTTGTCCATGCTTTACTACTACTCTGCCCTGGTCCCCTTCATGGAGCCCCTCCCCACCTGTTCCTCTCTGACCCTCTCTCAAGGCTTCTGCGCCTTCTGTTTGTACATCTCTTCCCCCCTCCTACTGCTCATTTCAATTCACTCCCTCCCTAGAAGGCCCCATCACTCACAATTGTTTACCCCTTTCCCCAAGCTCTCACCATTTGGTGGAAGAGGTGGAGTGTGGGCAAAGCCATGGGGGAAGAGGGTGAGTTAGCAGTGGGGCCTCAGGGCAGAGCATGGATACAGTACAGCCCAGGTGCCCTTCCAGCAGCAAAGCTCCAAAGATGATGGGCTGGCCGGCCTGCCTCCAAAAGGAAGTGCACTGCACCCTGCTCAGGAAAGGTTAGCCTCCCTTGGCTTCTTATGCCTCTTGTCCATGTTGAAATAGTATATGGCTTGAATATGCGTGTCAGTGTTCAGGTGTTTATCCATAAAAGAAATCCCCTTATTTAGAGAAGTCACACCTACCAGTTCTTGCGAGCACTGAATCAAATTCTCCACTGTATGCTTCTTAGGGGAATATCAGTGAGGGAGATTTTATACCATGTGAGGGCACAGTCATTTCTCTCTTTTCCTTCCCAGAAAAAATATAACCACAGAGGTCGTGAACTATCTAGGGGTATGTCTACACTACCCCGCTAGTTCGAACTAGCGGGGTAATGTATGCATACCGAACTTGCTAATGAAGCCCGGGATTTGAATTTCCCAGGCTTCATTAGCATAAAGCCGGCACCGCCATTTTTAAAAGCCGGCTAGTGCGAACCCCGTGCCGCGCGGCTACACGCGGCACGGGCTAGATAGTTCGAACTAGCTAGCTATTCCGAACTATCTGTACGCCTCGTGGAACAAGGCGTACAGATAGTTCGGAATGGCTACGTAGTTCGAACTATCTAGCCCGTGCCGCGTGTAGCCGCGTGGCATGGGGTTCGCACTAGCCGGCTTTTAAAAATGGCGGCGCCGGCTTTATGCTAATGAAGCCCGGGAAATTCAAATCCCGGGCTTCATTAGCAAGTTCGGTATGCATACATTACCCCGCTAGTTCGAACTAGCGGGGTAGTGTAGACATACCCTCGGTTCTTATGTTGGCACCCATCACCAGAGGAAGCTGAGAAGTACACACAACTTGTAAGAATCAGGCCAGTTATTTAGATGCCTAATATGGACTTAGGAACCTAACTTTAGACCCCCATTTTTTAAAATCATGGCCCTGGTTTTTATGTTTCAATCACCTCTAGCCAGAACTATAGAGGGGAAAAAAACCCTCAATAACGTTAAAATTAGAATCTTCCAGCAAATTGAGACTGTAATAAGAAGTAAGAGTGCAAGGTGATACTATACACACTTTATAGTTTATTACACCAACAATGGTCTCATTTTGCTACTAAAAAGACCCATATCTGAATGCCGTGGTAGCTGAAAAACAATCTCTACTAGAAAAAGATTAATGCAGAGCAGTCTTACATGCAGACCTGATACCTCATATAATCTGACCATATATCTCATATAATCTGCTCCATCCAATGGGCACATCCAGCAGCAGCATAACATGGATGTGAGTTTTGGGTGGGCCATGGAAGTACCACGTATTTAGCCAGTGACTGGCCAAAATCCTTGCAACGCCAGAGAAGAATCCATCTCTCCAATCCTTAGGCAGGTCTCCTGGGAAGTCTGTTCACTTTGCACAAGGCCAAGACTAGATCATCAGGAAAATAAGTTTGTATTAGAATTTTATCTTTACTAAAGCAGGACGAAATCACAGGACAAATGCAACATCAAACTGTCTGAATATGTTGGCCAGACAGATTAGTCAGCCCTAAATAGCCCAGGGGAACCTGATTATACAATGCCAGATGGGAACTTGCAGACAATGCTCTGTAAAACTACATTATTAGGATACATCTACACAGCCGTGTTATTTCAGAAAAACTGACATTATTCCGAATTAACAAAGAGCGTGTCTGCACTACAAGCCTTTATTTTGAAATAATGTTGAGCTGTAGGACTTCTTACTATGACTCCAGTAACCCTCATTTCACGAGGAGTAAAGGTTGAAGGAAGAACACTGCAGACAGCGCTAAAATCCTAATTAAGCTATTTCGACTTCAGCTACACAATTGATGTAGCTGAAATTGCATAGCTTAATTCTAGTTTTGACCTGCTGTGCAGATGTACTGTTAAAGAGATGCTAAAATAGTGCACCCATTATTTTGAAAAATAGTTTGAAATAACGGGTGGCAGGTGTATATGCGGGGTAGCTATTTTGGGATACTGGAGGCATCCCGAAGTAGCCATGCAATGTAGACGTATCCTTGGGTGTAGCTTCCTTTTTGTGATAAAGATTACTTTTGGAAAGCCACAAATGGTTAATGCTAATATCTATTTTGAGGAAATATCAGTTCCATCTCTTTGATGTAAGAATTTCACATTCAGTTTGTGTAACTCTTGGTTTTTAAACACTCTCCCTTAAAAGCATTCATTGGAACTGCTTTTGCTGCATGTCCCCTGTAGGTATTTTGTTGCATAGTGCTTTGCTCGATCATCAGATGGCCTTTTTTGACAGTGAGTGGAAGAAAGTAGATGAGAGGAGGGTGGGAAGGAGGGAAGAAGACAAGACAGAGAAAGAAAAAATAAGGGAGATGGACTGCAATTTGTAGAAACCTAAAATTCTACCTGTCTTGCAGAACATTTCCTGTCATGCAAGGTGAATTACACTGAACAATATTAAGTTCCTCTTATAAAAGATATGTCCTTTCTGCAGGGAAGTTGGAATATGAAGGCACCAGAATTGTATATTTCAGAATGAACTCTGCTTTCACTGGCTAACATTCTCACATTTATGTCTTCCACATAATGAAAATGTAATATTTTCCCCTACTTCATCAGGGTCAAGAAAGTACAGCTTTGACATAATTCTTTTTATTAAATGAATTCTTACAGATGGAGCTCTATTATTGTATAAAATAATATAGTATAAAACACAGAGGAAGAGTTGGTCTCAGGGTTTTATATTCCCAACTGGATAAACAATATATTCATGCGCATGATCTTTCTGACATCCAATTGAAGCCAGTTTCAAATGGTTACAATTTTATTTTTAAAAGTTATCCAAGAGATAATGTTAATAGACAGCATATATAGTTACTTGCAGTATATATAGACGGTATATATAGAAGGTGGTTAAAATTTTCCAAAATGACTAATGATTTGGGGTGCCACAACTTTTGCGTGTCAAATAGAGGTATGTTAAGAGGGCCTGATTTTCAGAAGATGAGTACTCAATCCTTCTTGAGATAGAGCCCTTTAATCTGTGTCTTATTGGACATCCTAAAAATTGGGGCATCTAAAATAAATGCTGAATATCCTAACCTGTTGTACACAGATACAGATGTAGCTAGAGCAACCTCGCTTACCTGAATCTACATTATCCAATCCTAGGCTCTAAGGGTACATCTAGACTACAGGATTTTGTTGACAGAGGCTTTGCCGACAGATACTGTCGACAAAGCCTCTGTCAAAAAAGAGTGTCTAGACTACAGTCAGTTCTATTGACAAAGCTAACCACTTTTTTTGACAGAGTCTAGATGCTCTCTTTTGAAAAAGCACAGTGTGGATGCAATAGCGCCTTTTTTTCGATATAACTCTGTAGAAAAAAGGCGTTATTCCTCATAGAATGGAGTTTACTGCCATCAACAAAACTGCTGTGTTCTGTCGACTTACTGTCGAGAGAACTTGGTGGTAGTGTAGACGCAGGTATAGTTTTGTTGACAAGAGTCCACTTTTGTCGACAAAACCCTGTAGTCTAGACACACCCCAACTTGCAAATGGACATTCCTATATGTAACTTTATTTATGTAAGTAGCTCTTTTAAATTTGGAAGACTCTGGATGCCCTTTTTTTTTAATTCTGGTTTTTGGTTTTGATTTTTGTTTAATTGTTATTTTGTTTATCAGAAATGAGCTCATGTCCTTAATTTTGGGCCAATATATCAATAGGATCTTTTCTTTTCTGAAATCTGTTTATCTACGTTGATGGTATATGTCATCACATCCCATTTTATTTGGATACATGAAGGTATTTTCAAGCTAGTAAGCACTTGATTTCATTGTATTTTGGGGCAATGAGTTGTAAAAGCCATTTATGTAAACAGAAAGGCTAGTCTGTAATGCTAGTATTTCTTTTAATTAGCTTTAAACTTGTTCCTTTTCCATTTCACTGAACATATCTTCATTCTGGCATTTCAAGAGGGTACATAGGAGTCCCCTATCTTTTTTACTTATTTGGTGTCCCTTTTCCTCTCCAAACTGAAAAATATTAATATTTGCAGAGGTTCTTTATATAGAAGCCTTTCCATGTTTTAAACAATTCTGGCAACTCATCTTGGAACACAACTATTTTTGCCCCACACTTTTTGAGATGATACTAATGCAGTTATAATATTTTGGTCTGTTACTGCAGGCTCCCACAATAAAATCATACTCATTGTTCTTTTCAAAGTAGAAGCATTGTGGAAAGTTGGCAATCATGACACAGCCAATTCTAATGAACTTTCTTAAAGAACATACTGAAAATCCTTCACCCTTCATTAATAAACCAAAGCATAGCAAACCAAACCTAGAAGGTACACATTAGGTGGTATTAGTATGCAAAGTGATTCTTCTTTGCTCAGGCAAGGGCATATCAATCATTTTGTTTAGACAATTTAATAGTAATTAACTGGTAGGTAGCACAACATCAAAGAGGCCAGATTGTGAATCCTGTATCACCCTGATGAGCATTTACTCATGGAAGGTAGTTCCATTGTAGGCACCCAGATGAGTTACGTGATTAACTGCCCACCAGTGTGAGGAAGAAGGTCATAATCTGGTCCCCCACAAGAGTCCTCACAACATCCATTCAAAATTCTCATCTCCCCATGTAACATGGTCTGAACTGCAGAACACGATTTTAAGATTCCTTTTTTACAGCAGCTGCAGGGCCCAGGTGGGGGGAAATGTTGCCAAGTCAACAATAGATGTTACAGAATACCCTTCAATCAGGATGGAAAAGGATATTTGACGAGATGCTTGTGAGATTTATGAGTTCATCCCCCCAGCCACTGTCAGTTACTACCTTATCAGACTGCTCACAAATTATAACAAATTAAAAGCATTGCATACAAAGCTTTTCTCATGCAGTGGGCTGGGACATCAAGACTAAAGGAAAGACATATTCTCATCTTCGTTACACTGGTGTAAATCGGAAGTAACTCCTCTAACTGCAATGGGAGTTATGTTTACAGGAGTGAAACAATATCCAGTCTGATTATGCTCTCACCTCCTCAGGATGAAATTCCTGCATATTTTCCATCCATTCATTGCAACTTCAGCTTTCAGAGGTAATAGCTAGATCCTCCTTTAAAGCAATGGCACTGAAAATTATATATTGGGAAACTTTATTGCCTTTAGAAGATAAATAATATTATATGTAATTATTGTATAAAGGCATTGAGTGTAAGATAGACTAGCAAGTAACACCTACTTTTATTGCTTAAATGCATTTATAAAGCGGTTTTTGTGGAGGGAAAGCAAAATAATAATAGCTTTATTTTAAGAGACCCATCATATTTATTCAATACCCTACCAATACAAATTTATTCAAAGGAGCCTACAGAAACTGGAATTCAGTGAGAATTTTGTTCCCAGTTCCTACTGGCTTCTTTGGAAATAGCAGCCATTATACATGACACAATGAATATATGTATGCAGAATAATGAAAGATCAGACAAATGTAGAGAGTTTATGTTAATATATATATATATATATATATATAAAAATAAAATGGAGATTGCCTATCTCCTAGAACTGGAAGGGACCTTGCAAGGTCATTGAGTCCAGTCCCCTGCCTTCACAGCAGGCCCAAGTACCATCCCTGATGAATTTTTGCCCCAGATAGCCTCCGCAAGGATTCAACTGACAACCCTGGGTTTAGCAGGCCAATGCTCAAACCACTGAGCTATCCCTCCCCCCACATATTTAGCACCCACTGTATGAATCTTTGTTACTGCTAAGGAGTGGAGGAAGGGCTTACCCGTGCTGGAATTATGTTTTCCAACACTGGCAAAGGATCAGAAGATGAACACCTCCTGCAACTGTATCTGCCAGCCCTTTGGCTTTGTATTTGTGTCCCTTAGATATTGCTCTTTGCATTCCAGCCTGTCTTCTCATTCATGTCAATTTTTTTCTTCCCAATTGTTTTTCTTTGTTCTCTCTTTATGTGACTTCCCATCCCCACTCATGAGAAGGTGGCTACATAGAATCAGCTTTCATGTCATGTTGAAGCTGAGTGCCATAGAAGCAGTGATTTGAAGCCTGAGTTTGCAGGCCTGAACTGCAGCCCAGTATATGTGGGAAGGTCCAATGATTGGCTAAATTAGGACCTGATGATCTAACAGCAATAGAAGATGAGAGGCTTTTAAGGACCTCTCTTTACCCTCATTGAAAGGAATCCAATTACAGTTGGGGTGTGGTGATCCTAAGTCCTGCTGCTTTCAGTATTTCAAATGCTTTTCCCCTCTTCCCCAGGAACCATTTGAACTAGTTTGCCCCCTACCCTGCCATTACCAGGGTATCCATTACCAGAACATGAAACACTGTCCTACTGGAACATTCGATCGAGGAGAAACATTATTCCCCAGATCTCTTGAATACCCAGCATTGTAAAAGTAGCACACTAGGAATGAATTAAAATAAGACAGCTTTCGATAAGGATATCACATAAGCTGACTGACTAAAGAGTTTACAATGGATACCTGTTATTTTTATGGCATGTTTGTCACATTCTGGCATTCCCTTATCATCTATGCTTAACTATGGATGTTGCAAGAGGAAGCAGTCCCATATCCATGGACAGAAAAAATAATAATTTCCTTTTCTGATTTAAGATTTTGAAATAATAATTCTTGCTTTCCTTGGGGAATAAGCTTATTTTGAAATAGTTTTTTGGGGAATTATTATTTCAAAATAAGTTATTTCAAAATAATTTGAGCAGTGTGTAAAGTCTATAGTTATGATCATTTAAAGCAATGTAGAAACTCATCCCTGGAGAGGAGAGGGAGGCCCAGGAAGAATTCAGCCTCTCTGAACTCCCCAAGTTTGCCAAGAGGACACAAGCACTGATGCAGCCTTTTGGGGGGAACATCTTAGTCCTTCTGCTACACCTTCCCCATCTTCCTTGAGGTACCAAGGACCCATGCTGACTACTTTTAGAGCAATTTCTCCATTCATCTGAGTATAGTTCAACCTGGCAATTACACGGCCCATGCCAAATGGAGGGCAGAATGATCTTTAAATTCACTACTATCACTATGCACCTGTGAGAGCAATCTGACCTGTTATTAATAATGGCCAAATTCTGCTCTTGCTGACACTAATATCAGTCTGGAATTAGGCCACTGACTCCAGTTGGCTTTATCCAGATTTAGCAGTATAATTAACAGGAGAAGTTAGCCATAATTTAGTTACTGAAATCCCAGAGGTAGAGGTTTTGACCACTGGCAGTCTGGTGCCTGGGACAGACCTTGCAGGGAGCCTTCTCAGGATAAAAGATTGGGCCTGGAGACCATGGCCCATTACTGACTCCTTCTTCTCTCCTTCTTACCTAAAGAGAAAGGAATGCAGCTACTTTGGGGACAGGCTGCACCTGGTGTTGGAGAGACTGACCTGAGCTGACCTGAAGCTACTCTAAGATGACAGTATCTGGCTGGTATTGACAATTGCCAGAGAGGCAGTTGCAGTAGCAGTGACTGAAACCTAAGGATTCTGAAGCAAGGTGGGAACAGAGGATTCTCAAAGGTGCTGAAAGGGGAGAAGTCCCTCCCTTTTTCTGTCATGCTGGATGGTAGAGCTGGTAACAGGAGCAAAGGCAATTCCTCCAGCTGAATTCTGGCTATTAGTAGATAATTGACCAGTGGAGTTAATTTAAAAAGGCCAGCTCCATAAGATGCAGGACCCTGACACTTAACTTTCATATATTGGTAGGAAGGCACAGTATAAAGGGACCCCTCAACTACCTGGCATGAGTGTGTTTGGCAGAGGTGAGCAAAAAATTAAACACAGACACATACAGATAGTTGAGGAATCCCTTTACACTATGGATAACTTACTGTGAGGTTTCAAATGCTATTTCTTCCCTGTTCCCCCTGCCACCCAACCATCCTTATTATTAAAAATGCAACAAGGACTACACAACATTTGCTTCATTCTGTTAAGGTCTTTTTATTATATGTTTCTGCTGTAGCTTGGATTCTAAGGCTATGTCTACACTGTGGAGCTATTTCAGGATACTGGAAGTATCCCAAAATAGCTATTTTGCATCTTTAAAGCTACCTGTTATTTTGAAATAGATTTCAAAATAACGGGTACGCTATTCCAGCTTCCCTGTAACCCATGAGGGTTAAGGGACATTTTGGAATAGCGCTTTATTTCAAAATACCTCAAAATAAGCTATGCAATTTGCATAGCACAAATTGTGTAGCTTATTTCGAGGTAAGGGTGCAGTATAGATGCACCCTAATTTCACTGAATCCTCTGATATAGATTGGTGGATAACAACACAGATAACACACATGAGCTGAGAAGATGAGACTCTGAAGTTCTTAGTTCCAAGAATGTACAGTAATACATATTTTAAATTGACTAATATATATTTATACTAAATATTTTATCATAATTTTTGGTAATAAACTTGCGATTTTCATTCATTAGATAAAATGTGCTCATTAATACATTAGCAAATTACTACCTGTTCCTATTGTAAAGCAAAAGGCACAAATCACAAAGGGATAGCTTGCAACTTTACAGTGTGCCTAGAGTAAAGGCTGGCCCAGAGAACCATTGCACCAAATGCAAAGCTGACAATGAACTAGGACTCAGAATCACAATTCCTTTCTTTCTGCTTTGCTCTGAGAAGCAAAGTTCTTATACTCCCTTTTGGGGAGCCACTTGTTGCATGCTCAGTCAGCTAAAATGGCTTGGGAAAGGCAGGGTGGAACCAGAGCTCTTCTCATTACCCATCTTCTTTAATTCTCCTTCTGGTGTCCTTGACTGTAGTGTCAACTAGTGGGCAAACAGCCCATGCTCTCCCCACATGTCTAGAATCACATTCTGAGCAGGGCTGAGCACTGGAGAAATGCTCCTCCACATTGTATGACTGCAATATTATTTGAGCGTACCCTCTGAAAGCCTTTTGAAAACTTTAGCCAACAGTAATCTGCCTGTTGAGAGGAGGGAGTTTCAGGAAGCATACAGCTCCAGGTGTTCAGAGACGTCTTTGGTTTAATTGGTGCTTATTTGCACAAGAACACAAGGTGATCAATCTAACATATAAAGCCTTATTCAGTTTAGTCTGGGTACATACTACTCCATCTCTTTTCTATTCATATACATATCCCAGACTTAGCAAAAACAAAGATGATTTTACTGATAATCCCTAGATTTGAAAGTCTGGAGATAGGGCATTATCGGTAGAGATTTTAAGAACTCCTCTTTTCTATTGTTTTGCTAGCATCAAATTCTGTTAGCTTTCCTGGCATTATAGGGCCTAATGTCATGGGGTATACACTCACTGCAGGGTTCATCTTTTAATCAGGGGTTGCTTCTCCAGTTACAGCCCTTCCTATATGAAACTACTCAATAACTGGTCCTCTCCTCAGCTTCCTTAGCCTTTTGGGGGCTGGTGTGAGGGGTGAACCCAGTATCATATTCCATATCCTTTTACCAGCCTTTCACCAAAGGGATTTTTCATAAATATGATGGGTTTAATGATGGGTCAGAACAAGTGAGCCTTCAGTTGTTGAAATTAGTCAAAAAGTTTCAGCGGTGTAGCTGTGCTAGTCCGTTTCAGCAAAAACAACCAGTAATCTGATGGCACTAACACATTTATTAGGGTATTGAGCATAAGCTTTCATGAGCTACAACTCACTTGCTCAGATGCTAAAAACAAAGATTTTTTTAACATTATTCCACGCCCAAAATTTCTGTTAAATTTCTGTTAATTGCCTCTGTGTAAATGGAACCCTTGCTTCTTCATTTTTTTTTCATAAAGTTAACCATGGCTTTTTCCTCCCAACCGACTTCTCTCTGATACGACTCACTATTAGTATAGACTATAGCTCGTGTTTTCTGGGCTCCACTGAAAGGCAGCCTGGCTGCTGATAAAGCACTTGGTAGAGTTTCATCCATCAATCTTTTCACAGCCTGTGAAGTATAGAGTTTTATCTGAAAACAGCATAATTTAATGTAAAAAGACAGAGAGGGAGGGAATGTGTTGGCTTTATTATTTTTTGAATAACACCAGCCTTAGATGTGACTTGTTTTTAGATCAAATAATAATGTTTACAAAGGCAATGGGCACCCTGAAACCAATACTTATGTTTTCCCATCTGGTGCTTTAAAGAAGGCTTTTATCCCCCCAAAGCTGATTATGAAGGGAAACATGGATGTTTCATGTCTTAATGAGGAAAAGAAAATATGTATGTGTTAATAATGCATCTATTTTAATATTTTCTTCCTGATCCCCAAAGGCCATGAACACAACTATATGCTAATGCAGATGATCCCTTTGAGAGCTACATTTCTGTGTATGCTTAGAGAAGATCCTTCTTTTGAAAGGCAGAAGGCACCACTGATTAGAATGCAAATGCAAGAACAGCACACAGTAACAGCTCTTTAGACCTATAAGAGGCTCCTTCTCAAGGCATAACCTTATGAAAAATAATTTAATGCCTTTTATATCAGAATGAGTGGCACATAATTCTAAAGCCACATAATTTACCTGTAGAATTTGCTACATAACTAATCTCTTGACCAGAGGTAAAAGTAAGCAGGTGCACCCTGGTGTGCAGCTCTGGCAAAAGCTGGCTGAGCTGCAGCAAAAGCCAGCAGGGAGCTATTTAAAGAGCTGGCAGGGACCCAGGTTGCAATATGCCAGTACCTAAAAGAAATGTTAAGTTGCTTTCACTGCTGCTCTTGCCACAGAACTGTGCTCCATAATCTCGCTTTATGTTGGGATATGGACAAGAGACCTTGTCTAAGAGGCCTGGTATCAGGCCTGAGGCCTAAACTAAAGTAGTGGTGAAGCATGGCTAATATAAAAAATGTCAGGCTGGAAGGAGATGTCAGACCCTGTTATAAAACGTGTCTGCTTGATTACAGAAAACTGGCAAGAACAAGACTAGCACTGGAAAAATACACACAACAACCATTCAATCATATTACAAAAGGGAACTACTAGAACACAATACGAAGTATTTTACTAACACACTCCCCAAAGATGGTAAAAGGACACACTGACTCCCCTCTTAAATGTAAGTCAAATGACAGTGTGATGGACAAAGATATTTTGATGGAACCAATACGTGCAAGGTGAAGCATGATAGCTTTAGAGGGGCAATACATAACTTGTTTTTATTGGTATATGAAGAGGAGTAGTCTCAAAGGGAGTGTCTTGGGCCAGCTGGGGAATGGGGGGGGGGAATATACTGTCTCACCATTCACTGAGCTGGGTCCATTGTCACAGGCATTCATGTGCTAGCATAACCTATAGGCACTGATCTAGGGAGCTGGAACTATGCTTCAATGACAATTAACATGAGGTGATACTTTTGCTACTAAACCACTTATGTTTTTATTGGGCAGTTCAATTGGAGCGTGCTATATGAGCTACCTGACCAGAGTCAGTGAAGCACAGAGAGAGAACATAAACAGCCAATGATTAGCTGCACCCATATTGCTTTGGAGATAAACTTGAGAATGTGGTGCAAGTTTAACAAATTAATGCTGAGAGTTCCACCTGAGTTTGATGACAGCCTGAAATAATGTTAGAGGTATGAACAGCCTACTGCAATTTAATAGCTTGTTGACTCTGAAACTCAACTCTAAAAACTAAAACTATGAAAAAAGTGTACAGTTAAATTAATTTGATTTTAAAAGAATCACCCAGAGGCTATGGTACTGTCTATATTCTTCATTTTCCAATTTAAGTCAATACGATTATATACTTATAAATTTACTAACACTGCTATAGAATTCCCAGAATTTTTGCCAGAGTGCTGTTGAATTTAGGGACCTAATCACAGAATTTCTGTCCAGCTTCTATGTTAAGCTTTTTCCCTCTGACAATGTACATATGATGCCTTCTTTTGGATAAAATAAGTCAGACCTGCTCAAATACATCCTCATGTTATCTTCTACGGACTGCAATCAGCTACTGCTATTACTTACTTTGTAAACCCTACTACTAAGAATACCACAAATGTTACTGAAATTACTACTAACTATATTTGAATCAATGAGCAATGAAGAAACAATAAATAAGTATAGTCTTTGACATTGCAGGACACGCTGTTTTAATTATTTTATGCATCTCTGTTATTCATAGGAAACATCATAGAGAAAATAAACTATAGATAATGAGTGGCCAAACTTTGCCTATATGCAGTGCAAAGGTTGATAATGGTTAGAAAACCAAACGACCAAAATCTTAAGTGAGCTATTAAATTGAATTCTTAGATCACATCTTTCTTAATAAGATGGACAATTCTTTTTTTTATCCTTTGACTAGTTAAACTTCCTATCGTGTATTTTTGTGAATCTATTGCTTAAATTTATATTAGCACATTTAGTTTTCAACACCCATAACTATTGTCATAAAAGCAGAATCACTGAAGTGATGATATAAGATTTGTTCACTCTGTTATGGAAGAAGCAGCCTCTGGTTGGTATGAGCAATCACTGCAGTCTGATTAGTATGTGGTGTTACAGCCCCAGTAATGCTTGCTGTGAGATAATATTTTATTATTGGGATGAATTATATACACATAGTGCAGCAATAATATGCAGAGGACCATGTCTTATATTCATTTAGTAACATGCAGTTGTTAGTACTTATATGCATGCCAGTATATCCATGACAGAGAGGAAAATTCATCCAGAAAAGCATAAAAATTTTGTAATCTCATCCAACAATGTCAGAAAACCCTATTCATAAACAACAAATACACACTGAAAATGCCTCATATGCAGCACACCCTCCATATTTTTCAGGGTAATACATACCAATATTATACTGACAATTTAGCACAGGGTTGGTGCTGAATTCTAGTAGATGGCTTTAACCCACAATTACACATCACTGTAGCCAGCTAAGTTAACCTGACACTTTTCCCAATAGCAGGCAGTCCTGAGTTTGTGCTTTTGTTCTGCTGTATAAATGGGTGCATGACGGTGGCCAAGTGATACCCTTTGCATCATACTGCCAAGAGCATAGTAAGGAGCCCCACCTTCATTTCTAAAGTTCATGCCAATTTCAGATGGAGACAAAGAGCCATGTCCTCCTCAGATCAGTGGATAGGTAGAAAAATGGGTGAAATAAGGTTCTATTCTATAAAATTCAAAACACTGTAATTTAGAAGTGACAATACTGTTTATACACACTTCTCTACTGTGGGGTATGAGAAGTTCCCATTGGTAATTCAGTCAATCCTTCAAGAATTACATTTTAGTTCTATTCCTACACCTGTTTGTCCGTCTGACCCAAAGTGTGATTTAACATCTGAATGCTCACATTTCCTAACTCTACAAGAAAAATTGGGGCCTGATTCAAAGCTCATTGATGACAATAAGAATATTTTTTTGCAAAGGGTTTTGGATTAGGCTCTACTCCTGTTGGCACTGAGACCACTCAGAGCTGTCTGTGTATAATTATTAAACCTGTAAAAGTCAGAACAACCACAGAATATATTTAAAGGAATAATTGATCAGATTTGGAAAAGGAATAAACCAGCCTAGTTTAATAGATTTAACTAATTGATACCACCAGAGTGTATGTTTGCTTGTAAAAGTCACAGCACAATAACAGTGGTTGACTCAGTTTTCAACTTTCCTAAAATTGTCTGATATTTGAGATGCTGTAATTATTTCTTGTTATAGATATAGCTACTGGCATGTGATAACTGTCAATTAATATTGACTTTTGAATGCCACTCATTGGCTTTGGATCAGGCCAATAACCAGGATAAATGAATTACACTGAAACTTCCTGTATTTATATTGTTTGCAACTTGCATATCATCACTTTGCTGCAGTGACTTGTAAAGTATGCAAAATTTGGTTCACTGGCCAAGGACTTGGGAGACCTGGGCTTCAACTCCCTGCTCTGTCACACACTTCCTATGTGATCTTGGGCATGCTACTCAGCCTCCGTGTACCTCAATTCCCCATCTGTAAAATGGAAAGATGAGCATTTCCATATCTCACAAGAGAGCAGTGAGGTACATTAACTAAAGATTGTGAAGTATTTTCAGATCTCCTGATGAAAAGTATTGTATAAAAACTAGTCATTATGAATTTAATGTAATTTGTATTTTTTCAAACATGATGTTGGTCACAATTGGCCACAATGACTATTTCAGTTGGTTGCTCTCTATCTCCAGAGAAGTGAAGTGAGTTGTTTATCTTTTAAAGCTAGGTGCTTTGAGCTTGAGCTGAATCAGTGGGCTCCATGTACACTATTTTTCATTTGCCACAATAATTTAGAAGGCACTAACCTAACAGTGAAAGACAAAATATTTCAGTTGTACATACAGCAATAGCTTTGCAGTTTCTTGTGGTTTCTGTACATCTATGTTTCGTTCATTTGAGCCTAGGGATTTATTTAATGCAGCATGCAATTGTTGGATTTTCATGAGATTATATGGAGGATCCAAGTGTTTTAACAAGTCTTTCTCATTAAACTACCCATGAGTTTCTTTCCAACTAAGCTAGAGTGAGTTATGGAGTGATAAGCTAATTGCCCAGGCAAACTGGAAAGTAGGAAATATCCCCAGGTATAGAATGGGGGAATTAACAATAAAAAGAGAGAAGAAAGAAAGCAGGCTGGTGATTCAATGGACATGATGCTGACTTTAAACTAGACCTACATCAAATCCGACCCATATCCCAGTGATTAAACTGGACCTATATGGTACCCCTTCACTTCCAATGCAATTCACGAATAATAACATGCTAGATGGGGAACTGCCAAAGCTATCCAGTGGGAAATGTTGATGACAGAAGTGTCACCTAAACCCCTTCTCTCTTTCAGATGTAGGCACTTATGAGTAGGCTTCTGGGAGGCACCTATCCCTACATGTGATCCAGACACAGGAATCAGTTGCCTAGAGCCAAGAAGTCTAGGTACTGTAGGCATTTCTTGAAATCCATGAGGAGATCATTATGATTTTGTTATTTAATTTTCCCAATGAAAAAATAAACTATACAAAAGAAATTTGAATATATGTACATTGCTCAGATCTCAGTCTATGTTGCATTATTGAAAAGGAACCCAAAGAGACTGAACCAGACCTTGTTGCTGCTAACTCCAACTGGCAGAAGGGTTACATATGAAGCACAACAGTGGTTCTAGAACCACCAGAAACAGTATACTACTCTAATGAGAGCCTGGCAGGGGGAGAACAAAATGACTGGGAACTGCTGCTGAGAATAGTAGAGAGATTTCTGATGGAGACTTAGGTCTACACTGCAAAAATAAATTGGAAAAAGTAACACAATTTGCAGTAGGCAAATTGTGTATCTTTTTCTGCTTCACTGTTTAAAAAAGGCTTTTCTGAAATTTGGCACATCTACATGGCACCAAATTTCAGCAAAAAGTCCTCTTTGAATACATCCCTTCTTCCTCATAAAATGAGGTTTACAGGGATGGCGAAAAAGCATGTCCGCTTTTTTGAAAAAATTTCCAAAAAAGCGGACGCGCTCCTTGGACACAAGCATTGCTTTTCTGGGATACCTCCAGTATCCCAGAAAAGTGCTGCAGTCTACACGTAGCCTGAAAGTTTTATACCAACAGTTTGTTGGTGGGGCTAATGAGGAGCCAGGACTGCTCAGTCCCTCACTTGGGTGAAAAAGCCTGACTTGGAGACAAAGAACTAGTTTTACTTTCATTTTAGAGTTTTTCAGTTTTGAGCTGTGAAAGAAGCAAAACAGGAAGGAAATCTCCACTTAACTCCCACTCCCCACAGAGAAAGCCTTCAGACTGCTGTGGCATATAATGCATGGTAAGACAATTCCAATCCCGCGGAGAGCAGAGTGACAGAGTTCTACCCAAGCGCCAGCTAACAAGAGCCACCTGAGAGCACTCAGCAAAATTTCAGGGAGCCAGGAGAGGAGACTACAGCACTGAGGAATGAAAACAATGTAAAATGACCTTCTGTTTTGTTTAAGAGGCCAATGTTTGCAGCATGCTATACCCATCTCCACACCCACGCTATGTCTAGACTGAAGGCTTCTTTCAGAAAAAATTTTTCTGGAAGAGATCTTCCAAAAAAAAGGCTTCCAAAAGAGAGTGCCACACTGCAAAAGTGCATCCAAAAAACAATCTGCTTTTTCAAAAGATAGCATCCACACTGAATGGACGCTATCTCACATTTAAGCTGTGATTATCATGGATGGAGTGGCCACCAGGGCACCTGTGCTTTTTTCTCTTTCCTCTTCTTTTGAAAGAACTCCCTCTTCCCCATCCACACATGCCTTTTTCTGAAAGAGCTCTTTTGGAAACAGGCTATTTCCTCGTAGAAAGAGGTTTGCCAATGTTGGAAAAACCCCTCTGTTCTTTCGATTTTTTTCCAAAAGAACACGATTGCAATGTAGAGGTAAGTGAAGTTTTTTCAGAAAAACAGCCATTTTTCCGACAAAACTCTGTGGTGTAGACATAGCCCTAGGAACAGTGAAGGGAGTCTTGGGAGGAAGCAAAAAGTATCACAACAAAGAACCCAAGACCCAATCTCCCGTGAAGAAAAGAGCATCGGCGGCAATTTATATGGGTCTAAGATGCCTGGGCACCAGGGGTACTGCTGGCCCAGGTGTGGGCTCCACCAAAGTTCAGGGCCGAATCTCTCCTTTAGTCTGCTTGCTGTCCACTGTGCACTTCCCCCAGATGTATCCCTCAGCCCCTGCACACCCACCCCTCCCATGCATCCCCGGGCCCCTGCTATCACTGTCTGTTCCCCCTCTATATGTCCCCTGGTCCTGTTTGCTGTCCCCAAGTGATTTTAAAAAAAGGACTTTAAATGGGGGAGGGGTGAAGGCTCTGACCTTCATTCTGGGCACCACCAAAGTTTCTGCAAACCTGCCACCTCTGGAAAAGTCTCTGAAATGAACAGACCTTAGGGAGGAGATTTATGTATATATTTAAGCATGACCCAAACTTCCCTCTACTTTCATCAGCAGAAAAAAGGTAATGTACAGTGACATAAATACGTTGAATCCTATGACATAATTATGATTTTGTTATTTAATTTTCCCTGTGGAAAAAAATAAACTATTCTAAAGAAATCTAGTTATGTATGCAGGCGAGAGTAAAAATTAAAATATCCGATGGCAGTGAATTAATTTAAAAAAGAAAAATATGCTAATTTAGACATCTAAATCTTTTCTTATAATTAGCCACACTAGTTTGTTCCTGTTTTCCGTTTACTTAGGTTAAGGTAACCACCTATTATACCATCTAAAGTGAATGGAATGGTGAGAACCTTATGTTCCCAGGAAAATATCTCTCATTTTGGATATAGTTTCCTAGAGTGCTGTTAGTATTTGTTTCCCAGTCGTATTAGGGCAAGATTTCCTGAGAAAAATTTCAGTATACAGGAAGAGGTTCCCACTAACATACTTGTGCTGAGCTCAGACTAGGGAGTTGTCTTGAATGGGAAATACTATACATCATCTTAAATCCACAACCTTGGAATAAACTTATTCAAAGGACAACCTGTTTTTCCTTCTTTTCTTTGCAATATATTACACTAAGGCATCATGAAACTGATAGCACAAAGGTAATGTATTACTGTAATACAAGCAGCAGATCAACCAAACTCCAATGACATTTGACTCACAGCATTGTTCAGGGATAATGGATCCAGGGTTGGAGTTCTTTTGTTGTTGGGTTTTTTGTTTCTTTTTTAGTTAGAAGTCATATGATACTTCCTGATGCCAGTATGATGCATTAACACTAAATTGACTCTCTGGCATTATTTTTGGCACAATGGTGCCGGATTTATTACTCTGCAGTTCAACCACACTAAGGGCCTGCCAACTGCAAAGCCACATTTCACAGTCAAGCTCAGATTAGCCTATGTGAAGAGAAAGACATTAATAATATGTGACCGAGCCTTGAAATACTACTTTATTATTTTCTAGGTAGGGACAGGATGATGCTCCAGGATTTAAAAGACACAATCTGTTGTCTATGTAACACAGTGAGAGCTTGCAATAGGTGCTTTTTTCTGGTATAAGACAATGATTTTCAAATTCATGTTAGAGAGAATTGCTTTTTAATTTCCATTTCAAATAGAAAACCTAGACAAGCTGCAAGTTGTAACAAAGTTCAGAAAGTACTGATGGTTCAGTGATAAGCATACCTTGGGCATCCATTCTGAACTTGGCTATGCACATGCATAAAACCTCTGCCTTTCTCTCAACCTCTCCAGTGTCCCTGCATAATCTGCTTAGAATTTATGTAAGTAATCAGGGACATTGCCTGGCAATTTATATCTCCCACCTCTTAACATAGGGAGATATACCTATCTCACAGAACTGAAAGGGACCTTGAGAGATTGTTGAGTCTAGTCCCCTGTTTGGACCAAATACCATCCCTGACAGATTTGCCCCAGAGCCCTAAATGGCCCCCTCAAAGATTGAGCTCACAACTCTGGATTTAGCAGGCCACTGCTCAAACTACTGAGCTATCCCTCCCACCTCTTAGAGCAAGTTTGCAGAAAGTTGCAAGAATGGGCTGAGACTTGGCTCCACCCACACCACCCACCTCAGTTTGACTATCCCTAGAGCTAAGATGGCCCAGGGGAGTTAGTAATTTGATGATCATTTAAGCCACCCATAAATGATTTCCCGTTGGAGTAAAGAGGAAATTATGATTTGGGGTTCCTTCCCTGGAATGCTCTGGCAGTGACACAATACTGCAACACAACACTGTCAGCCCAAAGGAAATGGGCAACTAAAGTGGCTTCCTTCCTTCTCATCCTAGGATGTGCTGGAATGACCTCTGATGTAGCATGTTGGGGCCTCCATTATAGCATGTTGCTGAAACTGCCCAATAAGACACTGAGCCGCCAAAAATTTCTATCACACTCTATGTTGCAGCCCCTCCCACAGCACATCCTCTGCACAGAGGTCATCTTGTCAGGTCACTGTCTGCCAAGCCTTTTCTAAGGGAGCCTACCCCTACTAAAGTCAGGGTGCTAAGAGCTCCTTATTATCATTCCCAGCCCTATTATGCAGCCTAAAGGACCAGAGTAGGAATGAGGGTCACATCCTTAATTTATAAGAATGAGTTTATAATGGATTTTCATCTCAGGAATGCAATCAATGCTTCATTAGTGACAGTCTTATTACTGCTAAATTCAGAAACATTGGCTCACTAATATTTTCCTCATTTTTTCAAATTTAATGCTGATTGCTTTATAGAAATCACAACTTTCTTGTTAGTCTTAGAATCAGTTCAGATTGGAATTCTTGTGCATGCTTATGAAAAGTTATACAAATCACCTAATGTATCTTTGTGATTAATCCTTGAAAGTAAATAAAATCCTTTTAGTTGCTGGATATCTGTCCAGTGTAAATATATTGGAGCCAGGTCAGATAATTCATAGTTCCAGAGTCAGTAGATTTATTTTTCATTCATTAGCTGAAATTGAAACATATTTTTGCTTAATAGTTACACTCACACATCCTCACACACACACACACACTGTCTGAAAGAAACCATTAATGTGGACTATTCATTATTACATGGCCTGATCACATTCCTCACATGGCCTTGTTTCTTTCTATGAAGAGAACACTTTGCAGACACTGCTCATTATCCACAAGATAGCCATTAGAGAGGAAGTCCTGTACAATCTGTAATAATTCAATCAAAAGTTAAAGAGTCAAAATCTTACTGATGTTGCCATTACAGTTAAAGGAAAGGAGCACTTAATTTGGGCACTGCTATTCTTTTAATGAAATGTAGCTTTGGAATTTAGGTCTATCAGAACCAAAAATGTATTGATATTAAAGCAGATTATTATAAAAGGTAGCATGTGTATTTTCTGAAATAAATGGCATATATAACATTGTGAGGGATCAAGGATAATGGTTATTTATATATTTTGACTTTGACTTCCTTTTTGTCCACATGTGAGGTTTAGATGAACATTGTTTATCAAAAATTAATCAGTCTAATGTTTTTATGTTCATGTTGGTGCTTATCACAAGTAACACTGTCCTCCACAAATGGACCTCCTGAGGAGTATTTAGTGGGATTAAGGGTGCCAGAAATCTAAAAGACACTTAGCTATGATAGTAATTGGAAACAACTTCATTAACATCCTTATAACTAATGCTTGAAAACATATTACCATAAAAGCTTGTACCTGTACCAAAGTATATGGCATAATTCCCCTTTGCAATTATAGGCCCCCAAATTTAAAAAAACTACTTACATTTGGTTCTGAACTGGAATGTTTTCCTGGATCAGGTCCTTAAAATGGCCACTCTTGTGACTTAATGAAAAAGAATAAATTATCTTATGTGGTTTTGTAAGGTGGATTTAGCTGCCTAACATTAGGCACCTTCATTTGACATTTTTAGCCTGTAGTCTTCACTGAAAATGCATCCGTGGCAGTTACAAACTAGCTAGATTATGATCTTGTTAGCTGTTGCCTTGTGTCACATTACATTGCAGTGCCTTTATAACCAGCTTATCAGGTGACAGAATGTAATAACACTGTATGTGATGCTTAGTGTGATGTCATGAAAGATGAAAAGATGTTTCTTACCTACCAAAACCAGAGTTCCACATATCTTCATCAACTGATGACAGTATTGATTTGCTACCTTATTAGGAGCTGCATCTTCTATGTGGTCTACTCCAATTTCAGTTGTAGTGATATTACAATGCTGACCACGGCAAAAATTACCAAAAGAATCCGGAACGTGGGTCCTGAAAGGTAAGTGATAATTGTAGACATCATAATATCACATCATTTCCATCTTTGGTCTTCTATATGCAGATTGACTATTCTATTAGGAACTATGTATTTTACATCTTGTAAAGAAATCAGCATGCTGCTGCCACTTCATTATCGTCAAAGTTGATTTTCAAGTGTTTTATTTTTAAAGTGTCTTTATGTTACATATGTATATTACTTCTGAGAGAATGCTGTGTCACTGCACATGCACAGAATTCATGGTCCCCCCCACAGATTTATTTGCTTCCCCATAGAAAAATGTTTTTCTGACAGGGAAGTAAAAGGAAGTTACAACAGCAGTTGCACACCCCTCCGCCGCAGGGTGGGTGCACTATTTCAGATGTCCAGAGCAGCTGGTAAGGAGGTAAATCACTGCAAGGGAAGGGGAAGGGGTTGGAAACATCCTGGCTAGGGGTGTCTACTCTGCACCAGGCTGAGCTGCTAGTCCCAGGTAGGTTATGGACTGGGAAAGATGGAACTTCCTCATCCCCTGAAAAGATTATCCAGGGTCCATATAGATCCAACCCACCTCCAGAAACTTCCCTCAGCAACAGAAAGCTATGCACCCCCCTCCCCACACGTTTCCTGTCCCCATCTCTCTTCAACTGTAAGAGGAGTAGACACAATATTGCGAGGTGCTCCCTCATTTGCCTCAGCCCTATCCAGACATACACAGACCCTACCCACCACGCCTCACCCCCAACACAGCTGACCCCTCTCCTTTAAACCTTCCCCCTTGCCTCTGCAACTCACCTGCACGCAAACCCCCACTAAGGCCCTTCTCCCAACAAGTCTACTCCTATGCACCTAGACCGTGTTGAAACCCCAACATCTGGACTCCCATCCCACTGAGTTCCAAACAGCTCCATGTGGTCCCATGCTCCCAACACCTACATGGCTATACTCAGCCTCCTCACAGATCATAGAATTATAGAATCATAGAATAATAGGACTGGAAGGGACCTCAAGAGGTCATCGAGTCCAGCCCCTCGCCCTCAAGGCAGGACCAAGCTCCGTCTACACCATCCCTGACAGATGTCTATCCAACCTGTTCTTAAATATCTCCAGAGAGGGAGATTCCACCACCTCCCTTGGCAATTTATTCCAATATTTGACCACCCTGACAGTTAGGAATTTTTTCCTAATGTCCAATCTAAACCTCCCCTGCTGCACTTTAAGCCCATTACTCCTTGTCCTGTCCTCAGAAACCAAGAGGAACACATTTTCTCCTTCCTCCTTGTGACACCCTTTTAGATATTTGAAAACCGCTATCATGTCCCCCCTTAATCTTCTTTTTTCCAAACTAAACAAGCTCAGTTCATGAAGCCTGGCTTCATAGGTCATGTTCTCTAAACCTTTAATCATTCTTGTCGCTCTTCTCTGTACCCTTTCCAATTTCTCCACATCTTTCTTGAAATGTGGCGCCCAGAACTGGACACAGTACTCCAGCTGAGGCCTAACTAGCGCAGAGTAGAGCGGCAGAATGACTTCACGAGTTTTGCTTACAACACACCTGTTGATACAACCTAGAATCATATTTGCTTTTTTTGCAACAGCATCACACTGTTGACTCATATTCAACTTGTGGTCCACTATGACCCCTAGATCTCTTTCCGCCATGCTCCTTCCTAGACAGTCGCTTCCCATCTTGTATGTATGGAACTGATTGTTCCTTCCTAAGTGGAGCACTTTGCATTTCTCTTTATTAAACCTCATCCTGTTTACCTCTGACCATTTCTCTAACTTGCTAAGGTCATTTTGAATTATGTCTCTATCCTCCAAAGAAGTCGCAACCCCACCCAGTTTGGTATCATCTGCAAACTTAATAAGCGTACTCTCTATCCCAATATCTACATCATTGATGAAGATATTGAACAGTACGGGTCCCAAAACAGACCCTTGAGGAACTCCACTTGTTATCCCTTTCCAGCAGGATTTAGCACCGTTAACAACAACTCTCTGACTACGGTTATCCAGCCAATTATGCACCCACCTTATCGTGGCCCTATCTAAGTTATATTTGCCTAGTTTATCAATAAGAATATCATGCGAGACCGTATCAAATGCCTTACTAAAGTCTAGGTATATGACATCCACCGCTTCTCCCTTATCCACAAGGCTCGTTATCTTATCAAAGAAAGCTATCAGATTAGTTTGGCATGACTTGTTCTTCACAAACCCATGCTGGCTATTCCCTATCACTTTATTACCTTCCAAGTGTTTGCATATGATTTCCTTAATTACCTGCTCCAGATACCCCACCAAGCTCCTGTGTAACCATATACTGCCTGCAATTGGACCTTCCACTGAGCCACCCACACCAGGTTGACCCACCAAACCATCTCACTGTACACCTGGATGCCCCCACACTAAGCCCTCCACACTTGGATCTAGCCGGGCTAAACCTGTCTCACACCTGGATTGGGAGCAAGGTCTGAGTGTGTGTGCAAGACTCTGTCTCTCTCACTTGCTACCATGGAACACCTGTGTCAGGGTTGGGTGCACTCTCAAGGAACTATTGGTGTCCCAGAGGAGTGCTATATTGTATGTAGATGTTTTGATTTTTGGTGAAGATTTTTTAATCTTTTGGCACATAATTTCCTCAGGTGTAACATATGCAGTATAATAATGGGCGTGAGGAACTAGTCTCCAACAAAGATGATCTTCAATAAAAATGATTTTATAAAAGATACTGTAGTTTGTATTGCTATATACTAAAGGAGTTCCATGTTGTGCCTGTCTAGAGTTAATGATACTTAGATCCATGACATGATCTATGTGGATTAATTTTATATTCATTTATTTTCTAAGAAAACATAACAGTTCAGTTTTGAACAAATGACTGAGGACACTTAATTGAAAAGAAGAAAGCTGCTGTCAATTTGGGTGTATAGTAAATACCAGATACGAATATTTACTAATGGATAGCAGCAAAACTTTTGCAGACTGGCAAGAAATACTAGGTCAAATTCTGGTCTCTATTGTGCATGCTATTGGAACTACAGGTTGGACCTCCCTGCTCTGGCATCCTCGGGACCTGAGCCATTCCAGAAAGGGAGTTTGCCGGACCAGGGTCAATGCTTCTGTGTTGGCAGCCCTGTGATGGTTTTTCTTCCTGGGGCTCCCAATGCTAGGTTCTCTGCTCTGACGCTGACCTCTAAAGCTGGACAGGCTGAGGCTCCCCACTCTGCTGCCTGCCAGCTGTGCCGGGGTTCACCAGCCAGGGCAGTCTGGCCACCGCCAGCCCCACTACCTCTAGCAGTTCCTCAGGGTTTCTCAGCCCTAGGTTGCCAGGCCGCCACTGGCCCTGCTGCTGTGGTCCAACCCCACTGCCACTGAGGGTTTCCCCAGGGTTCCCCAGCCACTGCCAGCCACACTTTCAGGGGCACTCCGATAGCCCACTGAAACTGGGGTTCCCCAAATGGGGCAGAGGCTCCCTGATGCTGCCTGGCCCCACTGATACTGGGGTTCTCCTTCTAAGGCCAGGACACCCCAGATGCCACCTGCCACTGCTTGGCCCTGCTGCCACAGAGAGTTTCCTCATCAGGGCTGTCTGGGCATCCTTGCTGCTGCCAGAGGGGTTCCTGGGATTCCCTGGCCCCACTGACACTGGGTTCCCCGGTGTGGGGGAGGAGGCTTCCTGATATGTTGCCTGGATCCATTGATGCTGAAGCTTCCCTGCCCAGCTTCTGCTGGCCCAAGTGGGACTTTCCAAACCCCATGTTCTCTCACTCTTGGAAACTGGTAGCGTTATAATTATTTACAGTTATAAAACCTAAATCTTAATAACATTCAGTGAATACTAAAATCAAAATGCTTCTATGCTAGTGGGACATGCAAATGGAGCAAGGTCATAAGCTCACTGCACATGATGGATTTCATTATATTTGTATTAAATCTTAAGAAAGGATTGTGTGTATTTTAAAATGCTGTGTCTTAGGAACAATTCTTTCAGATTGTCTCTCTTAAATAAGAAGTGTTGATTTCAGTGGGACTGTAGGGTAATGAATCATCACCTTACAAGGGAACACAGCACTTCACAAGATTTCTTTCATCTCTTAAACGAAATATAACAAAAGTCTATTGTTTTCTAATGGTAACTAGCCCAGAGCACTGAGAATAGCTCAAGAACAACTCTCCAACAAAGACGATCTTCCATAAACATGCTTTTATAAAAGATAATTTACATTGTTTAATGATAAGCAGTTCCATGTTGTGCCTATCAGGAAGTAATGATACTTATATCCATGACAAGACCTTGAACATTTTCCAAGGGATAAGGCAAAATGGAAGTTGGGTAGCTAAAACCTAGTTCAACTCTCTGAAAATATAAATGTCCAGCGGAACCCAAGTGAATTTTTAGTTGTATGGGAGCACTCATTCTCTTCAGCTGTACTTCTGCCAACATCAGATTTAGAGACACTTGGGAGTAGGAATGTAAAAAGTCATTTTAAAATGTAACTGTATAACCATTAAAAATCCTAGCAGTTACACAGTTAAGCTTATATATAAGCTTTATATTGCAGAGGCCACAGCAAAGCTTCCTTGGGAGCAGGGTGGCAGCCCCTGCAGGCCCCATTTCCAGGAAGCTAGTATATAATCTTCAGCGGGGGGAGAAAGGGCAGGCTCACCACAGGCCAGGGATGCTCCAGCTAGACAGCTGGAGCAGCCCCTGCCTGCGATGGGCTTACAGTTACCTGGCAGTGGTGGGTGGGTAACTGCCCCAGCTCTTACTTGTTAACCAGAACTAGTAAGCCTCATCCATTACTAGGCGGAGGCATACCAGTTAACCAGTTAATATCCCTACTTAGGAGGAGGAAGGAGAGGAACAGTATTAGAAAAAAAATGTTCCTTTTTTGCTAATGTGAAAAGACAAAGTGGTCTGATACCAGATAAACACTAACATTTTATTTATATTGCATGTATTGTATGTTTAGAGGAAACGTTGATCTGAATGTGTAACTGACTGAGATTCAGTGAATTAATAAGTTGTATGATATATTAGGATATTATAAATTCAAGTATGCATTTAAATAGGCCCATAGAATATATAAAAAGAAATCATAAATACTAGGTTTTAAAAGGAAAACTTAATTATATCATAACATTTGAATAGTTCTGTAAAATCAGGCAGCACAGTCTCAGAGGATTTCTTTTTCTGTTGAAAAAAACTGTAAATTTGACTGAAGAAGGGGAATAAACAGTATAATGAGATTTCGGTCTGAGATTGTACGTGCTGCTAAACATTATATTAATGACATGTTAACTACAGCAGTAAACAAGGTAAAATTATGCCCTCACTGGCATCATATGGCTATTTAAATATTAGTTGCTATGGTTAAGTTAAAATAGTTAGGACAATTTGATTGTAAAAGTAATTTCAGTCAGACTAGGCATTCAAGAATGACAAAGCATTCCTAAAGAAGCCCCAGTGGATTATTTAACCACAAATGCGATAAATCTTTTCTCCATTAATTAAGCCTATAAGTAAGTATTTAAATGTAATTCCCACTAGTTCAGTTAATCTCTTCTAGTGAACCAGAAATAAAGCATCTATAAGAGGATCAAGACTTAAATTGAGTATAACAACCTATGTTTCACAATTGATTTTTATCTCTTAATAGGAACTCCTTTTTATAAGCGTTAGTTTGAATTACATAGGCAGAGGCAAGATTTCAAAATGTGCACGAGATACAGGACGTAACATAACAAAGACAATGCCTACTATGGCAGAAATACTGTTTGTCTAAAAATGAAATTCTAAATGTCAAAAAGTATAGAAATATCTCCTAAGCTAAAAAAAGAATATAAAACATAGGTTGGAAAAGAAATTCAGGACTGTCACAGACAAAAGATATGATTGCAATAACAAGTTTTATTTGATTTGTGTAATATGCTTATTTTTAAAGTCTCTTTCTCTCTCTTGCGCGCGCGCTCTCAAGGTGTGTCTAGACTACAGGGCTTTTTCGAAAAAAGTGGCCTTTTTTTAAAAAAACTTCCCCTGCGTCTAGACTGCTGCTACGTTCTTTCGAAAGTAAATTGATAGAACGTGGCAGTTTTTTTGACCGCGGAAAACCGCATTTTACGGGGAATAACGCCTTTTTTCTAAAGTGCTCTTTTCAAAAGTACTGGCTGTTCTCTAGACACTCTCTTTCAAAAGAAAGAAGCTTGTAGTCTAGATGTACGTTCTGATGTTTTAAAGCACCACCCATTACCATATTATCTGAGTGTTTTCCATGTAAAATGGATAAACTATAGCCAGGTTCCTAGCATACTTCATAGAGTGTCTGGTTCTTGTACCTTTTTTGAGGAGAAATAACTGCAATAACATATTACATTCAAAATGGCATGCTAACTAGAGCTGAAGGGAACATTTTGCATATTTTTGGTCAATATATGTTTCATCAATGCTAAAACAATTAATGGAGACAGATCCAAGGAACTGCTGTGGAAGAATCTGGGAGCTGGGTATCAGAGATTAATTCAATCTAGGGAGAATTTGAGAAACTATCTAGGCCAGCTTCTGAAATGGTAGGGTTACAGTGCTCCTCTCTATTTACCTCACAGGCAGGGGGACCCAACTGCATTATTCTACCTGGACTCCCATTAAATCTTCCACTGCTTTGAAACAAACAAGAAGTTTTAAAAAAATGGTTTCAAAGTAGCAAATAAATGTATTGGGTAAAAGGCAAAATCATGACAATGTGTGCATAAAATGCTAAGCAACCACATGATGTAACTACTTCCTTAAACCTCTTTCCCTTTTCCCTCTCCCTTTTATTTTATCATTCCTCTTCTCTTCTCTTTTTGGGGTTTTGTTTGTTGCTTTAAAGATATTTCTCTAGAAAGCATCATAGAATTATATATGTCTTATTCTCGCATGGAATTCTTATCAATAAACTAGGGAAATGCAACCTAGATGGGGCTACTGTATGGTGGGTGTATAACTGGCTGGATAACAATTCTCAGAGTATAGTAATTAACAGTTCACAATCACGCTGGAAGAGCATAAGTAGTTTTCCACAGGAGTCTGTTTTGGGATCGGTTCTGTTCAATATCTTCATCAATGATTTACATCAATGGTTCCCAACCTTTTTGAGCTTACAAACCCCTTTTCAATGTCTTAAAATTTCATGGACCCTGTCAAAGAGAAAAATAAAAGGAAAGAAAAGGAAATGGAAAGGAAAAGTAAGGGGGAAAAAGAAAAAAGAGAAGAGAAGAGAAGAGAAGAGAAGAGAAGAGAAGAGAAGAGAAGAGAAGAGAAGAGAAGAGAAGAGAAGAGGGCACATCGCGATTTAAAACATGTTAAACTTCCCATGAACTCCTTACAGTACTGTCACAGACCACCAGGAGTCTGCAGACCACAGTTTGGGAACCATTTATTTAGATGATGGCATAGAGCAGGGCTACTCAACACGCAACCCATGGGCCATATGCAGTCCACGGCCTATTTGTTTGCGGCCCACAGTGTGGTTAGGGTTTATGCGGGGCTTAACACGTGGCCCACAAAAAAGTAGTCAAAGAATGGTCTTCTTATGATATGCATTTTAGCAGTTAAATACCTGGACTGTCATTGCTCATTAAAAGTGCAATATGGGTGGAAATTGAGTAAATATTACATTTTATTAATAGCAGGAGAACTGACTTAAATGGGGCCAGTGTGTTGTGTAGTCTTGTCTTATATTTGTATTCATGCCTGTCAGTGTGAAAAAAACTATTTGCATATATTTACAAACATGTTTGCATGTATATGCAACCACACTTAAGTTGCGGCCCTAGGCATATTCTGTGAGTATCATTGTGGCCTCCAGGGCTTCCAAAGTTGAGTTGCCCTGGCACAGAGAGTACACTTATTAAGTTTGCAGATGATACCAAGCTGGGAGGGGTTGCAAGTGCTTTGGAGGATAGGGTCAAAATTCAAAATGATCTGGACAAACTAGAGAAATGGTAAACAGGATGAAGTTTAATAAGGACAAATGTAAAGTACTCTACTTAGGAAGGAACAATCCATGTCACACACACAGAAAGGGAAGCGACTGTCTTGATGGAGTACTGCAGAAAAGGATCTAGGGGTATGTCTACACTACCACCCCAGTTCGAACTAGGGTGGTAATGTAGGCAACCAGAGTTGCAAATGAAGCCCGGGATTTGAATTTCCCGGGCTTCATTAGCATCTCGCCGGGCGCCGCCATTTTTAAATGTCCGCTAGTACGGACTCTGTGCCGCGCGGCTACACACGGCACGGACTAGGTAGTTCGGACTAGGAAGTCTACCCTAGGAGTCATAGTGGACTACAAGCTAAATATGAGTCAACACTGTGACACTGTTGCAAAGAAAGCAAAAAAAGCAAACATGATTCTGGGATGCATTAACAGGAGTGTTGTGAGCAAGACACTAAAAGTCATTTTCCCACTCTATTCTGTGCTAAGTAGGCCTCAATTGGAGTATTGTGTCCAGTTCTGGGAACCACATTTCAAGGAAGATGTTGAGAAATTGGAGAATGTCCAGAGAAAAGCAAAAAGAATGATTAAAGGTCTAGAGAACATGACCTATGAAGAAAGACTGAAAGAATTAGGCTCCTTCGTTTGGAAAGGAGAAGACTGAAAGGGGACGTGATAACGGTACTCAGGTATCTAAAAGAGTGTCACAAGGATAAGGAAGAAAAATTGTTCTCCTTGGCCTCTGAGCATAGGACAAGAAGCAATCATCTTAAACTGCAGCAAGGGAAGTTTAGGGTGGACATTAGGAAAATTTTCCTAACTGTCAGGGTGATTAAACACTGGAATACATTGCCTAGGGAGGTTGTGGAATCTCCATGTCTGGAGACATTTAAGAACAGCTAGACAGACATCTGTGATCTAGACAGTGCTTGATCCTGCTTTGAGGGCAGGGGACTGGACTCAATGACCTCTTTAGGTCCCTTCCAGGAACTGGAAAAAAAAAAAGAAATGAACTGGCTTAAAGCAAGCCAGTGGCTGTGCTGTGAGCAGAAGTCAGGAACACCTGGGTTCATGCTTAGTTTACTAGAACTGCTGTGACTCCAGCATGTGCTGAACAGTCATAACATAGCAGTGCTTCTGGCAGGGAAAACATTGTGAACTGTAAAATACCCACAGCAGACTGCTGCAAAGAAATGTTAATGCTAAAAGGCCAGTCACATTGTAACAAATGAAAGCCATCATGAAAACCAAAGATAGTGCATTCCAAATTGCCCAGCTGAGTAATCTTGAAGATTCCGGTCCTCAATATGTAAGTGGGCTCACACTGGGCATTTCCAGAAAAAAAACTTTAATCAAATTTACAACTGCAGTTAACACAGAATTCTGTGTTTCTAGTCAGCGATTAGTCCCAGCTTTATTGCATTGCTGAGTAGGTTATGCTCACTTAGGATCACACTGAGAAAGATTTCAGTCTGAAAGCTTGGCTTCAAAGCTGATATTATTACAACATATGAACTTATGCATTCAAAAGCTGAAAAAAGCTCAGATTTTGATTTATCTAGTGCAACCCTTGCACTATGAGTTAGCCCCAATATCCAATACAGATTGAACCCCTCTAGTCCAGCACCCTTAGGACTTGACTGGTGCCAAACCAGAGAATTTCCTGAATCATGGGAGCTCAATATGGTCTAGGAGCAGTACCAACACTTCCACTTCTTATTGGGCTCTTAGTAGACATTTAAGGGTAAATTAGAGCTAAATAACAACACAGAACACTGAGAGCCAGGACTAGTGACTATAAACAAACTTTATGGGACCACGGGAAACTTGGCCACACTTATGATATGTGGACATCTGGCTAAATAAAATCATTCCAGACAACAGAGGTTGCCAGACCAGAAAGTGCCAGAGTTGAGAGATTCAAATTGTAACATCAAATTGTTGAGTCCAGAGACAGTAATGGAGAGCAAGTATATGGATCCAGTCTTTGCACACTGCTTCATGTCATCTTAGCATAAATGACTACATGGTTCACTATAGTCTCCTTTCTTTATACCCAACCATTAAAATTCAATAATTCTTGCATTGCCATCACCACAATATGTACATTCAACAAAACCAAACATTATTACTATTTTGTCATCATAACGTACACACTGCTTTTGCATACATACTATATGAAAAAGGAGTAAAATTCTGGCCCTATTAAATCAATGGGAATTTTTTTAATTACAGTGGAGTCCGGATTAACTGACACCCAGTAATCCGAAACCCTGCTTTATCCGACCCTGCAGCTCTTGGGGACAAAGTCCCGGGGAAGCGTCCCAGCAGCAGCAGCAGCAGCAGCTTCTCCTAGAGAGTAAGGGAACAGCTGATGCCGCTCCTTCATGGAAGCATCCAGGGAGAAGCAGCAGTAGCTGCTCCTAGAGAGCAATGGAACAGCTGATGCTGCTCTGCAGGGACTTCGTTCCATTGCTCTCTACAATAGAGTCTGTATCTTCCAACATATTCGGTAATCTGACCATATGTCGGTCCTGTTTAGGTTGGATGATAGGGACTCTACTGTACTTCAAGGGGACAGGATTTCCCTCAAGAAGTTTAAAATCAAGTGAAGCCACATAAAGTAAATCCAGTGCAACACAGGGATTGTGGGAGATAGAGAGTTCACAGAAGAGGAGGCTATGCCCTCAGAAAAATGTACTTTACATTTGCATATTGGACTTGCAATCATTTGAAATGACTTGCTTTTGTTTGTTTGTTTGTTTGTTTGCTTGTTTGTTTTGGTGCTTTAGTTATTTGTCAATTTGTATTATTTAATTTTTTCTACCCAGTGTCATGACTGGCTGCAGGCACCGCAATGAGAGGTGGGGATGAATGGTGGGGGACTAGCTGAAAAAAGTGGGTTTTAAAGAGGGGTGGAAAGGGTCATTTGCTCACTGGCACAAGAAAGGAGAAAGACAGACCCAGCTGTAGGGAAAAGGAGAGACAAAAGCAGAGAGTGTTGACTTAGAGAAGGTATCGAGATAAATTAATCTAAAAAACACATTTATCAGGATACCTTTAACCGTAAATCTATCATCAACCTCTATGTTCAACAGTAGTCAGTCTATTTGATTTCCTGATTTGAAAGGAGCACACATAGATCAGTCTGCCAACACTTTGTCTAGACATGCTGGATAAGAGTAATCATATACAATTCCAATAGTCGACCAATCTTTATTCGTTTTTTATTTTGTTTTCCAGTTTAGCACATTACACTGTAATATGCCAAGATAGAGTTTATAGATGAAAGCGAGCAGACTGTTCTTCATGTTTTGCAGAAGCTAACGGCTTCCAGTTGCTCAAAGACAAATCATGTTGAAGCAGCTTTCGCCTGAAGAGTTCTTTGTGTAGTTGGAAAACCTCCAGTGGTCTCCTACTGAGAAACTCCTAGTACTTGGATGGTGAGGTCTGTCATGATAGTAGCAGCCTCCTCCCCATCCCCCAAAGATTTTTGCTCATCAGTTAAAGAAGGAATTATGTCATGAGAAGCTGTTTTCACTCCCTTCATCAACAGAATTCCTCCTTTCTTTCACTTAGCAGATCCTCTTGCTGTCTCCCTTCTACCAGTCTTTCCCTTTCATTGCTATGGATGAAACATACACTTTGGCTGTGTCTAGACTGGCAAGTTTTTCCACAAAATCATCTGATTTCCTGGAAAAACTTGCCAGCTGTCTACACTGGCCGCTTGAATTTCCGAAAAAGCACTGACGATCACATGTAAAATCATCAGTGCTTTTCCGGAAATACTATGCTGCTCCCGTTCGGGCAAAAGTCTTTTTCCAAAAGACTTTTGCGCAAAAGGGCCAGTGTAGACAGCATAGTACCGTTTTCCGCAAAAAAGCCCCGATCGCGAAAATGGCGAGCGGGGCTTTTTTGCGGAAAAGCGTCCGTGGCCAATCTAGACGCGCTTTTCCAAAAATGCTCTTAATGGAAAACTTTTCCGTTAAAAGCATTTCCGGAAAATCATGCCAGTGTAGACTTAGCCGCAATGTCTGCCTGTCTGAATGAATTTAGCTAGTGGAGCTCATCTCTCCTTCCCCAATGCCTAATAGCGGGGCCATACCAATAGGCACTACCTGATTCAACTGCCTGCTGAGCCATTATCTTTACATCTATTCCTTGTGTTCCTTGAGTTTTGTGCAAGAGAATGGGATAGAATGTGAGCAGTGGAAAGATAGATAAATGCCTAGTACAGTTTTGATCAGACCCTTTTAAGTATCTACTGAAAGAGAGACAGAGCAACGATACGTCCACACAGCAAAGTTATTTCAAAGTAACAGCCATTATTTTGAAATAACTTTACCAGCGTCTACACAGCCAAACCACTATTTCAAAATTAAATCTAAATAGCAGAGAGCTTATTTCAAAATTGGTAAACCTCATTCAACAAGGAATAGCGCCAATTTAGAAATTGCTATTTCGAAATAAGCACTGTGTAGATGCTTATTTCAAAACAGGGAGCCTCTAGCCCTGTCAAGGGTGCCCTGCTGGCCACTCTGGCCCCAACCAAGAAAACTTCTCTCCTCTCCCCCTCCCCCGGAGCCCTTAAAGGGGTAGACTCTGGCCACAGTGCCTGTGCCAGCTCCAAACCTGCCAGCCCAGAGCCAGCAGTTTCTGCACCTGACTCAGTGGCCCCAGCATGAGCCAGGCAGCCAGTGCCAGCCAGCCCTCCACTGCTCCCCAGGACCAGTCTATCAGCTCCCAGGCGCCTGCCAGGGGCTGGAAAAGACGGGCTCCTGTGTGGTCCAGTGCGGACATCAGGGACCTAATTCAGGTTTGTGGAGATGCCACCAACACTAAACAGAGGAACGCAACCATTTACAGGTGGATGTCTGCCAGCCTGGCCACCAAAGGCCACATGCGAACCGAGGAGCAGGTTCACATGAAAATAAAGGAGCTGCACCAGGCCTATGCCAGGGCCACAGGGGGCAGCTCCCAACCAGGAGCAGACCCAGACCCCTGCCCCTATTTTGATGCCCTGGACCACATCCTGAGGGGCGGGACGGTCTGTGCCCCCCAGGTGATCATCTACCCTGGGGCAGAAGGCCCTGACCAGAAAATGGAGGAGGGGGGCCAGGAACTCCAGAAGCCTGGAGGGAGAGTACCGTGTGCCCAGGATCCCTGAACTGTCCCAGCAGGGCTGTTGCTGGTGTCATCTGAGGCCGGGAAGGCAACAACATGTGAGTGCCATCACTGTCCCCTTATGTGAGGGGTTGAGTAGAGAGAGAGGGAGACCAGGGACCCTTGCTGGCCACGGCTCATGCAGCAACCTGTGCATATGGCATGCCACCGCTGGGAACGTGGCCCCAGCTGGCTGCCACACAGGGGCCGAGGCCTGTTACCCACACGCGTGTATGTACGAAAGAACATGATGTGCTCCTGACCCTGAGGTGGGACACAGCAGGATGCCCTCCCTCCACAAGCCCCCTCTACACAGGGGCAGAGTCATCTCCACCCCGCCATAGACCCACATCACATACAACACAGGGGCATGTGTGCAGTCCCGGGCCCGCTCCCACTCCTGGAGATAGCAGGACATCCCGAACATGGCCTCTGTGCTAGCACATCAACGCCGATGGTATGGAGACCTGTCACCCTCACCTTGCAGAGCGGGGCTGGGCTTCACCCACTGTGTCCCGACAGATAACTGACCACTTCTCTTGTTTGTCCACAGTCGCACCAGTTGCGAGTGCAGGGTGCACCACCCTTCCCAGGATATCCTCCTGCACCCGGGCACTCCGCAGGCTGACCTGTAACCAGAAGGGGATGGCAGCACCTGGGGATCCTGTGAGGCCAGAACTTCACCCTGGACTACTGGGTGCACCAAGACCTGCAGCTCTGGTGGGAGAGTTGGTGGGAGCTGCTTGCCCAGGGCTGTGCCATCTGTGACCACCTGCAGACCCTGGTGCAGAGATTGCTGCCTCCTGCTGCTCCAGCTCCTGGTACCTCCTCTGCACCCACAGTGCTGGGAGACAGGTGGGACAGCAAGACCCTCAACCATGAGCCAAGAGCTTCTCCTCCCACTTCCTCTCCTTGCCTCCCCCTTCCAGCCACCTCCCCCCAGGTTTACCCCTCTCCTCTCCTGCCCTCTGGCTTCTCCTCTCCCTCCTTCATTCCCTCCCACACCCCAGTTTTGTTCAATAAAGAGAGTTTGTTTTCTTCAACACATGTGTCTTTATTATACATCATGAAGGGGGGTTAGAGAGGGATAAGTGGAAGGATGTGAGGATGGAATGAGGCACAAGCCCCAGTGAGGGGCTTTGCTGTCCCTCAGCGAGTTAGGCAAGTAAGCAGGGAAATCTGAGAACTGACTGTCCAGAGGGAAATGGGGAGGTCCCCTTAAGCACAGGCCTCAGATAGCCTCAGGCAGCAGCCACGCAAGGTAACTCCTGACCTGATGCCCTGCCAGAGCCAGTTCCGGCTGGCCTTAAATGCGATTCGGTATCCAGTCAGTGTGGATGTGCTATTTTCAAATATCAAAAGGCCATTTTGAAATGCATTTTCTGTGTAGACACGTTATTTCAAAATAAGCTATTTTGAAATAACGCTGTAGTGTAGACATACCCCATGGCTATGTCTAGACTGGTATGATTTTCTGCAAATGCTTTTAACAGAAAAGTTTTTCCATTAAAAGCATTTGCAGAAAAGCGCATCTAGATTGGCACAGACGCTTTTCCGCAAAAGCACTTTTTGCGGAAAAGCGTCCGTGCCAATCTAGACGCGGTTTTGCACAAGAAAGCCCCGATTGCCATTTTTGCGATCGGGGCTTTTTTGCACAAAACAATACCACGTCGTCTACACTGGCCCTCTTGAGCAAAAGCATTTGCGCAAGAGGGTTTTTGCCCGAATGGGAGCAGCATAGCATTTCCGCAAGAACACTGACAACCTTACATGAGATTGTCAGTGTTCTTGTGGAAATTCAAGCGGCCAGTGTAGACAGCTGGCAAGTTTTTGCCAGTCTAGACACAGCCCATGAGAGCAAGAGAGCAAGATTAGAAGCTGGGCTAGAAGACTGAAAGGAGCATGGAAACAGACCATGAAAGCATGAAGCAGACAGGAATATATGATAAGGAGGTATAAAGGAAGGGGCTGAGCTCATGCTGAAAACAAATCATTGTGAAAAATGATGATGTACAGGTGACTCATATTGTTAACTAACAGGGAACTATTAATAAGCAATAAATGGAGGACAACAAACCAGTTCTGGAGAGTGATTATGGAAGTATGTTATTAGGCAAGTATTAAATGCAACAGGCCTAATGCCTATAGGTCTGTGTGTATGCCCTTCTCAATTTTTTGATCATTCAGGAACCTGGTGGACACTAACAGATGTTGTGTTTCTGAAGGTATATCTAAACTACATCCCTTTTTCAATGAAGGGATGTAAATTAGACAGATTGAAATTGTAAATGAAGCCGGGATTTGAATTCCCTGTGCTTCATTTTCATAATGGCGGCCGTGGCTTTATTTCTAAAAGCCTCTTTTCGGAGAAAAAAAAAAACCCGCGGTCAAGACGGGGATCTTTCGACAGAAATGCCCCATTTCAAAAGATCCTGTAACCCTTTAAAAAAAAAAAAAGCCTCAACCGCTATTATGTATATGAAGCACGGGAAATTCAAATCCTGGTTTCATTTACAATTTCGATCTGTCTAATTTACATCCCTTTATCGAAAAAAGGGATGTAGTTTAGACATACCCCTAGTCTTCCTGGCATTTCCCCACACAGATTAGCATTCAGGAGTTCTTCTTTTTGATGAACTCTTGAAGAAGAGATTATTCAAAAGGTCCCACATGAATCTAATGAGTCAATATTTTAAAAAGATAAAGAACAACACCTGTCATGCTGCCATTTTTTTAGAGCTTTAAAACTCCAAGAGCTACATAGAGAGACTGAAACTGATTCAAACTGTCAGCATCTTTATTAACTGACAACTCATGGGTTTGTGGGTTTTTTTATGTTTCTTTTATTGCTTTTTAAACAATATGCTAACATTCCCTATCATAAACTCCTTCAATCAAAGAGAACTGGAGCATTGGCAATGAATTTTGTATTCTATTTTGAATCATACCACAGCTCTTGTAATTCACAACTGAAAATTTGTAAATCTGTCCTTAACATTGTCTTTAGAAAAGATAACATGCAATCTTGTGGCACCTTAGCCCTGGTCTATACGAGGAAGTTATTTCAAGGTAACTCCCCTTATTTCAAAATAACAAGCGGAGGGTCTACACTTTAAAGCCCATTATTTTGAAATAGGGATCTGGCTATTTCAAAATGACAACTCCTGCATTTCATGAGGAATAACGCTTATTTCAAAATAGTGGTAGGGTGGATGCTCCACTGCTGCTACAGTAGACTTCCGATAATCCGGAACCTATGGGACCTAGGTGGTCCCGGATTATCAGATATGCCGGATTATCAGGAGATTTATATATATAAACTGATTATATATATACTGTATACATTATATACTGTATATAAAGTGTTCTAAACCCTTTTTATTGTACATACTGTATACAGCATACTGTAACGTTTTAGTTTTTTTAAGCCTTTTTTACCCTTTTTGCTCAGTTCAGCTGCTGCCACTGTTACCTTGTGACTCATTTTTTGCCGAAGCTCACTCACTAGGCTCTTGCCATTTTGATGCTGGACTATCAGGAGTGCCGGACTATTGGAGTTTTACTGTATTTCAAAATAACTACTCCCCAGAGTCAAAGTAATTACTTCCCATTGCTTCCTCGGGCTATAAATTGAGATAGCACCTCCACTTTAAGGGAGCTGTCTTAGGCTAATTTTGAGGCTTCCCTGTAGTATGGACATGCTATTTTGAAAGAGTTATTTTGAGAGTTATTATTTAAATAAGTTATTTCAAAATAATTTCCTAGTGTAGACATGCCCTTAGAGACTAACAAATTTATTAGGTCATGAGCTTTCATGGGTAAAAATCACTTCATCGGATGAGTTGGAGTGGAATTTACTGAATCCAGGGTATTCATAACAGCAAAAAAATTTATCCATCAATTTTAGACCAATGTTAATGAAGCTAATTAAGTCAGGCTGGATGTGTCTCATTCATAGCATTAGATGTGGAAATGAAAATATCAAAGGTGGGATTATTGCCTTTGGCAGTTAATATCTTTATTTAAGCCTAAATTGATAGTGTTGAACTTGTCAATGAACTTCAGTTCAGCTGTCTCCCTCTGTATTTGTAGAAGAATAGCTGCTTTTAAACCCATTATTGAATGTCCAGGAAGGCTAAAATGTTTCCCTACATATTTATGGGTTTTGCCATTACTGATATCTGATTTGTGTCCATTTATACTTTGGCACAGAACCTGTCTGGTTTGGCCAAAATACATGACAGAGGGGCATTTCTGGCACTTGGACACACATCCAGCCTGACTTAATTAGCTTCACGAACACTGGTCCTACAATTGACAAGTAACTTATTTTACTGCTATATATGCACTGTTATATATACATTGTAATTTCCACTCCAGCTCATCAGAAGATATGGATTTTATCCACGAAAGCTCATGATCTAATACATTTGTTAGGTTCTAAAGTGCCACAAGACAGCTTGCTATTTTTAAAGTTACAAACTAATACAGCTACCCCTCTGAGACTTTTTAGGAAAGATGTTCTCCATATTTCCTTCTTGAGGCTCACTGCTAAGGAGAGTAGCAGATCTTTTTGTTGTCCTAATGCTATATTCAATCACACTAGGCAGGCATGGCACCATATTGCAGCTAATCTACTTTCTGTAAATTGTATGATTCTTTCTGTTCTGTTCTGTTCTGTTCTGTTCTGTTCTAATAATTGCCTTTGAAGTACATTTTTATGGAATATGTGTGTCCTCAGCGGCACTCTTCCACTGACCTGTCTACTGCATGAGTGCAAGGCTAAGTAACTTCTTCCCCTTTTTATCTCTCATATAGAATATTAGAATCATAGAATACTAGAACTGAAAGGAAACTCAAAAGGTCATTAAGTCCAGTCTCCTGAACTCATGGCAGGATCAAACACCACCTAGATCATCCCTGATAGGTGTTTGTCTAAACTGCTCTTAAAAATTGCCCATGAGGAGATTCTCCAACTTCCCTAGGGAATTTATTCCTGTGTTTAACCACCACCCATGTGCTTGTATGCTGCCAATCATGACAGTTTTGAGATCTCAGATCTTCTCTCACAGTCATCTTTGTGTTTTTTTCCACTTTAATCTCTACTGGTTGAACACCTTTCCTCAGAAGGTCTGTAAAGCTCTACCTTCTCCTCCTCTGAATCCCCTTCTCTTGTCAGCAAGACCAGCTACAAGTTAGTTGGCTATGTCATTCATTTATTTTCTCTATCCAGGGCAATATTCTCCCAGGCTTGCTCAGGCCAAGTCATACCATTGAAACTTCTCGAAGAGTCAGATAGGACTCAACTTGAGAAAACAGTAACAGAATACACCTTTCAATGAGTTAAAGTTTCGTTTATGTTAAAAGAAGGGTTGAATGTCAGGAGTAGGGCCTTACCAAATTCACAGTCCATTTTGGTCAGGATTTTTAAAATGGCAAATGTCATGAGTTCAGATATTTCAATCTGAAATTTCATTGTGTCATAATTGTAGAGGTCCTGCCCCAAAAACGGAGTTGGGTGGGGTTCACAAGGTTATGATGTGGAGGTTGCAGTACTTCTACCCTTACTTCTGTGCAGCAATTGGAAGCAGAGCTGGGCAACTTGCCAGGAATCAAGCTCTAAAGCAGAGGTGGGCAAAAGCCGCTCAGTGGGCTGAATCCGGCCCAGCTAGGGCTTTGATACAGGCTGAGAAGCTATTCCAGGCCCCATCCCCTTAGGGCGATGCATGGGAGCCGCAGCCGCGCGTGCCCTTTCAACTGCTTCTATTTAAAGGCTTGCACCTTCCCCTTTGCTGGCAGGCAACAGCCACAGGAAACATGTGAGCCCTTTAAATAGAAGCAGTTGAAAGGACTCGCGCGTCCCCAGATCCTAGGCAACATCCTGGCTGGGAGTAGCAAGCTCCTTAAATAGCAGGAATCAAAAAAGCTTGCAGCTCCCGCCTCTGGCTCATGTGATGCCTAGGAGTCACAGGGGAGGCACAAGCCCTTTCAACTCCTGCTATTTAAAGGCTCCGCCCCTTCCGTTGGAGGCCCTGCTCCTTCTGGGGCAGCCCGCGACCACTTCAAAAATGTTTGAAGTGGCCCCCACTCAAAAATGATCGCCCACTCCTGCTCTAAAGGCAGAGCTATCACCACCAGCAGCAGAGACGGAAAGATGGCATGGTGTGGTGTTGCCTCCCTTACTTCTGCGCTGCTGCCTGCAGAGCTGAGCCCTCAGTGAGGAGCCACCACTTTCTGGACATCCAGCTCTGCAAGCATCAGTACTGAAAGAAGAGTGATATGGGTATGATATTACCATCCTTACTTCTGTCCTGTTTCTGGTGGGGTGCTGCCTTCAAAGCGGGGCATCCAGCCAACAGTATAACTGCCGCTCTCCAGTTGCCCCGCTCTGAAAGCAGTGCAGAAGTAAGGGAGACAATACTATGACCCTCCTAAAATAACCTCGTGACTTCTCTACAACTCCATTTTTGGGTCAGGACCAGTGTTGCCTCTAAGATTTTTCATCCACGAGTGGAGTGAGTTTTTGTCTTCTACACCAATATTGAGATCATGTGTGCTTGTTTGGATGTGTGCCACTGTTGCTCTTGCTGGGATGCCGAGCCCTGCTCCCAGACAGCGCTCCCCACCCCGCCGCCCACCTAGTGGGAAGAAGGTGAGACCTGTTCTTGCAGGGAGCGTTGCTCCTGGAGCAGCCTGTGTACAGGGCAGGGCCCGGGGCAGAGGGAAGCTGCTGCCAGTGCCCAGCATTTGCAGGGAGTGGGGTACAGGGGGTGGAGCAGAGATACACGAGCAGCCAAAGGTGGAGGGAGCCTGTAGGGGACTGAAGGGAGAAGGGGGCTCTGAGAGCCAGAGGGCAGTTACGGCAGAAGAGGTCTGCAGGAGGAGGGGGAAAGAAGGATGCAGAGGCCCCTGGTCCTAGGAGCAACCACTCTGAAGCTAGCCACAGCTCCAGCCTTAGCACCCGATCTCCAGAGTGGCCATGGCCCCAGCTCTGGCAGTAGTCATGGTCCTAACCCTGGCCCTTGTGTCTCCCAGCCCTACCTTCACTGAATGACTGCCCATGGTCAGGGAACAGGAAGAAAAGCAAGTAGTGTCCTGTGCACATGGCTATAGACCCCTCTGCTCTCCCAAAATGGCATCCCTAAGAAGGGTACAAGGAGACTGATATTAACAATCTGTCAATTTATAGAGCAACATTACCAGGGTAGCTGACTGGTACAAGAGATAGAAAAGGGATGTATTAGTACAATGTATGGCAGTTTTGGACTGCATAAACAAAAGTGTATTAAAAACATAGCATGTGAAAGCATTTCCCAGCATGAGCTCCCATATGCATTTACAAACCTTTTTCATTTGTGTAATTTAGAAATAAACATCTTTAAGATGGCCACATTTATAAAAAGGATGCATTACATATGGAAAATATTTTATAAAGGTGTACTGAAAAATTAGTACCTTTTTTATTAAACTAGGTATGGAAGTATAAAGTACCAAGAAGAGTTACAGCTCAGTTTTATTTCTTTCAAATGAAATAAGAACATAATCTACAGTGGTTTTGTTCTTTTTCTGATTAATTTTCAATAACATTGATATTTAATTGATGGTATACAGGAGAATTTTGTAGCAAAGATTGTATTTATTTATAAGAAAACTTAAACTATCCAAGGTGACTTTTAAAAAATACCACAAATGCTGTATCTTTCCCTCTCTGAAACTCTCATATTAACCTGTAACAAATGAAAACCAAATTACAAGGACATTGCTTCAATACAATGTGACTATAGATATATAATTTCAATGAGTGATCTGGCATTGCAATGTATGGCATTGTTTAGGCTCAAAGTCTATGACTACATTTTTAAAATTCTCTGTTCTGTGCTAGAATCTGAGCTAAAGCCCATTAAAGTTAATAGAAAGACTCCCAATGGTGCACTGGGATTTGGATCCCGCCTTACTGAGTAGGCAGAACCTATATGTCAGTCAGAAATCTTATTTAATAAACATACATTTTGTTGGCTATTAAATGATCCACCTGTGCTTTAAGGCACAATCAAACAGCTGTGTCTAGCTGTGTCTAGACTGGCAAGTTTTTCCGCAAAAGCAAGTGCTTTTGCGGAAAAACTTGCCAGCTGTCTACACTGGCCGCTTGAATTTCCACAAGAACACTGATGATCACATGTAAGAAATCAGTGCTTCTTGTGGAAATACTATGCCGCTCCCGTTCGGGCAAAAGTCCTTTTGCGCAAAAGGGCTAGTGTAGACAGCTCAGATTTGTTTTGCGCAAAAAAGCCCTAATCGCGAAAATGGCAATCGGGGCTTTTTTGTGCAAAAGCGCGTCTAGATTGGCACGGATGCTTTTCCGCATAACGTGCTTTTCCGGAAAAGTGTCCGTGCCAATTTAGACGCTCTTTTCCACAAATACTTTTAATGGAAAACTTTTGCATTGGTCTAAGTGTTTAGACTCTCAGTAATACCTTTATAACATTTTTTTTTAAGTTTTTCTTATTTCAAGTCCAGCAGATTCAGATGATCAAAGTGAGTTCTTTCATTTTTTTCCTTCATCATCTGGGCAAATTGTACCTCGTCTACACTATTAACCCCACCCCCATCGATCTAAGTTACACAATTTCAGCTATGCAAATATCATAGCTAATGTCAACGTATTTACTTTAGTATCTTTAAGGTCAGTGGGGGCTGCTCTCCTGTTGACTCTGGCTACTCTTCTCTTCCTGATGGAGTACTGGACTTGATAGAAGGGCACCCAGAGGTTGATTTATCATGTCTAAGAAGATTAAATAAATCAACTACCAGCAAAACTTCAATGCAAAACTGTATAGTGAAGACAAGTGAAAACTGTGCAAATCCTCTTGTTCAGAAATTCTCAGTAATGCCTGGATAAGTCTATGGCAGATACTGGGTTTACACATGTGAGACTGAATGTAATTGGCTGATGCACATTAAAAGGACTATTTTTGTCTCTCTCTCAGCTGAGTTAGCTCACCAGGGCTAAAAGGAGTAATAAAAGCAGTAACACCTTTTGTCACTAAGGTGATTCTGAATGTTCACAGAGGGAAAATGTACTGAATATGCACCTCTGCTTTCCAGACCAGAACTACCCATAAGGAGAAAATTAGAATACTGAGTTCTGTTAAAAGTGGCTTTCAGCTGACCTAGTTACAAGATTCTGCCTGACTATGTGGCGTGAGATGTTATTGCACATCAGGCCCTGAATAGTCCCTTCAGTGAGACAGGAAACTTTACTCAGCATTAGGGACATGACCAGAACTTGGGCAATAGGGCCTAATGGTTGGAGCCATTGGGGATAGCCAGGCCTAGAGGTTAGAGCAGAGTCAAGGATCAGGACTACAAGACACCTGAAAGTATAGTTGAGGGGAGAGATGAGGGTCGGAGCCAGGAAGCAGACAATCAATGTCAGAGCCAATGGGTGAGCTGGACACATGGTCAGGAATGTTAAAGATAAAAAGAGGTAGGGGCTGAAGCACCTACAAGCGTAAGAGGGACAAGAGCACAAGCCAGATGAAGGAAGCAAGACCAAACATAGCTGTGAGCATGGAACGTATTGAGCAGCAAGAGAGCTCTGTCTGTTTCTGAATAAAGTAATAGCAAGCTCCATCCCTTGGCCATTCAGGAAATGAAATCAATCAGGCATCCATGGCTAGAATCAACTGTGTCCAGTGTGCTGTTATGAGACTGGCCCCATTGCAGTTGGCTCTCTGATGCTGTGATGTGGTAGCCAGCACCATATCCCTTTAATTGAGTTGGGTATGGTGACTTTGTTAAAGGGTCACAGTTGAGGCTTGTTAACCCCTGATAGGATAGGCCCAAAGCCTGCCAATAACACTTATAAAGCAGGAAACTGTTCACTATCCCCTCTAATATTACATCCCACTTTCTTATTATGCTGATGTTGGGTTCCCCACCATGAATGTGAATTCCTATCCCATTAACATCAACACAGTTAAATATGGTCTTCATTCGCTTTCTCACTGAGCATGTGGAATACAGTGATTCTCCTTGGCTCTATCTGCACCATATATCTATCAATTCTCTCTCAAATACATTGTTCATACAGAAAGACTTGCACCATATGTATGGTGTGGCTAAACATTGTATCCTCTATGTATTCTTCACATATGTAACGAATGGTAAAGTAATGAATATAAAAGAAAAGTTAGGAATTATAGAAAATTGATAAGGGAAGCAAAGAGAAGAAAGAGAAATCTATGTCCAAGAAAATAAGAACAATAAGGAGGGGTTTTTCCCCCTTGGAAAGCGGGGATTCAGAAAAGATCTGAGTTGTGGTGAATAAGCGGCTGAACATAAACTCCCACTGTGATGCAGTGGCCAAACAAACTAATGAGACCTTGGGATTCATAAACAGGGGAATCTAGAGTAGAAGTAAAAAGGTTATTTTACTTTTTTACTTTGCACTTGTGTGACTGGAACACTCAGTCCAGTTGTGATGCCCTCAATTTAAGAAGGATGTTGATAAATTGGAGAGGGATCAGTAAAGAGCCATGGGAATTAGTGGACTATTAGAAAAATATGCCTTACTTTGATAGACCCATAAGAATAATCTACTTCCTTTAACAAAAAGAAGATTAAATGGTTGACTTATTTACAGCCTATATGTATCTATATAAGAACGTTATTTAATAGTGGGCTCTTCAATCAAGCAGAGAAAGTTATGACATGATCCAATGGCTAGAAGTTGAAGCTAGACATATTCAGACAGAAAATAAGATGTACACTGTGAACAAATTAACCATTGGAACAATTTATCAAGCATTGTAGAGGCATATTCATCACTGACAGTTTTTAAATCAAGATTGGAATTTTTGGGGGAAGTTCTGTGATATGTAGATATGTGTTACACATGAGGTCAGATTAGGTTATTGTAATAGTCCCTTTTGGCCTTTGAATCTATGAATGCAGAAGACCTCCGAATTAACAGAAAAGGTCAGAAGCACCATTACTGTTCACAAACCAAGCATGAGATTATTATGAAACCTCTTATTACGTAGCAAAGAAGTTAAAAATGCAATAAATCAGCAACATATTCTACTTATTACATCTGAGGATACCTGTACAATATATTTTAGGTAAATCAGCATAGATTTTAGTATTTAGTTATCTCTCTCAAGTGTCTATTTCCAGAAAATAGGAAAAGAGATACTGAATTACATATTTCATTTAGTTCCTTTACCTTCTACCTAGATTTACATATGTCCTTTAAGTTTTTGTTGAGAATTTTTTTAAAAAGAAAATGGCATCCTCTTTTGTGATGTCTTCATAAATTGAGAAGAAAAGTGTCAGTGAATCAGTGTTAACTAAAAATATTTTAAATTTTGTAATATGATTTTAAAATTTGATTCTCATACATTCTTCATAGCTGTAATCTCAACACTTATTTACTGATTTATGCACATAGATAAATAGAAGTATGTCGATCTAGGATTATGGTAAATCCAAGCTAATACGTCCTGCATTATTTGAAAAGCATGTAATAAAAATCTCATTTTTTTTTCAAAAATATAGTTTTATTATTACTATTATTATAGCTATTTAATACTGATTAGTTTTATTTTGTTTCATTAATTAAATTATTGATTTAATTACTCAATTATTCAATAACCAAGGCAAATGCAGTATCTCTCTTTACCATTTGGTATTTAACCTATCATGTTTGTTGAATTTTTATCTGCAAAATTCCTTTTTTGTTCACTCTGGTTGGTTGGCTGCATTATTTGCATGATTACTGTTGTTATTTGCATGATTATTATTTAGGTATTCTGAATAACTTTGCAACATGTGAATCCATGTATTCTAATTGATTGGGTTATAGCTATTCTTAGCCAGTAAAAGGACAGAAAGGAGTATGAATGTTATCCAATATAGTTTGTGTATGCAAACCACTCTACCCTTAATAGCTTTTATGAGCCTTCTGTTCTGTTTGATTCTTCTACTTGACATTTTCAACCTGTTTATTAAAAGCAAAGATGTCACCATGAAGGTCATATTACATGCTCATAATGGTTCTTTAAAAATCTATGAAGCTTCTCAATCCATTTAGCTGAAATAGCAATAAGAAAGCAAGCAAGAAAGCAAGCAAGCAAGAAAGAGGCTATCAAGCCTCACAAAGGAAAGTTGTTTAAAATTCTGTGATTAATTACCTTCCTCTTCTTTCTACTCTACTCTCACAAAGGCTTTTACCCCCAGAACAACTGCCTTATATTTGTGCTTATAATATTTGTTACTGCATTTCTTCAGAGCCCAGGTGTGACACCTTCATTATCTGGGCAACAACCAGAGCTAAATTCACCAAAGGTAGAAAAGAAGCAAGAAAATTGACTTAGTAGCGGTGAACTCATCTACATCAGCAATGAATTTGGCTGAAAGCCTAGGTCAGCATGAGCTGTGCCCCTGCCACCTATTGAGGAACTGGGCGGGGGGGGGGGAGGAAGACCTCAAGATCAGACCCTATTTGCCTAGGCTCACCTGCTTTCTACAGGTGATTAGCAGATAGACCTGCTTTCCAAATGGATCAATTTTGCCTTGTTTGGATTGAAATTCATTTTAGCCCTGAATGAAGGAGTACTGAAATAATTATTATCCATATACAACTAAAGGGCAGCAGAAATATACTTAATATGCCATAATTGAGAGAATCATCTTAACCTGAATCTTGTTCACTAGTAAGGGGGTGGCAATGCTAAATCCAAATGAAAGTCTGAGGGGATAGCTTTTACATGATGGGAGGGAAGTTTCTGTTTAAAGAGACTAGCTTCAGCCTCCTTCTCTATTGGTTAAAGACAGAATTCATCAGAATTAATTTAGAGCCCTTGTTTCTGCTCAGTGGTCTCTAGAGCTGAAATCACTGATTAACAAGTCTAAGGGGCTGATCCTTAGGTGAGGTGTGAGCTTAGTATAGCAATAAAAACATCCAAAGGATGCAGTGGCCATGAGGTTCCACGACATAGTGAAATCACAAAGAGCAGAAACTACAAAGAACTGGGCTAACTGGTAGAATCTCAGAGCATGGCTTCAGAGTTAGGGGTAGACAATGCGGGATGGTCAGCAAAGCAGCAGTGACAGTGGCTGCCATCAAGCAATGAAGAGTGGCAGCTAGAAGCACTGTTTGAGACACCCACCCTTGGAATCCACCTGAACATGGCAATTATCAAGTGATCCATCACCTGTTGTATTAATTTCATTGTGTGTATTAATTTCATTGTGTGACCCTGATTCTTGCATTATATGAATGAGTAAATAATACTTCCTAATTCATTTTCCGCATTATTCATGATTATTTCTCCTGCTTTATTTTTTTTTCCAAATTGAAAAGTCCCAGTGTTTTTAGACTGTTCCTATATTGAAGTTGTTCCATACCCTGAATAGCATCTGGTCTTGGTAACTTATCACTGTTAAAGGTATCATTTTTTATTTCCAAAACTTCCTCCATTGACACCTCATTCTGTGACAATTTCTCAGATTTGTCACCAAAAAGAATGGCTCACGGGTGGGAATTTCCCTCATATTCTCTATAGTGAAGACTGATGCAATGAATTCATTTGGCTTCTCCACAATGGCCTTGTCTTCCTTCAATGCTTCTTTAGCATGTTTTCACCCATAGGCCCCACTGATTGTTTGGCAGGCTCGCTGCTTCTGATGTATTTGACATTTTCTTCTGTGAGTTCTTTAGCTTTGGCTTATTGTTATTCAAATTATTTCTCAGCCTGCCAAATTGTACTTTTACTCTTGACCTGCTAGAGTTCATGATTCTTTTTATTTTCCTCAAAAACAACTTTTAAAAAAAAGCAAGTAGCCCTGTGGCACCTTAAAGCCTAACAAAAATATATGTATAGTATTGTGAACTTTTGTGGGCAAAACTCACTTCTTCAGATTAGATGATCTAGACTAACACGGCTACCATTCTGAGATTTTATTTTCCTTAATAATATTTTATGTCTAGCTTTGAAAGGATGCATTTTTTTACTCTAGCCACCTTTTTTTTTGCTATATTGTTTACTCATAGCCCCAGAGTTTGTTTTTTGGGGACTTTCCTCCTCCCCTTTCCCCCTGCTTTTTTGAATAAATTTATTATGGTGTTTTAAAAAAGTTTCCATGCAACTCACAGTCTTGAGTCCCCTCACCCCCTGCCCTGATTCCTGCATCCCCCTCTACACCAACTCCTATCCCTCTGCCCAGAAGAATCCAAGCAATTCTGGTTAATCTTCTAGTTTATATTATGTTAGCCATTACTGAGTAGTTCAGTTATATTCACCTCCTAGACTAGATCCTGTGCTCCACTTGGAATAGGTGTGAGGAACCTCTGGCTCACAGGCCACACATGGTTCATTAGAAAAAGCTGCTGGTGCACTACCAGAAACTTTGTTTACCTGAGCACGGCTGTAGTTCACCATTCCTAGCCAATGAGAGATGCAGGGCTCCGTGTCAATGGACGCTCAAGTAAATAAGCCATCTCACTGCATGTCAGTGGCAAACATGATGCTCTTAATTCAGCTGGCTCAACAGAAGTTCTCCACACTTGTTTAGAATTAAATCAGGATTTGGCTTTCCTTTAATGGGTTCTAAAATGCAGTCATTAATAGTGTCTAGAAATTTAACTTTTGCAACCTATCCTGATGAAAATGTATCCAATCAGTGTGGGGATCACTGAAATTTCCCATTACTATTGAGTTTTCTGTAATTATATCCTCTGTAATATCTCTTGTCATTTCATAGTCACCATCATTCTCTTGCTCAGCTGGTCAGTAAGATATTCCTATTACTATTCAAGCATAGAATTTCTATCTGTAGAGATTCAATGGTACAGTTTGATTAATTTAAGACTTTTACTATATTTGACTCTATGTTTTCTTTCACATAGAGAGCCACCCCCTATGATGACCTACTCTATCGTTTCTTTATATTTTGTGCTCTGTATGGAATGTCCCATTGATTATCATTGTGATGCCAAGTTTCTGTGAGGCCTATTATATCAAATATACTCATTAAATACCAAGCACTCAAGTTCACTCATGTTAGTATGTAGACTTCTAACATTTGTGAATAGAAGCATATACACCATTTGTTGTTTTTTAGTTGTCTGCCCTCATGTGATAAAACTGAATCGGGACTCCTTTTCACTTTACTCTTTCTCATAAATTCCTTCCTATACTTTATCATTTATATCCTCAGTTCTTTATTAGGATATAGAGAATCTCTTTTAATGGAGCCTCTCATTGGCTTGTCTTTCTCTGTCCCATATGCTCCTCCACACCTGCCAGCTTTCCTGTAGTTTTTAGTTTAAAAATTCCTTTAATTTTAAATGACAGTAGTCTGGTACTATTTGTGTTTAGATGGACCCCATCTTTCCTGTATGGGCAGTTCCTTTCCCCAAATGTTCTTCAGTTTCTAATAAACATAAAAACCTCTTCCCTACACCATCATCTCATCCATGCACTGAGAGCGTGCATTTCCGCCTATCTAACTTGCCTCTGTGCATGGAATTGGAAGTATTTAAGAGAATACAACCATGGAGGTGAATTAACCTCTTATCTAGCCACCTAAATTTGGCCTCTGGACCTCTTTCCTACCTTTCCCTATGTCATAGGTACCTATTTGCTCCATAGCAGCATCTTCCCAGCTCTGCAAATGAGTTCTGTCTAGCTGCCTCAGGAGATCTATAACCTTTACACTAAGCAAGCAGTTCACCATCTAATCCCCCCATTGTTACAATCAAGTTATCTGTATTTTAAAGATTACATCCCACATTACAATTATCTGTCTCTTTCCAGTAACTGGTATTCTCTCCACAGCAGAGGTGTCCTCAGTGCAAGAGGATTCTATGACATCATCTGGATAAAGGGTCCCAACAGCAGGAATATTTTCCTCTGCTCCAGGCTTCCAGAGGCTTTCAGAATAGAAGTGTCTCAGTCTCATCTCTGTATCATTCTGTCTCCCTTAGTTTTTACAGTTTAGCCACATCTGGTTTTAGGAGACCATTCTCAACCTTGGGGGGTGGTCATAAGCTCCTTATACTGAACATACACATCACCTGCCCACAAACCAGGTCATCATATATGCTACATTCAGTGTAATAAACTGCATAGTTCCCACTCTGCTGCAGGACTTCTGCCTGCATTATTTTTACTCCTACAGATTTTGTATGGGGAAATGGGGAATATTGTTTGTTTTGGAGAGGGGATGTTTATTGACCAAAATTTAGAGAACATTAGGTGTATTGGCTCTCAAGTGTACTGTCTCAACTCCATTTCAAAATGTCCCTGTTTGCTACTCCTGTTCGCTAACTCAAATTTTATTTGTTGTCATTATTGACATTAATTTTGCTTTCCTCTGCACTTTCTAGTTCTATATAAGAAAGGAAGCAGAAGTACTAAAATACCATTAAAAAAGCTGTTTTCACTCTATTTCCAGCCCATCTGGCACCAGAAAGAAAATTTGCTCTCATAAGCTTTCCAGACCCAATTTTTGCAGACCTCAGGGATTCAAAGTTCACATAAGCTTGCAAAGATTTGTGTATTTATTTAAATTGAACCAAACTTCTGAACCTTTTAAAGTCTGCCCATTACTAAATGCCATTACTTTTGAGTACCTGTATTAAATATTCACATACAAGCAAGTAGGTATCACTCAGGATTTGATTTAAAGGTACTGCAACAATTATAAAAAAAAATCAGTGGCTGTTTTGAAAATATCACATGAGTTAGCATCACAGATCCTGTAGGTGGAGTATGCTGAAAACAGATTAAGTCAGCTATAGAATAAATGCGGAATTTAGTTCATAGAAAGAAAAATATAGTCACACACTAGAGCAAAGGCAAATTAATTAACACAGGTGTATAGATTAGTAGAGACACTATCTCTTCTCTCCAAACAAGTTGATATTTATCAAAAAAAATCCAGCTTTCTAAAGAACTAGACTATATACAAATGTACACCGACTAATTTGTAAAAAGCAATTTATTATTTGCTTGATAGCCTTAAAAAAATTAATAGCCTAAGCTCATTAACATGCTGTTTTACCAACCTCTTTAAGAATTTACCTTGTGACTAAAAAATGAATCATGCAAGGTGCTCTTGAAAAAAGTAGCACAATAGTAAAATGATTTTTAAAGGGATAATCCAGAAACCTAACAATCACAGTCTAATAACGTTGGAGATACATTTATTCAGACCCTAGGCCAAGTATCTCACTCTCTGCTTCAGAGGATCCTTTACAAAGCTTTCAAGTAAATGTACTTCTTTCTTGGAAATCAAGTGCAAGAGTCTAATGTAATTGCTAAAGCTGTATGACAGATTCAGATACAAAATAATGGTAAGATAAGGCTCCTTTTATTTTTATCTCAGTCCAGGTCAATGTAGGAGAGAGGCCTCCAAGCTGATGCAAAATGGATATTAATAAAATTATAATAACTTAAATTTTATGTTATTGCAACCATGCCTTTCCCTTTATGAGATATTTAATACATTTGGTGATTGGAGGATAATAGATTACATACTTATATTTTCATTGCTTATTTTATTAAATGCAATGCTCAGACTAGTTAAAGGAATTCCAAACAAATATCTGTTTTCTTCAAACAAATGACAGACATGAAAAGCTTCAAGGAGAATGCCTCTCCTTGGCTATAAATCTGTACTTATCACCTCTGGGTCTGATTGCTCAGGTTGGAATGCAGAGTTAGAATTTCAGCTTTGGTTTAATATTCTATATAGATTTATGCCATTTTAGAAAGCCATATTTCAATGCTAGTTGTGAGTTTTACCTTGCCTAGGATATTTGAGAGAATTTTTTATGGAGCATTGTTAGTGAAGCTCTCACAGATTGTACTCTAAGGAACTGTTTGATTAAAAGACAAACAGGAATGTTTTCTCAGAAACCAAGACTCTTCCCCTTTTAAAAGCATGTGAAAGTAACCAGTTTGATGCATCTCTAGGACTTTCTTCTCGGTATTTTGTGGTATTTGAGTGCCTGGAAGAATATGCTGCAAGCAGAAAGTCTGGGTTATACACCTAAACACACTCAAAATTCCCTTCAGCAAATGACACTCCATCAGAGTAGCAGGAATAAAATACCTAGAGAAAACCTACTTCAGTGACCACACAGTTGTAGTTGTCATCTACCATGCAACACTGGAACCTATGCATAGTATCATCAAGCAAATACAACCCATTCTTAATGGGGACCCCATCCTGAATAGCAACCTCTGACCTTCAAATAATCCCCCAACTTCTCCAAGATCAATGCCAGAAACAACTTCCCCCACTGACTGGGGTACACCAACTCACATCCTGTGAGAATAACAGGTGCAAAGACTGCAGACACTTCTCTGTTGCTATAATTAACAAGCCCCACAGCACACCTTTCAAGATCCACAGGTACTACACATGCCAAAAACAACATGTAATGTACCTCATCCAGTGCACTAAATGTGTCAATGAATAGCAACTCTATGGATGAAACCAGTTATGTACTTGCATAAACTCACAAAGGAAAGTAATAAAAGACCAAAACCACCATCTCATCTGTATATAAAACTTTTCATGAAGTGATCACTCTAAATCTCAGTCTTTATCCTCAAGGGAAACTTGCACAGCACTTTCAAAAGACCTTAAATTCATAACTTTGTTATACACTAAAAGTCATGGGCTAAATAGAGATGCTGGATTAAAATAATTTAGATGTTATGTTATTGCAACCATGCTTTTGCCTTTACTGAATTTTAGGAGATATTTAATACATATGGTGATCAGAGGATAATAGATTACAGACTTATATTTTTGTTGCTTATTTTATTAAATGAAATGATCTTTACAACAATCTATTACACATTAATAACTCCCTTCCCCTGCAACAGCTGACTTGTGCCACCCTCCTTTCATTTCCTCCCTATGACTGGAGGAGTGTTACCTGGTCACTTCACCTTGAATGTTCCATTGAAATATGTATTTACTATTTATGCCAAACAAGCTTGTAGTAAATTTTCTAGATATAAAGAAGAGCTCTGTGTAAGCTCATTTCTTTTGCCAACAGAAATTGACCCTATAAAAGTTATTACTGCACCCACCTTGCCTCTGCTTTTATAAAGATTTAAAGTCTTCATTCATTTAACTTTAAGGAAAAATATTATAGTTAGAAAAATTTACTTCTAACTTCATGTTTCCATTTTAAGGTTAACATTTTTGTTTGTTTATTTCTTACATGCTTTAAATGCTAAAACATTCTGTGATGCTGAGCCGGAGATGGTTAAATGCCCAGCAGACTGCATGACCCAGAATAAACCTTTAAAGACATATTAGAGCAGTACTGAAATGACAAAGAGTGTCATTGCTTATAGATACTTATTAAAGCTAGGTTAAGTAAACTATGTAAGCCTAAATTGTTATAGAATTAGAGGCAGATACTAATTGTATTTGTCAGCATTTACCTATATCTTATTAGAAGTTAACGATGTAACCAGATTAGCTCATTTATGTTCATTCACTTTCGTATCTTAACTACATTACATTGTGTATACAGATGGTTCAGTTAACCTTAAGATCAAAGATGTACGATATTGCAGGAAATTATATTACATTGGCTTCATCTTTCAATTGTTTATGCCATAATGGAAAGACTTAATAGTTTAAATGAATAATTGCCTTATGTTCACTAATTCCACTAGTTTATATGTGTATATATAGGAAATATAAGGCTAGGTTCAAAGTAATAATATGTATGGCCTATTCTTCCTCCAAGAAGGCCCCTGTTTTGATATCTGCTGTCAATGTACTTCCTGTTTGCTAGACATATATAAAAGAAGCTTCAGGCCTGGTCCTGTTTTGTTTCAGATCTGCTAATATCATCAGAGGAAGTTCAAATTGCAAGACCGAGATTATCAGGTATATCCTAGATTATGCTGGCAAACTCTCATGGAAGAATTTGAACAAACTACACTTTTACTGCCTATAGGACTATAACTTATTGAACTGAGTCTAGAAGAATTTTTACAAACCAGAACCCTTACCACCTCAGTTCTGAAACTGACTTTAAGGACTTTATTCATATATGTATCTTTTAACAACAGCAATTCTTTTTCTCTTCTGTTTTTTTTTTAAATCTTAGATACTTAATAAGAATTGACAGTAAGCATGTATTTGGTTAAGATCTAAAATATTCATTCACCTGGTAGGTAATGTGTCCAATCTCTTCAGGTTGGTAGAATTTTAAATATAGTGTATAAGGTTTCCGAGAATCCTCACAATATAGACTTGCTGCCTGGATGAGAGTCAAAGGCTGGATTGCTTAATGGGAACTGTACTTTAGCTTCTTGGTAACCAGTAAGATATAAGATATTATAAAAGCAGTTTTATTACTGACTTGGTTAATTTAATAATTAGAATAAATCACCAGCTTTTGGAGCTCATCTGCTCTGTTCTTTGCAGTTTGTCCTGATTGTGCTCTAATTAAGAATTCTCATTTTAGACTCCCTAGTGACTCTGATAATAGTTTCTTGATTTGGAGTTTCCAGAGAGCTTGATAGGGGTGTGGATCCTCTAGTGTGCTGGCCACACGGGGTTCGTCAGGATTAGCCTATGCCGGCCACAAGATGGCTCACACATCTGAGCATATGCAGGCACAGTTGTCCACAGCTCCTGGTGTCAATGGTTCACTGTGCTGGCCAATAGGAGCTGAGGGAAGTGGCACAAGCCAGGCCACCCTGCAACTCCCATTGGTCAGAAATGGTGAACTGCAGCTAATGGGAGCTACGAGAAGACATGCTTGCAGACACTCAGGCAAACAAACCATCTGGCATCCCACCAGCAGCTACTGCAGATTAACCATGTTAATCCCATGGGCCAGAGGTTCCCCACCCCTGTTTCTGGACGTTCATTTGCAAATGTTTTATACCTAAAGTAATAACTTACTGATACCATTGCTATGTGAATATTAAGATGTTTTGTGTATCATTATGGAATCAAATGACCTTGCTACAACTGGTTGCTACTACAAGAAGTCGTTTGCGTATCAAATATTTATATTAACTGGGGAACTAATTAGATATTTGGCAAAGTCTCAGTAATCTCCTTATCCATCTTAGAAAGACAAGAATCAAGGATTGTTGAAAAGCGGAGACAATGCCTTCTTTGATGACTGTGTTTAAAGATTCTCCTTAAAAATCATTTAAGTTTAAAAAGACTATTTTGAAAGCTCAAAGACTTCTACATTAAAAAAAGAAGTACTTGGACTCATGTGAAAGAGAATTTCACTCACTAAATCCTGATGGAATTAAAGAGGTATCTCAGAAAATTAACTGAATAAAAGAAAGTTAATTTTAAAGGTGTCCTGAGAAAGACATCAGAAAGACACAAGTAACCTGCAAAACCATAAGTTTAAAAAGATTTACAGTCCTTCTGCATATGTATTAGCTGATTGTGTGTTCACAAAGTTACTACCAAGCAAACTCCATGATGCTATTGATCCAATGAAATGGTGACAGTGACTTGGATTTGGATTTAGCCAAGTTCCCAAAAGAGGTGTGACTTTCACCTTTAATAAATGTATAGAAATATAAGGGTGTAACAATTGTGACAGTTGATGATTTCCTTCAATATTCTGAATAAACTTTATTGAATTAAGTTTAACACCCTAAAGGTCCATTGTATGAATAATGAAATAATGTATTATTTTAGGGTTGTATGTAACTTTTCAGGAGACTTGACTCATATAAATGTTGGGAACTTCAAAAAACTATTTGGGATAATATATGTGAAGTAGGTTTCCTTGGAGATACTTGTGTGGCCTTTTGAAGTTCAGACCTGGGGAGAAAAAACATTGTCTACTCACTGCTTGTTCCTGTAAACTCCAAATCAGGTACCTCTTGAACTTAGAACTTTCCAATTTCTTAAAACCAGACACTATAGGCTCTTCACCCCATCATTCTCTCCACGCTCTCGGTCTCTCACTTCCCCTGTCACTTGCACATTCCTCTGCATCCATGACTCTCCTGCCACTTGCAGAGCCAGATTAGAATTGACATGGTGTCTATATACTTGGCTGGCCACAAAATGCAGGTAGTAGGTGGCCCCAGCTGAGAAGGGGCTGGCACAAATAGATGACCAGTGCCCCTCCTGTGCTCCTCTTTGCTCCCTGCCCTGCTCCTTCCCAGTCCCCATGCTACCAGCTAGGATGGCAGGAGACAGGGGGCAGGCTGGCAATAGCATTTGCAGGTACTGACCTCCCACCCCCATTCTGACAGCTCTGCAGATGGTTAACAGAGTGTCCAGTCAGTACTTCTGACCAGACCCCCTATAGCAGGGTCACCTCCAGATGAAGGGCCACACACCATCCATCCGAGTTAGACTGCCAAATGGTTTGTTTACATGAGCATATGCTGGCACGGAGCCCTGTAGCTCCCAGTGTCCACAGTTCACCATTCCTGGACATTGAGTGCAGCAAGCAGTCATGGCTACTGCCAGTCAGGCAAACAAACTATCTTATAGTCCACCAGCAGCTAACCCGGACTTATGGTATATGGTTGCATGTTGGAAGTTCACAACTCCTGCCCTACAGGTTCCCTTTTTTCCAGAAAATTTCCAGTAGAAAACTGGGTAACGATACTTGACCTGTGTGAAGGATGCTCTAAACTTTTTGTGAGGGTGCTACTTCAGAACGGAGGCTCTTATGATCTTGTGACCACAGATAGGAGCCCTTTTTGTGGGTGGAAGGATTACTCCTGCCAAAGTCTGTGTTGGAGTAGGAATAATCTCTGGCAGGCGTATTAGAATGTGTGTAGGTTCCTTTATTGTTTTCAATAGGTTTTCTCTGTAGAGCATTCACCCTATGAATAAATAAGATTGCATTAAAAATGTTGTGTGGTCGCTTAATTGTGGGCAGTTATGCTGTTCTTAGTCTCTCAAGGGAATGCTAAAAGGTCTGCTTGGACTGACTCTATTTTCCTGAGAACAATAAAGCGAAGGCAGGGAATTGTTCAACCTGAAGTTACCCCAGCAGAAGGGAGAAAGACACATTTCTCCACCTAATAGAAGTGAGTATGAATGCACACACTGCTCCATATATACATTTTCCCTGCACTCTGGCAATAGTTACAGGGCTAGCTGCACCCTTGTCCTCTTTCAGATATCTCTAGCATACACCTCCTACCCCCTCAGGGCTATCCCTATCAATATGGAAAGTATGCAGCCACTTTGGGGTACTAATTTTTTCAAAATTTTCTGGTACCCAACACATCTGTGCGCTGCATATGTGGCACTTCTAGTGTAGGTGGCCAGCCCCATCCTCCTGCCACCCTCCCCACTCAGGCAGGCTATGTCCAGCAGGACTGTCCTTAGGGGGAGATACAGACCCAGAACATCCTCCCACTGCACACCACAATCCGCCTCTTCCTTTCACTTCTCAGTCCTCTCTCCACCCTGATTCTATCCCCCAAGTCCACTCCCATGAGCAATGTGGCCTAGGGGACTGGTGCTGGCAGTAGGGGTCCCCACCTTCACCAGTGGTGGTGGGAAATGGAGTGACCCTGCCCCTACCCACTCCACTCCGCTGGCTCCCAGTGTCACTTTGCTTCCTACCACCATTGGTGAAAGTGGAGGTGGTTCCTGGGAGCTGGGAGCACATAATGGGATGATGGGAGCTGGGAGCGCATAATGAGGTGGTGGGTCACTTTGTTTCCTGCCACTACTGCTCATGAGTGTGGGGGCAGACTGAATCCCTGATGCCAGCACCTCTCCCCCAGTTCCTGGGCTGCCCTGGTCCCTGCAGGGCCTGCCAAAGCCTGGGACTTGGGGTTTTTGTTCTGAACAATGCTGCTCACCAGCTGTTTCCCCAGTGGAAGGGGAAATAGTTACTCTTGCTGCTACCCATGCCTCCCATCTGCTCCCCTGCCTTCACATATGCTTCCCTGCCCTAAACCTGCCCCCTGCAACTCTAGCTTCTGGGGCCTGCCCTGCACAACTCTTCCATCCACTGCTCCACAGTCCTTGAGCACAGCTCTTGCCTCCCAGAGAGGGGCCAACCTAGCCTGTCTTTGTCCATTAACAGTGCTTAAATGTTTGCTAAGGGTTAGCTTATCTTGAATAATTCTTTCTTTTCTGCTTTGTTTTCCAGACAGCTTCCTAGTAAAATAAATTAATATAGTGATACCATAAATCAGGGATGAGAAACCTAAGACTTCAGCACCATTACTTTGACAATTATAAAAAACATTGCCAAGGGATTAGACTTAAAATGTTCTTATAATAATTTTAATGGAGTATTAAAATATCTTTGCAGCCAAGTTAAACACCAGCAGCTACGTCTAGACTGGCATGATTTTCCAGAAATGCTTTTAACGGAAAAGTTTTCCATTAAAAGCATTTTCGGAAAAGAGCATCTAGATTGGCACGTACGCGTTTCCGCAAAAGCACTTTTTGCGGAAAAGCGTCCATGACTAATCTAGACGCGCTTTTGCGCAAGAAAGCCCCGATCGCCATTTTCGTGATCGGGGCTTTTCTGTGCAAAACAAATCTCAGCTGTCTACACTGGCCCTTTTGCACAAAACTTTTGCGCAAAAGGGACTTTTGCCCGAATGGGAGCAGCATAGTATTTCCGCAAAAAGCACTGATTTCTTACAGTAGGAAGTCAGTGCTTTTGCGGAAATTCAAGCGGCCAGTGTAGACAGCTGGCAAGTTTTTCCGGAAAAGCGGCTGATTTTCCGGAAAAACTGGCCAGTCTAGACACAGCCCAGATTGTTTAGCCTGTGAACTCCAGGAGAGAAGACATGAACTTACTTTGGTGAGCAGAGAGAAACGGTAGGAGTAATTTTGAATATAAGGTACATTCATTAATATGAGTGTTTTAAGGCCCTTCCCCCACGTGATTTCCGGAGGTTATAAGGCAACTAAAGGATTCTTGAATGTTTTTTTTTAGGTAACTGAGTTAAATACTCAGATCATGAGACATAGTTAAGAGCACTTACCTTTGCCCATTTATTAACTACTTATATTATCAATGAAAAATGAAACAGGATTCTCAGTCTTTAAATGAATCACCTTGCTCTTCTATATAATGTATTAGTTACCTGAGAGACACTAGGATGAGACTTTTTTTGTAGGGAATAATATACTTTGTTCTTACCTTATCTAGAGAAAAGGGTTACTACCAGGATAAATCCACTCTCCAAGAGGTAACCTATGCTTAAAACTTTACAGGGAGACATAAAGCAGATATTGTGAAGAAATAACCACTGTTTACTTCTTGCTTCTGTTTTATTTTTATTTTTTTTAATATTCATAAATAATGACAGTGAGATTTTGCTTGACTTCATTTGTAGGGTCTCCTATGGCATGGTAAAAACCACAAATAACAAAATAAACACTGAGGCCCACATTCTGAATTGTCATTAAGACAGACAGTTATTAAGATGTAGCCTGCTCTTGTTTCTCTAGATAAATTTTAATAATTTCAGACATAAAATTCCTGAGCACTCAACTCCTTAACAAATCCATTTCTTTTCCATGTCTAAAATGATTCCTTGGCTCCCAGGAGTTTGTGAGATGCTCCAGTTCTGTAGTAATAGGAATTACAAAATAACCCTGCTTGCAAAGTGGAGTTTGTTTGCCATATCAGTTTTAATAGGATGTGGTAAAGATTCTGACCCCGATCCTGATCTCAGTTAGATGGTTGTGAATCAGAATTATATTCACTGATGTCTATTGAAATTATCTCTTTGTAAAACTGGCAGAAGTGGGGATCAGAATTAGAATTATGGGCCCGATCCTCAGACTGCATAAGTTGTTGTGGCTCCATTCAAGTCAATGAAACCATGGCATGGAGCCCAAAAGAGAAGGAACAGGCCTGATGAATATAAAGCCAGGAAGCTGACAGCACAAGGGGCTGCAGTGAGGGAGTCTCTGGTTATTTTGGGGGTGTTGAGAGGAAGGAGGGAAACTCAGGGAGAATAGAAACCCTAGCGATATTGATATGGTGGTAACTTGAAAACCTGAAAGAGATGAGGTAGGAAAAGGCTTTGGGAAATAATAGCAAGTTAGGTTATTGCAAACTTTAGCTACTGATTAGAGGGTTTCTGGACTGAAACTGAAAGTAGAGGATGGGTCCAGGTTAATCTACTAGCCACTGGGGAAGTTGCATAGTGAGGGAAGTGAGGGACAAGACTGCCATTTTGGATGGAGAGACTGGAAGGGAAAAACATACAGGGACTTGGGCAGAGGGCCAAGCCACAAAGAAAAAACAGCCTGAGTTGCAAGACATGGTGCATGAATAAGCAGCAGAAGGGGTACTGCACCTAGAAAGAGCTAATCTACAAATCAGCCAGGTGGAGGTGTCCTAGGATTGAACAAACCCTGAGTTATTCTGTGTCTGGTTTTGTTCCTTCCTGAGTGAACTCCTTTGCAGAAACAAATGTATTGCCCATTACAATTGTAGTCTAGCTAATACTGCATTTGTAACACTGTATAACTATACTTACATTAGGAGAGAGATAGTGTGTTACTTTATAATTATCATAACAATAAATTATGTTAATGGCAAGCTACTGCTAGAGCTATCAAGTAGATTTCTTTTTTCATGATGTGCATTCTATAATCTAAAACAGCTATGGGCAACCTGACTAGTAGGCCACATCGGTGGCCCTCCTTCATCTCATTATGTTGCAAGATTGTCATAACCAAGATGGTCACCCGGGATAGGATAGTTTTGTTAATTGCGCTTGCATATCTAGCATTTTCAGGGTATGCAAATAGAACCGTTGCAGAGCTTTGATTGGATATGGCGGGAATGCACAGCTCTTACGGTCAATGTTGTGTGCAATCAGCTGCCCACCTCACTTCCTGTGACCTTGCTTTACATGTATGTCATTTTGGTAATACCGGTAGGAAAAAAAAGATTATGCAGCTGGAAATCAGCAGAATCTGTTAACCTTCTGTGTGGGCAACAGTAAACAAAATGTCTTGCAGACCACATATAGAACCCCAATGGGCAACAGGTTGCCCACCAGGGACCTAAGACAAATCAGCAAGTTGACATGTCCTCATCCAAAGCTTTTTGAGATCAATGTGAGTCTCTCCACTGACTTCAGTAGATTTTGGACCCGGCCCTTAGATGGAAAATTCAAGAGCTGACTTTGAATATCTAAAAAGGAAGAATCCTTCCTGCCCCTCTCCCGAACTGAGGCAGTCATTATGTATGTGACATCAGTGAGGCTTGATAGTAGCACTGATAGCATCGTGGGGCTGGCATCAACTTAATTTGAAATAAAAATGATTGCTTTCTTTTGTCTTCATTTAGAATAGTGCCTTTCTATTGATTACTTTGTTGTTGTTTAATAACAAAGTCAGCACTTAGACAGAAAAATAATGCATTCTGTTGATTTTAGATAAGTAGTACGCCATGTTAGTCTTAATTCCTTATTCCACAACATCATGGGTAGTCATTTGTAAGAATTATCATTTGCATTGACTGTCATCCTTAGATAGTCAAATATATTCTGTGGCACAATTTTTCTCTGATTAAATTTCTGGTGTTTAGAAAATGGAAAATAAGGGTATGTCTACAAACCAAAGTTAATTCGAAATAAGAGCTGTTATTTCGAATTAACTTTAATAGCATCTATACAGGCAAACCCCTATTTCAGAATAAAATCGAAATAGTGGGGCACTTCATTCGAATTAGTTAAAACTCATTCTTTGAGGTATAATGCCAAATTCGAAATAGCTAATTCAAAATAAGCGTTGAGTAGATGCTTATTTTGAAATAGGGGGCCTCCAGCCCTTCCCAGGGTGCCCTGGTGGCCACTCTGGGCCAAACCAGGAAAACTCTTCTGTTCTCTTCCCCTCCCCTCCCCCAGCCCCGGAGCCCTTAAAGGGGTAGAGTCTGTTTGGCCACAGGGCCTGTGCCAGCTCCAGGTCTGCCATCCCAAAGCCCGTAGTCACTGCCTCTGACCCAGTTACCAGCATGAGCGAGCCATCCAGTGCCAGCCAGCCCTCCACATCTCCCCAGGAGCAGTCTGCCAGCTCCCAGGAGCCTGCCAGGGGCCAGAAAAGGTGGACGCCTTGCTGGTCCACTGTGGAGATCATGTACCTCAATGAGGTTTGGGTGGAATCCTCCAACGTCCATGATCTCCACACTAGATGCAGGAACACAGCCATCTACAGATGGATGGCTGACAGCCTGACCACCAAAGGCCACGTGCGCACCCAGGAGTAGGTGCGCCTTAAGATAAAAGAGCTGAGGCAGGCCTATGCCAGAGGCACAGGGGGCAACTCCCAACCAGGAGCAGACCCAGACCCCTTCCCCTACTTTGAGGCCCTGGACCACATCTTCGGGGGCTGGATAGTCCATGCCCCCGAGGTGGTCATCGACTCTGGGACAGAGGGCCCTGACCAGGGCATGGAGCAGGAGGAGGAGGAGGAAGAGGAGGAGGAGGACGATGGCCAGGAGTCGCAGGAGCCTGGAGGGAGTGTGGCACTCACCCTGGACACCCTGAGGCATACCAGCAGCAATTTCACCACTGTCTTATGAGAGTGCCATCACTGTCCCCTTATGCGGGGCGGGCGGGGGGGAGGTGTGGGGAGAGGGAGCCCAGGGACCGCGCGTGTGGTCCTTGCTGACAAAGGATCACGCAGCAACCTGTGCATATGCCATGCTAGCTGGGGCATATGGCCCTGGCTGGCTGCCACACAGGGGCCCTGGCCCTTTACCCACATACATGTATATATGAAGGCACATGACATGCTCCATACCCCAGGGAGGGACACTGCACAATGCCCTCCCTCCACAAACCCCTCTACGCAGAGGCAGGCCACATTCCTCCCCCACACCCACACTATATACAGTACAGGGGCATGGGTACAGTCCCAGGCCAGCTCACACTCGTGGTGATAGCAGGAGATGATGGTGCGGAGACCTGCTGTCCTCACCTTGCAGAGGGGGGCTGGGCTTCACTCACTGTGTCCCCAGGGATAACTGACTACCTGTCTTGTTTCTCCACAGTTGCACCAGCTGTGAGTGCAGGATGCACCACCCCGCCCAGGACGTCCTCCTGCACCCAGGCCAGTAGGCGTACCAGTAACCAGGAGGGATACCAGCGGCAGCACCTGGGGTTACTGCAAAGGCAGATCCACAGCCAGGAGCACTGGGTGAAGGAAGACTTCCAGCTGCACTGGGAGATCTTGCAGGAGCTATGTGAGCAGGTCCGTGCCATCCGCGACTACCTGCAGACCACGGCGCAGAGATTGATTCCTGCTGCCTCTTCAGCTATCGCTCCCCCTCCCGCTCCTTCCTCGCCCCCTGCTCACCCCTCCATACCTGCTCCCCGCCGGGGACGCTGAGACCCCCGCACCTGCAGTGCTGGGAGACAGGTGGGCCGGCAAGACCCCTAACCCTGAGCTTCTCCTCCCCCTTCTTCCCCTTGCCTCCCCCTTCCAGGTCCCTGCACCCAGGTTTCCCCCTCCCCTCTCCCACCCTCATCCCCCTCCACTCCAGTTATGGTCAATAAAAAGAGATTTTTTTGGCAACACGTGTTTTTATTTGACATTAGGAAGGGCAGTTAGGGAGGGGAAAGGGAAAGGACGTGAGGGTGGAATAAGGCACAGGGCCCCAGTAGGGCATGCCAGGGAGACTTCACTCCTCCTCTGTCTGGAAGCTCTCCCGCAGGGCTTCCCGTATATCGACAGCCCCCCGATGGGCCTCCCAGCTGGCAGCCATGTGGGACTGCACATACAGGCCAGCCAAGTGGTTGGCCTCTGCCATCCAGGCTGACAGGAAAGCCTCCCCCCTCCACTCACACAAATTGTGCAGCACACAGCACACCGCCATCACCTGCAGAATATTCCTCTTGGAGAGGTTGAGGCAGGTGAGGAGGCATCTAAATCAGGCCTTCAGCCGGCCAAAGGCCCCTTCCACCACAATGCGGGCTCTGCTGACCCTGGCATTAAAGGTCTGCCAGGAGGGGTTGAGGTGTCCTGTGTAGGGGTTCATGAGCCAGGGTTGAAGAGGGTAGGCCGCTTCCCCCACAAGGCAGACAGGCATCTCCACATCCCTGATCCTGATGTGGCGGTCGGGGAAGAAAGTCCCAGTGTTCAGCCTCTGGCACGTGGAGGAGTTGCGGTAAACCCACATGTCATGTGCTTTGCCAGCCCAGCCCATGTTGATATCCAGGAAGCGGCCCCAGTGGTCAGACACAGCCTGCAGGATGACTGAGAAGTACCCCTTCCAGTTAACGTAGAGGGAGGCCTGGTGTTCCGGGGCACAGATGGGAATGTGCGGCCCGTCGATTGCCCCCCGCAATTGGGGAAGCCCACTGCGCCAAACCCCTCGATGACCGCGTCCAAATCCGTAAGATGAACGACTGTGCGGAGCAGCACTCTGTTGATGGCCTTGACCACCTGCAGAGGGACACACAAAACCGAGAGTCACTGCAGTGCCAGGGTGGCCGAGAGTTTTCCTTCCTCGCCACTGCCTCGCGCCCCTACTCCCCAGGAGCACCGCCCCCCCCCCATAATCCTGGCCACCGTGGGCAGTCTGAAGTGCAGCTGGGACAGAACAAACCCTCCCATGGAGGGAACTTGCACCCCCTACCTCCCATTTCCCTGGGGCAGCCTATCCACTACTTGCCCCCCACTCTGGCACAATGGACGGAGACTGCCATACCTGCAAGAGCACTGCTCCGATGGTGGATTTCCCCATGCTGAACTGGTTGCTGACGGATCGGTAGCTATCCGGCGTGGAGAGCTTCTATAGGGCAATGGCCACATGCTTCTGGAGGGGAATGGTAGGCATCATGTTCATGTCCAGTCACCACAGAGCAGGGGCGAGCCATTCACAGAGCTCAAGAAAGGTGTCCTTCATCCTGAAGTTCTGGGTCCACTGTTGGTCTCCCCAGCGCTCCAGGACAATGTGGTCCCACCAGTTGCTCCTGGTATCCAGGCGCCTGATACGGCGAGGCACGCTGGCATCCAGCTGCTGCTCCTCCATGGCTCCCAGGGGAGTCCGGAAAAGGACCTGGGTGTTGGGCTGCCGCAGATGGTGCCAGCACTTGCTGCCAGGCTTGCAGCAAAAGATCCAAAAGAAACACCAGAGTGCCCAGGGGTGGCTCTAGCTCCATGGTGCTGAGTGCTGTTGTGTCCCAAGTGAGGACAACCAAGTAGGCAGAGAGAAAAATGCTTTGTTGTCCCTCAGTGAGGTAGGAAAGCAAGCAGGGAAAACTGAGAACTGGCTGTCCTGGGGTGGGGGGGTCCCTTTAAGCACAAGCCTCAGATAGCCTCAGACAGCAGCCACACAAAACAACTACTGACCTGATGCCCTGCCAGAACCAGTTTCAGCTGGCCTTAAATGCGATTCAGTGTCCAATCAGTGTAGATGCGCTATTTCAAAATAGCAGAATGCTATTTTGAAATGCATTTTATACGTAGATGCGTTATTTAGAAATAACTTATTTCGAATTAACTATTTTGAAATAAGATATTTTGAAATAACACCATAGTGTAGACACACCCTAACAGATAAGTGAACTAGTATTAACCTGCCGACAGACAAGAAAGTTAATACACTCAGAATAGTAGTAATACTTCAGTCTAATTGCACTGAATGGTCTCGCACTCCACTTTCTGGGCATTTGTTGCTGTTTGTTTAAGGATTTGATTGTATACTGTTTAATAGACTTCAGAAGATTGTCAAAGGGGTTGATTATAAGGAACAAAGAGCTGAAAATAGAGTTAATTTTATTAAAATGAGATTATTTAACCATGAAATATGTTTCAGAGTGTTCAATATGTCAGAGTCTGACTACATTGCATCTGTGGCTATTTATTGTATCTCTTTTTATTTTTATTTTAACTTCAGCCAAGGTCCATCTTGTGCTGAGCATTGCAGAATCTCGACAGAGAGATTAATCATATCATTCATATGTATATTTTACTATATATAAGAGATCATGTTACAATCAGAATTATCTTTGTACAGAAATAAAAGGGCACATTTTACATCCAGTAGGAGGAGGATCAGTCTCTAAGTTTTTTTAATAGCAATATACCTAAAAAGAATCTTGGGGATGACAGAAGACAAAATATTAAAGACAAACTGACCAATAAAAATAACTTTACACTGTACAATAAAAATAACAATGTAATTTTTCAAATTTACTCTCCCTTTCTTCTCATATTTGCTTCTTTGAATTTATTGAGTATTTTGTTTATTCATTTTTCATAATACATTGATCAGTTTTCTGTTTGCATTCAGTATATTAATTACAATATTAAACATAGTAATAAATAATCAGCATTTTCAATTAAGGCTATGCTAGTCGACAACTCAAAAAAAAAAAGCATATGGTAAAGTTTCTCCTCTCAATTGGATGAGTTTGAACTCTGAATTAATGTATCAAATTTCAGGATTCTAGCTTTTGCAGAATATGGAAATGTACTGTGAAACTTGAACAGAAGAATGTAGATAAAGCAAATTTTAAAATATGATTTTTTTCAGGACTTAAAGGCATCTAATGATGAATTGCACCAAATGTTGTGATTCCTGATGTTGACATTCTAGCCTAGAGAAAACAAATAAATTTATTGTTTCCATTGGAGTAGGCATCAGTAAGCACTCCTGTTAAAAACACTAACCTGTAAGACATGTCATACTTTTGCTTGGTGCCAGTGAAGATAAAAGCTGGCTATTTACTAATAGCTATGGACCCACTCCTTTACCTGAAGTGATAGGGGCTATGCTTTTGATTCTGAACACTGAAGTTTTAAATCCCAGTGTTGACTTGTGCAGGCTGTATACATGCATGGCCTTTAGAATAGATTATCTGCTGGGAGAGTGGCCCAATTCATAACCATCACTGTGTTGTCATCTCTTCTTTCTGTTCTTAATATAACTTGAAGCCTGATCATACAAGACCTAAGTCATGTGAGTAGCCCTTCCTTACTTGAATAGTTCCCTGGAGAGGAAGTGAGGGCTGACTATTCATTTGAATAAGGCTGACATTCTTATATTCTAAACCCTTTAAAAAAGATTCTCTGGCCTAGATCTTCAAAGTATGTAGGTGCCTAACTTCCATTAAAGACAATGAAAATGTGGTGATTTGATTGATCTGTCTATATCAAGTTTATGAATTCTGCATGATATTATGAAATTTCTGTATCTTTACCATTGAAATGCAATTTTTCTACACAAAACACTGGTCCATGTCCAGACGTACTGGTTTGGAAAAAGAGAAGCAATGAGATTACCTGTTGGACTGATAAGGAGATCACTTGACAGAGGATCTGGAAGGTTAGAACAGACAGGAGCTGATCTCTTTGGGTGCTTTTAGACTGCAGGATTTTTTTGGAAAAAATGGCCGTTTTTCCGAAAAAACTTCACTTACATCCACACTGCTATTGTTTTTTTCAAAAAAAAAAAATCGAAAGAATGCAGGGAGTTTTCCAACATTGGTAAACTTCATTCTGTGAAGAAGAAACCTTTTTGCAAAAGAGCTCTTTCGGAAAAAGGTGTGTGTGGACGTGGAAGGGAGTTTTTTCAAAAGAAGAGGAAAGAGGTTCCCTGGTGGCCTCTCCGTCCATAGTAATCACAGCTTACATGCGAGATAGCATTGATTCAGTGTGGACGCTATCTTCTGAAAAAGCAGATCACTTTTTTGATGTGCTTTGGCAGTGTGGATGCTCTCTTTTGGAAGATGTTTTTTTCTGGAGATCTCTTCCGGAAAAGCTTCTTCTGAAAAAAGCCTGCAGTCTAGACATACCCTTTGATGGTTGGCTATTTGCATTTTCCCAAACTTAGAATAACTGTATGTAACTCTGCCTTCCTGAACACAGATGGACCCGAGAAAATTCAAAAGTGAAGGGTTAACTAGTCAGAGTTATTACGCTCACACTTTGCATTGGTTTTTAAATGATTTCTGCTCTCTTCTTCCTTTTTTATTTTTGAAATGGTCGGTTGTCTCTTCTGGTTTATTTCTGAAGCAAAGAGTACTGTTGTTAGAGTTCTGTGTAGTGCCTATCTACATGCAATATGCTACACATACCATGCCTCGTGAAACCAGGTTTACCTGTGCCGATCAAGAAAGGCTTCTTTGTCGACACGGTGCGTCCAGACTGCCCCGATCTGCCAACAAACAGCTGATCGGCAGAGCGGGGCAGCCATTTAAATTTAAATGAAGTCGCGATTATTTTAATCGTGGCTTCATTTCCCTCTGCCGATCTGTCTAATCTACATGCCTCTGTCGACGGAGGCATGTAGTCTAGACACACCCTTGAAGAGGAAAACCAGAAGGCTCACACCTTGGGATGGAATTCTGGGAGAGGGTTGGTTTAAGTGACTGCAGTATCTTGGCGGTCAGAGTTAGACTTGGGGACCTAAGACAGGTGAGCTGCAGGACCCCATTTCTATTACAGGGTAATAAACTTAGAATTGGTGCCCAAGATATATGTCAGTGAGACTAAGGGAAGAAACACTGCTACAGACCATTCAGATCTAGAGCAGACAAAACATGGGGGGGTTCCATGTATGGTTCTCTTCATAGTACAGCCGGTCCCCGAGTTACGAACGGTCAATTTACAAGTACTAATAACCAAAGTGACTAACTTTAATAATTCATTTTGCCTATTAAATAACCTTTGTGAAGGGGTTGATGCCTTTGACATCACTGCTCTCAGCAATGTTGAAACCTCCCTCAATGATGATGAAATTTATACAACTGGCGCATGCTATGAAACCACTGTTACCAATCTTGCCAGTTTCAGGAATGACTTAAAAATTCCTTAAAATACATCACTAAAAAGAGACAGAACAAAGACAACTCCAATAGGACAGGTGAAACATAGGTGAAATTAATATTTTGAGCACATGCAGGTATCCTTTAAAGTGAACTTCACACTGCTTGGCTTTATAGGTGAATTCTGAGTCATTCCTGAAGATGTCAGTCCTAGAAGGCACTTATCTGATAACAGTGGTGTCACAGAATGAGTCAGTCATGTTTTCAGAGATAATTCATTATTTCTAGGATGAATAATATCCAAAATAGCATGATCACCAATTACCAAGGGAGTTGGACAGGCAAAATTAAGTCAGTGGCATACTAGCCATTTCTTACAAGATAATTTGACAGTGAACATTACACCAAGTTGTTTTTTCTACGCTCAAGCTCATCTGAAGAAGTGGGTTTTGCCCATGACAGCTCATGATGCTACATGTATTTTTGTTAGTCTCTACCCATCTGAGAACTTTTATCACACCAAGGTGAATATGTAAAAAGGAAAGAAACAACATTGGGAATTGCATAAGACCACCATCAGATGCAGATGACATTTAAAGTAAGAGAGAAATGGACCTACAGCTTGGAACGCCTTCATAAGTCAAGAAAATAAAATAATACAGGATTAATAAGATGTATGTGAACAGGGGGAGGATGTTTGTGTAGGAGATGTCAGTTCTCACGGAGATTATTCAATTACATTTAGACAGATAAATCATGAAAGCTGATAAATGTGGCTGTGTTCAGTAGCACTGAGCATAATGAAATGCTTCAGCACTTGCAAACCTTTACCTGTCCCCTTTGTCAGCAAGAAAATTCAGAAATGGTGAAATAGCTTTAGAAAATATTCCCCCTTATAGTTTTGGCTCTCTTTAAACAAGTGTCCCAGTTCTGAAACTTTAAACTTTATTGCTAACTATGAGGACGCATCTCATAAAACAAAACAAAAAAAGCCGTTATTATTTTATGTTTAACACGCTTTACATTTCACAAAGGGCAAAAGGCCCTTTCAAGTTGTTTTTAAGAGTAATTTAGAACTGAGCCCTTTGGAAAATGATACAAAGGCCTTGAACAATGTGTGGCTGTTCCTTGTCTGTTTTTCACTGTAGCTTCCATTCACACAGTAGTGAGCCCTCAAGCATCCAAATGCCTTGCAGTAATTATCCCCAAATGTTTCGGATTTATGAAATGCAATTTGCTATGGAAGATACTTCACTAGCTCCACTATAAAGGCATGTTACAACAGCACATTCTAGCACTGCTATAATTATTAGGCTGTCACTGGTTCCATTTTTCTGGGGCTATTTCCTCTGTTGTAAAAATGTGCTCCTGGCTAAAATTTAGTGTTAGAACTCATGTGGGAAAAATTCTTCTTGTCTAAGGAACCTGAAATAATTTGAAAATCTGAGGATTGGGTCAGAATTGCTTTTATAAATGGAAATATGAGGCCAGATTGAAAGCAAAGCAGCCGTAAATTGATTATCAGGTTTATTGGTTAAGTCAGTCAGATATTGCCAGTGGAGCTGGCCCATGTTTTAGCTGATAACACCTTCAGATGGCAATTCAGAAATAAAGTCCAACATTAACAGGTGACGTGGTGGGGCTGCTGCATTAGAAAATAGCACTGGTAGTGAGCAATATTGCCAAGCACGGTTCAATAGTGATTGAAAGGAAAGACTCTCCTACTCGAAATGAATTACCAATTAGAAGGACAGCAGCTGCGCCCTCTGCTCCAGGAGCAGCAAGGAATATAGTAGGAAACAAGTTCTTGTACCCCAATGCACACATTAATAGTGAGGATAATATGCTATGCATTTTAAATAGCTATCCTCCCAATGTCATCAGGACCTTTAGGAAACGTTGTTCAGTGCCTTCTGAGACGACTTCTGGGAGTCATAAATGAAGGGCTGTGTATAAGTGACACAAAGTTTAGATGCTGGTAGACCATTTTACAGATAAATGTATTCTTAAAGACTCCTTTTAGAGCGTGTCTATGTGTCTGTGCATCTATTTGTTCAAGAACTCCTCCTAAATAGTAAGAGCTAGGGCCACTAAATTGAATACGCAGTTTCCTCATCTCCTAACTTAAAGCAAGGCCAGGGTCTGGTTGTTCCAGGACAACTGGAAGCCCCAGGAAAAGGACAGTTTTGTATAACTGCAAAGGAAGTGCTCCTGTGTGGAGGGACACAATATGACAGACTCCACTTGGGAGCAGTGAGCTTACAGGAGAGAACTATCCTGAAGAGTGTCCACTGGGGGAACCCACTAAGGGAATGGCCAGCAGGACTAGGGCTCTGCTATCTTGCTTGCCAGCACACTGGTAAGTAGTTCCCCTTCCCCAAACCCTTTACTGCCTCCCTCCCAACTCTTGGCCCCAGCACTTGAGGGGATGGTCCCTGGTAGCTGGAGGTGTTGGGGGAACAGAACAGGTCCCTAGCAACTGGAGGAATCTTTGGGGCAGAGAACAAGCAGCTGGGGGATTTGGAGTGGGGGGATAGAACAAGCCCCTGGAGTCTGGGAAGTACCTAGGGAGGAACAGAACAGCCACCTGGTGTGTGGGGAAGTCAAGTGGGGAAAGACAAGGCCCCTGATGGGCAGGAGAGGGTGGAGAGGGGTGGGGGGACAACATGCCCCTGGTGGATGGGGGGAGCCTAGGAGGATAGAACATGTCCCTGGCAGGTGTGGGGACTTGGAGGGGAGAGAACATGCCACTGATGGGTGGGGGCCCCTGCATTCTGAGCCTCTCCTCACCCTCCAGCCATTACTCTTGCACCCTTCCTGCCCCTAGACTCCTGCCCCCCCCCCCCCCACACACACACACACATTCCCAAGATCCTGCCCTGAAAGACCTGGGAAATGTCAGGTAAGTCTGCTAGTAATCTATAAATTATTGTCTTTCCTAAGCAACATGCCTTATTCTGATCTAAACATGGCAGAATTTGATCCATAGAAAACATAATGGACATTGACGCTGGAGATTTGTTTTAATTGAATGAGGGTTGGTTTTGTTTTATTTTGTTTTGAAATTGATGTAGAGAGTGTTATCTGATAATGTCAGGGATATTAATTGTCCTAGAGATTAGTTTAACACTTAGAATTGAATGAGTAATTGTTGGGCACTATTAATTGGAATCTAAACATCCAAAGACCTGGAAAATGTGCTGCTTTTGAGGAATGATTCAATTTGTCATTCCTTGTCAGCAAGCTATTACTGGGAACCAGTGCCTGAGAGATGCTGAGCATCTCACGACTCCAATACTTTCCAATGGCCCTGACCAGCCTGCATCTCTTAGGCACATGGACTTGAGCAGCAAGTGCACTGTGCATTCCAGGGGTCACGTTGGTTGAATGCACCTAGGCAAATGTCAGCCAAGATATGACTTGCCTCCATGGGGCATGCCGTTGCCATAAGTGAATGTCTAATGTACTAAAGGCATTAATTTGAATGTTAGTTATCAAAAACTGTCGGAAAGAAGCATGGCTTATGGGTGGGAGTGTGGGACTGAGAGTGACACCCTGCTGAATCGTACTTTATAAGCACAGGGTTAGAAGTCAGGATAGCCATTTTATTCCTTGTTCTATTACTAGCTCACTGGTCAATAGTGGACAAATTACTTAAACAAGTATTAAGATTGAGAGAGATCAAGACCAGTTTTTATCAAGATCAGGTACTTAAAAGTTGGGTACCTTTAGCTATCTGTATGTCCCTAAATTAATAAGTTTGATTTTTCAAGCACTTTCCAGCAGATCCCTTTAAAATCAATGTGATCTGCAGTCTTTCTGCACTTTAGAAAATTATTCCGTTTATGCCACATTGGTATCTAAATGCAGTCAATCACATTTGAAGCTTTTTATCTTAACCTCCCTCTGCTTTATTTATTTATGTGTTTGTTTACCCATTTGCAAAATGGAAATTTCATATCCATTCATATCATAATTTGGGAGGCAAAATTCTTTGCTGTTTAAAAAAAGCTTTTGTCTCCTTGGATGGCAGGTGTTATAGGAGAGCAGTGTTATTCCATATTCAGGAAGCAGAGTAGAGTCAAAATTGTCAGGGCTTTCTATCCTCTGAACCTTTAATCTGAGAGCTGACACAGGGTCCTTAACTCACCCCAGTCTATGCTGAATACTTGAAGTGCAGAGTCATATGATGTTCTGAGGCCACAGGCTTACATAGTCTCAATACAATGAGCTAGGGATGGACTAAGATGTTCTGTGTTAATTCTGGTTTGCTTTTTTTAGATTCCAGTTAAACCCTGAGGGACCATTTTCCAGGCAGCCATGTGCAGAACTACAGGCAGGGCTGCTCACGTGGGCTCTAATGGACATTGTCTCATTTTACACAGATCTTTAACTCTCTTGTTCATAATAGCCACTTCCAAAGCAGTTGACATACAACCAATCATTGTAATGATTCCTGCTGATGGCCACTGCAATCCCCAGTGCAAAGTGCGGGGGGTAGGGATGGCTGCACACTTCCAGAAGGAGTGGGGCCTCAATCAGAAGAGGCAGGTCCAAGGGTAGTAAGGCCTCACCTCCCCTAGCCCTCAGGTGCCTCACAGAGCACCCAGGATGGCACTCCAGCACTCAGTCAGTGATTCAAAGGGGCTGGGAGCTCTTGGATCCCTTACAATTGCTGGGCCTCAGAACAACTGCCCCCTTCCCACTCCCCCACCCCACTGTTGGCAGACCTCAATTGTTCATATAAATCAATATTCTTGATAATGTCAGTGAACGTATAAACAAATCCAGACAGGGATCTACACATTTACTTGATATGCAGACAAAAAGTAACTTTTGGTACTGTAAGCATGAGCAAGGGGTGAACCTAGAGCTGGAGGGAAGGCAAGATGCCAGCTCTGCCCCTGTCACATAAGCCACAACATCAGGGGTTAAACAACTGTACATCCTCTAATGTGATACATGCCATCAAGCGCCAACAATGCCCCTCTGCTATGTATATTGGCCAAACTGGACACTCTTTACAAAAAAGGATAAATGGACACAGATCAGATATTAGAAATGGTAACACACACAAATCTGTAGGGGAACATTTTAACCTGCTTGGTCATTCAATCACAGATTTAAATTTTTGCAAAGGAATTTCACTAACCAGTTACAGAGAGAGTCTGCAGAACTGAATTTATCTACAGATTTGACACCTTTACCTTGGACTTGAGCAAAGACATTAACAGATTGGCGCATTACAAAGCAAATTTCTCTTGCCTTTAACATCTGCATTTTCACATCAAAAGCTTTGTATAGGACACATTCAGCCCACTTAATTATCCTCATTTACATAAGTCTTATAAATGACAGATACATCGTATGCTGTTTACATATGCATAGCTCTTGGATTCTGTTATTTCCGTTCAAATTCATCTAATGAAGTTGTTTTACCCATGAAAGCTCATGATTCTATATATTTTAGCTAGTCTCGAAGGTGCCACAGGACTATTCATTTTCTAAGTGTTGTTATAATTCAAATAAAAATACTAATGTGGCACAGAATAAAGTCTATGGTGCTTCTTACAGATACTGTGAAAGACCAACCAAAGCAGGAGTACATTGAACTAGGATGTTCAACTGTCACTCAAGCATGATTGCTCCTTTTGTGATCCATGATTGTTGTTTGCACATTCTTTAAAAAAAATCATGCTATGTGGTGTGCAATATGAGACAGGAAACAATAGAAAATGTTATGTTTGATCAATGTTTTTTATATGCAACAAGTGTTACAGTCTCACTTAAATATGATCGCCTCCCCCCACCTGACACACACACATACACACGTACATGTTGTGCTTCATGTATATGTCTTTCTTTCATGGCATCTGGGTTTCTCCTAAAACTCAGAGCACTGGCAGTGCTGTATTCACTGCAAGAAGGAACATAGTGTTCACAGAGATGATAAGCTGCTAATGAAAAAGGGGAAAAAGCACCTCATTTTGGTATGCTATGTGTACATAAATTTAGACGAAACACTATTCAGAACTCAAAAGAGGAGCAATCACTATGAACAAGTCTGCTGGATTCTCCATGGAGGCTCATGTATGATGTGGCGTTGTGGGTATTCATTTCATTTGGCAACCTGGAGATCACACAACAGGATATGTTCAAAAGGCAACTGAATTCCAGATTATTCTCTGAGATCAATATCTGGGCCAAATAAAGCCAAACTGCTGATTTGTTGTAAGGAGGAAAAACTAGGTAAAAATAGTATTGTCCAAATGGAGCAGAAAAGCAATAAACACCAGAACAAGCAGAGAATTCAACGAGGCTAATGGCTAAAGTAAATACTGCAGCCTTGCAAAACTGCCATGATAACATACATACCAGCTCAAGCATAAAATCTACTTATCTGTCTTTTGCCATAATCATTGATGACTCTGAAAAAAATGATATTATACTTATCCATCAAACACAATTTTTGCCTTATGTAGAATTTTTCAAGGATGAAAGAGGAAGAAAAAAAGCATATAGAACAAGACATAGAAAACAAAAATGGGTCACAAAAATCTTTTGGAGAAAGTAGAAAACATCCAATTTTGAAACAGTTGATGACCGGGAGCATGTCTACACTGCAGGGAAAAAGTCAAATTAAGCTACACAACTTCAGCTACGTCAATTGCGTAGCTGAAATTTAAATAGCTTAATTTGTCTTTTGGCGCTGTCTACACAGCAGGAAGTCAAAGGAAGGACACCTTCCCTTTGACTTCCCTTACTCTTCATGAAATGAGGGTTTCAAAGGAGTCAGTGTAAGAAGTTCTTCATCTCAACATTATTTCAAAATAATAGCTTGTTCTATAGATTCACACCTACTGCTGCCTGCCACAATCTGAGTCTGCAAGTTATTATGTGTATGTGGAAATGAAAAACTCCCATTGTCTTTTTAAAATAAAAAGTATATAATAAAATGTCATGAAGTTATATTTTATTGCCCCTTCTTTTTTAACTGTTTCTCAGGATCGATGATCCTTTAATCCCTTCCTGGTGTCTGCATCAGGATTTTTAAGAATTCTGGAGAACCAAAAAAGAAAAAGGGGGGTTCACCCAGAGAAAGGACGACATTAAGAGTTTTCCATTTGCATACATACACAATACCCTGCAGACTCAGATTGTGGCAGGCAGCAGTAAGTGAAATTTTATTGGTTTGCTTGGAGATTTTAAATCTATAGAATCAAAATCTCCAATAATCACCACCCTCCATACACACGCTCATTTGACAAGAGAGCCGTTCATCTATGTACTGAAGAGCATCCATGTCTTTGTGTTAAGTGTAGCAGCACTTGTGGCGAGATGCAGGGGCATTTCCCAGTCCTTCACCCTTCTTTAAAGTTTACTTTTTGTTTTTTACTGGCATGAGCATTAGCATTTATTAATCCAAAGGGGCCATCGTTACAGATACGTGAGAAGGACATAAAACAGGGGGAAGCAGCATGTGTGTTTTGTGGGTTTCTATCACCTACTAACTCCTGTAGCTGGCATCTGTAACAGCCTGAATCAAGACAGAAAGGGATAAGCAACAGTCATTAAACAGTGACTTACTCTCCTGACACTCCTCAGAAGATATTTAAAACAAAGTTGGCTGCCTCTCAGTGCTTGGCACATTGGCCATTTGACTGGGAAGCCTATCTCTGAAGATGGTGAGGGATTAGTGAGTCTAGGAATGAACAGCACTTTATACTGTGAATATTCATGGCCACATTCTGCTGGATTCCTCCCCCCCCCCACCCCCCCTCACTTCACAGCAGAATCCAAATTCACTTGATTTCAGGAATCTCGGTTAATTCTTCATGGAGGCCTGATCAAAATGAACCCCCTGCTGCGTGACTTTTGGGAATTAACCTCCGCTTCCTCTGCCTCAGCTTCTCCTTCTGTCCAAATTGGAATAAAGCTTTAATAAAATAAACTGGTGAGCTTCTGTCATGAGGTGCTGCAGGTAGCCAGGCAGTGCTCCCATCCCCACTTCCAGAGCACATGTCCAAATTTCCACAACCACAGCACTATCCCTGAGGAGGGAGCTTCTCCAAATCACAATCTTCCCTAACCATACCTGTGCACAAGCACCACAATAAGAAAAGCCTTCTGCAGCTCATGGAATGGGAGAATTCTGCCCCAGCAAGATTTTGGATCTCGAGCAGTCCCCTTAAACAACTCCAAACCTTTTATCTAGCGTAAAAGGGCCAAAGCTATGGTAAAGATCTCACATTCTGGAGACCTTCTGTAGTGAGGTGCTGCTAGTAGCCATGTAGTGCCCATCTCCAGAGCACATCTCCAAATTTCCACACCCACAACACTATACTGTCCCTTCCCCTGCTTGCATTGTGCCACATAGCAGGACCCTGCTCTTCCTTCCCTGCTTCCATGGCAGACCCCAGTGTGCCCTTTGAGCCCACCATGGCTGCAAGCAAGCCTGCAGCCACCTCTGAAGCCCCTGGCCAGGAGCAGAAGAGGGCCTCATCCTGGACTGATGCAGAGATCCTGAATCTCATCAAGGTCTAGGGTGAGGAGCTGAATCTCCATGAGCTCAACACCAGGTGCAGGAATGCAGATTTCTACGACTGGATGGCCACGAGCCTGGCCAAGAAGGGTCATGCCCAGGAGCGGATGTGGACGAAAATAAAAGAACTGTGCCAGGCCTATGCCAAGGCCAGGGAACAAACTTCCCAATCTGGAGTGGCACCCCAGACCTGCTGCTTCTATGCCCAGCTGGATGGCACCCTGGGATGGGGGTCAGTCCGTTCCCTCCCTCATTGTGGACTCTGGCCTGGCCATGCTCGTTGTCAGCCTCCATGGCAGTGGGGCTGTGGGCCAGGAGGAGGAGGAGGAGGAGGAGGAAGTGGAGGAGAAAAAGGAGGAGCAGGCCAGCAAAGACACCATGCCCATTAGCCAGGAGGTCCTCCTCAGCCTGGAGCTGGTCTTCCCCATCCCCTAGGATGTCTCCTAGATCGCTGATGAGGCTGAGGAAGGCACATCAAGTGAGTTATCAACCTTTTCCTATCTACATGTAGGAGCAGGAAGCAGGCTGTGAGGGTCTGCTTGCTCCTCATTCAGCCTTCTCAGCCTGGGGATCGCACAACAGCAAACAGAGTGCCAGTCCAGAGCACACAGCCCCATGAGACTTCCACACAGGATCCTGTTGCTCCTTCTCACAAGGTTCCTGGGCAGACCTGCCTTACTCCAGACTCTGCGGTGGGACACCTTTGCACCACAAACCACCACTAAGGAAGCTGGGGTCAGGAAAACACACAGCAGTGCCATATGTGGCATGGGCTCATGCCCATACACACAGGGCAGCATCTGTTCCCAAGCATGAACAATGATGCAGAGGACACCAGTCCCCTGCAGGGGAACCTTCCAGGGGAAGGAACAGGAGGGGACCCAAGTAGCACTCTCTCTGGAAAGCAGACTCTGTTGCTCACACACTGCCCCTAACACTCTCCCCCACTCTCCTCCAGCAGGCAGGGATCGAAGTTTTCCATCTGCAGATATCGCCACTGCCAGACCTGGCATGTGCGTAGCACAGAGGAAAGCCAAGCCGCCCTGCCCCCCTCTCCTGCCTGCAAGCTCCTGGCCTGGCTGGCACCTTCTCATGCTTGCTTGTCCTTGGGACATAGAATCATAGAATCATAGAATACTAGGACTGGAAGAGACCTCGAGAGGTCATCAAGTCCAGTCCCCTGCACTCATGGCAGGACCAAATACTGTCTAGACCATCCCTGATAGACATTTATCTAACCTACTCTTAAATATCTCCACAGATGGAGATTCCACAACCTCCCTGGGCAATTTATTCCAGTGTTTGACTACCCTGACAGTTAGGAACTTTTTCCTAATGTCCAACCTAAACCTCCCTTGCTGCAGTTTAAGCCCATTGCTTCTTGTTCTATCCCCAGAGGCCAAGATGAACAAGTTTTCTCCCTCCTCCTTATGACACCTTTTTAGATATCTGAAAACTGCTATCATGTCCCCCCTCAATCTTCTCTTTTCTAAACTAAACAAACCCAATTCCTTCAGCCTTCCCTCATAGGTCATGTTCTCTAGACCTTTAATCATTCTCGTTGCTCTTCTCTGGACCCTCTCTGGTTTCTCCACATCTTTCTTGAAATGTGGTGCCCAGAACTGAACACAATACTCCAATTGAGGTCTAACCAGCGCAGAATAGAGCAGAAGAATGACTTCTCGTGTCTTGCTCACAACACACCTGTTAATGAATCCCAGAATCATGTTTGCTTTCTTTGTAACAGCATCACACTGCTGACTCATATTCAACTTGTGGCCATTATAACCCCTAGATCCCTTTCTGCCGTACTCCTTCCTAGACAGTCGCTTCCCATTCTGTATGTATGTGTAGGGGTTCCCCCCTTGTGCGGAGGGGCTTACGTCCGCCCCCCTCAGTTTCCACAGTCGTTCGCGACTCAATGTGCTCGGTTTCGCTTTGTTCCGCTCGGCGGTTGGGGGAAGGGGGTCCGGGCCCGCCCTCGCTCCGGACCCCGACCCAGGGCCCTAAGGTAAGGGAAAGGTTCCCCACCTAGCGGAGGGGGTTGAGACCCCTAAACTCCCCCGCTCTCGGGGTCCACGTCCCCGCTCTGGGCCACTTCTTCCCCCACGTCAGCTCGTCCCGCCCCCAGGCTCCTGCCCTGGTCCGGCCCAGGGTCGCCAATACCTGGGTCCGTGTGTTCGCTCCCAGGGGAGGTCCGTCTCCTCGGCGTCCTCCTCCCTTGCTGGGTCGTTGCAGCCTTTTGAATTACCCGCCGGTCGCAGGCAGATGACGTCAGTCCCTTCGTCATTCACCGGCCCCCTCTTGGGCCGGCCTCCCTTTGACGTCACCTCCCCCGCCTCCTCCTTCCCCCGCCCTCTGACGTCGCCGCTTGCCGGCCCCGGCTCGTCACCCGGCCGGTGCGCCGGCCACCTCGCTCGGGGAAGACAGCCGACTCTGCCAGCCGTGTGGGGGAGTGATCCTCCTCCCCGCGAACACAGCGTCCCGGCGGCTTCCGGGAGGGGCGGGGCTGCCCCGCCACAGTATGAAACTGATTGTTCCTTCCTAAGTGGAGTACTTTGCATTTGTCTTTATTAATCTTCATCCTATGAGGATGACATGGGGGTAGCAAAGCTTCCCTGGGATGTCCATACCCCTTCAGCACAGTGTATATTGTCTAGGCCACAGATGGCTTTGCTCGATGCACTTGACTATAATCTGACCCGAGACCTTTGGTGTCAGCTCTGACATTAGGACTAGACTTCATGCACACTGTCTCCAGAGATGACTGCCCTGTGCAGTACTCTTCATAGCTGAGATAGCTGAGAGTGGGGCATGTCTAACACCTCCCACACCATCCTCCTGACTCTGTGAGGGTATGTCTACACTACCCCGCTAGTTCGAACTAGCGGGGTAATGTATGCATACCGCACTTGCTAATGAAGCCCGGGATTTGAATTTCCCGGGCTTCATTAGCATAAGCGGGGAGCCGCCATTTTTAAATCCCCGCTGCTTCGAACCCCGTGTAGCGCGGCTACACGGGGCTCGAACTAGGTAGTTCGGACTAGGGTCCTATTCCGAACTACCGGTACTCCTCGTGAAACGAGGTGTACCGGTAGTTCGGAATAGGCACCCTAGTCCGAACTACCTAGTTCGAGCCCCGTGTAGCCGCGCTACACGGGGTTCGAAGCAGCGGGGATTTAAAAATGGCGGCTCCCCGCTTATGCTAATGAAGCCCGGGAAATTCAAATCCCGGGCTTCATTAGCAAGTGCGGTATGCATACATTACCCTCCTAGTTCGAACTAGGAGGGTAGTGTAGACATACCCAGAGAGCCGCAGGTGCTGGCAATCCCACAACAACCTGGGATGATAACACCTGGAGTGCCTCCGTTCTACAAACAGGAACTTTGAGGAGGATCACCAGGAGTGTTTTGCTGACTGGTTGTCTCCCCTTGTTTCATCCAAATGAATAGGGCCATGGTCATGCAGGTATAACTCTTGAAAGGGATTGTGGTGCTTGAGGATGACAAGAAGCCTGGAATAGAGAACCCTCTCACCTAGTCCTGTGTGCTCTTCATGCAACTTGAACAGTATGGGCAAAAGTGTTTAGGGGCATGTCAGCCGACGGTCAGGGCAGTGTGTGTGTGTATGTTTCCGAGAAAAGGTTTAACGTCCGTGTCTTTACTGCTAGGACCGGGGTCCCGTCGCAGAGGGTGGCCAGCAGACTCCCCGTTATATAGGAAGAGCTTATTACACCTTAGATTTTAGCTGCTAGAACACAGGGGTTCCATCGCAGCGGGCAGCCTAGGAAAGGCTGAAAAGGTGCCCCAACGGATCTTGTCACTTGGGAGTGACACAGATCCAAACGCCCAAGCTCTCCCTATGTCTGTCCCTTTATGACCGGCTGAAGTTCTTTTAAATTGTGCTTGGTTCTATTACAGCAACTGAAGGAGTCAGGTTAAAGCTTAAACAGTTACAGGTTTATTAAAGAAGCTTATAAATCATATGGTTACAATGGCTATTGCTCTTTTTCTTAAATGCTAGCAAATATATATATATAGGTCTTAAAAATGATTACAGAAAAAGGTAAAGATAGAAAATAGAAATAATGGTACCAAGTGACAGCTTAATCTTTAAAGAGCTCTAACACTATGTATATATATACTTAAACAAAGGACCACATCCAGGTACAATTTTTACTCCTTTCTGTGCCTCTCAACTCCAGCGTGTCAGGCCAGGGCCGGTCTCTCAATTCCTAGGAAAGACGAATACGAGGTGGGCGTCCCCTCTGGAACCTCGGGAGATCAAACACCTAACCCGACCATCAGATAGATGGTCGATTGACACTCAGAGAAAATGTGCTGCTGGACCCATCTATATACTCCTGGGGGCCCGTATCCTCTTTCTTATCTAAGATGCCAAATTGTACTGGTCCATTTTGTGGCGCCAGTTCTTACAAGCAAGTTTCAAATTAATTTACACTTGTAAGAGAGATAACTAAATTGTGAGTACTGGACATTTTTTTACTGGGCGAGAGATTCCTCCCCCCGCGGATGGATGTGTGTTCGTATCAATATGGGTTAAGTCAAGGGCACTCCTTGGCAGCCTCTTGGTCAGCAATTGGCGTATCTCTGTTTACAGCCATTCATGGTCACACAGCCTGGGCCTTGTGCTCTGTGTGCCCTGCATGCTCCAGGCAAGCAAAAATGGAAGTTACAAGAGGGGTTCCTGTCTGGCTACAGGGCATAAAGATGCAGATGTGTGCTTACTGAACATTACAAAAGCAATAAGCACAGGAGTTTCTACCCAATATGCTTAGGCCCACTGCTAGATCTGATTGAGAATTTTCCAATGGAATATTTTTGATAGAAAATGGTCATTCATGAAAATCAAATCTCTCTATTGGAAAGGTCTGGTTCTGTAGCATCTCCTGGTTTGAAATATTTCAGAAGTGTCGGTATCTCCTGTGAACATTTTCTAAATGTAAAATTGTATTTTCTAGTTGAAAATAACTTTTAGTTTTTGAAATCTTTTTTAATATATAGTTTTAAAAAGGGGGGCTTAAAAATCAAACTTCAAAATCAATATGAAGCACTGTGAGATTAGAGACATGAAACAGTTTTATTGAGCTTATCTGGATTTTCTTTGCATTTTAAAAAATTTGTGAATTCTCGAGTCACAAAAATTTTCCAATATTTAGATTTATTGTCTTGATTTGGGATGGAAATTTTATTTTTGAAATGTCAAAAACCTGACATTGTGAGACAGGTAAGATAGGCAATCCATTTCCTCTGTACCCCTACCTAATATAATATTCAACATGAACAAAATAAGTGAGGATCTGGCACTCTAGGTCTGCATGTGTTTTATTTCATTAAAAATAGGTTAGTGTTTATGTAAAGCAGAAAAATATTTTTATTATTTTAATTTGGGAAGGAGAATTTTAGCCTGATAGACTATCTATGCATCACAAGTATTTGCTTAGACACTGTGTTTATTGAAGCTTGTGACTTTGGCTGAACAAAACAGGTTGAATAATGCTTTGGCATATAGGATGAGTAATGAATAAATGTAAGAATATTTCAGTCTGATAGTTGAGCATTTCCCCTTTAAAGTCTTAAAAAGGAAAATATAGTTTGACACCTAGTAACATTTCCAAACATTTTATGTTTTCTTTAGAATTTTTGTCAATAGCAGCATAGATATAAATAAGCCATCATGCTGGTATCTCCAAGTTTACAGTAGCTATTTTAGCTAAATATATTCTCTATGATAGACAATCAATCTATTAGGCATTGATACATTGGTGATAGCTGCAGTTACTAAAGCAGGATGCTTACCTCAGTACCCATCTCGTCCTACTAAAATGAAAACAAACAAACCATAACAGCTCCAGTAGACTACTAACCAGAGGAATGAAAGCTAAATATAATCCTGTGTGTTTACACAACCAGTTATTGCAACATAAATAAATATTATAGTCTTAAATTTAAGACTTAAAGCATTTATAGTACACTGCAAGCAAGATAAAATATTTAGTGCCACTTTGCTTTGGACTTCATCTTTCGAGAGTGTTTTGTGCCTCATGTCACCAAAGTTATTTCATTTACTTTCACCTGTGTCCAGTTGCTTAAACAGATCTTTTTATTAAGATACAGATGGATAGAAAGTAAATGGGCCCATTCCATCTGGTTACTTGGCACCATATAATATTGAATATTGCATGGATGCATTTGCTGATCTCAGAAAAAAAGTGAAAAACTAAGGCTATGACTATGCAGCAGCATTATTTTTCGTTATTCTGAAATAACAAAGAGTACATCTTCACAGAGAGCTGGAGGACTTCTTACTCCAACTCCTATAACCCTCATTTAATGAGGAGTAAGGGAGGTCGAAGAAAGAGTGTTCTTCCCTAAACTTCCTGCTGTGTAAATGGCAAAATTAAGCTATGGCCAAAAGCCTAATTAAGCTACTTCGACTTCAGCTTCGCAATTGACATAGCTGAAGTTGTATATCTTAATTCAACTTTTGCCCTGCTGTGTAGACATTCCCTGAAAGACTCCCTTTAAGTTTAGAGATGTTCTGTAAAATAAGGGGCTTTAGTGTTTTACTAGCATATTACTAATTCATCTTCATAGTTATTCATATCATATCCAGAAAGCAAGTACAGTAAAACTCCATTGGTCCGGCATCTGACGGTCCAGCACCATCTGGAATCCGGAAGTGCTCCGCAGCCGGACCACTGGAGTTGCTCTGCCTCCAGCTTCCCCTATTCAGCCGCTGCTAAAACTGACCAGCGGCTGAATCGGGGAAGCCGGAGGCAGAACAGCTGGGGTGCTGCAGGGTAGGTCCCCTAGTGCTGCCCCTGGGGGCTGCGGGACCAACCCTGCAGCACCCCAGGCGTCCCCGATTCAGCTGCTGCTGAAATTGACCAGCGGCTGATACCGGGAAGCCCGGGGCAGAGCTGCTCTGCCTCAGGCTCCCTGTAGTCAGCTCTTGGTCAATTTCAGCAGCGGCTGACTTGGGGACGCCTGAAGCAGAGCAGCTGGGGTGCTGCCGGGTTGATCCAGTAGCGCCAAGGAGCGGCGCTGCGGGACCAACCCAGCAGCACCCCAGCTGCTCTGCCCCAGGTGTCCCCAAGAGCAGCTTGGGTGCTGCCTGGTTGGTCTCGCCATGCCAAGGGTCGGCATTACCCCGACCAACCCGGCAGCACTCCAGCTGCTCTGCCCCAGGCGTCCCCGATTCAGCCGCTGCTGGTCAGTTTCAGCAGCGGCAGAATCAGGGATGCTTGGGGCAGAGCCAGACTATTGGAAGGGGGGGGCTATGAGGGGTCTGGGGTGGCACCCCCCCCACACCCAGACCCCTCATAGCTCCCCCTTCCGATAGTCCGGCATAACTGATAATCCGGCACCTCCTGGGTCCCAAAGGTGCCGGATTATCGGAAGTTTACTGTACTTTTAGGTTGGCTGTAAAATGTCTGACATTGCAACTGAAGTTCAAATGTGAACTCTGATCACACACACACATGTACATACACGTCATCATATACTATATGCTATTAGACATCTACTTTGAGATAATAAATACCATTTAATTAATATATTTTTAATAGTAAGAGTACTCAATAGCAGAATAATCTTGACCAAAGGATATAGAAACATTTGGGATAGAGGAAAAAAAGGATACACATTCCTGGTATAATATTTTTCTAAAATTAGAACCTATATTATATCCTAAAGTACTTTTTCCTTCCTTTATCTTCACCTTAGTCAGTACAACATATAAATACATTCCTAATTTGAATAGCAAATATTGTATTATTATGATTATTATTAATATTCAGTTTGGATAAGTTCCCATAGATTTTACTGGAAACATACTCTTCCATTTCACTTTTTATTGCTTTGAAAAGTATTTCTAACTGTTACTAATGGGTTTTCAATAGTATTTAAATCCTATTCAAAAGCAACAAATCACAGCTTGACTGTATAGCTTCAAAAATATATTTAAAAAATGAATAGCTAAAGATATACTGTGTTCCTTCTTATCAGCCTGCAGTGTCCTGTTATATCGTCTTAATTTTAAAGGATGATAATCTGGAACATTGAGACAAAATATTAGTATCTGCCATAATAGGAGAAAAAAACACGGTCTGTCAAGGTTTTCTACTTAAAAATTGAAGGTTTGAGCATCACATTTTACTGAATTGACCTCTGTTCTATTTAAAGGAGAATGTCTATTGAGCGGAAGCATACAAAGCAATAAATGACCTTTGTGGAGTGGAGGCATTTAATCAACTGCAAAAGTTGTTTCCTGCAACTATACTCCAGCACCACACGCATTACTGCTACCAAGAGGGCAGCTTCAGGCAATGACATCTTACAAAAAATGTACTTTTTCTTCATTTCTGATGGTTTAGAAGCAATGTGATGTATTTTTTTTTCACTATCTCCCTATGACCAGTAAGTGATGCTGACATCAGGTACATGGCTTGCTTTGGATACAAGAACAGGAGGGTAGTCTAAATCTAACAGTTGTGATGTGGCTTTTCCTTCCTGGTTATGTATGAGAAAGGACACTTTTGAGGCAGCGTAGTCAAGGGTTCACGGGATTAAAATTTGGGAAACAGTGGTCCTATTCCCTCCCTCGATCTTCTGGTTGACCATAAGCAAGTCATATCCCCTCTCTCTGCCTTTTTTCCCTATAACATCAGTTGGCCGTGTCTATTTAAGTAATAAGCTATTGTATGCAGTGCCTAGCATAATAGGCCATATTATGACATTATTCCAAAATAACGAAGTCTGCATCTACACTACAAGCAGTATGACAACATAATGTCAAAACAATGTGGAGCTGGAGGACTTCTTACTCCAATTCCTGTAACCCTAATTTTAGGAAGAGTAAAGGAAGTTGGAGGAAGAGTGCTCTTTCTCAGACTTCCTTCTGTGTAGACAGCACAAATGCCGAAATAAACTATTTTGAATTAATCTACACAATTGAAGTAGCTCAAGTTGTGTAGATTATTTCGGCTTTAGCCCTGATGTGTCGACGTGCCCTTAGGGGCCTTTAGGCACTAGTGGAATAATAAGTGGAATTATTATCAATAGTGACTGGAACTATCTATCCCATGTTTCTCAAAGGCTATGTCTAGACTTCAATCTTCTTTCGGAATAAGCTTTTCTTCTAGAAAGAGAGCGTCCCCATAGCAAAAGCACAACAAAATAGTGATGTGCAATTTCGAAAGATAGCGTCCACACTGATTGGATGCTATCTCACATTTAAGGCCTCCCAGAACCAGTTCAGACAGGGCATTAGGTCAGCAGTTGCTTCCAGGTGCTGTTGTCTAAGGCTATCTGAGACACGTGCTTAAAGGGATATTCCCCTCCCCCCCGATAGTCATGTTTCAGCTTCTGTTGCTCACTTGCCTACCTCTCTCAGGGACAGTAAAGCATTTACAAAGCATGCTCTTGTTGTTCAGCTTTTGGATGCCACAGTACACTCCTTGCCATGGAGCCCAGCCTGCCTCTGGGCATGTGATGGACCCATGCTGCAGTTTTTTGTGGTCCTGCAGGAGCTCAATACTGAGCTCATCAGCGAGTGCCCCTGCCTGGCTGCAGGAGCAAGGTGCTTACAACCACACCCCATGGTGGAGAGATGCTTTTGGAGGCTGGACACCAGTTCCAAATGGTGGGACTGGCTGGTCATGGAGTGATGGGACAACCAGCAGTGACTCCACATCAGAATGAGGAAGGCCAGCTTCATGGAGATGTGTTCCTGGCTCACCCCTGCCCTCTATTGATGGGACACCCAGATGCCACCTGCCATATACCTGGAGAAGCAGGTTGCCATCACCATCTGGAAGCTCTCCATCCCAGACAGCTACTAGACTATGAGCAATCAGTTCGGCATGGGGAAGTCCACCATTGGGTCCCTCCTCATGGAAGTAAAGCACTCTTGGACTGCAGTCCCTGAATGGGGGGGAATACTGGAAAGGGGGACACTATAGAAAGTGAGGGTATGGGTGCGGGGGGTGGGCTGGGAGGAAGCCCCGTCCCCAGGGGTTCTGTAGTCCCACCCTCAGGGGGTGGCTTCAGGGGGGTTTCCTGGAGTACTTGGGGGGGAGGGAGTGGAGGGAAGGTATTCCGAAGGGCTCAACCCCCCCCCCCCTTTTGATTCTCTGTTTTGTGCCTTTGTTTGTCTCCTTCTGCAGGTGGTGAGGGCCATAAATTCCATCCTGATGCACAGGGTTGTCCACCTGGGAGACCTGAACCCCATCGTAGCTGGATTTGCCACCCTGAGCTTCTCCAACTGTGGGAGGGGGAACATCGATGGAACCCACATCACCATCCAAGCACCTGAACATATAGCCACCCACTACATTAACTGAAAGGGCTATTTTTCTATGGTTCTGCAGGCCCTGGTTGACCACTGTGGACACTTTATAGACATTTTTGTCAGGTGGTCAGGGAGGGTGCATGACGCCCACATGTTTAGAAACTCCAGCCTCTACCAGAAGCTGGAGTCTGGCACATTCTTCCACCAGTGTGACTTTCGGGTTGGGGAAGTTCAGATGCCACTGTGCATCATAGGGGATGCTGCCTATCCCCGCATACCATGGCTCAGGAAGCCCTACGCTGGCCACTTGAACCCAAGTAGGGACTGTTTGATGCCCACCTGGGCAGGGCGAGAGTGCAGGTGGAATGCGCTTATGAGTGCTTGAAGGCATGCTTCAAGTGTCTCATGACCTGTCTTGATGTGTGGGGAGCAGAATATCCCCCAGGTCATCTCTACAACATTTTGGAGAGCAAGGGGGAGGCCTTCCTACTGGGTTGGGGGGCAGATGCTGGCTGAGAGCGAAGGACATTAGAACCATAGAATCATAGAGCTGGAAGAGACCTCAGGAGGTCATCAAGACAAGTCCCCTGCCCAAGGCAGGACCAATCTCAACTAAATCAACCCAGCCAGGGCTTCATCAAGCCAAGACTTAAAAACCTCTAGGGATGGAGATTCCACCACCTCCCTAGGTAACCCATTCCAGTGCTTCACCACCCTCCTAGTGAAATAGTTTTTCCTAATATCCAGCCTAGACCTCCCCCACTGTAACTTGAGACCATTGCTCCTTGTTCTGCCATCCGTCACTACTGAGAACAGCCTCTCTCCATCCTCTTTGGAACCTCTCTTCAGGAAGTTGAAGGCTGCTATCAAATCCCCCCTTACTCTTCTCTTCTATAGACTAAACAAACCCAAATCCCTCACATGTAGAATAGTGATAGAGATGGAGCTGTGTTAGTCTGGTCTAGCTGAAGCAAAAGACAGAAGTATGCAGCACTTTAAAGACTAACAAGATGGTTTATTAGGTGAGGAGCTTTCATGGGCCAGACCCACTTCCTCAGATCAATATGTGGAAGAAAATTGGCATGACCACATATATCAAAATGATACATTAAAAAAAAGCCTCAGAACTGTCCTTCATGCTTAAATTTGACACTTTACATATGGGTCTTAACAAAGATGCTACTTATCTCACCCATTACAAAGATAGCTTCCCCAATTATCACCGCAATGGCATTACCTCACAGACACTAATCTTCCTCCCTCACCCCTCCTCTGTTCTTATATTTGATTCATCAATTTTATATGCGTTCACTTTTTTTTGATTGTATCACTTTGGTATATATGGTCGTGCCAATTTTCTTCCACATATTGATCTGAGGAAGTGGGTCTGGCCCACGAAAGCTCATCACCTAATAAATCATCTTGTTAGTCTTTAAAGTATTGCATAATTCTGTCTTTTGTTCCAAATCCCTCAGTCTCTCCTCATAGATCATGCACTGCAGCCCCCTAATCATTCTGGTCGCCCTCCGCGGGACCCTCTCCAATGCGCCCACATCCTTTCTATAGTGGGGGCCCCAGAACTGGACACAATATTCCAGATGTGGCCTTACCAGAGCTGAATAAAGGGGAATAATCATTTCTCTAGATCTGCTGGTAATGTTCCTCCTAATGCTCCCTAATCTGCCATTTTCTTTCTTGGCTACAAGAGCACACTATTGACTCATGTCCAGCTTCTCATCCACTGTAATCCCCTGGTCCTGGGGACTGCTACTTAGCCATTCAGTCCCCAGCCTGTAACAATGCTTGGAATTCTTCCTTCCCAAGTGCAGGACTCTACATTTGTCCTTGTTGAACCTCATCAGATTTCTTTTGGCCTAATCCTCTAATCTGTCCAGGTCACTGTGGACCTTATCCCCACCCTCCAGCATATTTACCTCTCCCCCTAGCTTAGTGTCATCTGCAAACTTGCTGAGGGTGCAATCCATTCCCTCATCCAGGTCATTAATAAAGATGTTGAACAAAACCAGTCCAAGAACCGATCTTTGGGGCACTCTGCTAGGAACCGACTGCCAACCTGACATCAAGCCACCTATCGCTACCCGTTGGGCCCGACAGTTTAGCCAGCTTTCTATCCATCTTACAGTCCATTTATCCAATCCATACTCCCTTAACTTGCTGGCAAGAATATTGTGGGAGACCGTATCAAAAGCTTTGCTAAAGTCAAGGTATACTCCTTATACCAAACGGCTTGAGTGAACTTAATTCCTTACCCATGAAGTAAAATGCAGATGTTAATTTTATGACCACATCCTATTCCCCCCATAGCCTCTTATAATTCTGTTTGTGCATTCTCCTAGAAAAGCTTGATTCCAATAGACTCTTCTCCCAACATAAGTGAGAGGCAATACTGGAAAATCAGGACATATTAGGAATATCAAAGTCAAGGTATGACCTGGGAATTGAAAAAGAGAAATTTGCCCTTACTAATCAAGGGCTGATAGTTGACAAAAATAGACAATTAACGGAGAAACATGGGTGGAAAAGGATTAAACTGACTGGATTCATGTAATGTCATTTTGATGAGAGTATTACAGGCAAAAAATCAGTAGTATGAGTCCCAAAAAACACAGGGACTCTGTGTTCATAAATCAAGCACACATCCCATGGAGTATTTGTCCTACACTGTTGTTTCGAAGAGAATATTGCTGGATTTTTCTGGCCTCTGAGTGCTTGAAAATTATTTTTTAAATTTTTTTCAAAGTGCCACTTTACTCTGAGATTTGAAAGTGGATGACTAGAAATAATTGTAAAGAACTTTCTGAGAGGGTTGGTGTTCTGTGATTCTTTTAAGTTGCTATGCATATGATGTTCTTTTAAATCAAGTTAATCCTAGAGCATATGGATAGGCATCCTTTTGACACTATTATGTACTGAAATCAATTAATATATCCAGTCAGAGCTGCTGAATCTCATGTGCCAGTATTTCCCTTGACTATAGTGAAATGCAATTGTTTCCTAGGATAGATTGCTGTGGTTTAATATAGTAAGTATTATTATGTTAATGACCCATAGTGCAGGGCGTTCACTGTAACTGAGAGCAACACCATGCAAGCACAGAAAATGCTTTCAGATTCAGCAAAGCTGAAAGCAACAGAGAATTATATCTTTAATTTTCGAAGATACTGTTCTAGGACAATTTTCCATGGGTCATAAACATATGTTAAGTTATGTTCAAGCAGCAGCGAAGTCTATTTAGATGAACTACTGTCCTACAACAAGCTTTAGGCACATAAAAGAATCTACATATGAGATAAAACCACAACACAGACCACACTAAAGAACCTGGGCAGTGGAGATTAGATTTCACTATATGAAAACATAATATTTCCTATGCTGAATATTATAATTTGATCACCCCTTGTCAGGATTTTCAGTATTTGTAACTATGCTGTGGAATAGCCTCATGATTAAGTTATAATATTTAGGTTTCCGGTAATGTATGATGTCAAGCAAAGCTAGAAATAAAATCCCATTTTTAGTAGTTCCAGCCTCTGTATTACAGTGTTACTTTACTGAAGAATAAAGCATCTACTTTCTGCACAGAATTAGAACTACATGGGCTTTGAAATTAATGAGCTAAAGTAAAACTCACATCTCACAAGGTTAATGTAAGCCTGCCCTAATCCAGGTTTTTCCTGAGTTTTACATTATGCAAATTGCGGGTGGTGATGTGAAACTTCAGGGAAACCCTCAAGTCACTAAGACTGGTCACAGAGCTGGAACAGAAATTAAAATAGTCAAGGATCAAAGAGAATGTCCCCATCTTGTCACCTGATGCAACTCTTCCCTCTTCTGCAAGCTTTTACAGAACTGTTGCTATGCCTTTTCTACAAGATTATCTGAGACATGAACTCTTTCAAAGCCAAAAATATTCCTCTTTGAATAAGGCTTTGAAAAATAAAGAAAAAAATTAAACAAAAAATGAAACTTTATGGTGCTTGAAATGATTAAACCTGATTCAAATGGAGTGAAGACCCCTAGTATATGTTAATTCTTTTTCTGTAGAGTTCTTAGTGCAGAATGGCACAAAAATAAATAAGCAGTAATTATTCTGTCACTTTACATTGGTATTAGTTTCAGGACAAAAGACCAATATAGGAGAAAATAATATAGGTCTGAACTGGAGTAAGTTCTATTGACTTCACTGGAACAACATCTATTTATGCCAAAGGGGTGTCTATAGGTATGTTTACAATGCAGCTGTATTTCACAGCATATGTTCCAGGTGTATTTACCTGAAAGATATAGAGTTCATGGCATTAATATGATTATTTAAAATATGATTTTTAAATGCCCACATCCATAATACAACAAATCATGTCAGTCTATGACATTACAATGTATCTGTCAGAATATTGTGGAAGGTTTTATTTCTATGTTTGTTTGTCCCTGCCAGGAAAAAAATTGTAAAAAAAAATGCAAAAAATTGAAGAAAAGCAA